>NC_133410.1:139060000-139685000 GCF_049350105.2 Macaca mulatta
CTTTGGTTAGATTTTTATTTTTCCCATCCTGTTACTTTTATTTCTTCGAGACTAGCTTGCTTACCAAAGTTTCTGATCTTTCTGGGAAGGGTCAGGGAATACGAAGCATGGCAAAGGACACTGAAGGTTCCTACTTGATTCATGCAGTCTAAGAGAGTCTAAGCAGTTTTGTCCTAGAGAGTTGCCTTTCTCTCCTCATTTGCTTTTGTGGGATCTTTGCAGAATTGCTCTTATCTTTGGAACTTTCAACTGCATTTCCTTTGATGCCAGGGCTGCACTCTCCCTGAGTAGTTGCTGTGGCCTTTATTAGCCCTTAATCATCCATCGGTATTTTTTTGCTGTGCTCCATGTAGCCTTCTAAGGATTTATTACAAATAAATTAGATATGAGATAAGTTCCAAGGCTGAATGAGAATCCATGTGTCCAAATCAAAATTCAACTAAACGTCTAACATAATAAATGAAAAAAAAAAAAAGATTTAGACCTAAAACATAAGTTTGTAATTTATAACCCTAGCATTCAAAAAAAGATTATAAATATTTACACATAAAAATAGCATTCCACCTACAAAAGAGAAACAGTAAAACTGGCATCAAATGTTTTTTTCAGGATCCCTAGAAAACGTGTTTAAGATGGAGCAGATGTAAGATGAAAGGAGACTTGGTCCCTAAATGACCTTTTGAAGAAGAGCTGCCTACTCTTTACAGGAACAATACACTAACCTGTATTGTGTCATACTTTGAAATACAGACATTTACTTTTTATAGTTAGCCTTACCTAAGTAAGGCTAACAATATAATGTTTTTTTTGTTTTTGTTTCCTACAATGAATTTCCTTTTTCTCCTATGCTCGCTGCATTTTGTGAAAATGTGTCAGTAGCAGCAACCTCTTGGTTTGATTTCCTAAAATTTGGGCCATAGCTTTGCGTGCTCAATTTTCATCTTTAGATGTGATAGCCTGTGAAATGGCAGTTTCTGGTATAGACATAAATAGGTTCACTAGAGTGTGATAGGGTTGTCAGCACTCCCACAGTGGACTAATTATGAATTTTTCTGGAAGTCATTGGAATGGACCCATTCACAATCCTTCTCAGCCTTTTCAACAATGTGCACGTTCTTAAATCCCCATTATTAAATTTTTTCCTGCTTAGTATATATATAATATCTGTATTTTAACTTTCGTCAATGAACCAGTCTGTATAGTTTCCAACTTTCACAATAAACTTAAGTAATTACAAAGAATAATTAAAGTAACAGAACAGAATATTAGTGTTAGTTATGATTAAAAAGTGAAAGTAGAGCTGATGTCTTGAAAGGTAGAAAAATATGGGCATGAGAAAAAGGAAATATGGAAGATGTGAGTGTATTATAATTTGTTAAAAACAACTCTGGGACTTCAGGTTCTTTACATAACAAAAGTTCATTTCTCCTTATATCACAATCTAGCGTGCATTGGTAAGAAAAAAAAAAACAAAAAACCTCTGCTTTCTATGGTCATTCATAGACCCCACATTTTCCCCTCATTTTTCTGTACACTCCTCAGTATCCTCAGCAGATTGGTCAGCTATCCCAATTTGCCCAGGCAAGCCGGGACAATTGATCTTGGCAGCCTCAGAATCCTCTCCATTTAATATGTGGATGGAGAAAGATAAATACATTCATGCAAGAATGGTTTTCATGGACCAGACTTGAGAGTGGCATGTGTCACTTCTGTTAACATTTCACTGTACTGAATGCTGTCAGAAGGCTATACCTAATTGCAAGTAAAGCTGAAAAATATAATCCTGTGGTTCCTAGGAAGGCTAGAAAATAATATTGAACAACAGAAGCAATCTCTGAAAAATCTACCCCTCTTTTCATGAAAATAGAGTTCATACTCTACTCCACATAAAAGACCTTCATCTGTCCTTCAGGGAAGATTTTGAAGTTCCATCAAAGTATCTCATTTAGCAAATTATCCAAGATTTTTCGAGGATGAATTTCAGGTCCTAAGATTGTCCCTTGGCAAATTCGTGAACTAAAGAGACAAATTATCTGTTTCACCATTTAAAAAAATCTAGCAGTCATAGGATGACAATAATAGAAATTTACTGTCACTAGGGAGAATAATGATTCAAACAATAGTTACTTATTCATAGTAATGTGGTAACTTTTTGAGCAGCAGTGATAGAGGACCCCTACTAATGGAACTAACTGGAGTTCCTTGATGAAATTTTGATAAAAGAGGAAGCTGGACGTTGGTATTTTATGTTTGTTTGTTGTTTTATAAGTCATTGTATTAGTTGCCTAAGGATGCTGTAACACAATATCCCAAACTAGATGGCTTAAACAACAACAAATTATTGTCTCACAGTCTGGAGCCTGGAAGTCTGAATCAGGGTGTTGGAAGGACTGGTTCCTTCTTAGGGTGATGAGGGAGAATACGTTCAGTGCCTCTCCCAGCTAGCCTCTGGGGGTTTACTTGCAATCTTTGGCATTCCTTGGTGTGTAGGTTTCTGCTTCCATCTTCACATGGTGTTTCCCTGTATAAATGTTCATCTGTCCAAAGTTTCTTTTGTTATAGAAAATAAATCAGACAGAATCAGGGTTCAATTCTATTCCAGTATGGTCTCATCTTTACCCATTATCTCTGCAATGGCCCTATTTCCAAATAAGATTACATTCTAGGGTGCTGGGGGTTAGGACATATGAGTCTTGGGAAGACACAATTCAACTCATACAGGCATAACTAAATAAAGGCTTTTTATTTTAAACTTAGGTTTATAACATATTTGGATATGAATTCCCTTTAAAAGTAATATGGTTCTAGGATCTACATGTTCATTTCCATATGTCAGTAGCCACATCTAGGTTACTCTTCTACACCTAACCCTCAAGCCTGGTTTATGTCTTTGCTTTCTCACCTCCAAGAATCTTTCTTAACTTAGTGAAGTTCACAGTGAAACCATCAGGCTTAGGTGAAAAAGCCAGTCTCCTCAACTGATCTTTGCTGCAATACTTGATTTTAATAGATTTTGTTGCTTGAATGCAATTTTAACTGTTATTTCTTCCATTTTAGATTTAGAAACAGTCAGCTTTTCAAATCCTTTAGAGCTCCAACTGTCTCAGCTCTCTCTGCTTTCTTTCATTTTTGCTTGTAAGCCACCAATCCTTTTCCTGAGTTTACTCCTTTTTAATGATACATTACTAAAGTTGGCCAGTTATAATCAACACACTATTATTATGTCTCTTTCCAATCACTTCCCACTGAGCTGGTAAATACGTGATCTGTCTTCAAAGATGCTGTGGGTTATAGCTTTACCAAACATTTGGCTAATGAGGCTCTCCAATACACCAATATCCCTTGATCCTTTCTTTCCAAATGCTAGCAAATGTTTTTGCTTGGTAGTATTGAGCTTTAGTTGTGATATTTCTATTGATCAGAGTGGGCTAAGTACTGGCACAACAATTCACCAATTTCAATATTTAAACAAAATGAAAGTTAGTTTCTTCTTCACATCACAATTTGGTAGAGAAAGGGGCTTCATGAAGTATTCCGAGAAACAGACTCCCTCTTTTTCCCAAAATCTGCACTCAGATTTCTTTCTCTTCAGCCTGTGAGCATCGAAAGAGAACAAAAATATATGGAAAGGTTTTAGAAACCAGATTGAGCCTGGCATCCCCTGTTTGTGGTTACTTTTTGTGGCTAGAAGTAAGGTAGTCACATGGCAACACCTAACTTAAAGGGAGACTGGAAAATGTGATCAAGATGTGTGCACAAGAAAGAAGTGGAAAAAATGGGTGCTGGTGACCACAAGGAGTCTCTCACTCCCAGGACCAGGGCAGGAATCTAATGTTTGGCAATATTCACAATCTGGGGAACTGGCATAGACAATTGTTGATGGAAAAATAAGTGAATGTTTTAGTATACTATTTGGTGTCCGGTGTTAATGTGCAGCGGAGCTTAGAATCTTGTTATAACAATAGTGTAACATGGAAGGATGATGAGGGCTTATGTAGATGAATTCAACTCTCATCTAGCATAGCAGGAATGCCTACAGATATTCAATATTAATCAATTAAAGAGCACTATTACTACATTATTCAGAGACGTATCTGTTGCCATAAGAATTGAAATCAGAAATTTTTAAAGCTTATGGCTTTTGGAGATGGGAGTCTAGAGAAAGGAGAGGTTGGGCACGAGAATATTGCTTCTCCTTGTAAACTGTAACATTTGAATTATTGGATGGGACACATATATTATTCTGATAAAATAAAATATTAACTGTACTTTTTTGTACATTCTGTATAATTTAAATTGATAATGTTACTTTATGGTTTTAAATAGTATTTTAATACAAAACGTATACTCATGTTAACAATGCAGCCTGGGCGCGGTGGCTCACGCTTGTAATCCCAGCACTTTGGGAATCCGAGGTGGACGGATCATGAGGTCAGGAGATCAAGACCATCTTGGCTAACATGGTGAAACCCCATCTCTACTAAAAATACAAAAAATTAGCCGGGCGTGGTGGCGGGCACCTGTAGTCTCAGCTACTCGGGAGGCTGAGGCAGGAGAATGGAGTGAACCTGGGAGGCGGAGCTTGCAGTGAGTGGAGATGGCACCACTGCACTCCAGCCTGGGCAACAGAGCAAGACTCCATCTCAACAAAACAAAACAAAACAAAACAAAACAAAACAAAACAATGCAGTAGCCCTACCTAATGGATTGTTACTAATAGCTTTGGGCAGAAGCATAAAGCTTTGCCTAGTCATTTACTAGCTAACAACTTCAAGTTTTAACTTCTCACCCTTCTCCAAAAAACCATGTTTCTTTTGCCTATGCTGTGCCTGTGCTTACCAACAACATTCTAGTCATTTTAGCTTGAAACTACTTTGCTTCTCTTTACTCCATTTCTACATTTCATTTATTCATGAGATCAAGTAAATTTTGATTATATTTGTCTATCTATACTTAACTAACTTCTTACTATTTTCTTAGACTATACTTTTATCTCATAACTAGATGATGTTAGTAACTACTTATGCCATTTTTCTGACATTTACCCCAATACCAACTCATTCTGCATGCTATTGACAGAATAGTCTTTAAAATCTCTGATGATGTCTGGCTCCTAAAACAGCCATGGTATCTATTGCCTTCATGACTTTTAACACACTTTATAATTATGTTTCTAATTAACTTTCCAACCTTTTTCTTATTATATGACTTGAATGCCTGCAACAATCTGAATGTGTTTTCCAAAATTCATGTCAAAACTGAACCACCCAATGTGGTAGCATTAAGAGGTGAGACTTTAAAAGGTTATTAAGTAATAAAGATGGAGTCCTCAAGGATGGGATTAGAGCCCTTATAAAAGGGCTTGAGGGAATGAGTTTGCTCTCTTCTGCTCTTCTGACATGTAAGGACACAGCAAGAAGGTCCTCACCAAACACTAAATGCTGGTGCTTAGATATTGGACTTTCCATCCTGTGTAAGTGTAAGAAATAAATTTGTGTTTTTATTGTTTATAAAGTACTCAGTCTCAGGTACTTTGTGATATCAGCACAAATGATCTAATACAATGCTCACAAAAAATGATTAATGCATAGCCTCTTAATTGTGCTTATTATGCTTTTGATTTATAAATCTTTGTTTTCTTTTCTTTTTTTTTTTTTTTTAGATGGAGTCTTGCTCTGTCACCCAGGCTGGGGTGCAGTGGTGCGATATCAGCTCACTGCAATCTCTGCCTTCTGGGTTCAAGAAATTATCTTGCCTCAGTCTCCCAAGTACATGGGATTATAGGTGCCTGCCATCATATCTGGCTAATTTTTTTTGAGATGCAGTCTCGCTCTGTAGCTCAGGCTGGAGTGCAGTGGCACTATCTCGGCTCACTGAAACCTATGACTCCCAGCTTCAAGCGATTCTACTCCCTTAGCCTCCCGAGTAGCTGGGATTATAGGTGCACACTGCCATGCCTGGCTAATTTTTTTGTATTTTAGTAGAGATGGGGTTTCACTGTGTTGCCTAGGCTGGTCTCGAACACCTGAGCTCAGGCAATCCATCAGCCTCGGCCTCTCAAAGTGCTGGGATTACAGGCATGAGCCACCATGCCTGTCCTAAGTTTTGTATTCTTAGTAGAGACAGGGTTTCACCATGTTGTCCAGGCTGGTCTTGAACTCCTGACCTCAGGTGATCCACCCGCCTTGGCCTCCCAAAGTGCTGGGATTACAGGCGTGAGCCACTGCTCCTGACATGATTTATACTTATTTTTGCTTATCCTCATTCAGGTTTTTGAACCTGGAAAATGTATACTTACAACCATTCAGTAAAGCCTAGTCTTTCTTAAGAGCCTGACTAAAATACCATGGATTACAATTTTCATTAACTTTAATTGAGATCTTACTGTACGTCAGCCTCAATTTTAAGCAAATAAAGTTTTTACTGGTTGCACCAACCTGTTGTGATGATGTTCTGTATTTATCAGTTACACTTTTATTTGTAGCTAGTTGTGCATACAATCTTAAAGTTCAACATTTTTAATACACTTACTCTCTCATAAGGCTGTAGACTCCTTCATAAGAAGAACATACTCTAAAGACTTTTTATTAAAAACCAAAAATATTTTATGAGTGAATAAAGGTACACAAAAGTATGAAATAAAAGGAATTTAAGATACTGTTCTACTTTGAAACCATTTATATTTTTTCAGAGTTGCAAAAAGTTACCATGATTAATTTTTTTCATTTGTGGTATGTGCATAAAATCACATGGAATGCACCTGGATGATGGCTTTGGATAAGGAATTTTACAGAAAAGAATTAAGTATAACATGAAGCATCATATTGTCCAGCATATTATTCAAGTTAGGTAGTTCGAATTTCATGAAGGTAAGTTGTGTATCGTTTGTGAGAAAAATAAGTATTGTTTTTTCTCAATGGTAACTGAAAATCTTTAAAGCAAAACATTCTATTATGAAACAGTTTATTGAATATAATGCAGTTATAATGTACAAAATGCTCCAAAATACATATGGAAAGCCCCACAAGTTTGGTGAAACTACTTGTCTACAAAAGAGTAAGAAACTATAACATATAACATCTAATTGTGTGTATGTTACGTAGAATGAGTACACAATAAATGTTATTCATCATCTCTTTTGATTATGAGTTTTTTGTTTTTTGTTTTTGTTTTTTTGAGATGGAGTCTCAATCTTTCACCCAGGCTGGAGTGCAGTGAGGCCATCTAGGCTCACTGCAACCTCCGCATCCCGAGTTCAAGCGATTCTCCTGCCTCAGCCTCCCGAGTAGCTAAGGTTACTGGCGCCCACCACCATACCCAGCTAATTTGTATATTTTTAGTAGAGACAGGGTTTTGTCATGTTGGCCAGCCTAGTTTCGAATTCCTTATCCCAGGTGATCCACCCGCCTTGGCCTCCCAAAATGCTGGAATTACAGGCATGAGCTATGACTATTTTTAGAAGTACATTTCATAATGTACACTTGATGTGAGAGGCATTTGTGAAATAATTTGCTGAAACATTTGTTTACTTAATTAATAAATCTTTGATACTTTTGTTGATTGAAGAAATATTTATTAGTCACCCATTTTAGACAATCTATTGCTTCAGTACAGTTTCTAAACCTTGGCATTATTGACATTTGGGGGTGGATCTTTTGTTTTAGGGGGCTGTCCTGTGCATTTTAAGATGCTTAGCAGCATCCCTAGCCTCTACCTACTAGATGGTGGTAGCACCCCCAGGCTGTGACAGCAAAAAGGGCAAAATGATGGATGTGGGGAGGGTGAGAAGAGGTAAAGGTTTGGGAGGAGAAGGCAGGAGACAACACTCCCCTCTCCAGTAATTTAAGGCAGTGGATAATATAACCTTTAAAGTTATACAAAAGGAGAGTCCTAGAATTTTAAGGGAATTATTCTCCAGCTCCATGACATGGTAATAAAAGTGGAAAAGAATTTGCCTCAAAAAGAGTAGTATGTGAGGTACTTGTGTAATAGAGTAGACTATAAACTGGAAAAGTTGCTAAAGGAATTATACCATCTTAGAATAAAAGGGATTGAGAGAGTTCCAAGAAGTAAGAGAACTCTAGGCCCCCAATTTTCCGTAAGAAAGGAGCAGCCTGAAACCACGCAAATATGAGCCATTTCTTAAGAAACAGAATTACTGAGAGTTCAGCCAGCACAGCGGGAAAATCCAAGACCCTCAAAGAATAACAGATTAAGGACCTACGTCTATGGAATAGAATAGACCACTGCTTTATTTGGTTAAGAAAATGTAAAGATAAATGTACATCTTATATAAATTCTGTCAAATAGAACAAATATAGGTGCATATAAGACCTGAGAGGGAATTCTAGTAATGTCATCTCCCATAAGAAAAATCCACTTGCATTTAATTATTTTGCCAATTTATAAAATAGAACTAGAGTGTAAAAACAAAGAATATACTTTATAACTCTACACATGTCTGTTACTTGACTCCGAGGCCTAGTATCTCTGTTAGAAAATTGGCCAACTAGCAATTTATAGGAAATGCTTTGTGAAACAACTAAATTATTGTCCTCAAATTCCAGTTTTTACTAAAGTTTTTCAGATAAAACAGATCCACAGAATAAGAAAGCAGGGAGGAAGTGTGAGAGACTGTATTAAGAGTGGTTTCTTGATTTGTAAGGGCTGTTTTCTACAAGTAAGGATGGGCAAAACTAGCAAATAGTCTGGTGGCCATTCATTTGTGAATAATAGTTCATAAATTTCCTAAATGCCTAATATTTGAGAATGGTCTACTGTGATATGTAGAATCATCCTGTTTCGTACATTTCAAATGATTGTCATAATGATATGACTGTCAAGAGAACAATTGGATTAAGCTTGAAGCTGAATTGAGCTTATCAATTCTGACATTTGTGAAATTCTGACATATATACATATATGTACATATTTTACTTTCATGAGATTTACTTCATTTTGAAAAGTTTCTACAGATTATTATAGCCATTAAAAAGTTAATAAAGAATACTATGAAAAATTTTATGCTTATTAGTTCAACAACCTAGAAGAATTGGATGAATTCCTTGGAAAACACAAATTGCCAAAATTCAGCTAAGATGAAACAGACAATCCAAATAGCTATATAAGCACTAGATACACCAAATTTATAATTTAAAAACTCTCAAAAAAGTTATCTCCAGGGCAAAATAGCCTCACTGGAAAACTCCACCATACATTCAAAGAAGAACCAACACTGATTCTACATAACCTTCTTCAGAATACAGACAAAGAGGGAACAACCCCCATCTCATGCCAGGAGGCCAGCACTAACCTGACACCAAATGAGGCAAAGACTATACAAAAACAAAACAAAGTCCCAAAATAAAATCCCCCGTAAACTAGGACAAAAAAATTCGCCCAAATCACCAACAAAGATAATTCAGAAATATCAAAAAAGAGCTATACACCATGACCAAGTGGTTTCCATTCTTATGGACGTTTAAGCATTAGCTGTGCTCATTCAAAGGAGCCAAGAAGAATTAATACACTCTATTGATAATTGCCATGCCTAGCTAAATCTTTCTGATTTCAGGAATGGTTTTACAAAAGAAAGCTTGTTGTTATTTAAAGCCATTAAGTTTGGGGTAGTTTGTTATGAAGCCATAAATAAGTGAAACAGGCACTGATTACAGAAGTAGTTTCTGATATAAAAATATGAAATATTTGGCATTTGTTTTGAGGCCATCAACAGGTAAAGGCTGGAGAGAAATCATGGTTCACTCAGGCACTATTAGTAGAAGTGGGGGCAATGGGAGTCTGTGTCATATAATGACAGAAAAATTAGCAAATCTGTCACCTACAGTAAATGCCTCAGTGAACTATTGAATCTTGCTAATAAGATTTTCAGGCAGAATGTTTAAAGTACCAACTGGCTTATTTTAGATGTAAATGATCAGACATTGCAAAAGAGAGGTCAATTAAAGAAGGAAGTGTTCCGTTTCTTAGCAGCATTTAGAGAAAATAAAGTGAGTACAGGATAATATCATCAGCCAGAAAAGCGTTCTAAAAGTAAGAAATGAACTCTGGGTCAAGATCAAATCAAGGGTATGTTACAGAGTAATTTAAGGCAGTGGATAATAGAACCTTTAAGTTATACAAAAGGAGATTCTAAGAATTTTAAGGGAATTATTCTCCAGCTAGCTCCATGACATGGTAATCAAAGTGGAAAGGAGTTTGCCTCAAAAAGAGTAGTATGTGAGGTACTTTTGTGATCGCATAGACTATAAACTGGAAAAGTTGCTAAAGGAATTATACCATCTTAGAATGAAAGAGATTGAGATAGTTCCCAGGAATAAGAGGACCCTAGGCTCCCAATTTTCCGTAAGAAGCAACCTGAAACACACAAATATGAGCCATTTCTTAGGAAACAGGAAGGATTACTGAGAGTTCAGCCAGCCTAGAGGTAAAATTCAAGACCCCGAAAGAATAGTAGATTCAGGAACTACATCTATGGGATACAATCAGGCTCTAACTGAGGAACTGTTCCTGGTCCCAAGAGTCTGAGGATGGCAATGGATTTGTATCTATTCTGGGTAATCTTCCCCACTCCCTTGATTATTTTTGAAGGATAGTAGTATCTATTGAAGTTATGTCCTTATCTTACCATTTTATTTTGTGTTGTGGGATCGGGTAATTTTTCTGTTCCGTTTACAGGTCATTGGATTAATAAGTATATTTGAGAGGCAACACCTGGAAAGTACATTCAATGGGCCTCATCTGCATCTGGAACTGATTTAGAGAATGAGATCCAGAACTCTGAGACTAAAACAGTTGCTGTCTTTGGCTGAAACTTTACAGACCTGAAAAGAAGTTGAGTATATTTTGTATTGGGAGCTGAGTATTAACTTCAGTAGATAATTATAATTCCCCACAATGAATTATACTTGTCCACACCCCTTTGCAATGTAATATTAAAACAGTCCACTCATCAAAACATGGTGTCATTTTTTTTTTTTTTTAGACGAGTCTCACTCTGTCACCCAGGTTGGAGTGCAGTGGCATGATCTTGGCTCACTGTAACCTCCGCCTCAAGGGTTCAAATGATTGTTTTGCCTCAGTCTCCCGAGTAGCTGGGACTACAGGTGCACACCACCACGTCCAGCTAATTTTTGTATTTTTAGTGGAGACGGGGTTTCACCATTTTGGCCAGGCTGATCTTGAGTCCTGACCTCGTGATTTGCCCGCCTCGGCCTCCCAAATTGCTGGGATTACAGGCATGAGCCAAGGTGCCCAGCCAGTGTCTATTTTTATCACCCTCTTTAATCTGAACTGGAATTGGGATTTTCTTTTTTCAGTAGAATGTGCTGGAAATGACATTAAGTGAGTTTCAGATCTCAATCTCTGAGAGCCTTGCTTCCTTTCTCTCTCTTTGGAAGTCTTGAGATAACCATAAAGCAAAGAAATTCTGCCAAGCCTACTGGCGGATGAGAAGTCACATGGAGGAAAACAGAGACACCCAAGCAGAGAGCAAACACCAAGGCTTCAGACACGAAAGTGGAGACATCTTGAAACTTCTACCACTGCCCACGTACCAGCTGAGTGAAACAAGCTGCATAAATGAGCCCCAGTGGGACAAGCAGAAGCAATGAGTAAATTGATAACATTTTGAGAGCTAACATTGCTGTTTTAAACCAGTAAGTCTGGGATAGTTTTCCATGCAGTGATAGAAAATTAGAATATATTTGAACTTCATAAATTGAGAATAAGTATTGTAATCTAAAGGCAGCCATTAAAGAATACTTAAGAATGTGTAACTACCAACCAGGGTAGACAATCTCAGTGCACGAAACAAACATGTAGCACACCTAAGATTTTTTTAAAATGAATATTTATGTAAATTTAATTTAAGGTTCCTTGTATTACTGGCTTGTTATAACAAAAGACTTTTTTAGCATATAATTGTGTTTCATTTACTATTGTGTGGACTGATTCCAAATTCTAAAGTAAGTTTGTCAGAAAATGCAGAAAAATTACAAAGTTTGTACAAGTATCCACTAACCTTAATTTTTCAGGGGACATATTTTATTTCATTAGGAGCAGGCCCTGGATTTGCGGGGTTTTTTTTTTTGTTTTTTTTTTTTTGGTTTTTTTTTTTTTTGATAATAAAACTTGGAATCTCAGAAAATAGAAGGAAAATGTGAGAGTTGGCCATTCAAATTAATGTGTCATTCTTAAATGTTAGTGGATGATGAGGTAAAACAGAGAAGTTTAGAAACTATCAAACATAGTTATAGTAAAAGCAATGACAATCTCATTTAAACATATAATTGACTATTAGTCTGTTTTGTATTGATGTAACAGAATACCTGACTCTGGGTAATTTATTTACAAAAGAGGTTTATTTAGCTCATGGTTCTGCAGGCTGAGAAGTATGAGATATATGACACCTACATCTGCTCCACTTCTGTTGAGGGCCTCGTGGTAGGCTTGGCTTTGTAGAAACTCACTCTGACAGGAACAAATCAATTTCCTCTGAGAACTAATCCGGTCTTGACAGAGTGAGAACTCAGTATTATGAGAACAGGACCAAGCCATTTATAAGGAATATGGCCCCATAACACAAATTCCTCCCTCTAGGCCCCATCTTTCAACACTACCACACCAGGAATCACGTTTCAATGTGAGTTTTGTTGATGACAAATGAACCATAGCCAAACTATAGACACAATGAAGAAGGAAAACATTTTGTAAATGTAAGATTGATAACCACCTCCTCTACATCCAATTTTCATTGTATTGCCTGAAATTTCATCATATGTTGCTTAAAGCAAGGGTTGGAAATAAGCATGTTAGTAAGCCTTTTTCCACTAGTGCTTTCATGAGCACGGAATGTTGATATATTTTTTTCATGTTGGTTTTTGTTTTGCCTTTTGACAGACTTAGGCTCATAAGACTTTAGAATTCTTTGAATTTTATAATTCTAGAGAGATGAGAAAGAATCTTTGTTTAATTTTTGAAGAACGTAATTATGGAAGAATATTTAAATTTGACAGTTAAAGGCATGATATTAAAGAACTCCGACTTTAGTGTAGACTTTTTTTTACATATAAATATGAACATATGCTATGTTTATGTAAACCAAATGCTCTCCATATTCCTCTTCTTTGATTTGTTTACAAAAAGGATCAAAAAAATGACTAAAAACTTTGACAATTACTCGGAATTCTTTGTTATAAAAAATGTCTAAAAATAAAGATGAAATTACTGATTTCAAAATGTATACACAAGGTAAATTGAAAAATGCGTGCAACTACATTATAAGAAAATTATGCAACATCTTAATATAAGATTTAGAAAAATAATTATTTATCTTTGTGTGTTTAGATATAGTAAAAGATTGACACTATTAATACATTAAAAATTGGAGGCCAGGAGTGGTGGCTCATGCCTGTAATCCCAGCACTTCGGGAGGCTGAGGTGAGCAGATCACCCGAGGTCAGGAGTTCGAAACCAGCCTGACCAACATGGTGAAAAATCATCTCTACTAAAAATACAAAATTAGCTGGGTGTGGTGGCGCATGCCTGTAACCCCTGCTACTTGGGAGGTTGAGACAGGACAATTGCTTGAACCCAAGAGGCAGAGGTTGCAGTGAGCTGAGATTGTTCCACTGTACTCCAGCCTGGGCAAAAAGAGTAAAATTCCGTCTCAAAAAAAAAAAAATTGGAAAAGATTTACATTAACAGATTTTCAAGCAGTTGAAATAACTACTATTGGTATTGATTCCTTCAAATTTCAGAAAATGATAGAATCTTGGATTTGGAAGTGTAGTTTAAATCAGAGGTCCACAACCCCAGTCCAGGGATCAGTACTGACCTGTGGCCTATTAGGACCAGGTGAGCAGCAGGTGAGCTAGTGAAGTTGCGTCTGTATCTACAGCTGCTCCCCATCACTCGCATTCCCACCCGAGCTCCACCTCCTGAGCCATGGCATTATGTTCTCATAGGAGCGTGAACTCTATTGTGAACTGTGCATGTGAGGGATCTAGGTTGTGCACTCCATATGAGAATGTAATGCCTAATTATCTATCACTGTTTCCCATCACCCCGAGCTGGGACTGTCTAGTTGCAGGAAAATAAGCTCAGGGATCCCAGTGATTCTACATTATGGTGAGTTGTATAATTATTTCATTATATATTACAATGCAATAATAATGGAAATAAGGTGCACAATAAATGTAATAGGCTTGAATCATCTTGAAACCATCCTCTCAACCCTGGTCCATGGAAAAATAGTCCTCCATGAAACCAAGTCCCTGGTGCCAAAAGTTTGGGAATCCCTGGTTTAAATAATCTCTTCTAATCCATGTAATTGAAAAAGTATATAACATGTGTCCTATATGGGGAGATTATGTGACTCATCCTAAATCACAAAGTATTTTATTAGTACCCACCAATTATGTAGTTGCAAATACAGAAATGGCTAGAGGTAGAAGCAAGGTATTAGAAGCTCATCAAACAGCACATAGAACACGCTCTCATGTGACAGATTTCCTAACAGCTATGATATTTGTTAAGGAAACTCTTCTGGTAACTTCAAATAGTGAATTTGAAGTTAGTCAAACATCCCATTCAAAAAAACAATATAAATGTGAATAATTTCCCTGGAGAATAGGACACACAAGAGAAATTCACTTTTGCCTGCAATTCTTAATATTAGAGTGATGCATAGTCCATTCATAAGGAATATTTCATTTATTAACTTATGTCCCTTGATATTATGTCATTCTTTCAGCAGATAGGACTCATTGCCAAGATAATTCTAAAATAAAAATCATTATGAACTTATTAATTAATTACTGTTGGAATTAAAGAGCTTCTTTATCCCTAATTTAGGTTCGTTTCACCTAAGTTTCTAATTGTTTTTACAGACACATTTAAAATTGAAACTTAGATAACTGGATTTCCAGTTTTTTATTACATTCAATTCAAAGAACACTCAGTTTGTGATATTTTGTTTAAATGGCAAATCTTGAATTGATTTCAATAAATAACTTCATTCATTATTAGAGCTTATTCTGTTCTCATCTCCTTTTTGTCAGTTTGATGTCATTCTTTTCCTTATCTATTTTGAGATTCTATAGGAGTTATTCAATTTAGCATCTAGTATTAATCAATATTTTCTCTATCAAACATCCCCATCCAAACTTGAATGTTTTACCTACCAGGTTTGTTTCTTATATTCTCTTTGAAGGGAACTCTTATTTTTACTTCTGCAATACCAGAGGAAAAAAAAATTATTCCTTTCTCTTATTTGCTATTATTTGAAATATATTTATTCATTTCATTAGCAAACTTTATTGAGCAACCAATGTCTTGACACAGGTAGAAACATAAACCATATATTTTTATGTGCTTTATTTATTCAGGTTTGCAGAATTTCAGAGTTCAACTACAAATATGGAAGAATGAAACAAAAGGATACAGACATGTGTCGTAATACCTAGCAAGATCTAGCCTTTGGTGGGTGCTAAGGAATCATTTTTCACCACTCTTTCTTGCTTACTTCAGCCTTGTTTCTTGACACCTCCAAGGATTAAATTTATCTGCACAGAGTCCTTCTCTGCAGATTCTGTGAGAGCATTCACCTCCATCATTCTCTCTCCCTTTTTCTGATTTGCTTTTTCTCAGATCACTACTTGACATTATATGATATTATATATTTATTTCTTCTTCCTTTCTACAATGTTAGGCTTACAAAGTAGAAAATTTCCCTGCTGTGTTTATTTCTGTATCACCACTGACTGCTCTTACTCTGTCACCCAGGCTGGAGTGCAGTGGCACAATCATGGCTCACTACAGCCTCCACCTCCTGGGGCTCAAGTGATCCTCCCCTTTCTGCCTCCCAAGTAGCTGGGACTACAGGCACACACCACCACAATTGGCTAATATTTTTGTATTTTTTTAGAGACTGGTTTTTGCCATATTGTCCATGCTGATCTTAAACTCCTGGCTTAGGAAATCCACTCACTTTGGCCTCCCAAAGTGCTGAGATTACAGGCGTGAGTCAATGTGCCTGGCTAAAACAATGATAAATTGTTGTTGATTAAATGAAAGAAAGGTTACTGTTTTCTATTCCAGTCAATAGGTCAAGAAAAACCTTATATTTAAGATAAGGAAAATAAAGAGTTAGACAAATAATGAGGCAAACCAAGAAAAACAAGGATGTAGAGGGCATACACTTTTTTAAAAACTTCAGCATAAAAAAATTGTTCTAACTAAATATTTTCTGCATCATCAATCCTAAAACTGTGGAGTCATCAGTAACATGGGACTACGTTGAGAAAGGTACGACTTGGAAATTCACGAGCAATACAAGTTCATAACTGCTTTTCCACAACTGCAAAGTTCAAAAAGGCATGTAAACCTGGAGTTTGTGGTTATTTGTTTATGTGACACAAAAACTCATTTGGAAGGCCTAGCATGAACACTTTATACATTTTACTTCAGAAGTTAACGTGTTTAGTTATGTGATGCTGGGTGAAGGGAGATGTTTCATTATGTGTGATTAAAAATTTTTTCCTAAACTTGGAGAAAATTCTGAATTCTGAAATTTGGTTTTTAAAATATCAAATAAAAGATTGTGTGCTCGTATAAGGTTAAAACACAAATTAAAATATTGATCTATTGTTTAATATACAATTATAAAGAAAACTAAAAATGCTGGAACTCTGACATATAGATAAAATATATTAGGATCATTTAAAGTAAAGGATAAAATCATTATAGCACACAATGGAAATTGAAAGTTAATAAGGAAGGAATTTTAACATATAATATATGTAAATGGAAATTGTCTTGTAAATGTGTAAAAAAGATTCAACTTTACTAATAATTAAAATTAAAGTAAGATGACGTATTTTACCTTTCAACTATCATGTTAATACACATTTTATATAAGGAAAAACTACCAAAAAATTGACAATTAGTTACCATTACAAATAGTTTCTAAGAGTTTTTAGTTAGTGTCTTATAATCATATAATTTTGAACTTAAAGGGATCTTGGATATAATGTAGTTTGACAGCCTTAATTTATTATATGTAATTCATTATTTATACATAATGATTAATGTTTAATTATTAATAATAATTAATATGTGTAATAATTTATCCTCCTCAAACATCTTTATCTAGAGTCTACTTAGTGTCAGGGGTTAGTTTAAATGTATTTGAAGATTCAAAGGCCAGACAGGTTCTTGAATTACTTGATCCGAAACACAGAGTTAGATAGAAACCATCTATAAGATAGAAGCCAATAATAAGATAATTATAAGTATACAACAAAGGTTACAAAGAAAATGAACAAGAAATTGAGGTAACCAATAATGGTGGTCAACAAAGTCCTTCTCTGAGGAGATGATATTTAAGATAATTAGTGTAAAATCCAAAATCAAGAAGCAGTTTTACAGTGTGATCTGCCACTTAGCAGTTAAATCAAGTTACAAACTCAGTTCCTTGATTCAAATTAATTTATATTTAAAATAACTTTTATTTTCATTTTGTAGTTTAAAAAGCTCAGAGTGGATAATATCAGGATACCCGATGTACTATAATGTTGCTACTAATTCAACTGCAGTCAATATTAAAGTATAAAGATTCAGGGAAATAAACTCTCATCTAATTTTAATTCATTTCTTTTGTGAGTAAATAGAGATTTTAGTAAGTCTGCATAGTGCTATAAGCAATGCAGCTTCTTAGGTGTTTCAGCCCCATGACTAAAAGAGTTTGATGACATATTTGACCAAATGAAAATCTCTTTGGCAATCTTAAGACGTTTAGTCCTTCTTTCTATTTAGGCTACCTTTTTTTTTTCCTTTTTAGATTTCAAATAATACGTTACCAGAGTCCTTAATGTTAGAAAATCTCTTGATATAAAGTTCAAAATGCTAAAATATTTGGTGCCATTATCTTGAAACCAGAAATATATGTCTTTCATTTGGGTTTTCTATAGCCATTTTCTTTTTAAAAAAAAAAACAAAAAAGCTTCAAAGAAATTAAGAAGGAAAAGATTATGAAAAGAATATATCCATTGTCATGTATTTCTCTTTATTTCTCTTCTTGAATAATACTCTCTCTGTACTCCTTTTGCCTTCTCTTTCCTTGTACCAATTAGATCAGAGGCAATTCAATAGGATGTCTTTAAGCCAGGCAGGTTAGGTTAAAAAAAAAAATCATTCTCTTCTTATAGCAGCTCTGCATCCTGTACAGTTTGTATTCTCACCATAAATTCCCAAGGATGAGCTTCCATCATGCCCATCATGACCATTAACCCACTTGGTGTAGAGTAATTTAGAGAGAAATCAGAAAGCTAACAAAAGATTGGATAAAGTACAAAAGTTCCTTTCATCTTATCATGAAAATAGTACCCTCAGGAAATTTGAAGCCATGCATTAAGCCAGCATTGTCTACATTTATAACATACCTTCTTATTTTCTCAAAGGGCACATCAGTTATTTTAATTTTTTTTTCAAAGGAGAAGAGAACCGAAGGCTGGAGAATAAGTTTTGGAATATGAATAACCATAACAAAATAAAATAATACGTATTTTATGACTTAGTGCTTGCTCATATAAATTTTATATAACAATAACGGATGACTGATTTTTTTTTCCTTATGAGTGCTACACTCCCAGAGTGGGATTATTGCTTCATTAAAATATTAGAAGTTTGTTAAATCCCATATAGAATGATAACATAACCAAAAGTATCTCAGTGCTGTAAAGAAGTGGAGGGTAACATTTCTATGATTTATTCTTAGAAATAGGTAATGCACTGAGATGCATCATGCATACATATATTATAGAGGTGGAATTACTCCACATAGAAGAATACAGAACATTTTGAAGAGAAGTGTAATTCTTACCAAACTTTATGGATACGTGGCTAGAGTTAAGATTTGGGTGAGGTTTCCATGATCAACTCTATTTTTTTTGGAGCTTCTATCTCAGCTCTACAAGAAATTTAGAAGAAAACATTATATCTAGAGAACTTCATGAAGGGTATTAATTAAATCTAAAGTGATTCCCAAGTAGAAATGAATCCATATTTCAATTCCATTTGTGTATGAAAAGGTAGGCCAGACCAAAAATTGTGACTCTGATTCCAAAACTAAACAGATTGATGATTCCTGCTCAGTCTATGGTTGCTTTCTAGTTAGTTTAGTAGTAGACTGGGAAACAGAGTAAAGGATGTAGTCAGGAAAATAACTGTTGTGACTTGGCACAGCTTCTCAGAACTTCTTTATGGACCAATGCACTGAATTTTGGAGATTAGTGCAATCCAAGCAGAGTGAAACAACTTCCAGGCCAGAAGAATTCAGAGTCAAATAGGTAGCGGGGTGGGATGGGACTGAAGCTTCCATCTTCTAACACTATACTCTCCAGTACAGTAGCTTCTAGCCACAAGCCACATGTGGCCAATTAATTTCAATTAGATTAAGATTATATATAATTAAAGATTCAGTTCCTCAGTTTCACTAGCTGAATTTTAAATGCTCAATAACTATGAGAGGCTAGTAGCTATCACTTGGATAGCACAGATAGAACATTTCCATCATTCCAGGAAGTTCTGTTGGATAGCACTGATCTAACACATGAAGCAGTTATCACTATGCAATGGCAACTTGTTCCTGTGTTCTTTTTCTTATTGAGTCATTACATCTTCAGTAGGTCTGGCCATTTCCTATGGTGGAGTATTGTGAAACTGTAACACCAAATAATATATTTATGAATATTGTTTAGATTTTTTGTGGACAGCACATACGTTTCTGTTCCTCGTGAATTAGAAGGCAAAGTAATTCTTCTAATGATCCAGATTAATAAAAATTGTAAAGGACATGAGAGAGTGGCAAAGGTTAAAAGGAGTCAGCAAGGAGAGTGAGAAGGGGACTACCCAAAAAAATTTAGAAAAAAATTCTGAGTACCACAGTGGTTCAAGCACACGGATATAAATCACTTATTTTATACAAATTGGCTCAATTTCTAATAGAAAATTCCCATGTTTTAAGGGATATTACACTCTGATTGATATAAGCCTTTCCACCATAGAGTTTCTTCAAAAATAAATTTTGCTTCCTTTACAGATTCATATATTTGAAGGGATATTTGAATTATGTTAACAAATGCATAGAGATAAGATTATAAAGGACATTAAATATGCAGATTGTGATAAGTAAGTAATGACTCCTCCAAAGATGCTCACACTCTAATTACTAGACCCTGTGAAAATGTTACAATATGTTACTAAAGGGATTTTTGCTGATGTAATCAATATTACAGACCTAAAATAAGGATTTATCATGGGTTATCTGGATGGTCCTACTCTAATCAAGTTCTTAAAAGCAGTGGCATTTCTCCAGTTGGAGAAAGGAGAGATGCAACAGAAAAGATGAGAAGAAGAGATGAGGCAGAAGTGATCAGAAAGATGAGAAGTGTCACAAGGACTTGATACACCATTGTGATTATGAAGAAGAAAGGGGACCACGAGCCAAAAATTGAGGTTGGCCTCAGTTATAGAAGCAGAGAACACCTGGCCAATATTCAGCAAGGAAACAAGCTGGGCGGTATAAGCAAACGGAGCTAGTCTCTGTCGACAACTTGAATAAGCCTGGAAGTGGATTCTTCCACAGAGCCTCCAGATAAGAGCTTAAATTGGCCAATATATTGATTTTAGCTTGCTGAGACCATGAGCAGTGTACCTAGACAAGCTTAATGGACTTCTCACCTTGAGAACTATGTGATAATTACTGGATACTGTTTTTGTTTGTTTGTTTTGGAGATGGAGTCTCCCTCTGTCGCCAGGCTGGAGTGCAGTGATGCGATCTTGGCTCACTACAACCTCCGCCTTCCAGATTCAGGCGATTCTCATGCCTCAGCCTCCCGAGTAGCTGGGACTACAGGCGGCATGCCACCACACCCGGATAGTTTTTTGTATTTTTGGTAGAGACAGGGTTTCACCATGTTGGCCAGGCTGGTCTCGAACTCCTGACCTCATTTGATCCACCTGCCTCGGCCTCCCAAAGTGCTGGGATTATAGGTGTGAACACTTTAAGCTGCTAAATTTGTAGTAATCTCTAATGGCAGCAACAAAAATCTAATAGAAGTTTACATATGAAAGCACACTTGTCCACTGAACTTATTTTCCATGAGTCCTCTCAAGTATGACAATCTGCTCAATTCATTAAAAGTAAGTCTGTAGAATCATCCTGTTTTTAGTTGTCCATCTTCTTATTTGGAAACCCCTCATCTTTCATAACTACTTTATGTTCTCATAACTTGAAGGACTTAATACTTCTATTTCATTTCTTGTCCACACATAACCTTCCTCACAAACATTAGTGAACAAGTTGAGTTTTCCTAATATTTTACAGGGGAATGTGGCTTTCACACAATCCCCGTAAGAGTATACCCTTAATCAATTCCCTCTCTTCATGTATCCACCCACCAGACTGTCTACAGCCACAATGGCAACCTAAATTCTCCTTCTTTGACTTTCAACACCCCCCTCGCCCTTCCTGGTTCCAGGGCTCCCTGATTTTATATCTTTCCACAGTTCTCTCTGCCTCTCCTTCTTTCTAGCTTTGAGCTATTTATCTGCTTTTTATTTTTAGAATCGCATATTGCAAGAGATACTAAAGAACAAGACACTGAAAAGCTGAGAATTTTCATTTGTGGCCCTCATATGTCCTTGTTTTCCATAGCTTTTTCTTCCCATCCCCACTTGTACATGACTTTAACCTCTAGCTGCTCCTCTCTTCCCCGCTTGATAAAACTCAAATTGGCAAAAAAAAAAATTGGCTGTACATACACAAGCACAATTCCTTGTTTCCTGAATCTTACTTAACCTCCTCTTGCTAAAGCCCCGTAAAATAATTGTTTTTCTTCACATTCCCTTTGGAATCTTCTCATACCTGAATTTAGTTTTCTTAGAGTACCAGGTTCTACATGTATGAGCCCCAAGAAGGTCCCACAAACCTCCCATGCCTTAATAACTTAGATTAGTCCTGAGAATGGAAGTAAAAGCTATGGGGAGCAGGTATAAGGTAAGGCATTGTTTAGTAGTGTCTGCATAACGTTCCTCGGAGCCCTTACAGATTGGTTTGCCTCTGTGCTGGTTGATGCAAAATACGTTAATAGGAACCTTGAAAGCAGTAAGTCTAAAAGAAGCAGAAGTGATGTTTATGTCTGCTCTGGGTTTCTACTGAGAGGAATTTCTTATTAAATTTGGTGTCTGTGTATGTTGCAGAGAGCGGCATTTCTACAGTATGGCTGCTTTTTTTTTTTTTTATCTGCCCACATATATCTCTTATAATTCTGACTTTTTTCACTTCTGGAAAGACACCTGGGAAATAACACAGCTCTCTACTTGGCATAACAAATTGACTTAGAATAAGCCTTAGGTCAGATCTGTGTAACATTTTAGCACAGCCATCTGAGCAATTTTAATGATGTGGGATGCTTGTTGAATAATTGAATTAGCCATAGCAATTAATATTAAGAATCTTGGACCAAATTGAGAGGGTGTGTAACAGTCTTTTCTGATTTAGTGGCCAGATATAGATCTGACATTTATCATAATGATTTTCATGTAGTGTCCTCTACCTCTCAGCTCTGTCTTACTGCATTTGACTTGATAATGCCACTGCCTGTTCCAAGTTATCAGTGTGTGAATATATAACTTGTTATTCAAATTGGGATTCTTATGCAAATAAAAGGAGGCACTATTCATAATTAGGTTGAACAACAAGCATAAATCAGAGTGATACCAGCAACACCAGAATGTATGATGATCTGTCTGCCTACACATTCATTCAAGAATCATGACCAAAACCCTCTATTTGACTAGTTTAATAGGCAGAAACTCCAAGACTGATTTTAACAACTGCAAATGTAATGTCATTAATATGAATTAAAAATAAACTCCTTGCTAGAATATGATAAGTAGGAGGGAGACAAATCCAAGTGCAGACACAATATCAAAAGCTCATCTTGCTATAAGAATATGATTGAAGGATAAACCAATTGGTTGTTGGTGGTAGTTCAGATAAGAAATTTGTGTTGGGTAGGAGTCTCTGCCAGTCAATGATATTTATCTTAAGTGAACGAAACATAAAATGAATGAGGACTGTAGGTATAGTGGTATAGCAATAAACAATTTTGGAAGATTTTGTATATTTCTCAAAAGAAAAGAAATATATAGATAACATTTAAGCATGCAACATTTAAGTATGTCAGATGATCAGAAACCACTATAACATTTTAAACAATATGAAAAAAATAAAAAATAAATGTAGCCTTGGCACCAATAAAAGACTGAAGATAAAGGTAGGTGATGTCCACTCCATTTTTTTACTCATCAAAGCGTAGCTGGAACAACTGTTTCTATAAGAATACTAAAACAGACTTGACAGGTTCCTTAGTTTCCTCTTTTATTTCTATGTTTGCTTCTTAAAAAAAAAAAAAAAAATTACTATCTACCTCTCCAATCCCATAAACTTTGACTATCCAGAAAAATCGCAAGCATTGCAAAAATAGTTCTTAGAAAATACTGACCTGTTGGTTGTTGGGACCTCAAGCAAGGGGCATGATAACAGGAACAAATCTCAACTTTGAATTTCAGTGTAAATTAAAAATTGCTGCTTAAGCCAGACCTGCAAGGACACGTGCACATTTCTGATCCCTCAGAACCCTGACCCTGCTTCAGTTGGGGAGTCATCTGGTTTTTAGGAGTTCCCTAATGCACATTAGCTTAACAAAGAACTTAACTTCTCTTAATGAATTGCTATAATCATTTCCTTCTGACAGTTCTGTGTTTTAAAACAGAATGCTGACAAAGTAGTCTGTCTAGAGTTAAAAAGCTCAGATGGTATAACAACTACTTCGAGGAATGCTAGAAAAAAACAAATGTCAATCTTTAGATGAGAAGATTTGTTAAAAAGGAGAGATGTGATTTGTTTATTACTGTAAGGATTGCAGACAATCAAGAGAAACACTATAGGATAAATACACGATAACTATAAAACTGATGGAATATAGAAACTTATTTGCAAAGTTGTGAATTTCCAATTTTTGTGAATGTTCAGAAAGATGTTGGCCAACTAGTTTTCAAATATGCTATTTAATTGTTATATTAGGTAAGAGATAATCTTTGAATAACCACCTATATTCAAATTTCTCCAGTTATGTTCTTCTCATGTGATGAATTCTGGACATTTTTTAAAAATAAGGGCTTACCACTTATTTTCTTTGAAAATTTGAACAGAATTTTTTGTTAAAGAGTATTTGTTTTTTAAAGTGTTTTTTAAACATTTGCATATATATAATTTTGGGGAAAATGATTCTATCCAGGAAATTTCTCTATTTACTACTAAGTACATTTCAAAATGAGATACATACTCACAACTATATTCATCCTCAGGAAATAATTTATGAATGAATATTACTTGAGGTACACAGGGAGTGATGACTCTGCAAGACATTTTCCATAAAATATACGTATATTTTTCTTGTTTTATGAAAGATGACAAAAAAAAATTTAGAGCTCTATAATGTTAAAAATATATACAAACATTTTTTTCTCAGGGGACACTGATGACAAAATTGGGTTAAAACCCACACTAATTCTCAATTCTGGAATAAATATTTTCTCTCCTTTCAAGCTAGGTGGTAGTCTTCTCTCCACGGACATTTTACTTAGTAAGAAATAATTATGGGGGATAAAACACATTTACCAAGAATATTTGTGTACAGTCATGCATCACTTAATGCCAGGGGATACATTCTTAGAAACGTGTTGTTTGGCGATTTCCTCATTGTGTTAACATTATACGGTGTACCTTCGCAAACCCACTACACAGCTCGGCTATATGGTATAGCTTCTTGATTTTAGGCTACAAACCTGTGCAGCATGTTACTGCATTGAATACTGGGGACAATTGTAACGCAATGGTATTTGTGTAATTTTTCATATAAAAACATGGAAAAGTAAATACAGTAAAAATGTGCTATACAAGATTAAAAAAAAGATATTTTTCTGGCAGGGCATGGCAGCTCATACCTGTAATCCCAGCAATTTGGGAGGCCGAGGTGAGAGGATGGCTTGAGCCCAGGAGTTAGAGGCCAGCCTGGGCAAAATAGGGGGACTTTGTGTCTACCAAAATTTTTTAAAATTAGCCAGATGCGGTGGTGCACACCTGTGGTCCCACCTACTCAGGAGGCGGAAGTGGGGGGATCGCTGTAGCCTGGGAGGTCAAGGCTGCAGTGAGACATGATCATGACACTGCACTCCAGCTTGGGTGACAGAGCAAGATCCTGTCTGAAAAAAAAATCTGATACACACACACACACACACACACTTTTTTTTCTTTCTTCAATAATCAATTAACCTTAGGTTACTGTAATTTTTTTTTACTGCATAAACTTTTGAATTTTCTAACTTTTTGACTCTTTTGTAATAAAAGCCTAAAACACAACACACAGGTTTCTATTGTACAATTGTACAAAATATTTTATTTCATTATACCCATATTGCATAAATGTTTTGTTTATATTTATTTATTTATGAACTTTATTGTTAAAACTAAGACACAAGCATTCCCATTAGCCTAGGCCTACACAGGGTCAGGATCATCAATATCACGGTCTTCCTACTTCCACATCTTGTCCCACTGAAAGGTTTTTGGGGCAATAACACACATGGAGCTGTCATCTCCTGTGGTAACAATGCCTTCTTCTGAAATATCTTCTGAAGAACTTGCCTGAGACTTTTTAATGGTTAACAATTATTTCTAAGAAGTAGAAGGAGTACACTCTAAAATAACATAAGAAGTATAGCATAGTACTTACATGAATCAGTAATATAGCTGTTTATTATGATTTTCAAGTATTACAAACTACACATAATCATGTATATGTGGTATACTTTTATATGATTGGCAGTGCAGTAGGTTTGTTTACATGAGCATCACTAGAAACACATGAGTAATGGGTCATGCTCCAACATTAGGATGTCTATGATGTCACTGGAATATAGGAATTTTTCAACTCCATTACAATTTTGTGGGTGTATCATTGTATATGTGGTCCGTCTTTGATTGAAACAAAATTATATAGCATGTAGCTGCATGCCATTTGAAATCCCATACACATGCCTTTAATTAGTCCTCATCTTAATAGAAAATACATTTGCATACATGTTTTCACTGCATCTACTATTCTCATCATATTTAAATACGGGCTTAAAAGAATATGTGTTATTTTAAATCACAATTTGTTATCCAGCAAGTACGAATTTATTTTTGAATCTGACATGTCTGTCCCTTTGCTCACACTGTTTTCCTCACCCAGAATGTCCGTTGTTACCCTGTGTTTTTCCTTTTCTACTTCAATTCATTTTTTGACCCCTGGAACTTTTTAAAGTATGTCCATGAACTTTTAAATCTGTTTTGCCTGCTTAATGGCATTTCCAATGCTTGCAAGTTAACTTTAGGATTTAGTGTTCTTGTATTATACTTTTTCTCTTTTTAACTGAATTCTGTGTTTGCTTTTTAGTTGTGTGTTTTTTTTTTGTTTTGTTTTGTTTTGTTTTTGCCAAATGGCTTTTCCTTTTAATTTATTGTCTCATAAGAATATATTGCCTTGTTCACAAAGATAATTAGTATTTGAGCATTGATTTTTGTCATTTACACTATTTATTAAACAAAAAAGTAGGAATTTTATTGTGAGAAGCATGTTAAGTTTTAAATGTTTGCAGGAGAGATTGGTTGTCTGGAGAATTTACCGTAGACCAGGCTCAGGACTTCAGCCAGTCTGGGAAAAACCAATCTTGCCTGGCTCCCAGATTTAACTAGAATTCAGTTAATAGATTCACTCTGAATTGAAGAAAAGCAGGAATGTATTAACCAGAATTGAAATAATTAACTGCTACTGAGAAATTACTATGTGAGAATTGGATATTTTATCTTCTTTTTTTGTGGTATCTTCTCCTCTGGAGTATATTCAGTTCACACAGCATAAGTGTCTTCTACATACGTTACAGTTGCTGAATGAACCTCTGTGTTACTGATACAGTCTATCTTTAGCTAAATCAATATTTTATCTCTTCAATTCTAAATTACTAGAATTGTTAGTAACCCCAAAGATTCAGCATTTTTTTGGTAAAATAAATTTAAAAAGAAAAAGACAAGTAAAAATACATAACACAAAAAATTTAAAACATATTCAGGTTATAATAAAAGCAAACTTTTGAAAAAATGTTTGTTTTAGTCTAAGGCAAACATTAATCGTTAATCAGCTTTCTCTCAATTCTTGCTCCTGCTTTGATAGTAATGCTCTTTTTTTAAATAACAGAAGCTGCACCTTGTCTTTTCTGATGCCCCATGGTTTAACTCGTATAGGACAGTCGTATTTCAAGCTTTTGGGGCCACTTGATTATTGAGCACTGTTTGTCATCAAACTGTAGCTAATATCATCATAAATAAAATTGTACATAGTTTAAATGATTTATTTTCCCCAGTGGCCCTTTGCTAAAGTTTCTTAATTTTTCTGTGATGTAATTTTATTTTATTTATTTATTTATTTTTATTATTATTCTTTAAGTTCTAGGGTACATGTACACAACGTGCAGGTTTGTTACGTATGTATACATGTGCCATGTTGGTGTGCTGCACCCATTAACTCGTCATTTACATTAGGTGTATCTCCTAATGCTATCCCTCCCCCCTCTCCCCACCCCACAACAGGCCCTGGTGTGTGATGTTCCCCTTCCTGCGTCCAAGTGATCTCATTGTTCAATTCCCACTTATGAGTGAGAAGATGCAGTGTTTGGTTTTCTGTCCTTGTGATAGTTTGCTGAGAATGATGGTTTCCAGCTGCATCCATGTCCCTATAAAGGACATGAACTCACCCTTTTTTAAGGCTGCATAGCATTCCATGGTATATATGTGCCACATTTTCTTAATCCAGTCTATCATTGATGGGCATTTGGATTGTTTCCAAGTTTTTGCTATTGTGAATAGTGCCGCAATAAACATATGTGTGCATGTGTCTTTATAGCAGCATGATTTATAATCCTTTGGGTATATACCCAGTAATGGGATGCTGGGTCAAATGGTATTTCTAGTTCTAGATCCTTGAGGAATCGCCACACTGTCTTCCACAATGGTTGAGCTAGTTTACAATCCCACCAACAGTGTAAAAGTGTTCCTATTTCTCTGCATCTTCTCCGGCACCTGTTGTTTCCTGATAAACTTTCTTAATTTTGACTAAAATCATCTGTATTTGCCAGATTTTCTTTTAAAACAATATTCTGAAAATATGCAATGTTAAATCTACACAGCAGTCCTTTATGTCCAGCAACTATTTTGTTAAGGTTCTGTAATTCTCCATTCATTTAAAAAGAGAAGAGCATTGTTTTATGTCACTATTGTTACTTAATTGTGCCTTTTGAGTACTTCATTTGGATAATCTAGTTTATAATATTTAACTTAATAGATATTTTTAAATAATTCCTTATAGTTTAATAGATATCTTTGTTTGCAACTACTGTATACTGGGTTAAAGAGAGCGCTGGGTTCAGAATCAATTTATTTAAGTGTAAATACTCTGTCAACAATAATGGTACTCTTATATATAAAACCTAAGTAAACAGTCCTGGCCTTGATTGCTAAATACAATAAGAAAATCAATTCCAATATGCATCATGTTTTAATGAACTTATTATTAAACAACATTATCAATGTTTATTTTTCATGTTCTATGGAGTGGTACTAGAATATAAGATTCCTGTCTCCAAAATTTAAAGAACTGGATCATTTGAAAAGAGTTTGACTATATCACTTTATCTCCTCCTTTGACAATTTGCATTTGCCATTTGATGTACTTTTCCACTTCCTTGCACTTTTAGCACTAATGCTTTTGCAGAGGAAAAAAAAAAAATTGCAGTTATTTTTAGTGGATGTCTTAGTCCATTTTGTCCTGCTATAACAGAATACCTAAGACTAGGGCATTTAAAAAAGAAAAAATTAGTTTCTATTACAGTTCTAGAGTCTGGGAAGTTGAAGATCAAGACCCTGCATTTTGTAAGGGCCTTCTTGCTGCATTCTCACATGACAGACAGTGGAAAGTTGAAAGGCAAAAATGGGACAAATGTTGTTGTTCTCACATGCAAAAGAATGAAAAATAGTGAAATGACTCCTGAAAGCTCTTTTTATAAAGAGATTAATTTATTCATGAAAGCAAAGCTATCATGATCTGAACATTTTCCAAAAAATCTCAGCTCTTAGGACTATTACACTGGGGGTTAAGTTTCCAACACATGAATTTTACAGAGGACACATTCAAACCATAGCAGTTGCGTTTCAAAATTACTTTTTAAAAATTTTGCTTTAAAGGGCAGGAGTGCACTGATCTAGTCTTTATCCAATCAGAGAGTTTCTAGTTTTTGTGTTCCAAATTGCATTTTCTGGTTTTTATTCTTCATTTTGTAGTGAAAAAGTTTACACTTATTTAACATACTGCAAATGTTATAACCCATACACTTCTGTGCAACATTTTTCCTGTCTTGTAAACACCATATAATTGTGAAAATTGGAAATATTTTCAACTGTTACGTAATGAAACTCTATTATCCATCTATATTTCATATGAATTGAGTAAATAAACCATTTTTATATAAAAAGGAAAATTATCTGAGTATACATGCTATTTATGTGACTTTTTATTATGTGCATGTAGTTAAATCATGTAACCGTGAGAATACATAAATTTGGAAAAAATAATTTATATTTCTCTCAATGATAATTGTCGAAATATTTTACAAATTCTGGAGGTACATGTATTTTCAAAAAAAATTCTGTTATATATTTCTCTTTTAATCCAGTTCATGCCATTTCTTATTCTTCTAGGAATTTTTTCAATCTGTATATTTGTTTTGCATATGTAAGAATTTTGCAATGATATATTACTAAAGCATGTTTGCTGACAGTGCAAGGAAAGCGTGATGTTTGATCATTATCAACTGTGTTCTGAGGATCAATTTAGATTTAGGGTAGTGCTGTAGCAGATAAACAAATGTCGTTCTTATCACTGACTTTATTAACAGAACTATTCTACAGGTTTGTCTCTAACACATTTGGATCCTTCTTTAATCAGCAAAACAAAATATCAATACTCCAGTCATTTGTCAAATAATTCAATATTGGACTGACTTAGAATCATTACTTGCCAAAGGCTTAACTGAGTCACTTGATATTTAACTCTGTCACACAAGCTAACTACACATTTCATTACATTCTGTACTGTCTGAAAGAAGTGAGTAATGTAAAGGAAACACTTGGTTTCAGTTGCATGAGAAATGCTTTCATCATCACCACTCTCTAATACAAATACTAGTCAGATTAAGTCAAGGTCACTCCAGGGGAAAAACAAAGTAGGAAGGAGAGGTATTCTGTGCTTTGCAATTATCTGATTTACTTTCAAAACATCTTTTTGAGTTAGGTATTAGTATTTTCATTTTACAAAAGAGGAAATTAAGACTCTTGAGATATTAAAAATAGTACACACATCACATGAGTTATAATAGAATGAGTGCCCCAAAATATGCATATACCACAATCCCCAGAGTTTTGCAGATATAATTTCGATTATATACCTCCAGAGATCAAGATTATACTCAATTTGGCTGATGAAAACAATCTAATGTGGTGAACTCTGAAATGCAGAAACCATTCTCTCCAGCTGAAGTCAGGAGAGATGAAATATAGGGTGAGTCAAATAGATTTGAAGCATGTATCACTATATCATGGCACTCGTATGTGCTTTATTGGCACTCAGCATATTCTCTAACATACTATAATTATTATGTTTCATAATTTTATCTTTCTCTCTGAAATTAAAATGATTTAGTGGAAAAGGGACTACCTTATTCAAAACTTTATGATCTGCAGTATTAAATAAATTTTCAGACAGAGTAGATACAAATTTTTTTAAGTTGCTCTTTTGCAAAGAATCCCCATAATATCTTTTAGAAGGTCCTAAGAAAGCTTTTGCAATAATTTTAAAATGTTATTATCAATTATGTAATAATAATTTCATATTTGTGTATATATACATATATACAAATACATACATGTAGTTTTATATATACACATACACACACAAATATATAAAAAGAGCAAGAGAGATAGAGAAAAACGGAGAGAAATGGAGGGAGACAGAGTGAGACCATGAAGCTTCCAGATCAGAGACACAGTTCATTACTCACAGAGTAGAATCTCATGTCAGGTCCCCATGCTATGAATCCCTACAGGGTGACATGAATGAGAATCACATTTTACCTCGCATGCAGTTAGTTTACACCATAGGAAAGCAAATACAAAATTATGAGACTAACAGCTTACACAAGTGCTTATAAGACATCTGCCCAACCTTCTGAAGAGAAACTTAACACTGGAACATAAACAAAGTCTTCCAGGAGAGGAAGGAAGTATTTATCCTTATTTATTATTATCTTGGAATGGAAGCAAATATCTCTGGGAAGACAAATCTCTAAATCTCTACCTTTGCAGGCCTTTGCTATTCAAACATTTTTTAAAAATTATTTTTGAAAGGCTTAGACCATGCAGAATCATGATATTCATGAAATATTCATGGAAAGTTCTGTTTCAGTGCACAATCATCCTGAAAATTAGTAAACATGTCCAGTTAGTGCATGCTGAACTAACTAATCAGATAGATCAACATATCTGTTTTCTACTTCTGTTTTATTTTTTTTATGTTCAAGGACTCTTGTCAAATCTCCATATCTAGGTTTAATGTTCAGTTTAGATTTCTAGCATACATGTTTCATAGACAGCAATCTCATTATCATGCGATAACTGATATAAAAATTAATTACACTAAATAAGAATATGTATTACTGCTAGGCTTAAGAAAAAGCTTCAGAACTACAATGTTGGGAGTTCTGCGGGACTTTCTGCCCTATTCAAGTCCACTTTTGTCTCAGCTACAATTTGGTCCCTATCTGGAAGTGGTATATACTCCAAGTTAAATATTGGCATAAATAACTGTGGGGCAATGGCCAGTCAAGAATTCTAGAGAGTAATTTTAAGACTCTCCCAGGTGGTGGATACCTGTGTTATTATCATTGATTGTGCAGGGCTCAGGACAGGCAGTGTTAATGATAAACAGTCATCTTCAGAATTTCTGAAGTGGTATTTTTCCCTGCCCTTAAAAATCTCCCTTCTGCCTCCAGGATCCCCAAACCTAATATAAGTTAAATGTAATTCACACATATCAGTTAGAGCTACCAGAGAAACTGAAATTATATATATAATAAATACTGTATATATTATATATATATTATAACATAAATATGTGTGTGCACATGCATGTGTGCGTGTGTGTGTATACATATACTGTATAGGAGAGTTAAAAGAAAAACTTTAGCCAAATTTAATTTAAAAGAGTTTAATTGAGCAAAGAACAATTTGCAAATCAGGCAGCCTCCTGAGCCAGAATGGGCTCAGAGACTCCAGTGCAACCACATGGTGGAAATTTATGAACAGAAAAAGGAGAGTGACATACAGAAAACAGAAATGAGGTACAGAAAAACCTACTTTTTTTTACAGCCCAGCATTTGTCTTATTTGAACATGGTTTGAACAGTTGGCCACCTGTGATTGACCAAAACTCAATGATTGGCACAAGAGTAGACTACAGTCTGTTTACAACTCCTTTTAAGTTATAGTTCATGATGTACAGAGAAACCTTTAGGCCGAACTTAAAATGGAGGCAGCTTAAGGTTAAGTTTAATTTAACGCAACTATATACATATTTATAAGTGTGTGCATTTATATTCTATATATGCCCAAATATACATACTGTATATGCATATATGTACTAGAGAAAGAGACGTCTATTTCAAGGAATTGGATTGCATGATTGTGGGAGCTGGCAAGTCAGAAATTTGCAGGGAAGGCAGTCTTGGCCAGGAGCTGACACCATACTTAGTCTTGAGGCAGAATTACTTCTTCCTCATAGAAATCTGTTTTGTTCTTAAGGCTTGTCAACTGATTCGATGAGGCACACTCACATTATTAAGGATAATCTCCTTTACCTAAAGTCAACTGATTGTAGATCTTAAAACACCTAAACAGTAAGACCCAGGTTAGTGTGTGACTGAAAAACTGAATAGGATAGTCTAGCCAAGTTGACATCTAAAAGCAATCATACCACCCCAGTTTGTGAATGAAGTCTGGGTAGAAGACCTAATTCACAGTCAATTCATTTTATATATAAATTCTCTATATTGTGATGTTATACTATTTTTGTTGTGATTATATAGTTTATGTTGTTCAAAACAGTGGGAGCAGCTGACTCTGTATGCCTCTTCTGTTTTCGTATGCTTTTTTCTACACTTAGGTCTATGCATATCATCCAAAAAATTACACATCTGCCAAACAAGAAACATAACAGGAGGAGATTTAACTCCATTAAAAAGTGAATGTTCTTTATTATTTATGAATCATATATCCATAAATGCAATTCAATGTACATGACAAAAGGTCACAAATGTATACATACCTAATATTCCTGGAGTATAGTCAAGACGAGTAATGATTAGAAGACTAATCCTTATAATAACTCTATGCTATTTATTTAGACAACATTTTACACTTTTTAGAAACATATTACTTTTCTTTCATTGACAAATAACATACTATTTAAAATGGAAAGTTCGGAATTTTTAGAGTCACTCAAAAGCTTTGAACATGCAAACCTCCTATCAGAAAGCACACAATATTTTTCTAGCATAAATTGTTTCATAGTAATTTCAGGATTTGTATATTTGAAATATAATAGTGAGTAATTTTATTAGCATGTACTCTACTTTTACTTAAAATTGTGAATCATAGTATTAATTTCAGGGAAGAGTTGTTAAAACTCAAATTAATACTCTTTTTTGTATAACTCACAGCCTTCCCTTTTCTTTGTACTGCTAATATTAATAGTTCAAATATAATCTCCCCATTTATCACAGTCTCTTATTCCCTTAATATTATTAATTGTTAGAAGTAATCATCCCCAAAGATTTAATTTTTCATTTTATAATTTTATCTAAACCCTGACTGTTAACCACAAAATTAAGCATATTTCATCTCTCAGAAATAGTCCACAGCATGGTAAGAATGTGCATATTTAAATTGTGATGCAATACTAATCTATGAAAGTTACAATTGGTAATAATCATACAAAAGCCAATGATATATAGAGACCAATTTTATTTTCCTATATTTTATCAAATAAACAATCAAACTTTATCAGAATTTGGAAAAATAATAAAGAATATGTTTCTCGCTTTGGGGAAAAGCACACCAAGGACAATAGATATGAATGAAATTTTAAATATCAATCACCTTATATACAGTTTCATTGTAAAAAAAAAAAAAGCTTTGAAGCATTGTTCTTCTCACTCTCAAAACAAGATTATATTAAAAATGTTGATATAGTGTTTTTTCAAAAATATCGATGAACTCCTGTCATAACAAAAGAGATCTCCAGTGGCATTTAACTCAGTAAAATAACTAAAAACCTCCTATACACTGCAATGATAGCACCTCCTCAGTGGGTGCCTTTTCACCCCTTCTTGAGCTCTGAGAATCCTTCTGTCAAGAAACAAATGACAGACAAACATATACTTGGTTGTTGTAACTGACAACAAATATCTCATTGCCTGTTTTTTTTTTTTTTTTAAATTGCTTTTCCTGTTGTAGAAAACAGCACTTGAGAATACAATAGAAAGATAATCTGTCCTGTCATTATAATGTGTTTTAAATTTCTAAAATTATTAATCTATTTGTAAATATCCAGGCAGAATCTAATCCCCTAATTTACATGCTATTAATAGATAAAGTTGGTAAAAGGAGGATAGGATGGGTACAGCCCACAGAATGGAAAGAAGAACGGAGGCTACAAAATCTACCTGATTCCCCTTATGCTTTTCTCTGAATGCCTTTCTTTTTCAAATTCAGAGTACCTGACACAAGTGCCCATTCTGTAATGTAAATTTATAAGTTTAACATTTATTTTCTCTTCTTAAAATCCAGAGAGTTAACAAATTTTTGTTGTGGGTCATGTTCCCCAGAAGTAAACCCCGAGACAAAGATTCCTATGGAAATAATCTATACAGAATGTACTTTCAGGAGAAACCATAAAAGAATGTAGGACACAGGACGAGCAAGTTGAAGCAATAGTAGCAAAACAGTAAACATTTGATACAAAAAAGCCACACCAAAATCTAATAATTTTAAATAGAGGTCATTTATTAGTCTATGATTTCGGGGGTTAGCAATTTGGACTGGGTTCAGCTGAGTGGTTGTTTTGCTGGGCTCCATCAGACTTTAGTTAGCTGCAGTGTGGTTAATCTAGGATGGGCTTACTCACATATCTGACCATTGGTCTTGGCTCCTGGTTTAGATGCTGGGACCATTTGTCTCCAGCAGATTAGTTTAGCCTTAGTCATGAGGTAATGGTTGTAAGGTCTTCAAGAGGATTGAGAGAGGACAGGCCACAAAGTACAAGCACTGTTGAAGCTTCTGTCTGCATCCTGTCTGCTAGTGTCTTCTAGTCAAAGAAAGTTTTGTAACTCCCCAGTTGGTTCACCTTGTCCGCTGGCTAGATAGAGTTGATTTATCAGGAAAGGGAATTATAGTGGAGAAAAAATAATTCACGCAGAGCCGGCTGTGCGGGAGAATTGAAGTTTTATTAGTCCTCAAATCAGTCTCCCCGAGCATTCAGGGATCAGAGTTTTTAATATAATTTGCCAAGCCGGGGCTTGGGAAGTGGGGAGTGCTGATTAGTCAGGTTGGAGATGGAATCATATGGGGTTGAAGTGAGTTTTTCTTGCCATCTTCTGTTAATGGATGAGATGGCAGAACTGGCTGAGCCACATTACTGATCTGGGTGGTGTCAGCTGATCTATCGAGTTCAGGGTCTGCAAAATATCTCAAGCACTGATCTTAGGTTTTGCAATAGTGATGATATCCCCAGGACCAATTTGGGGAGGTTCAAACTCTTGGAGCCAGGGGCTACACGACCCCTATAGAGGAATTTCTAATCTTGTAGCTAATTTGTTAGTCCTGCAAAGGCAGATTGGTCCCTAGGCCAGGAGGGAGTGTTATCAATTTCATTTCAGAATTAAACCATGAACTAAATTCCTTCCCAAAGTTCATTCGGCCTATGCCCAGGAATGAACAAAGACAGCTTAAAGGTTATCAGCAAGATGGAGTCAGTTAGGTCTGATTTCTTTCACTGTCATAAATTCCTCAGTTATAATTTTGCAAAGACAGTTTCACTTTCATAGTCAAACCATAGTCAATGTATGTAGGGATTATCCAAGGGCATAAATAAGGGAGAAGCAAATCATTTTGGGTCATTATTTCAACAATCTACCACAAGCAAAGAGCTACAAAAGGTAGCACTGACCTGAGCCAAAGGGAAGTCTTAAATTTAAGTAATATATCAGAGATGTACTGTCCTCATGCAAGTGAACTTGGCTTTCAAATTGATGTACTGGGTAAGCACTGGTCCAGGGTACTCTTGTTATAGTAGGTAGTTTGGCTGACATGAGCACGAATGGAGAGGTACCCACCCTTTACAGGAATGTTAGGCAACCGCTAGGTGATGGTCAGGCAGTTGTTAAACTGTTCCTTGAAAATAATAATTTGTTGCAGCCGGTGCTAGGGAAAAGCAGTTTCCCAATAGATAGAAAACATGTGATGAGCAGCTTCTAGATAAGATCTCAGGAGTTGGGCAAGTGGACACAAGCATGAGCAGTAAGAGGCAAAATGGCAGAGTTTAAGTGGTATATGACCTTCCTCTAGGAACACTCGACTGGTAAGGGAAAAATGCCACAGATGAGCACGTGCACAACTTCAGTAAACATACTGTGCATGCAGCCCCTCCAAAGTCCTGGCAGGCCACTGGGTATGTGGCAGCCCATAGCAAGGAAAACTCAAGGGAGGAGTGATGCAAGATCCTGGAAGCATGCCAATGTGTAAAATCCCATATCAAAGGTAAAACCAGGCACTTGTATCTCTCAAGTTGCCTACTTGGCCCTCCTTCAAGTGTACTTTACTTCCTTTCATTCCTGCTCTAAAAGTTGCCTCGGTCTCTCCTTATTCTTTACGACCTTCAGATGAGTTCTTTCCTCTGAAGGGGCCAGAAATGAGTTGCTGCAGACACATAATGATTCACTGCTGCTAACACTATCTCCAGGCACTTGCAGCTATCTTCTAGAATGGACAACATGGGTCCTCAGGTGCTGGCTTTTGTAAGTGAAGGCACACATATGCAGAGTGAGCTATTTGATGAAAGAGGGAGGGACTCAAAGAACAACAAGGTATCTGCAGGAATCTGGACTGAGCACCAACATTGTCTGCTACAGTGTCCTCTTGCATTGCTCAGATTCAATGTTTTTGGTTTGAGGATTAGTTGATGTGGAATTTTCATGATGGTGATTTTCCAGGAGAAGTATAACAGTAGAAGAATTATTTTTTATTTTTTTTAATTTATTTATTATTATTATACTTTAAGTTCTAGGGTACATGTGCATAACGTGCAGGTTTGTTACATATGTATACTTGTGCCATGTTGGTGTGCTGCACCCATCAACTCGTCATTTACATCAGGTATAACTCCCAGTGCAATCCCTCCCCCCTCCCCCCTCCCCATGATAGGCCCCGGTGTGTGATGTTCCCCTTCCTGAGTCCAAGTGATCTCATTGTTCAGTTCCCACCTATGAGTGAGAACATGCGGTGTTTGGTTTTCTGTTCTTGTGAGAGTTTGCTACGAATGATGGTTTCCAGCTGCATCCATGTCCCTACAAAGGACACAAACTCATCCTTTTTGATGGCTGCATAGTATTCCATGGTGTATATGTGCCACATTTTCTTAATCCAATCTGTCACTGATGGACATTTGGGTTGATTCCAAGTCTTTGCTATTGTGAATAGTGCTGCAATAAACATACGTGTGCATGTGTCTTTATAGCAGCATAATTTATAATCCTTTGGGTATATCCCCAGTAATGGGATGGCTGGGTCATATGGTACATCTAGTTCTAGATCCTTGAGGAATCGCCATACTGTTTTCCATAATGGTTGAACTAGTTTACAATCCCACCAACAGTGTAAAAGTGTTCCTATTTCTCCACATCCTCTCCAGCACCTGTTGTTTCCTGACTTTTTAATGATTGCCATTCTAACTGGTGTGAGATGGTATCTCATTGTGGTTTTGATTTGCATTTCTCTGATGGCCAGTGATGATGAGCATTTTTTCATGTGTCTATTGGCTGTATGAATGTCTTCTTTTGAGAAATGTCTGTTCATATCCTTTGCCCACTTTTTGATGGGGTTGTTTGTTTTTTTCTTGTAAATTTGTTTGAGTTCTTTGTAGGTTCTGGATATTAGCCCTTTGTCAGATGAGTAGATTGCAAAACTTTTCTCCCCTTCTGTAGGTTGCCTGTTCACTCTGATGGTAGTTTCTTTTGCTGTGCAGAAGCTCTTTAGTTTAATGAGATCCCATTTGTCAATTTTGGCTTTTGCTGCCGTTGCTTTTGGTGTTTTAGACATGAAGTCTTTGCCCATGCCTATGTCCTGAATGGTACTACCTAGGTTTTCCTCTAGGATTTTTATGGTATTAGGTCTAACATTTAAGTCTCTAATCCATCTTGAAGAATGAGTTTCACAAACGGTACTTAGCAAAACTTACGTTAAGCATCTCTTTCCTCTACAACCTAGTCTAGATCACTCTTTCCCACAGCTCCTCTTTCTGCAGGTCCACATGACTTACTTGGTGGTAATGATGGCCCAGGCCTTCATTTTTTAGGAATATGGGCTCTTTATTATCTTGCTTAGGTAGATTGTGGTAATTGCTCATACACAGTTAAAACTGGATATGCCAGTACTAAGAAATGTCCTTGAATTATAAACATATTCTCCCTTCCCCCATTATGTAGCAGCGTACCTACCTTCTCAGGAGATTTAGTGTCAATTCTCCCTGCCAGTGTGACAACTCTTTACTTTGCCTATTATTTTCCACAAGATTTAAGTACATACGATAAGGTAGTAGCTGTAGTCTTTGGCTTAGTGGGACCTTTATAGTGTCTCCTGATGAATGTATCTTCTCTCTGGAAACTGAGATCTTTAGACAAAAAGAACTATAAGATTTGAAAGCAGGCATCATCTATTTCCCCAGCAGGGTCACCGGGAGTGACAATAAGCAGGACCACTTATTACACTCCTTGCCTCCCAGATTTCTATCTGTCATCAATCATTGTCACAGGTCCTATGATGTTTGGTTCAAAGCATGCATCACGTCCTGAAAGGCAGAACCTCATTCATACACATGATTGTTTCCAAGCTGATGCCTTTAGCTACACTTGTAAGAGTAAATTTCAATACTCTAAAAGGATGCAGCTTCTGGTGATACTATATGTGATAGTACTAACGCGAATCCATAGTAACGTGTCCATGGTTGCTCTCTTCTGTCTTAAATTGAGCCCTTTTGTCTAAATGATGCTATGTAGAGTCTCTGGTTGGTAAATCAGGCAGCCTGTGAGCCCACAGACAATGATTTGACCAAGACTATGTGAGCAAAACTATTATTGAATTTCCTTAGGAAAACCCAGATCCATTAAGTGTTATCAAGAACCTTGTGGGACAGTTTCTCTAGCTGCCACTCTGAACTGGCTGCAAATTAGAGTAATTAAATCTGTCATTATTTTTGAGACTAGAGAGCCCAGTAGCACAACAGTGTCTCCTACTGTCAGCACCAACTTAGAGAAAACAGCCACTTACTGGGCTGCTCTTTGATGCATTCCTTATCATCTTTGAAAATAAAATGTCCTCTGGCTCTCGTAAGGACCATGATCATCAGGGGAGAAGATTTTGGATTTTATGTAACAGAGTCACTCTATAAAGTCTATTTCTGTGAGCCTTAGGAATCGGAATCCCTTCTCAACATTCTATCAAGGCAAATCTGACATCTCCATTTTATTTAATACATACCATCATTGTTTCCAAGAGTCACAGAGCCTAATATGCCCCCTCAGCATATTAGGATCTAATCCAGATGCCTATTCCAGTGTATTAAATCCTGAGTAGTGTATTTACTCCCATATAAAATCTCTCCCTTTCTCCCTTACTCAGCTTCACAGTCTTCGTTTACTGAACCAGATCTTTCAAGATCTGTACTACATATGATTCACAGTTTCTATTGGTCATAAAAGCTTTGTTTTATAGCTTCTTTGGAGATTAATTCCTTTCAGATCTTTGTAGGAGCAACATTCAATTGGATCATGCTCAGACTTGATGGCAAGGACACTGTCATCTTCTAGCAAAGGCAAAATAGGTAACCTTTATGTTTGGTTTCCGGAATGTTAAGAGGAAACTTGAGGTTCAACGTTCTTAAGAAAATACATGAAAATGTCCCTATCTCAAGATTCAGGAGACTTACACAGCGTGCAAATTTAGCCTTCCCTAAGGTTCTTCTATTTTTACATTAGTTCTGGGTTTGGTCTTCAAACAGCTTGCTCTCTGGCTCTGAGATAAAGGTGTTCTGACTTCTATATTGTGCCTTAAATTGCTGAGTGATTGCATTGAATTTGCCAGTTTTTTCCTTCAATAGAATCAGCAAAAATCAATTTCTCACTTTTTTATAATTATTATTCCCCCCATGTATCTCAACTGCTAGAGATATCATGAATCAGTGCATCCTCTTCTACCTGTATTCCATTCTACTTCGCCACAGGTTAAAGTGTTACCAGCACTGTCAGCATGTCAGAGATTATCCATCCTCCATTTATCACCACAATCAGTCCTTGCTACCATCTAGCCTGTGAGTGATTGCACGTCAGAATCCCATCTTTAGGACCTGCTTTTTAGGATCGCTACTGATTTAAGTCAAGTTTCCCAAGCTGACCTAAGACAAATATTCACATGCAAATGATACATTAAGAAAGTGTTCCCAGGGGATGCTGATTAGTAAGATTGGGGAAACAGAAGAGAAAGTGAGAGAATGACCAGCAAGGGTGCAATCTCCGGCAAAATTTAACAAGGATTAGCTTCATCCTGAACTCACAGCGGACCCTGAACTGTGAATATGACTCAGAGTTCCCCACCCCAAGTCAAGGAGGTTGGACTTTCCACTCCTATATTAGCATTTCCTGCAAAGGGGGACATAAACTATGAACACTTCCAGCTCTTTCATGTGTGGAGAAAGTTACCAAGGTAACCCAAGGGCAGACCTCCAAAAAAGAGCTTGCAGTTGATAGCTGTTGAAAGCAAAAGTCAACCAAAGCCTAAGTAAGGAGGGTGATGTTGAGTTGCCTGGTGGGCGAGAAGTTCATAATGTGGTGAAAATGGATTCTCATTCCCTAATAATGTCTTAAAGAATACAAGGTCATTTCCTGTATTCCAAGTGGGAATTTACAGTGCACTTGCTCATAGAAATGATATTTTAACTATTTTAAATAAAAAGGGTCTAGTACTACAATTTCACATTTGCATAACATATTTGAAAAATTTGTAAACTCTTAGGAAGTACAAAATGTTATAATAATGCTCATTAATATTTCTTAATTCATTATGAATGTTTCTGATGGTTGGCACAGTTACACAGCCACATTTTAAAACATTGTTTCTAAGGGAAAATGTGTTGCAAATTCTCAACCAATAATTAAGAAAAGTGTATTAACTCAACCCATTCTATGATATTCTCTTGCTGTCAACAGATAATTTATTCTGCTATTAACCTTCACCGGTTCCAGTCAACTAACTTAAAATTGTTGGTACAACAGATTCTGAAACACTAATACAAAACTATTTTCAATAATCCTTTAAAACATAGCTCATATTCTTATATACAAATATCTTTACAAACATTTTAAGAAATTCATAACTTATTTTAAGCACCTTAAAAATACACTCATTTGATTATTTCTCCCACATTCAATATTCATATTATCAAGAGGGACTACATCAAAATAGCGTCACTTTTGCTTTTGTTTTCTATACAAGTTACTTGCTTACATTTTGAGAGACACAAAAACAGTACCACAACAAGACAGACCATGATTGAGAGTGTAGCATAGGAAAAGATCAGGCTTTAAAAATTAAACAGTAAATTGTCCGCACTTTTTGACCATATTTTCTCTTTTGCAAAGTAAAATAATAATAGATATGCCATACCATTGTGTAGAAGAGTTATTGAGTGTATCCATATAAAAACATAGTATGATAATTGATGCATATGATATACTAAGCATATGAAAGCTCTTGTTATTGATTAAAGGCCTACACAAACTACTCATCACTCCAAGCTGTAGAAATCTGAGTCCATCATCAACAAAAAAAGCTCTATTTTCCCAAGATAAATATTGAATGAAGTGTAGGGTCACATTGACAAAGCTTTTCATCTTAACTGTTGAGATGATGAGAAATACACCACCATTTTTTACCGCATATCTAGGTGATCATATATCTCAGCAGTATTTAGTTTGCAATAATAAGAAAGAGTTCCCGTTCAAACATTGCCTATGACATATAAAACACTTCCTATTATTCATTCCTCTCATCCCCTTATCTCTTTCTCTTATCAAAATCTGTATTAGTTTTCTATTGCTGTGTAATAAATTACCACAAACGTAGTAGCTTAATTAGAAATGCCCATTTATTAGCTCACAGTTCTGTAGCACAGATATCTACACACAGTTCCCCTGGGTTTTCTAATCAGAGACTCATACTATGTTCTCATAATCAGTGTGTCCTTGGCCAGACTGCATTCTTACTGGAAGCTCTAGAAAAGAATCGGCTTGCAAGGTTATTGAGGGTGTTAATATTCACAACCTTTATTTTATTATTCATTTCCTTGTAGTTTTAAGGCTGAGTTTCTCATTTCCTTGAAGGTTGTCAGCCAGGGGCCACTTTTAGCAGATAGAAGCTGACTATATTCCTGACACATGACCCCCTCCATATTGAAAATCAGCAACCAAGAATCTCCCTTGTGTTGAATCCCTGCAAATGTTTCTAATAGCTCTGATTTTGGACCATCATTTATATAATGGGATAAGATTATGTGCTATGGGCTTGCTTTCAAGAGATTTGGGAATAGGGTAGATGTATATTATATCAGTTAAAAAATAAGTTTACAGTTATAGAGTCTTGAACTTGAACCTGTCTATGTGAGAGTGATTAAGCCTCTGTGACTCCATTTCCTGGGTCTTAAAAATGTGAAAATACTGTTTCATCAAATCTAATAATTAAGTATATGTTTTGCCACTAAGAAAAATAATGATAAAACTATGACATTGCATAAATGTTAAGATACACCCCAAATTTTAAGATATTAAAATACCAAAAAAAATCATTCCATGAATAAGTGAAATAAAGTAATATCTCTTCCATATGGCTAGCCTAAGGCATAATTTACATAATGTCTGTAGACTCTTTAATTCTGTTTTGGGGGCATAGTATTACATTTTGTGAAATGTAGCTATTAACTGTTTTGTTATGAGCCTGGTTGCTATGTTCTTGGTCTACGACAGATCGTTTTCTCAAGAAGGGAAGGGGAAAACTTCATTTTATCCTCTTTCCCATTTGACAGATACGATTGTGGCTAAGATTTTGAAGTGCAGTAGAGCCATGCTCCTGCCATGATAGAGTAGTAACTAGCCGTGAGAGAAAAAGCATTGATCTGAATGTTGCATTGTAACATTTCCTTCCGCTCTCCAAACTTGCTGCCTCTTTTCTCCTCATCAGAAAGGCATGTGCTTTCTTAATACAGGCTAACAGATAGATGCACTTTCTACAGCTGTGCAGTCGCCTAGTCCTCCTGCCTTATAAAGGGAGAGGGCTGTAGAGTCAGGGCAATTGCTTTAAATGATATATCACCTTAAAATGGTACAAATGGCCATGGGAGCTTTATTATCTAGTAACCACAGAGCAGGCTATGAATTCAAGCATAGGCATGTAATATTCAGTAATCTCTCAGATGACCTGAGATAAGTATGTGAAGCCTTATTTTTAAAAAGCATGCTATAGAACTGGAGGTTTATGTTACTAAAATCATTTGATATGGAATTATAATATTAGTTATATAGCTAGATCAATGCTTAATTCCTCATTGTGTTTGTGTATTAATGAGGAATTAAACATTGATCTAGCTATATATCTAATATTATAATTTCTTATCCGATAATTTTAGTGTATGTGTGTGCATGTATGTAACACACATGTTGAATGGCAGATTAAAATAAAAATAATTTAACCTATTTTGTTGCATCTGTGCCTTTACAATTAAAAAATTGAAACTTTTAAATTTATGTTCCACTTATGTGATTCTCATTACATCACACAGATGGTATTAAGATAAAATGCAATATTATATTGCACAGAAAAAAACAAATTTATTTTAGCTTGTTATACTATAATTTCTACAGTATATAATTTTCCTTTCTACCTAAATACGTAGCCATGAGTCTTAAAATAAATGTCCCTATTGTGATTTTAGATGTGTCTTTCCCCCACTGTGGGGGTATTTAGGCAAGTTCTACTCTCATTTTTATCAAAATGACTTGAATTATTTCTTAAAAGTGGGTTCAGACTGATGGCAGGCAGATGGGAGTGCCCACTTTTATCTATATCACATTTGGATGTGGAGGATTTCAGGTACAAATCTGTGACTCATCTTACTCAAGAGAAAGATGATTAAACCAGAGTATTATGGTCTTTTCCATTTTACTGAGCACAATTACTGACTCCAGACCTCAGAAAAGAGAGAAAACCTAATTTCCTGGATTTGCACCTCTTTGTGCTGGGCCATTCTGACACTTCGCTGGCAGCATTTGCTTGAGCTCTTTGGATTTCTAAGGCAAACTTTGGTGATGCTTTAGTAAGTGCCACTTATCTTTTTCCCACTCTAGCTTTACTTCTTTTAAAATATTGCATTTTTTTTATTTATAATCATAAAGTTTAGCACTGAATCAAATGTTAAAGTGTCCTTTAACATTTTTCACAGATACTGGTTATTATATCATTTTGTTCCTACTGGCTTTCAGTAAGACCCAGAACTACTAAGTAAATTTCACATAACTTTGCATTGAAGAAAAGACAGATTTCTTACTTTTGTTGTTTCTGCTTTGATAACTTTTCTACCAAGAAAGGCAGCCCACTAAATTCACTTCTGGCAAACTTTGGAAACCATACCTACTCAAGTTGTCCTGAAACAAAGAAAGTATTCTGTGTACGATGAGCTCTTTTAAATGAAGTTGATCACAGAAAATAAACATGACAGGAAAACTTGACAGCAATTACTTTCAGTAAATCAATTACTATTAGAGATCTTACCTGTAGAGCAAGAGCCCTCAACTCCATTAGAAGTGGCTGTTTACACATAGACTGTCATTGATAGGTTATTTCTGCTTTTGATTAGGACTTTTCGTCTTACTCTTAAAATTATATAAATGGTGAAAATACATCAGCCCAAATATTAATATAATTTTAGGTAATTTTAAAATAACAGTGGGGATCACTGAATTGAAGTTTATTAAAAATATACCTCCTGCACATTTTACATTTTGAATACTATATATTTTTGACACACACAGAACTAAGAAAATGTACTTTATTTCTGAAGTGTTACAATATTTATCAGCCTACATTTAGGTGGTTTAAAACAAGTAACTCTTACTGAGAAATGATTTTTATGCATTTAAATCAATTTGGGCTATCAACATGTAATTAACATAATTTCAAAATATTCTACTGTTTCTATAAAATTGCTTTTAGATATGATGGACTTAGGAAAAATGTGTTATGTATCCAAAAGCTTCTGGTAAATGTTGGTAATTGCATATATAGAGAGATTTTATACAGGATCCTGCTACGTCGCCCAGGCTGGAGTAAAGTGGCATGATCACAGCTCACTGCAGCCTTGACCTCCCAGGCACAGCCCACCTCAACTTTCTAATTAGCTGAGACCGTAGATGTATGCCACCACACCTGGATAATTTTTAAATATTTTATAGAGACAGAGTCTCATTATGTTGCCCAGACTGGTCTCCAGCTCCTTGGCTGAAGTGTTCCGTCTGCCTCCTCAGCCTCCCAAAGTACTGGGATTACAGATGTGAGCCATCATGCTCTGCCCTAGATATATAATTTTAATAACAATCTCTATACTAAGTAAAAATACATCCCTATCAGACTTATTGAAATAATCACCTAAAGCTAATATAAATTTCCTATACTGTACCTAAATATATCCCTAGCTAGAAGAAAAAAAGCAAATTTACATTCTCTATTCATAAACTTTTAAATCATAAATCTTTGGAAGGGTTTACAAAGTACTTTAATGTACATTATCTCATTTGAAATATCTTGAGAATTGTGATTATGTATAAAATGTAACAATCCTGTCATTTGCCCTCATAAATGAGTGAGTGCCTACCGTGTCTCAGACTGTTATAAGCACTAGGGAACAGCTGTGAAAAAGACAGTGTTCCTGTTCTAATGAGGCCAACATTGTGGTGACAGATATAAATAATAAACACATACAAACTACAAAGAAACCCAAAAAACAAAATAATGTCAAGATACAGAATTACTTTTTGTCTGCTTTAGATTGAGTGTTCACCAAATGATGCTCTGGGGAGACATTCAATCATAAATCTTAAAATTTAAACAGAAATTTAGACCTTGAAGAACAAATTTTAACAGACAAAAAATAAAAATAAGATAAAAATAAAGATATTTTATAAATAAATTGTTAACATGAGGCCAAAAAATACTAAAATGTTAGAGCTTAAAAGGTCCTTAAAATCATCCAGTCCATATTCTTCAAGGGGTAGTAACTGAGAAAAGGGAAAAGTGTGCCCAGATCCCAGCTTGGAGCTTGCTAAACCAACAGCCTTCAGAACATTTCTAGCCTGCACATAAATGCCCAGGTGATGTATATCTTCTTCAGGCTACCTAGGCTTTATTCTACTCCTATCTACCTTTTCAATAACATGTTAGAATATAAAGTTAAGAGAAGTGCCCTTTAATGGATATCCACACTTTTATATTAAACATATAAAAACACAAAAACCCATGCTAATAATAAAGCAGGTTTCTTAAATAATGATAACATTAATCATTTAGAAAACATGCTTTATCTAATATTAGAAATAAATTATTGGCAAATGTTATGGCATATCATATTTCAAGCATATCATATTAAAAGCAGAATTTTTTTTCTTTTTGCTATGTCTTGTTCACAGCTGTTTCTCCAGCACCTAGAACAGTGTCTGGCACTGAGTAATGGTCCATAAATATTTAGATGAAATTATACATGAAATATGGCATAGCATCACATTGCAACAAGGTTGAGGACCATCGCTCCAAACTAAGCCAGAAACTATGTTAGAGACATTTATTTTGTGAACATGTGAAGATTTCTTGGCAAAATAATTATAAAATACATTGATGATTGCCTCCTTGTTTGCCAAATTATTTTTGAAATGGTTGAGGTGTTTTCCGTGGGGACATTACTTTCAGGAAAAGAATTTTTTATGTTTCTGAATATTTAGCATTTTCTGAACAGTTTACTAGACGGAATCAAAGCATAAGCCTTGGAAGTTACTGAATAGGTAGCGAGAGACCGTCTGGAGAAATGTACATATCCAGAGGTATTTGTTTACATTTCAATCAGGAAAGAAACCCAGATCTACAGACATATTTCAGGGCTTATAAACTCTGAGAAGCTCCTCTTATATTCCCTCTGGAGACATTTACTTGTATTGCAAAGGATAATATGCCAGTATTTGTTTCCCTTCTCTTCCAAAGACGAATTTGTTTATATTAGGAAGCAAAGTTTTCTGTCCCTTTCTCAGGAGTGGAGGAGGAATGGGCAGCTCTATCCTCATAAACTCTCCACTTTAGAGTTTCAGGGTTCCTCTCCTATGGTGTGACCTGCACATATACAAGGCTGTCCATCTAGCTCTAATCACATCTCCCGAGAAGTTGAACATTTAGGGCAAGGAGAATGGATGTAGTTCTTGTCTAAGTAATAATCTTTTTCTGTCCCAGAAGTCTTGCATCTACTTTCAGGATGATATAAATAAATATAGATATTAAAAACTTATCAGCTACTGCATTAGCACCAACAATATAACTGTGTTTGACATACATAAGCAACAATATTTAAGACTCTTTTAGAGCTATCTGTCAATGGAATTGAGTATGGGGAGCCTGATCCTCATGCTTTATGCTTCTCCACTTCTGTTTTCCTGCCTCCACTCACATTTTAAAGGAGAAGGAGCAGAAACCAGACAAATAAGTGGAAGAGAACACTGACATCTCACACACCTGGTAAAAGCAAAATTACAGGTGATGCACAGTGGAAAGCAGCATGTTTTTTTCAGTCTGGATGCATTTTGAACATCAATAGAAAGACCCAGGGTTTCCAACTTGCACAGGAATTCCTCCAAACAGAGGTGTGGACTGGGTAGTAATGGTGGCTCCCATTGTAATTTATCCATACACTCAGCACAGAAATACCTCTGTGCTATAGCTATTATAACTGAGAGGTAGTCTCAGTTATAATATTCATGAAGTTAATATTTGGTATAAATCTAAATACTTTTTCTTCATTTCTACTTTCATCTAAAAATATACTATTCAAATTTTGCACAATGGCTCACCATAATCTATACCAGAATCCAACTGAAAAATTACCTAGGATCTATCATTGTTTTAAAATGAGCAAACCTGAAAACTAAGAATTTTAAAAATTTAAACTATGGTCATAGATAATTTTAAAAATATGCATTATAAGTGAAGCTTCCTTTCCAAAAAAGTGTCTATTTTATAGACATATAATAGATATGTATTTTATATGTGTATAAATATATATACACAAATATATAAATATAAATAATTCTAAATAGAAATATAGGAACAGACTACTTCATCCAGGAGAACTTATTAAAGTGTTCATTACCTGGAAATGAATTTATACATTTAATGAATATCAATTACAATCCCAAAGGAGATTTTTTAATGAGATAAATTGTTTCCAAAGTTACTTTTTTTGTTTTGTTTTGTTTTGAGACAGAGTCTTATTCTGTTGCCCAGGTTGGAGTGCAGTGCCATGATCTTGGGTCACTTCAACCTCTGCCTCCCAGATTCCAGCGATCCTCCTTCCTCAGCCTCCCAAGTATCTGGGAGTACAGGCATGCACCACCACACCTGTCTAATTTTTATATTTTTAGCAGAGTTGATGCTTTGCCATATTGGCCATGCTGGCCTCAAACTCCTTACCTCAGGTGATCTGCCTGCTTCAGTCTCCCAAAGTGCTGGGATTACAGGTATGAGCCAATGTGCCCAGCCCCAAGGTTACTTTTGGGAGTATAAGTGAAAAATGCTCAAATGTAATTTTGTGCAGACTTTGTAGAACTGGTCAAATTAAACACAGATCAATAAAAGTAGCAAGAACAATTATCTTTTTCTCTCATATGTTCCTTGTCTGTTTGTCAAACATTTGTTCATTTGAGACCTAGTCTCAGAGGGCACAATGATATCGGGCCCTGGGGACATGCTGGGAAGCAGGACCATCAATGACCACTTCCCTCGTGGAGGTCTTATGATGTGGCAGAGACAGATGTTGACCACATAAATAAATAACAACACAAAAAATGAGAAATTACAAAAGAGATACTTAGTGCTTACAGTATGAAGGTTTCAACTATTTTTAAGAAGGTGGTGGTTGCTGAGGAAGTAGTGATTCTACTGAGTCCTGAAATGTTATCAATACCAAAAAACAGCATATACTTAGGTGTGAATTGCCTTCCTTATTTTGTTCCCAAATAACTGTAAAAGAAATAGGTTTCACTGTCCTCTTCTCTTCATAGAATTTCTCCAAAAAAAGGGAGCATGATAATAATAATAATAAAATTTTTTCCTATTAAGACTTAGCAGAAAGCAGTCGAGAAATGAGTTGTAAATGATTTGTTAGGCAATGCTCTAGAAATTAACATTTACTAAACATCAGTGTTTTTATTCTCTTTCAAATCTCTATTTTTTTTGTTAGCACATAAAACCCATAATTCATTCATTTAGTCATTCTGTACATATTTATGGTATATGCATTATGATCATGACAGTGTTGATTATCGAACAAAAATGGCAATATTACAGTAGTATTATGCACTTAATATGCTTTGTTTCAATTTACTAAATACCTAGATGATCTATATAAAACATGAACCTTAAATTTAATTTCAATGAAAATATATGTAATGAAGCATTGGTCTACTCTTAAAACCCTTTAAGCTTTTATAGATTTTCCTTAAACATGAAAGGTATGTTTCTTATTACTGTACAAAAACAGTTTAACTGCTTATGACCTTTTATAATTGTTTAAGTTAGATTTCTGGTCATCTCTAAGTATAACTAGGCAAAATAAATCATGAAAAACTATACAAGTTGAACCCATGTAGACTTATAGATGTGTTAGAATGGTGTCACATATTAAGACATCAACCTGACTTCCAAATCGACATTTGTTTTCAATTTAACTTTTTAAATGATTTTTTAACTTTGAAAAAAAAAATTATACAAAAACATTTTGGAAAAACAGCTGTAAGAGAGAAATCCATCAATAATGTTTAACTGTTACAGGATCTTAGGTGTGTCACTTTTCCAATTGGAAACCTCTGTGGCTGGTGTTGCCTTTTCCTGAATTTTGGAGAACTGGGTTAGTTCTCCCACTTGGCTTGACAGACTGCAGTCAGCTTGAGCTACCAGCCTGGATCCCATGTCTCGAATGACAACCCAAGTGCATTAGCAAGAGAGTGTGGGGTCTGGCCACTGCGCACAGCCAGACACGCTGGCTGTGGCAGGGTGGATAGCTGCAGGCACCAACATCGTCACTAGGTCCCTGTAAGGCTACAGCTGGACTAGGTGTATCTCAAGCAGCTTCCACAGCTGGCACTGGGGAATGCAGCAACACCTGGAAGCTTGGAGATCCCAGGAACCAGAGAGCCCCAAAGAGGGTGTCACAGCACTGACTCAGGGAGCTCCTAGGTCTGAGCTCCTCAAAGGGTTGAAGCTCTTCTCTCCCTCTCTCTTCTCTCTTTTTCATAGCCCAGTAACCTGGTGAACAAGGTGCATGGTCGAGCCTGTTTGTGTTATAGCTCTTTCAGCCCCACCATTCAGTGGGTCCCAAGGCCTTGTCCCATGTCCAGGAAGAATGAGGACAAGTGGAGGGTGAGCAATGCAAAGAGGTGCTTTATTGAGCCACAGTATGGTTCAGATAATACCCACAGTGGGTAGCTCCTCTCCTCAGACAAGGTGTCCTGACAAGTGTACAGCTGTCAGCAGAAAGGAGACCCACAGTAAGTAGTTTGTCTTTGCAGGCAGAGTGTCTCATCATCTCCCAGATTCTGGCTGAGTCCAGGGTTTTTATGGGCTTCAGATAGGAGGAAGTGTGAGCTGATTGGTCCACGGGTGGCCATGCGTGGGCTCAGAAAAAACACCATAAATTCTTACTCCAGGCCATGGCACTGGCAACCCAAGTCCCAGGCCATTTTTGGACGGAAAAGGGTGTTTCACTGGGAACTCAGCCCTTTCTGTCCAGCAGCCTGTCTGTCCCCTGCCATCTGCCACCTATGGTGCCCACAGCTCGCAGGCTATTCATGCCGAGAGGCACCTGCAGCTTGCACTGAGCTGCCCTTAGCCACTCCCTGACCTCCCTCCACTACTCACTGGTGCCCAAAGTCCAGAAAAGGCCAAGGCATCATGGGACTGGTGTGTCAGTGCTGTCCCAAGTGTGTGCACACCTGTCCAGTTTGCAACAGTGCCTAGGCTCGGCCTCAGGTTTGCTCAGAAATTGGAGTGGGCACCAAGAGTGGGGAGAAGCCAGGCAGTGAGAGCAAGCACTTCTGAGCCTGTGCTTCTCTGGGGCAGAGGGGCTTCTTGGCTTCCGAGAGTGTAGAGATCCCTGGGTCTACACAGGGATGTCCAGTTCCACAACCATGGCTGGGAGGCTGAGGCTGTGCCTGGGGAGCCTGAGGCTCCCACCCTATAAACTCAAAAGGGGTGGGACTCTGGCTGGCTCCATGGAGTGCAAAGCTCTGGCTGCATCTCCAGACTGCAGCTGGTGTCTTTGCAGTGGTCGGCAAGACTGGCCGCCACTGCCATCTTAACTATACATTATATGACTCTCTCTCTCCCATCTGCAGTTTTGCTAATAAAGGACCTAGTTTGGGATATTTTCCCTCCCTCCTTCCCTCCCTCCCTCCCTCCCTCCCTCCCTCCCTCCATTCCTTCCTTCCTTCCTTCCTTTATTCCTTCCTTCCTTCCTTCATTCCTTCCTTCCTTCCTTCTTTCCTTCCTTCCTTCTTTCATTCCTTCCCTCCCTTCCTCCCTCCCTCCCTCCCTCCTTTTTCCTTCTTCTCTTGCTTTCTTCCCTCCTATCTTCCTTCTTTTTCTCTTTTCTTTCTTTTTGACACTGCCTTGAGTTTACCAGGCCATCTGAACCTAAACACCAGTGTCTTTCTTTATGAACATCCTCTGCCCTCTTTCCTCCCTTTTCTCCTTCTGACACTCAGAATAAATATATGCTAGACATTCTCTATTCTGTCATGTCTTTAAAGCTCTGTTTCATATTACACATTTTTTCCTTTTGTATGTTCATGTTAGCCAGGCCATGTCTATCAAAGTCATTTTTAGAAAACATGAGCTCATCACAGAGAAAAAAAAAAAAAAGAAAGAAAGAAAAAAAAGTGAAGTCATGGTGAAAACATCAGCATCAGTAATTATCTTCCCTGTTACTTTTCCTGTGAAAGAACGTGATTCTCTTGGCCACTGAATCTACTTATTACTAAATTTGAAACAAAAACATGTCAAGTTACGTCAAAATCCTGGCCAGTCTAGAGTTTGTTAATTAATGTGTTCCATCCAAAAATGGGGTCTTCAAAATGCCAAAAGAGAGTTTCCAGGGAAGTCACAGCATGTAGCAGATATTTGCATTCTGGATTTAAATTGTAGGGGCAGTTGGGTGAATGGCAGGACTCTAGTCCCACCCCTACTCTTCTTCATGAGAACCTGCTGGTTGGAGATAAGATGCAGGAGCTGGAAACACACTGTTATTTAATGTCTGACCTCTCAATTATTTCATATCCCCAGTGTGGTTCTTCTCTATGTTTCCTCTCTCATAGGAAAAGTAAGACAATTTAAGTGTGCGGTAAGCCTTTACTGGAAACTCTGCTGCACTGTCTCAATTCAGGAATGTCTACTTCTTCAAAGTGCTCTTTGTAAACCCTCTTAGATTGTTACCTGGAAAAATTCTCTTCTAGACGGACTATTTTTTACAAATGGTTATCAGGCTGTTGTATGAACCCTCTATTAGTCAGAGTAACTAATACAAGTAGGCATAGTAAACAAGTCCTGAAATCTCTTCAACTTAAGGCATTTATACAGTCAAAAAATCAGATATGGTCCTTCATCAGGTGCATCAGCTGGGATATCTGGCTTCTAAATTTCTGTGGAACTGTAAGAATGAGATGGAGTTTGCCCACCAGTTCTTAATTTTTTTTGGCCAGGAGTGAAATACATGACTTATATTTTGGGCAGCCAAAATCCATCTCACATGAGTCCTACCTAACTGCAAAGGAGGTTAGGAAAGTAAAGCATCACAGGCCAGATTTGCTGAACTGTAAGTGTCCCTGCTCCAAATCTTATCATGCTACACCCTGACACATGCTTCTTGTTGTAGTTGTTATTTTGTACATCAATCAAGGTTTCTATAAAAACAACACCAGAAGATACTTCTTATACTTTGGGATCAATGGGTAATTTTCAGTGACAGATACTGTAGAGTCTCTTTTAAACAATCGCCTGTCTCAAACTCTGTGGACTTCCAACTTAATAACTTTTTTTTTTTTTTTTGAGATGGTGTCTCACTCTGTCACTCAGGCTGGGGGAACAGTGGCACAATCTTGGCTCACTACAACCTCTACCCACCAGGTTCCAGGAATTCTCCTGCCTCAGCCTCCTAAGTAGCTGGGATTACCAACTGTACCAACATACCCGGCAAATTGTTTTGTATATTTCATAGAGGCAGGGGTTCACCACGTTGGCCAGTCTGGTCTTGAACTCCTGATCTCAGGTGATCCGCCTGTCTCAGCCTCCCAAAGTGCTGGGATTACAGGCATGAGCCTCCGTGCCTGGCCCAACATTTTTATAGCTCAATTTTTCTGTGGTCTTCTCTATTTTCAGAAAAGAAATGTCTTCTTAATTTCAAATATTTCTTCACAATGCATTGAACGACAGAAATACAGTATCTTAGAGATCTATTTAGAATTTTTGGATCAGGGAAAAATCTCAGAAATACAAACATACCCATCATCAAACTTCTTTAACTTCTAAACAAGACTATAGATTCATTGCAGAATATCATTTCCTGAAATCATGGTTTTCTAGAGTTCCTTAATTTAGTGAACTCACATAATTAAAAGCTTAAATTCTGGTATGACATCTACTTCTATACTATACTTTTCTTACCTGTTATAATTTTGATTTGAATGCCCCTTTAATTTTAATATGGTATTATTTGAACTCTGATGAATAATGCTTTGAAATTCGTGGTGCCTAGAAAAAATGTCTAGCAAGGTAACTTTGTCACAGTGCAGTTGGATATTCTCGCTGAAATCACTGTCATGGCCTGGTGTTTGCTCATCACTGGAGTGGCCACTGTGCACATCCACAGTTCTACTAGTGGGGATAAAGAGAAAAGGGTTGCCCATTTTTCCTGTATGTAATATTGCTACATCATAGTCATATGTCCCTGAGTGCTTTCTAAAGCTGGTTGCTCATCAGTTTCCTCATCTGTAAAATGAGGGGTACAGCAGTTTCTACATTAAGGGCTTTTAAAAGATTAAGTGAGTTAAAATATGTTGAGCTATTTAGTATTATCGAGTGGAGTTTGATGGAGAGACTCAGCTTGATCTTTGTGTTTTATCATTACTGTATATTGAAGAGTTTGGAGAGGATTGACTAAGGAAGCATTTTTACTCATTGATGAAAAAAACAACAACAACAAAACTTGGTTATGCTCACTTACCCTGATAGAAGATTATGCAGTGTCTTAATAGCATTTGGTATCTTATGTAGTACTTAATTAATGAAATAAAAAGTAAAGCTTTTAAAAATCTAGATATTCATCACAAATGTTGAGAAAAATGTTTAAAACCAACATCTTTTTATTTCAAATGCTCAGGAAATAAGACTTCCACATATCTGCTTAATGATTATTCATATTATTGATGATTAATACAAAGTGATATAAATTAGTAATTAAAAACAAACATTAAAAAAAAAAAAACATAAATAGGCCAGGTGTGGTGGCTCATGCTTATAATCTAGAGTTTTGCGAGGCCAAGGCAGGAGGATCACTTGAGGCCAGGAGTATGAGACCAGCCTGGGCAACATAGCAAGTCCCCATCTATACAAAAATTTTAAAAATCAGGTAAGCATATTGACACACATCTGTGGTTCTAGTTATTTGGGAGACTGAGTTGGGAGGAGAGCAAGAACTTGGGTCTCTTTAAAAATAAAAACAACAAAAATCCCCACACAAAAAGGTTTCAATGCCATATTCTGCATTCAGAATGCCTGGGATGTTAACTATCTTTGAATAACAATGCATTATATACTTCAAAGTAAATAGAAGAGAGAACTTGAAAATGTTCCTAATACACAGCAATGATAAATACTTAAGATGACATGTACCTTAAATACTCTGACTTAATCACTACACATTCTATTCATGTAAAAGAACATCACATGATTCTCATAAATATGTAAGAAAATTATGTATCAGTAAAAAAATTTTTTAGAAGAATACCTGGGATGTAAACTTTGGTGCTGCTACTTAATAGTCATATGTCCCTAAATAGCGCTTTTTTTTAAAGTTTTTTGCTCCTCAATTTCCTCCTCTGTAAAATGAGGGTGGTGATAATATCTACCTTATAGGGTTATTTAAAAATTAATTAAGTTAGCATATGTTAAGATATTTAGTACTATGATTGGCATATTATAAGTAAAAGTATCTGCTTGTTATAATTCAGACAAAATATGAAGTGTCAATTTTTATTAAGCATTTATTTTTCCAATTAACAAAGTTTTTAAAAATTACTTTTAACATACATTAATTATTGTTAATACAACAACAGCCATAAAGCATCTGTAATTCCAATTTTTACCAAGTCGTTTCTATACTTAACAATGAGATTGTTTTTGATGGTACTGTTCTGTTAGCCAAACCAGATTACTGTGTTTCTGCATGTATTAATATGTAAAGATAACATTTTACTCAAAATTTCCTGTTTTTCACAAACAGATTCTGCTATATATTTGATTATTCAGTGATATCAATGAGTAAGATTCCTTACTAACCCAGGATACACACATTTCTTAATAAGAAAAAAATAGTGTAGTTTATGAGAAAATCTTTCTTTGTATTCACAAAGTAAGGGGAAAGTGTATCTCCACAAATTAGATGAGTAGACACATATTTACAAGAATAAGTTTATGTGTCTCTTCGGTTGATGCCTGTAAATTATATTCTTAATCATCATTAGAAATAATAAATTTATTATTAGACACTGACCTCCAAATATGTGCTACTTTAAAAATTAATGAGCATTGCATCTAAAATGAATTTTTTAATTTGAAAAAAATTAATGACTTCATACAACAAGGGTAGGCAAACTATAGCCTACTCACCTACAAACCTGGCCTGCAGCTTATTTTTGTAAATAGTTTTATTGCAACAAAGTAAGTTTCTTCATTTGCAACTTAGTTTTGCTACTTTTATGCTACAATGTCAGAATTAAGTAATTGTAGCAGTGACTATGTGGCACATTCTATGGAAAATACTTATTCTCTTAGCTTTTACAGAAAACATTTGCTGTACTATATTAAGGAAAACATATACACTTTACAAGATGAGATTTAGGAGCAGAACTTTAGTAAGTTTTCAAATATTTAATGTAAATGCTCATTTGAAATAATAAATAATATATTTTTACTGCCAAAGTAATGTGGTATTTTGATAATTTTGCAAGAATAAGAGTTGTTGCTATAAGGCACTGACAGAAAAATTTGCTTTGTATGGATGTATGGGTAGTATGCTATGAAATTGTACAAAAATATATACATCAAAGTTAAAAACAGTATTTTTGGACACCCTAATTAATATTAGTATAAGGCTCTTTATCTAAATATCAAAGTTTAAGATATGCATATATGCCTGAAATTATAGGTATATGTAGGTATATGGTACTCTTCAGGTTTCTTTGGCATGTATATGTGTGTGTGTATGTGTGTGTGTGCATGTGTGTGTGTGTATTAGCACCACTTCCTTCCCTATGTGACATTACACTAACACGAATCAGGTTTCCTTGATTCTTCTTATGAACCCTTTTTTATTTAAAAAAATTATGTAATATTAACAAAAGCAATGAGGAGACAAGCTATATTTTGGGTAGGTTGTTTGTGACAATCTAGTTGTCTTCTTAACATTCCTTTCACCATATTCACCAGCAATATTTGTGGATTCTCACTTTAACTTCAGTGAGAGAAGCGCCCCACCCCAACCCCCACACCCTCTCCCTCTTGCCACAGTGATAAGCTCAGGTAACCTATGCCAACTGCAGCCAACACATGACATATTCCTGGAGAAAAAATACATTAAAAAATGGACATATGAGTCTATTTGAATCAATAAAACATGATGACAGGTTTTCTGGAAAAGATGGGAAAGAAAATGTCTTCCCAAAATGTGGTATGCAGATGGAAGCCAGGAACTAATATTGTTACCAAGAGGAAAGCTTCAGGTGAAATAGAGTCTTTGCAAAAATAAGTAGGTTCCTGCATCAAACAAAAATTGAACATTTTTCTGCCTCATCTTAAAGTTGTGAGCCAAAAATGATGTGCTTTTGACAGTTTGATTTGTTACTTCTATATCAAAACTCTTAAAATACATAAATAGATTATATTTCAATTCTCCAGAATAACTCAGAATTCATTAGCTCATTCATTAATTTCTTTAAAGAATTATTCACAAACTATATATCATAGACACAAGCAAATAGATTATTAAAGTTTCAAACATAATTTTTATAACTCTTGTTTTACATTCAGGTGTCACAAAATAGTGCCTGTTATGTGTACAAAGTGGCCATGTTATGATGAATAGGAAATATTTTCCAAAACTGTATCATCGTTTCAGTTTATGAATTCTCAAACTTTGATAATAAACTTAAAATAAATATAGTCCTCAAGAGGTATATAGACTGAAATGCAATTCTATGAAATGGAAACAAACTATAAATATATATAAAGAAGCATTTAGTATTTCTTAATCCTGTATTTTAGTAAATCAATACATCATAGAATGATTTGTTTTTGAAAATGAAATAAGATTGTATTAATCTATGGACACTGCACCATAACAATTGGTCTGTAGCATGTTTGAGGAGGAGGCATGTCATTTCTGTCTCAGAGTGGCAGGGAGTTTAATCTGATTGGTTTGATTTTGCTCCTTCCTGAACTTTGTGGAAATGAGAGAAAAAATCCTCACCTCCATGTAATAAACAAAAGATAGACAAAAGATACATGATTAAATACAACAAATATGTAACGTATTTAAGCTGTAGAGAAGCAACATTGGAGATTACAGGTAGTTGCCCTGGCCTTCTCCTATTTGTCTTCTCTTCTTCATCAACAGCTATCAGTGACTTCTAGTTAGAGGTCACCGCGCCCTCCTGCTTCTTAAAGTGTTAAATACTTTTGAGTAAAGGGCTTTCCAATCTTAGAGTATTTGCATTTTAATAAGAAACTATTGAAGATTGAAAAACCTTTAGGACTTAAAGGAAAACACTTCTAATATTGCAAGGCAAGTCACTTGCAAGTTAATTCACAGTAAAAACAAAACTCATGATGTGTTTGGATGCATAATTTAACCTTGTGCAATGCCATTCCTGTTTGACTAAAAGCAAAATGAGGGACTTGATAATACTTCAAAGTTGCTTTTATTTCAGTCTTCTTATAAATGGCTTAGATCAAGTATCAGAAAAATTTTTTTCCTCAAACCAGTTTATTAAAATTTTACTGCAGACAACTTCTCTGTAATAAATTATATATTTGTAAACACAGGAACTAACGATCATGTATCTACACAGAGCAAATAATGCTCTCATTTTCTCTCTGATGTCTGAGTGCATAGACTGTTTGTTGCCCTGTCAGTAATCTGTCCAAACATCACAATAAGTAAACTGGCAATATGCACCTTGGTGCAGACTTGTCTTTCAAATAGAGCTTACTAATTTTCTGGAAGAAGCAATACTTGCTATTTTCTTCCCTGAAAAATATTTCAAGCACTAAATGGCTCAAATATAAATGCCTCTGAGTATGCTTGGTCTAGTCTTCAAAAATGATATGCTTTTATAAATTCCACGAAGGTGCAGAGGGATGAAACAGATGACACATAATAAGGAGGAACTAAAAACATCATAGGAGGAGAAAGATAATTTAAGTGAGTATTGTAAATTAGAGAAGTAGACTTTTAAAAGACTGAAGATGAATGGCAATAATAAAAAGGGATTTAAGCAGATAAAGCAAACTACATAATGTTTTGTAAAGACTAAAAACATAAAAACTAAACAGGAAAATATTTAAGAATAGAATGGAACAATTGTATTTAAGATTAATTTAATCTCGTTCTTTAAACAATTAAAAATAACTCTGAATGTGCTTAAATTAGACAGATCCCACTATTTTTTTAGGCAGTGGATTTCATGAAGATAATATCCAGGTAAGAACCCAATCTGAGAGTAATTCCTTTGGAAAAACCACTTGATATTTACATGCTCTAAATCCAGGATTGTTTAATACTGTAAATAGTATAAGGCTCTGCTTCTTAGAGATATTTAAATAAACTGTTTACATGTAAAGAAAGGCACAATTTTTCTCAGTAACTAACCAGGACTAACCAGAAAAACACAGTGGGGGAGCTCTGGTAAGAATGGCCTGATCCAAGGTACAAGGGTACAAGGTGGCTTCAGAAACTATTAGATACTTTACTTTCTATTACCTTCTAATGAACTCGGATGAGACATTTCTTATTTTTATCGAAGCCTATACAAATTATTTTTGATTTGTCATTTTATTTTACTTAAGACAATAAATAAAACATCATACCATAACTGTATATGATTTTAAGAATTATTATGTAGAGCTGGAAGAGCATAAAACTAAGATCTCTGGTCATTTTCCAAACTTAACCCATGTTACTACTGAACTTGCAGACACTTATTTTCTTTACTACATTGTTTAATTTTATATCCATCAGTTACATCTATGTTTTTAAATATAGTTTAGTATTTCTTAGCAATTTCAACAGTGAAAATAAGTTATTTCAAGTAACATTAGTATCAATTAATGTTCTATGAAAAGCTTTTTAACTTTGAATTATTTTCTATTTTTTTTTTTTTTTTTTTTTTTTTTGTAGATGGAGTCTCACGAGACTTGCTCTGTTGCCCAGGCTGGAGTGCAGTGGTGCAATCTCAACTCACTGTAACCTCCGCTTCTGGGTTCAAGTGATTCTCCTGCTTCAGCTGCCCGAGTAACTGGTACTACAGGCGCCCACCACCATGCCTGGCTAATTTTTGTATTTTTAGTACAGATGGGGTTTCATCATATTAGCTAGGATTGTCTCGAACTCCTGACCTAGCAATTCACCCTCCTCGGCCTCCCAAAGTTCTGGGATTACAGTTGTGAGCCACCGCACCCAGTCTGAAAATATTTTTATTATGTAAAGGAGCTTACAGTATGATTTATTTTACTTTAAAATTCGAAGAAAAATTATGATAAACAATAACAAGCCACAATTTTTACTTTGGACATCTATATAAGCAAACTTCTTTTAATCTCCACCTTTAAAATTTGTCTTTTCTTGTTAAAGGAATCCGATACCATTTTTATCTATATTCATTCTAGGTTTTTTTTTTTTTTTTTTTTTTTTAATGAATCTTATATCCAATAACATTTGCCAGCTCTACTAGGGGAATAGTATTGTGTTTTATATGAAATCTATTACTTAAGTGAAATGTGAAAAAAATTTCACAATGTATTTGAATTTAAAATCTTCAGTCAGTTCAATCATATTAGTGACTCAAGGACAGTGTCCTGAGCCAATCCATTATTTAATTAAGATTCTCTGCTTTCCAGAGCTTCTCTCAGTGTCTTCAGTACCTTCAGGTTCTTGAAAATCAACCAGATTTAGAAAGAAAACTTTTCATTAATTTTACTATGTTATTAATCCAACTAGATTTTAATTATTTGTTTGTTTTTTCCCCTAAAATTTTTAAAATAAAACTTCTGGTGGGCACTCAATGATTTCATCTTGTTGTCCATTAGATCCATTATATTTGGCATTACTGGACATGTAGTGTTTTCCAATAAATGTTTGTTAAATAAATGTACTAATTTCCCCCTCCTCCCCCAACACAGTAAAAGATAAAGGAGAAAGGTAATCTTTCTATGACAACACAACAGGCATTTTCAAACACATACATGCTAGCTAGGGCAGGGGAAACACGGAACTGAGGAAATACTAAAGCAACAAGTCACAAAACATGGCCTGAATGGTCACTCTAACGGTATCAGTAAAAATACAAACAAAAAACCAACAAACCGAAAGTCTCCACATTTTCGGAGTTAGAACTTAAATTTATTCAGGATTGGGGAGGTGCATGTAGTCAGCTTCGACATTGTCGATACTGTTTAATTCTTAATTTGGATGATAGGTTCATGGTTAGTTTCATATATGCTCTTTTATTTTGTATGTGCCATATAGTACAGACGATAAACTTTTTAAAGAAAGAAGCCAAAATACTCTAATCTTTTGTTATTTAAAGGCATATAAGTAATTAATATATACCCCAATTTAGGCCTGAAATTTTTCTCATTAAGGAGAAAGTCACTGTCAGAAGGTGGCAGTGTAGTACTTTCCTTCCCAAATGTACTAAAATAGTTTTAAAATTACCAAAATGTAGCCCTTTCCAGATGTAGGCCTCAGGGCCACATTCAGTTCTGCAACTCTCTCCTCATTGCTGGGGATGTCTCATTAGGAGATTAACTGTTTAAAATGCAATGCTAATGTGAAAGTTTTAATTGGGAAATTCTATGCATGTTAAATTAATCTTAGGTACTTTTATCTAGAATTCGTTTATTTTCTACAATGTTTAGGCTTTCTGAATGCTGCACATTATTTATCCATGGAAAATAAATTGTATACAGAATAATAATGCCCTTTAATATTTTAGATATATATTAAAATGCTGTTTAAGTTTCTTCTGTAATCACTTAATGCATAGCTTTAGCATAAACAAAATCTACATCTTATCCACTTATAAACTAACAATCCTTGAAAAATGTAAAAAAAAAAAAGTTGATTATGGGACTATGGAAGAGAAAGAAGAAGTCAAATTTGGATCTCTGTTAGGTAGGGAATGAGAGATACCTGGTTGTAACATTTATTAGAAAAAATATGACGTATGCCTTTATCTTAAGAATTAACATCATATTGATATTAACAGAAAATAATCAGAAAAAAACATAATTTTGAAATGAGTGATATTATGTCATAATTATTTAAATGATTGGCTTTGTTGAAAATATATAAGGGCACGAATACATGAATATGATTGTATTTTCTAACTTCTAGTTAAAACAATCTTCATACTGTATTTAATTGTCATATAAATATATATATATACACACACACACATGCACACGGATTTGAATAACTTATGATGACTCTTCAACCAACAGAAAATTAAATTTTAAAACTGTAAAAGCACATTTTGTTTTAAGATGACTTTAGCTACTCTGATCTCAAGAATATACAATTTATAATTATATAACTGTAATTTATTGGCATTAGGAATATAAAACATTGCAGGAGATTGAGACCATCCTGGCTAACACGTGAAACCCTGTCTGTACTAAAAATACAAAAAATTAGCCGGGCGTGGTGGCGGGTGCCTGTAGTCCCAGCTACTCGGGAGGCTGAGGCAGGAGAATGACGTAAATCTGGGAGATGGAGCTTGCAGTCAGCCAAGATCATACCACTGCACTCCAACCAGGGCAACACAGTGAGACTCCATCTCAAAAAGAATAAATAAAGAAAGAAAAGAAAAGAATATAAAACATTGCATGAAATAATAATCATTCATATTTGTGTTTGTTAAAAATTGCAGTCACAGGGATTTTTATTTAAATTTTTCTTAAGGTAAATAATAAACTTTTTATAAAATACAAATTTCACAGAGCCCAAAACTTAATCTGAAAATTATTCATACTCATCAGATACTGAAAATTCTTGTCTAATAGTTTTACAATAGATGGGAATAAATGAATACTATTTTTTTGTGTGTGTGCTATTTTATTTCTTATTATAAATCTACTAATGAACCATTTTTATGGATGTAGTCAAAGATAATATTGTTTATGCCTCTTGAGAGTGAAGTCATCAGCAAAGAGAATAAAACAAGTACTTATGCACTTGTCTTCATGCTTCCTATAGGACATATTAGGAGAAGTAGGAACAATAGAAAAATGAATCAGAGGCAGCATATATGTGAAGTACGAATCTTCAGTTTCAGCATTAGGAAGGTCCCCCTTACTAATGTAAAATAAATCTCTTATGTAGCTGCAAGTCTCCTTTATACCATTCTGCATTTGATTAGTTTCTTGAACATGCATTAATAGCTTGGTTTGTAGTTATTCCTCTGGAGTCTGAGACTCAAAAAAGTAAAGTTAATTCCTAGAGTTGATGATAGCACTTGAACTAAAGGAGATCAGCACCTTGGCTTTCAGCTCTACTCTGCCAATGTCTCTTGTCAATGTGGAGCTCTTCATTTTTTCTCGCCTAGCAGGACACACTGCATCAACCATGGCAACATTGATATGCAAGGCGTAGCCTAGCATCTAGTGATACATGCCATACAAGACAGCAAAGTTTATCTTTTAAGAGATTTTCTAAATTGGCCCATGAGAATTTCAAGTCTGAGATAGACTTGTCTACTCTAAACCAGAAAGCATGCAAAAAACTTCTAACTTCTCTGTTACACCACCTGCCACCTGCCAGTAATCATTCAAGGGTTTCAAAAGTTATTTTTTCCACTCATAGAGATTTGTAAAATCATTTTGCAGAAACACATGTAACTACATCACAGGATAATTGATAGTTTAAAGGGATATGCAATGCTCATTTTCAGTAGTGATGTGATGTTAGGTTTTTTTTCCTTGAAATTTTGAATATTAGTCTAGAGAAAATGGAGGAGGGGATGTTCTTTTAGAAACATAAGCAATGTCAGATAAGTATTTTATTCTTTAGCAAAAAAAAAAATACATTCATGACTAATGCCATCTGTTCACGGGCTTATTGACTCAGAACAATCCAAAGGCGATCATATATCTACAAAATCCCCCTGAATGCTAGATTTGTCAACTGTTTCCGTGGCCAGATTTGAGGAAGCACCGTGTACTACACTGCCTCTCTGGTAGCATAGCTGCAGCCACTGAGGAGCATGAATTAGTCTAGATAAGGTCAATATTGCCTTATACTTATTTCAAGCCATAAGTATTATGTCCAAAATATAGTCTATAGCTATACCTTAAGAATTATATTTATAATAAATGTTATGGACTGAATATTTGTGTCCCACCCATTCCAGATTTGTATGTTGACATATTAACCTCCAATGTGATAATATTAAGAGGTGGAGCCTTTGGAAGCTAGTTAGGTCATGAGGATGGAGTGCTCGTGAATGGAATTAATGACCTGATGAAAGAGATCCCAAAGAGGCTTCTTATTTTCTTTCTGCCAAGTGTGGGTACAATGATAAGTTGGCAGTCATCAACTAGAAGAGAACCATCTCCAGAACCTGACTACGGTGGCATGCTGACCTTGGACTTCCAGCCTCAAGAATGGTGAGAAATACATTTCTTTTGTTTAGAAGTCAGCCAGTCTCTGGTACTTTGTTATAGAATCCCATCCTAAAACAATAACGTTTCCTCAGATTTTGAGTTTTCCTTCTAATAGAATGCACAGATAGATTGCTGAAAAATCATAATAAATTTTTTAAGAGACAAGGTCTCTTTTTTTTTAAGAGACATAGTGAACCATGTTACCCAGGCTGGAGTGCAGTGGTGTGATCATAGCTCTCTGCAACTTCAAACTCCTGAGCTCCAGTGATCCTCCCATATCAGCCCCATATCCCAAGAAGCTGAGACTGCAGGTGTGCATTACCACACTTAGCTAAGTTTTATTTTTCAATTTTTTTCTGGAGACGAGATTTCACTATGTTGACCAGGCTAGTTTCCAAATCCTGGCCCCAAGCAACCTTCCCACTTCAGCCTTCTGAAGTGCTGGGATTATAGGCATGAGTTACTGTGCCTAGCCAGAAAACTTCCTAATAAAATGTTTGTGTTGTAATGTAGTTCATTCTTATGGGATCAGTTATACTTTTTTTCTTTTCTCCAATGAATTTGAATTGTAAGTAGAGAATTAGGCCACAGTGAACTTTTAAGGGGCATTGCTATACTTTTATAATAGCTAGCATAATGATGCTTTTCACTAATTGTGTTGTTAAAATGGTTCATGTAAAAAAGCCACAATTTCAGGAGACGATTTATTAATAGTTGTTAAATAAACTCTTTGAAAAAAGCACAATTGACCCTTGACCAACATGGGTTTGAATTGCTTGGGTCCACTTATACGTGGATTTTTTTCAATAAATGTATTAGAATTTTTTTTAAATGTACAACAATTTGAAAACTCTTACAAATAAACCGTGTAGCCTACAAATATAAAAACATAAAGAAAACTGTTTGTCATTAATGCATAAAATTCATGTAGATGCTCATCTTTTTATGTGTTAATCAACTGTTAATGTTATCGGTAAGGTTTCCAGTCAGTAGTAGGCTATTAGTAGTTACATTTTGGGGGAGTAAAGATGTATACACTGATTTTTCACTGCCCAGGTCAGTGAAACTTTCAGTGTCCTAATCCCTGTATTGTTCATGGGTCAACTGTACATTTTCTTATTATTTATTTCACAGGCATCTGAAGATAAAATTAAATCTTATATAATAGGTAAACTAGTATTATGCATACATACATCTTTCCCCTTTCTCAAATACTACGTTTTTCTTTATGATTAAACATATTCTACCTTCTGGCTTTAAAAGATTAAAAAATGAGTGAGACTTATATCCTTTTCCACATATTTTAGATATGTAATGATGTTTGTTTAAATACTATTTAATTTACATGATTAAAAAATTGATTTAATATTAGAAAATGATATCTTTGCACCATTTGGGAATACATTTAAATTTGCTGAGGATTTCTAAATGCTTAGTTTGATTAAATTATTGCTGAAATCATTTATAATCACAGAGTATTTTAAATCAATTTTTAAATTTTGGAATGATTTTGGTTTTAGCTGTATTTGTGTCAGATTTCCATCTTTTTTCAAGAATATCAAGGAAGGTGAAATTTTTCTGAACTCAAGCAGAGTCATGAGTCCAAACTAAGGCTTAATGATCCCTGTGGGAGGTTGAATAATGGCCTTGCAAAGATGTCCAAGTCCTAATTTTCAGAGTCTGTAATTATGTTGCTTGACATGGCAAAAGGGACTTTACCAATGTGATTAAATTAAAAACCATGAGAAAGGGAGACTATCTTGGACTATCCAGTTACCCTCAATTTAATTAGAGGTCCCTTGTAAGAAAACGTAAGAGAGTCAGAATCAGAAAAGGAGATGTGATGAGGGAAACAGTTTCACAGTGATGCTACTAGAAACCAAGGAATGGAGGTGGTCTCTAGAAATTGGAAATGAATTCTTTCCTAGAGCCTCCAGAGGGAACACAGACTTGCTGATACCTGGATTTTAGCCAATGAGACTCATCACAGAGTTTAGACCTCTGAAACCAAAAGATAATACCTTTCTCTTGCTTTAAACCATTATCACATTGTGGTTTGTTACAGCAGCAATAGGAAACTAATACAATATCTTCAAATTCAACTTACAAGCAATTCATGGATAATATCTAGCCACATATTTCCCTTCCGCTTTTGGACATATTTTATTCTAATATCAAGCCCTGAGAATAAATTGTTCTGCAATTGATATGACTGACAGAGTACTATATATGGAACCCTATTAGCAGGCTGCTTGTCCATCAGCAGCAAAGTGATCAGGAAATGAAAATGTCAATAGTCACTAATAGCCATGTGATTTTATCATTACATTTACGGATGAATTTCCCTTAGTTGCCCATGTCATATTAAAGATATTGCATATTAGCAGAGAAGGGAATGTGGCTAAATACGTTTTTAATCTGTGGAATACATTGAGTCTTCCAAAAGGTAATAAAGACATAGACAGCTCACCTAGTACTCTTATATTAGTTTTGTCTCTAAAAGGAGAGAAGAAGTTGAAAACTTCTTCAAACATATAAAGTCAAATATTAATCCTATCCAGGTACTATTTCTCCACCTTGACTTCTCCTTATCAACTGACTGTTTCTATTGTTTCCTCTCAACTGCAGGGTCCATTCCTCTTTCTACATGATTACAGCAGAGGTTCAAGAATGTTCCTTTCATAAAGGCAGCCCACCAAAGTAAAATAAAAATTATGTAAAATCATAAATATAATTATATAATTTAAATTGAAAGAACATATAATAACAGAAGATGTGCAAGTGAACCGGTAATATTGAGAAGGAGGAAATATCTTTGAATCACTTTCAAAGGGATTTCTTGCTGTTTTGTGGCTTATTTTATATGTTTTATTTTTGTTTTTCCCCCCATTTCTAATACAGACATAAACAATATTTTAGGGACATCACAAGGTAAGATTAATCTAGTTCAGATATTACCTGTTTTTGCCCTTTTGGCTATTCCCAGTCTGAACTTTCATACTTATAAATTAGAAACAATATTTTCAGGACTATAGCCTCAGTTATTTCAACAACTTATTCTGGAGCTCTGTCATCTCTGTGAAAATGCCCCCCAACCCCTAGAACAACAAAAGCAAAATAACCTAAAATATATAAGTAAAAAGACAAATCTACTTTTCACCTTTTGTGGTATATTTAAGCTCCAGAATTTATGCCTGCTCTGTGGATGAATTCCAAATCTACATATATGCCCATAATATTCTACCTACAGTGTTCTATTCTCAGATGCCTTTGGGATGACAATCTTGTGTCTTTATTTGTGTCCTAGGTAATTCTATTAAGTCCCATAGCTTAAGGTAAATTCTATATCCTGGTGATACTTATAGTTTATGTCAAGACCTTATTGCTCTGATGAATTCATGTATTCACCTACCTACTTGCCATCTCCATTTGGATTTTTAATAAATATCTCAAAGTAAATATGATAAAACAGAGCATTTGATTTTCCTCTCAGAACTGCAAGCTCCTCATCATCATCATCTCAGTAAATGTCACCACTATTCACCTGGTTACTGAGGCCCAAATCCTAAAATTTGTTATTTATTCACCCTTTTTCTATAGTTTGCATCCTATACATCACCAAGTTTTCTTCACTGAACCTAGTAATGTGATTACATTTCATCACCTCTCACTGTCCCTCTGGTTAAAGCCATTTGTATCTCCCCTAGACTATAATAATAACCTCCCCTCCTGTATTCCCTCTTTCACTTTGCTTTCTTATGATGATTAGTCAATACAGCAGTCAGTGCTATACAAAAAATTTCAATTATATCATACTACATCACGGTTTGCAACTCTTCAATACATTCCGGTAATTCAAAATCAAATTCAAAATGCCAAACATGTCCTAATGGGCCTATATGATCTTGTTTCCATGTACTTCTCTAACATCACTCTCTAGCTAACTCATTTTTACTTCCTTCACTTATCTCTGTCTCTTTCTATTCCTCATTTTCTCCTCTGATTCTGCTACTAGGAATCCTCTTCCTCATGATATTTACATGACATTTCCTCATACTTCTAGCTTGTTGAATAATGGACATCTCATCGCTTATCTCAACAGAGAATTTTTTCTCTACAACCCAATCTTATTTATATGGACACACAGACACACGCATAAATATGAATATATAAAATGTGTTTATATATTTAATTAAATCATTAAATTATCAAATTTGTGTGATAATCCTGATATTGAACTATAGTTTAATTTTATTCTAAGTTTCTTTCCGACTCAGGAATGTGTTCTTTGAGTAGAATTATACAATAGAAGTGAGTGTCATGAACGAAACTACTCATTTATTATGCTGGAAATATGCCCCATTTTGAATAAATGCATGGATATAAGAATTAGTACCTTGAAAACCTGATCATTCATAGGCTAACTGATAACATTGAGGGTCTAGAGTTGCAAAGTTGATTATTAGACCTAAATTATCTATTAAAGGGCCAGTCTGAATAGTCCATTGTTTTTCCAACACAAGACATTTGAACTGAGAGAAAATAATGTAGTTGCAAAAATGGATGCTATGTATTTCACTTTTCAAAATCAGTAAATCTGTATGTCATCATAAACTTAATGACTATCTTAAATAGCCACAACAAGATAGGAAGTCTGGTCATAGAAAAATACCCATTTTTAATCATCAATATAAAAAGATCTGACAGCTCTGTCTGTAATACAAACATTAAAAATTATTTTAGAGAAAATAGTTGGCTTAGTCAGTTGCACTAAAGCTTGCATTTTTTGAATTCTTTTTGGCTTAGTTCTAATTCAATTGAACTTCAAATTATCAACTATTATATTGATATTTTCAGTTACTTAATTAAAATAACAAGTGCAGAAAATTGCAATTAATGTCTCAAATCAATGAATGTTAAATGCCCCCAAAGTAAAAATATTCATAAATTCAAAACCAAGACTTATGAATAATAAATCAACTCTATACAAATAAGTTGGGCATTAAAGTTTTCATGATCCTTAAAAATACACTTGGCATATATACATTGTGAATATCTAAAATTAACTCTTATTTATTTCTTAGCCACATTACTATGGCATGTTAGCAAGATTTAAGATTCAATCAGACAAACATGCTTTACCATAAATGATGTGTAGGTTATTAGGGCAATTTTCCATTTAGTTTATCCTTTTTGACAGGAATCAGCCTGAGTTCAGTCCAGAATAGATATCCATTTGATTGCCATGATTTTATTTCATACCACTCATTCTACTGTCTGTCATTCAGGCATATTTTCTTCCTGGAAAATATCCAGTTTCAGAGTCATTTAATGATTTAAAGTAGCTGACCCTCAATGTAATAAGATGCATTTTACTGGGCATCAGGGTAAAGCACTTGCGGAGTGATGAAGAGGCAAAACAAGATGCTCCATATAAAGAGAGAATGGGATCTGAGAATCTCCAAAATTTGTCACAAATAGATACAGAAACATAACTGATTCACAACACTTGCTTTTAAATAAACCAACATCTTTACTTCTTGCTGCACTCTATGAAAGGCAGTATCTTATATCAACAAAAAGCCCAGGTTGTAAAGCCAGAACAACCAGAACTCAACAGAGTTCAAATCCTAACTCTACTAAATAATATTGTGGGTTAATGGATCCTTTGTGCTTCAGTTTTCTCATCAATAAAATGAAGAGGATAACCATACCTGTCTTACAAAACTATTTTAATTAAATAAGTTAGCACATATATTTGTTAGAAAAATGCCTGGTATGTAACATGTATGTGCTTTAAAGTCTTCTGCAAACTGTATATATTTCTTCCAGTATATTAGAAAAACATTTTATCTTAAAAAATCATTGTAAAGTTTTATATTCCTATGTTTTTTTCTTGTCTGTATTTTCTCTTTTTGTATTCCCAATAATTTTCCTGAAACTAGAGCTGCAAAAAATAAGAAGAAGAATAACTGATTGTTCTGAAATTGTATTGAAAGATCTTGATTGCTTTCACAAGGAAGGGAACCTAATAACACACATATTTACCACTTAGTGAATACTATAGTATTTACTTAGTAAATTTACTTATTGATTGAATATGTGACTGTGCATAAGGTTCTCTCCAAAGACATCCATTTCCCAAAACCTAAGTGTTTAAAATTCAAGAAATATATATGTAGGCCTGGATCAACATATTCGTTGAAGGGAAATCTAGAGAAAAAGATCTCAATTCTATATAGAACTATATATATACATTATATATGTATGCATATGTGTGTGTGTGTGTAATTTTTTTTTCAGCAACATGAAGTAAAGTACAATATAGGACTTGGTTAAATTCAGTTAAGTGTAAAATATACAGTCAAAAGATTATAGTCAAAAATCAAGTATTATATGCTTTAACCTCCTTTGAATATTTTATATTCTAAGTACAAGTTAGCTTTCTTAACAGTTACTTCTCAAGTTTCAGATTAATTCTTTGCATTAGGTTTTGGATCATTCATTTTATTCCCATTATTTCTTGAATGCATATTTTCTGAAGCATGACTATGTGCTCTGCATTACGTCAGAGTCTGGCCTATATCTCAAGGTGGAAATTTCGATGTCCTTTTACATTTTCTCTTTATTTATGTCATCATATTAATGTATAAGCTCTTCTAGTAGTTTTAAATGACTCTGCATTGCGGCATTGTTATTTTATATTGAGTCAAATTAATCACACTTGAACAACTTTTAAAAATTTTGCCTCGAGAGGTATCAAACCATTAAATATTTTCTATTATAAGGACTGAGAATTGTTCACTGAAGAGAATAAAGTACCACTTTTGCATATATTACACAAACATTTTATGCTTCATGAAACCACAATAAATTTTCTTGCTGATTACTCGTGTAATCTAAGAATCTCCTGCTGTTTTATAGAGAGTCTTATTAATTTCATTCAAGTAGTAAAATTAGCACCTGTAGAGAACTCCTTATGATTTCTTAACTTTTATCATATTAGTAATAACCTACTTCGTTTATCATGGAACAGCTGCTTTTCTTTGTCTCATTATCTATTTAGCTTTGGTGTTCTTTGAATCTAAAATGTTTTTGAAAAATAAAACAGTATTGGATACAGAAAAATATAGCAAGAAGCCTTAGCTTTCAATTCAATCAGATTTAAGTAAATCGAGCCATGAAAGAAAGAATTTTACCTTCACTTTAATGGATAGAAGATTTGGATGCAACTTCATGAAATTATAGAATGATTTACTAAAGTGTATACTGTTGGCCTGAACAAATTAACAAAGGCTCTTTTAGCTACCACGTGAAAGAAACCAAGGCAATAAAACACATTATTTAGTGTCTGCTTTAGAAGCATTGCACTTTCAATAAATTTATATTCGTTCAGCTGTGTACATTTTGAAATGAGTCGAAATATTCTTTGAGGCATCTTTGTTCCTCCTTATTTTGTGTTGCCTTCTAACTAAGGATCAGCAGCAGAGGCAGCAGGATAAATTCAGCTTTGTAACCATGAGTCTATGGGGGGCATTGAAGGAAGGATCTGGCATCACTGAATTTGAGTTAAGATGGTTTCCAGGGTAGAGAAAAAAAATATACTCCTAGTAAATTTCTAATGCAAGACCTTATGCTGGGAAATTTCTGTAAAATTTTTCATTCATCTTTATGCTGAATATCATGGAGTTTAGGGAAACGTTCCTTAGTTTGTTTAGTGTGTCTTTTTCAAAGGCTGTATTTAAACCCAAGCTAGCCTGACCCTAAGCTCATATTCTTTCTCCTACAACAGCATATTTTGTCTAGAGGAGGAAACTGCCTCAGAGAAACCTAATAGGAAATTTCATTTTATATAGTCTCCCAAATAAAAATTTGGCTTCTTTTCTTTCTTTCATCTTCGCTTCCACCCTTATATCCCTGATTTTTATTTTTAATTTTTATTTGATTTCAGTCAAACTGCCTCATTTCTTTATCCTGGAATGGTAAATGGTATGTAGACAGAATATGTCCAAAAGTTTTGCTAAAAAGAAACAAAAATTATTCTGACCCTTGTTAAAATGTTGAGAAAGACTTTATTCAAGACTATTGTGACAGATGTCAACTATACTATAATAGGGGAGAGAGATCGAGCAGAACGCCAAATACAACAAGGACGAGTGGTGATTTACAGCGGAGCAGTGTGTGTGTGTGTGTGTGTGTGTGTGTGTGTGTGTGTGTGTGTCTGAGTGAGTGAGAGAGAGAGACAGAGAGAGAGACAGAGAGAGAGAGTGGTGGGGTTGGAAGGGTTGGTGGATGGAAAACTATTAAGAGAAGACTTCGGCCTGGCGTGGTGGTTCGTGCCTGTGATCCAGCACTTTGGGAGGCTGAGGCCGGTAGACCACCTGAGGCCAGGAGTTCAAGACCAGCCTGACCAAAATGGTGAAACCCTGTCTCTACTAAAAATACAAAAATTAGCCGGGCATGATGGTGCATGCCTATAATCCCAGCTACTCGGAGGCTGAGGAAGGAGAATTGCTTGAACTCGAGAGGTGGAAGTTGCAGTGAGCCGAGATGGCACCACTGCACTCCAGCCTGGGCGACAGAGTGAGACTCTGCTAACAAAAAACAAACAAAACAAACAAACAAACAAACAAAAAAGGCCGGGCCTGGTGGCTCGCATCTGTAATCCCAGCACTTTGGGAGGCTGAGGAGGGCAGATCATGAGGTCAGGAGATCGAGACCTTCCTGGCTAACACAGTGAAACTCCATCCCTACTAAAAACACAAAAAATTAGCACGACGTGGTGGCGGGCGTTTGTAGCCCCAGCTGCTGAGGCTGAGGCAGGAGAACCATGTGAACCCGGGAATCGGAGTTTGCAGTGAGCTGTGATCACGCCACTGCACTCCAGCCTGGGCGACAGAGCGAGACTCTGTCTCAAAAAAAACAAACAAAAACAAAACAAAACAAACAACAAACAAACAAAAATGAGGAGACTTCAAGGTTGAGAGGATTTTTGCTGAACCTACTTAACAGGATTCTTGCTAAAGACAGGCCAGAGTGAACAGATATCAAAAGTGAAAAACAGGAAATTTAATCAGATATGAAGAGTTATCAGGTATCAAGCGTGAGGAACTCTGTCTAAACTGACTTAACAGGATTCTTGCTGCAATTTGCTATGCATGTATAGAAAGGGCAGGAGCCAAAGTCAAGACCTAGTTGAACAGAGGGCTCAGAGGAGCCTGACTAAAGTTTGGTCAAGGAGATAGTCTTTGTCAGTTGCTCCTCTTGTTCAAGAAAAGAAGAGACATTCATTTGTTTATTTAATTGCCTTTTGTTCATTAAAGACCAGCTGAGCTATCGAGTGAGCCTAGGTAGAAGGGCAGCCGGTTGGGAAGAATTCTAGATGTTTGTTTTAAAGAATCCTGAGTCATCCACACAATAGTAGCTCCAGACAAAAGGTTGCCTATGACTCAGCTTCAACTTGCAGGGCCTCTTTGGATCCTGTGGGGAAAGTCAGCTATAGATAACTAGCATTCCAATAAGAATCTGGGCATTCAGGTTTTAGTTCTTGGCCACACCAAAACAGGAAAGTAGGGGAAAATTGGAAATGTTAATTTGGAGAGTTTTAGTGAGATATTGGAGAACGTTAGAAGAGTTTCGAATTTTGTATGAAATGGTAAAGCATTTAAGATATCAGGATCCAGTCCAATTTACAGGTAGATAACAAAACCTTGGAAACAGTAGATAGCACTGGAATCTAATAACCAAGGTTATGCTATAGTTTTCCACTGAAACATAAAATTTCTCCCTCCAGACACTCCCCCTTATTGACAATATATTTTAAAACGTAAGTATGATCTCATTAGAGTTGGCCTGATTATTTACATAAGTGATGCAAAAATGGTAATTGACCACATAAGCCATTGTTAAGTTTGCTTTGCTTGAACCTTTTATAACAAATCTTAGCTTCTGCTTGTAAAAGCCTCTTGAGACTAGAAAATCAAGCCAAGATCTTGCCATCAGACTTCACCTGTAATACTTACAGATTTGAGTGAATTCTTCTCTTCTTGAGTGCCTCAAAATAGCCAAGTTTCCTGGGCTTGATGGGAAGTAACCATTCTTATTCACATGTAAGGCTAGTAAGTTTGTATGCCAAGTAACAAGCCAGTTTTTCCAAGAGGGCTTTGTAAGCATTGTCTCCATAAAGTTCACCCTAGTTCCACAAAACAGTCTGATTATATCTGATTCTATGCACATCAGTCTCAAATATGACATTCCAATCTAAGCCTTGGTTATATAACTAATGTTTCCAAATATATACTGTTACTTGCTAGGAAGATTATTTCTAAATTTAGGCAAATAATTATGTTGCCATAAAATAGGAATACTTAATAAGAGTTTCTAAATTTTGGGAGGATCAAACAGGGAGAAAAGCTAAATGATTTAATGATAATAAATTTTTATAAATTATACATAACTTAAAAGTAGAAAGAAGTTCCTTAAACATAGAACACAGAACATTAAAAAACCAGCAATACTCCAAACAGAAGTCATAAAAAATAACAATTACTTTTCATAAGTTTATTCACTTCTACGTAATAAATTATTGCACTGCTTTAGTTAGGGTTAGCAGCTTTATGAACCTGTCATCTTCTCCACTATAGTGGAGTATAGTTTCAAAGTTACTTAAGCAATTCCACCAAAATTCTGTGTCCCAGATACTTGTCATAGTACTTTTCATGAATCTCTGAGACAGTTCCTTAGACTGAAGATGAAGCACTCTGGCCTACGGTTAAGTGAAAGTGCTTTCACAGAAAAATCAGAGTAAACCAAAAATTACCTGTGAATGGCAAAAACTTGAAACGGCTGTGGTTAAAGATATGATGAAAGTCATTTGCCAAGAAAATGTAATTTATGTGCTACACAACATTTTATAACTAGAATTGTGACTAATAACATTAAACCAGGAGATGGTAACACTAAACCATGGACAGCAAGAGTATTGTCAAATTTCAAAGTAGTTTTTAAAAATTTACATAATACTTATATGAGCAATATTTAACCATATGTATATAAATTATGAAAGAGTAAAGCATCTCTTATTTGACACTTTCATGCAATTGAACATAACAAACAAACCTAATTATTTTTTAACATTTCTCTTTTAAAAAAAGTGAAAAACTAAATTCCTTGAAAATTCCCATGTGTGCTACAGAAAGTCTCAAGGTGAGTTCAATATCAAGATTTCATTTATCCTTTGATTTTAGGAAGACAAAATTGTCAAAATTGTCAAAAGGTTTGAATATTTGACTAAAGAGGATCCTGAGTTACTGTGAAACAATACTTTGTAACTTTGTACCTGTTTAGCCAAAGTGGCAATAAAAAGATTCAAAAGTAGTTATATGAAGTATAATAAATATATAAAAAAAGCTCTTTCAAAAAATAAAAAGATTAATTTTGCTTGAATAATCAAATTCATAAAGGTTAACATAAAACATAGGAAATTATTCTGATAAGACATAATCTTTGTTTATTTTTAGGCAGGTTACTTAAAAGGTAAAGAAAGCCTTTTACAAGCTCTTAAGAGCAAACTAATCATGCAAGAAAAAATTGTAATTGTAAAACCAAACTCTAGTTTTATATGTGTGTATTTTTATATTAAAGTTGATTTAAAAATATATATATATATATTCATTCAATGCTGGCCATCTTTGGACACACAAGATAAGATACCTTTTCCAAGATACCTTTTTCACAAACCTTTAAAAACTTTTATTTATTTGATTTTCCTTTATTTTCCTCTTTCTCTTCTGGAGAAATCAGTCATTTTACCTTAGGACAAAAGTACTCACTTTCTCTTAACAAAACCAAATCCTTATACTTTACATGCAAAATGCTTTACCTTATATCCTTATTACTTTAGTAGTTTCATTTACATATATTAATGACAATTTTTAATCATTAGTAAACTTTATTCTACAGAAAAAACTAAGAAGAAGACAATTGTGAATTGTCTGTTATATATTAGAATTCTACAGCAGGCTGGCTAGGAAATTTAATGAATATCACATCTAACAATTTTAATAGTTATATGTGTTTTCACAGTGCAACTTTTCACTATGGCAAAAAGAACCTATTAATTAACATACTCAAATATATTTAGCCTCTCCGTACTATTTAAAAATAAGAACTCAAAAGGATATAAAGTAAAACACATTCTTTGTAATCAGTAGTTCATCTTACTTAGAAATGATTTAAATATTTAATGAATATCTATTATTTAATTTAAGTTAGCATAACTCTAAAGTCATAAGTTACCAAAAATATTTTGGAGACTATTTTCTGACTGAAGCATTATAACATTTAACAAAACTAGCCATCATCCCAAGTTATTTCCTGTTAACTATTTTTACAGCACATTCATGTTAAGCATGTGTTACAAAAGCAAAACAAAGTTAAAAAAGGTGAATTCAGGAGTTTTCTGTCTTATCACTGCACTTAATTTCCATTAAGTAATTCATTTTTAATTTCATCTTAATTTGTACATTTGTTCTTAAGTTGAATTTGTAATTTTTACAATCTTAAACATCTCATATTTACCCAATTCCCATGAACTTAGAAAGCATTTGGGTTAGTTTCTATATTTCTGGAAATTTTTTCAATATCTAATTTATATAGACATACTTATCACTAAAGCAATTTGAATAGTGCTTCTGTGTAGGATTTTACAAGTTAATTTGGTAATACTATACCGAAATAGAAAAATTCACCTGTATATACATAAATATACAAATAGATGAAAACAAGGACCTTATAGCTTCCGTTCTAAAATCTTAGCCATGAGTCAGGTAAACAAAATAATACAAACTTACTGGTTTATATAAAACAGTTGTCTCTTATCTTTACTACATTTTATATTTTTGTATGAACAGTGTGTCTGACATGGAACAAGTTTATGTTATCTGTTCGATACGAGGACTAATGCATTTTGCCAAGATTTGTGGAGGATCCTTTTTAAGGTTTTCTTTTACCCTGATATGTAGTTGATTTTAGAGCCCCTGAGTCCTTTGAGAGTTCCCAGTGGGAGATTAGGGGTCCTAAACTTTCAGTAACTATGTGGAGTTGAAAGGAGGGAGTGAAAGAGAAAGTCTGACAGGGGTGAACAGAGGGATTGAAGACATAGGAGTTTGAAGATCAACTTATCAAAGGATTCAAGGAAACTGAAGGAAAAATTGAAGGTGGTAAATGAGGAAGGAGGAGTGAGAGCTATGAGAAGAGAGAAGTTTTAGAAGAGACTGTTTTGCGGAGCCACTGAAGTTCAAAATTGCTATAGCCTGAAAGTATTTGTTCCACCCAAATTTGTATGCTGATATTCTGATCACCAAGGCTATGATATTAAGAGACAGACTGTGGGGGGAGGTCAATAGATCATGAGTGTGGTGCCCTCTTGAATGGGATAGGTGCTTATAAAAGAGGACTGAGGTAGCTTTTTTGCCACTTTTTTCATGTGAAAATACAGCTCAAAAGTACTATCTGTGAGGAAAGGTCCCTCACCAGACATTGAATCTTCCGGTAACTTGATTTTGGACTTTCCAATCTTCAGAACTGTGAGAAATACATTTCTTTTGTTTACAATATAATCAATGTGTGGTATTTTGTTAAAGGAGACTGAACAGGATAGGATACATTATCCTTAATGTAATCATTCCAACAAGAGAAGAAGCCAACAGAATTGGTAGAGCATATAGTCAGTGGGGGTTCAGCAACCATAAGAATCAAAGTATATCCTTACTGTACTTCAATGGATTATTATTTGGAGCATTGGCTCAGGAGTCAGATCACCAATAAATCTATTATCAATCAGTCAAGAGTGAAGGCAAAGATTTCAGAAATGAACATTTGGGATCCAGGCCAAAAGGTCCAGAGGTCCAATGATTAATCTGACCCTATTCAAATCATGACTTCATTAACTGTTAAAGGAAATTTATTCTGATACTTCTTAAAAGAGTAAGGAAGACTTCATTATCATTGTTTAACTTCAAAAATGTTCATCATTATATTTCGTATTTTGAAAGTTAAATATGCTCACTGCAAAAAAATGTACAAATAAAACATATATAAGTAGATATCACCCATTATTCAATTACCATTACATTGTCACCACTGACATTCTGATCTATTTATGTCCTTTTTAAAAGTAACATAATATCATAGACATTTTTCATATATTAAGAACTTAAAGATGCTTTATTATAGTCCATCTTGTGGATAATACATGATTCCCACCAACATATCTTTAATGTTAAACATTTATGTTCTCTCTCGTGAAACACAACAAAATTTGCCAACATATATGAACTACTTTAAAGTTACCAGTACTTTCACCTATTTATTTCTTCTAAAAAATAAATTTAGCTTATATTTTAGATTCAGGGGTTACATGTGCAGGTGTGTCAAATGGGAGCACTGCATGATGGTTAGGTTTTGTGTATGGATGATCCCATCATCCAGGCAATGAGCACAGCACCCAATAGGCAGTCTCTCACTCCTTTCCTCCCTCCCCCTTCCATCAGTCCCCAGTGTCTATTGCTCCAATGTTTATGTCTATGTGTACTCAGTGTTTAGCTTCCACTTAGAAGTCAGAACATGCTGTATCTGCTTTTCTGTTCCTGTGTTAAGTCACTTAGACTAACAGCCTCCAGGTGCATTCTTGTGACTGTAAAGGACATAATATCATTATTTCCTACGGCTGCATAGTATTCCATGGTGTATATGTACCACATTTTCCGTATCCAGTTAGCCATTGATGAGCACCTAGGTTGACTCCATGTCTTTGCTATTGTGGATAGTACTGCGATTAATGTGTAAGTGCATATGTGTTTTTGGTAGAATGAGTGGTTTTCTTTTGGACATATAACCAGTAATGGGATTGCTTGATCAAATTGTAGTTCTGTGTTAAGTTATTTTAGAAATCTCCAAATTACTTTGCACAGTGACTGAACTAATTTACATTTCCACCAGCATTGTATAAGTATCCCCTTTCTCCACAGCTTTGCTGGCATATTATTTTTTGATCATTTATTAATATCCCTTCTGACTGGTAAGAGATGGTGTCTTGTTGTGGTTTTGATTTACATTTCTTTGATGACTGCTGAAGATGATGAGTACTTTTTTATATCTGGGTTGGCTACCTGTACATCTTCTTTTGAGAAGTGTCTGTTCATGTTTTTTGCCCATTTTTAAAATGGGGTTGTTTATTTTACACTTCTTGATTTCAGTTCCTTATAGATTCTATATATGAGACCTTTGTCAGAGGCATAGTTTATGAATATATTCTCCCATTCTGTAGGTTGTTGATATACTCCATTGATAGTTTTTGTAGCTGTGCAAAAGCTTTTTAGTTCATTTAGGTCCCACTTGTCAATTTTTGTTTTTGTTGCAATTGCTTTTGAAGACTTAGCCATAAATTATTTTCCAAGGTTGATGACGAGATGGGTATTTCCTAGGTTTTCTTCTAGGATTTTTATACTTTGAAGTCTTACACTAAATATTTAATCCATCTTGAGTTACTTTTTGTTTATGGTGAAAGGCAAGTGTCTAGTTTCATTCTTCTGCATATGGCTAGCCATTTGTCTCAGCACCACTTATTGAACAGGAGTCATTTCCTCGTTTCTTATTTGTGTTGACTTTGGAGATAGTTATAGGTGTGCAGTCTTATATATGGGGTTTCAATTTGGTTCCATTGGTCTATGTGCCCATTTTTGTACCAGTACCATGCTGTTTTGGTTACTGTAGTCTTATAGTATAATTTGAAATAGAGGAATGTGATGCCTCTGGCTTGTTCTTTTTGCTTAAGACTACTTTGGCTATTTGGGCTTTTTTTTGGTTACATTTGACTTTTAGAATACCCTTTTTTATATTTCTGTGATAAATGACATTAGTAGTTTCATAGGAACAACATTCAATCTCTAGATTGCTTTGGAAGAAATGGTCATTTTAATTATCCACAAGCATGGAATGTTTTTCCATCTCTACAAATTCTTGTAGAGTTTTGACCTTCTTGGTTAGATATAGTTCTAGGTTTTTTTTGTTTGTTTGTTTGTTTTTTTTTTTTTTTTGTAGCTATTGTAAATGTGACTGCATTCAAGGTTTGCCTGTCAGCTTGAATGCTACTGGTGTATAGAAATGCTACTGGTTTTTGTACCTTGATTTTGTATTCTGAAACTTTACTAAATAGTTTTAGTTGTAAAAGACTTCTGTCAGAGTCTCTAGAGTTTTCTAAGGTATAGAATCATATCCTTAGTGAAGTGAGATAATTTGACTTCCTCTTTTCCTATGTAATGCCTTTTATTTCTTTCTCTTGTCTGATTACTCTGGCTAAGACTTACAGTTTTATGTTGAATAGGAGTCTTGAGAGTTGGCATCCCCATCTTCTTCCAGTTCTTAAGGGAAATCCTTCCAACTTTTTTTCCATTTGGTATGATGTTTGCTGTGGGTTTGTCATAGATGGCTCTTATTATTTTGAGGTATGCTCCTTCGGGGCATAGTTTGTTGAGGAGGAATACTATTTAGCACTATTGTGATAGGCATAAAATCTACTGCAATTGGGTAGTGAAATAGCTCTCAACTCTGAGTATAGCAAAGACAGTGGAAATATACAGTCAACCAGCAGAATTAGAGGAATCAATAGAAAAATTACTCAGAGGAAACATCAGGGTGGGGGAATTCTGTCTAAGAATACTTAATAGAATTCTTGCTGAAGATAGGCTGGGGGATAAGCTATCAAAGTTAAGGGATGATGAATTTGCTTATATATAAAGAGTGATTAGATATCAAGGGTGGGAAATTTTTGTTAAACTGACTTAGCAGAATTTTTGCTACAACTACGCCATGCATCCATAGCAAGGATGGGGGCTAAGGTTAAGGCCAAGTCAAGAGAAGGGCTCAGAGAAACCTGACTAAAGTTCGTTTAAAGAAAGAGGTTTTTCTTGTTTGTTTGGTTTGGTTTGCTTTGGTTTTTTTAGCTTTAAAACTGCGACAAATGCCGTAAAGCATGAACTCAAGTCAGTATAGCTGGGAGTATATCTTAGCTTTACTTCTTATTTATCTTCCTGAACTTGGGCAAGATATACAACTCTTCACACACCCTTCATCTGAAATATTGGGATAATAAGAATCTCTACTTAATAACAATTTTGCAGGGATATACTCAAAGTTTTCATTATAGAGTCCAGCACTTAATAAATGCTATACAATAAATAATATTGCATAAAACAATTTCTTATTACTTTTTCTACTCCCGAGTAAATAGGCCTCTATCATATCTCTTAGCCTTGTTCAGTTTTTAATAGTACTACAGATATCCTGGATCAACCTCCTTGCATAATAATCTCAGGAACTTGACCTCCATACTTATTTTCCGCCATTTCAATTTGTTCCCTCACAGGAAATAATATGCATTGTACTTATTATATTAACATTATTGTTCCGACACTGCAGTTCATTCTCATTTGGGAGCCTTCTATGTCACATACCATGTATATTCTTTTAAATGCTCTTCCTTCTTTTTCTCTATTTTCTAATCCTGTTACTTCTGCTAAAATCTTCTCTTCTGCTTTCATTTGCCTATAAGGCATTAAAATGTACATATTCAGGAGACAATTGATTATATATTTTTGAAATTTTGAAACCAGATCTTCAATGAAGATACAGTTTTGTGAGATGGAAGTATATAATTGGTAACTGAAGCTATGCGGATGCATAGAGTAAACATAGTGGAGAAATAAGAATGCTAGAGTGAATGAAACTAATCAAAAATATAAAGCCTAAGAAATTAGAGTGGTACGAGAAATTTATGGCAGCTTTTTTTTTCAAATATGTGCTTTCTTTTTTCATATGTGCCTTTGTTTTCCATTTTAAAAATATTTTTGCATACATTTTAGGTGTACAACTATTTGGTATACGCACCTATATAGTGTGATGGTTAATATTGAGTGTCGACTTGATTGGATTGAAGGATGCAAAGTATTATTCCTAGGTGTGTCTGTGAGGGTGCTGGCAAAGGAAATTAACATTTGAATCAGTGGACTAGGAGCAACAGATCCACCCTCAATCAGGGTGGGGACCATCTGATAAGCTGCCAGTGTGGCTAGGATAAAAGCAAGCAGAGGAATGTGGAAGGACTAGATTGGCTAAGTCTTCTGGCCTCCATCTTTCTCCTATGTTGGATGCTTTCTGCCCTTGAACATCAGACTCTAAGTTCTTCAGCTTTTGGACTCTTGGCCCTACACCAGTGGTTTTCCAGAAGCTCTCGGGCCATTGACCACAGACTGAAAACTGCACTGTTGGCTTCCCTACCTTTGAGGTTTGGGGACTCAGACTGGCTTCATCTTTTCTCTGCTTGCAGACCACCTGTTGTAGGACATCACCTTGTGATTGTGTGAGTCAATACTCTGTAGTAAACTCCCTTTTATATATATATATATCTATCCTATCAGTTCTGTAACTCTAGCGAACACTGACTAACATAGATTTTGGTACCAGGAGTGGAGTGCTGCTGCAAAAATACCCTAAAATGTGGAAGTGACTTTGGAACTGGGTAACAGGCAGAGGTTGGAATAGTTTGGAGGGCCCAGAGGAAGACAGAAAAATACAGGACAGTTTCAAACTTCCTAGAGATCTTGAGGGCTCAGAATACAGGAAGATGTGGGAAAGTCTGGAACTTCCTAGAGACTTGTCTAATGGTTTTGATCAAAATGCAGATAGTGATATGGACAATAAAGTCCAGGTTGAGGTAGTCTCCAATGGAGATGAGGAACTTGCTGGGAACTGGAGTAAAGGTCACTCTTGCTGTGCAAAGAGACTGACTACATTTTTCCCTTGCCCTAGAGATCTGTGGAACTTTGAACTTGATAGAGATGATTTAGGGTATTTGGGGGAAGAAATTTCTAGGCAGCAAAACATTCAAAAGGAAGCAGAGCTTGAAAGTTTGGAATATTTGCAGCCTGACAATACTATAGAAAAGAAAAATCCATTTTCTGGGGAGAAATTGAAGCCTGCTGCAGAAATTTGCATAAGTACCAAGGAGTCAAATGTTAATTACCAAGACAATGGGGAAAATGTTTCCAGATATGTCAGAGACCTTCAGGGCAGCCCCTCCCATCACAGGCCATGAGACCAAGGATGAAAAATTTGTTTTCTTGGCCAGGTCCAGGGCCCCCCTGCCTCATACTGCCTAGGGACTTGGTGTCCTGCATCTCAGCTGCTCCAGCCATGGCTAAAAGGGGCCAAGGTAAATTCAGGCTCATGGCTTCAGAGGGTGCAAGCACCAAGCCTTGACAGCTTTCATGTGTATTGAGCCTGCAGGTACACAGAAGTCAAGTAATGAGGTTTGAGAACCTCCACCTAGATTTCAAAGGATGTATGGAAATGCCTGGAAGTTTAGTCAGAAGTTAGCTGCAGGGGTGGGGTCCTCGTGGAGAACCTCTGCTAGGGCAGTGACAAAGGAAAATGTGGAGTGGTACCCTCTACACAGAGTCCCACTGGTCACTGCCTAATGAAGCTGTGAGAAGAAGGTCACCATCCTCCAGACCCCAGAATGATAGATCCAATGACAGCTTGCACTGTGTACCTGGAAAAGTTGCAGACACTCCACACCAGCCCATGAAAACAGCCAGGAAGGGAGTTGTACCCTGCAAAGTCACAAAAGCATTAGCTGCCCAAGATCATGGGAACCCGCCTCTTGCATCAGTATGACCTGGATATGAGTCATGCAGTCAAAGGAGATCATTTTGGAGCTTTAAGATTTGAGTGCCTTGCTGGATTTCGGATTTGCATGGAACTTGTAGCCCCTTCATTTTGGCCAATGTCTCCCATTTAAAATGGGTGTATTTACCCAATACCTCCCATTGCTTTTGATTTACAAGCTCATAGCCAGAAGGACTTGCCTTGTTTCAGATGGGACTTTGCACTGTGGACTTTTAGGTTAACGCTGGACTCAGTTAAGATTTTGGGCCGGGCGCGGTGGCTCAAGCCTGTAATCCCAGCACTTTGGGAGGCCGAGACGGGCGGATCACGAGGTCAGGAGTTCGAGACCATCCTGGCTAACACGGTGAAACCCCGTCTCTACTAAAAAATACAAAAAAAAAACTAGCCGGGCGAGGTGGCGGGCGCCTGTAGTCCCGGCTACTCGGGAGGCTGAGGCAGGAGAATGGCGTAAAAACCCGGGAGGCAGAGCTTGCAGTGAGCTGAGATCCGGCCACTGCACTCCAGCCTGGGTGACACAGCGAGACTCCGTCTCAAAAAAAAAAAAAAAAAAAAAAGATTTTGGGGGACTATTGGAAAGGCATGAAATGTGAGGACATAAGATTTGGGAAGGACAAGGGGTGGAATTATGTGGTTTAGCTCTGTGCCCCCACTCAAATCTCACCTTGAATTGTAATAATCCCTACTTCTTGTGGGAGGGTAATTGTGGTAGGAGGTGACTAAATCATGGGGGCAGGTTTTTCCTGTGCTATTGTCATCAAATTGAATAAGTCTCTTGAGATCTGATGGTTTTATAAAAGGGAGTTCCCCTGCACACTCTCTTTGTTGCCTGCTACCATGTAAGATGTCCCTTTGCTCTTTCTTCATCTTCTGCCATGATTATGAGGCTTCCCCAGCCATATGGAACTGTAAGTCCATTAAACTTAGTTCCTTTATAAATTACCTAGTCTTGAGTACGTTTTTATTAGCAGCCCAGGGGGAGCTAATTGAATGATTAGGCAGGTGTTTCCCAGGCCATTCTGGTGATAGTGAGTAAGTCTCAAAAGATACGATGGTTTTATAAAGGAGAGTTCCCCTGCACACATTCTCTTGCCTGCTGCCATGTAAGATGTCCCTATTCTCTTCCTTCATCTTTTCTGCCATGACTGTGAGGACTCCCAAGCCATGTGGAACTGTGTCCATTTAACCTCTTTCTCAGATGAATTACCTACTCTCAGGAATATCTTTATCATCAGCTTGAAAACAAACTAATATATATAGTGAAATGACAACTACAGTCAAGCAAATTATTCTATCCATCACCTTTTATAATTACCTTTTCCCCCAAAACAACAATGCCTAAAAATCTACTCTCTTAGTGAATTTTCAGTATTCAATACAATATTGTTAACTATAACCCTCATAATCTACATTAGAGCTCTAGACCTATTCATTCTACATGGCTGCAAGTTCATAACCTTTGACTCACTTCACTTCCTTCTATTTATTTCCCCTGATTTCCCCAGTAATCGCTGTTCTATTCTCTGTTTGCTAAGTATAAGTGAAATTGTGCGATATTTTTCTTTCTGTGTCTGGCTTATTTCTCTTAGCCTAATGTCCTCTGGGTTACTAACATGAATGTTGTGGCAGATTTATGTTTTCAGAAATGGCAGTATCTCTTTCATATATATATATGAAATATATATATAAATATATATTTATATGTATATAAAATCTCATTTATATTAATATGTCCTTTTTAATCAATTTATCTATCAATGGATACATAGGTTGTTTTCATATCTTGAACATTATGAGTAATGCTGCAATGAACATGGGAGTAAAGCTTGTTTTACTAGGTCCTATTTGTATTTCTTTTATATCTAGCAGAAGGATTGTTAAATCATACAGTGGTTCTATTTTTAATTGTTGGAGGAACCTCCACAATGTTTTCCAGAATTGCTGTACCAATTTATATTACCATCAAGAATGTACAAGGTTTCCTTTTACTCCACAGCTTCGCCAACAATGATTATCTTTTGTCTTTTTCGTAATTGTCATCTTAACAGGTGTGAGGTGATATCACGCTTTGGTTTTTTGATTTGCATTCCACTGTTAATCAGTAATGTTGAGCACTGTCTTACATATCTGTTGGCCATTTGTATGTCTTCTTTGGAAAAATATCTATTCAAGTTCTTTCCTCATTTCTTAATTAGGTTATTTGTGTTCTTTTTTCTATGGAGTTGTGTGAATTCTTTATATAATTTGGATGCTAACACCTGATCAAATACATGGTTTGCAATTCTTCTTTCCCAATCCTTAGATTCTCGCCAGTCTTCACTCTGTTGAATTTGTTTTCTTTTTGTTGTGTGTGTGTGTATGTGTGTGCAGGAGCTTTTTAGTTTTATGTAGTCTCACTTGCTTATTTTTACTTTTGTTGCCTGAGCTTTGGGTTTGCAGATGTACATTCTCAAATGCTGCTGAGAAGTCAAGCAATATGAAAGTGAAAAAAATTGTTATATTTACGAACAAAATGTCTATGGAAATTTTGACGTCTATTATTGCCTGCCTCTATGGTGAGGTTCCTACTGAGAATGTGGCAGGTGTTGAAATTTAAAGTGTAGTTGATGGAACCGGCATAAGACAGAAGGAGTGGTATCTCATTTACTAAAACAAACAAACAAAAGTAATAGAAATAGATGAGTCTACACTATAATTGGTTTCATGGCTTCTGTTTACACTGATGAGTGAAAGAGTGTTGAACAAAAAAACATATGAGGAGAGTAGAGAAGGTTTAAACTTCCAATTGACAAAGGAAGATTATGATTAGGGTAAAATAGAATTGATAGCAGTGATTAACACTTGAGGTTAATAGTAGTGACAAGGGATGAATGGTGAATCTAACCTTGATCATGAGCATTGTCTGACAGCAGTCATCAGTCCAATTGTTGGTTAAGAGAAGGTGAACGATTTCCTCCATTCCAGCATGAATTGTGCTAGGTTTCTGTGACAAAGGTTAAAAAAATAAATAATTGTGGTATATTTGAGAAAAGGATCAATTAAAATTCTTAATTTTCCCATTTTTTCTTCTAATTACTTGCATTAAAATAGTACTGTTCTCTCATATTTTTAGTTTATATACAATTTCAACTATATATTGCAGTGATTTTTTTTTTCAGGATAGACTGTGTTCTAACTACTATTTTTGCATAGTAAAATAACCCTAAACTTAATGACAGAAAAACTTTTAAAATGCACATGAATTCTGTAGGTTAAAAGTTCAACCAGGAACTATAAAAGAAACAAAATGCTCTGGACACTTGTTAAAAATGGCAAGGAAACTGTAGTCCCAGCTACTCCAGAGGCTGAAGCAGGAGGATCACTTGAAGTCAGAGTTTGAAGCCAGCCTGGGCAACATAAGAAGACCCCATTTCTAGAAAAAGTAAAAAAGGTAAGGAAGACTTCACTCAAGACTTCTGCAATATAGATCAAGACTATTTCAATAAAGGAGAGCAATTATATTCAACTTCACTGAAAGAAAAGGTGGGAGAATTTTTAAATGTTGGAGTAAGCTAATGGAAAAATATTAGCAAAGATATTAGCAGATGACATTAGCAAAGAATTGGTCAAAGTGACTAGGTCATCTATCTTTGCTTGAAGTTAGACTCCTAACCTCCCACAGAGATTCAAAATTAGGGACAATATCTCCTTAAATGAATATACATTTCAAAGTGATGGTTCCTAAAACTTTGATGAAGACATTCCTTGTAAAACTGGTGAGAAGTGGGAAGAAACTTTATATCTCATAGAGGCAGAGAAAAAGTTTCTAATTGCAAGTTTTCTTAAGTAAATGCTCTATAAAAGAAAGGTCATGGATTTGCAGTCAGAAAGAAACCTGTCTGAGATTAGTCAAGTTGAGGGGAATTTTAAGGCCTTCTTGTTCAGTACAGGGATGAGCTTAGTTGTTTTCCACAGAGTATGGGTTTCAGCTGGAAAGACATGAAGGTTAGAGGTGATTCTATGGCTGGGGAAAGGGATGACTTTTCTCATATAAATAAGGGTTGATGCTAAATGTCAGCTGGAACCTCTGCTGGGATGTCAGCTGAAACATCCACTCTCCATGAGGGCTAATTTTAGTTTGCTTGCAACGTAGTGACTGTATTCCAAGTGGGAGCATCCTTAGAAACAAAACAGAGGTGTATGGCATTAATATAATTCAAGAAGAGTTGTGGAGTCACTTTCACCATGTTTCCAGGTTCAAGGAGATGATTACGTGAGTTGGAAGGCATCATTGTGGCTATCTATGGAAAGCACACTCTGCCATGGTCAGAAATACTATTGGCCAAGTATAATATTTATTAGGAAAAAATAGATTTATATCTCTAATAAGATGGGATCATTGTATACTTTGTTATCATTTATTTAGAATCATAACAGAGTGCCTATAGAATAAATTAGTGGAGAAAGTTATTTTGAATTTACATTATTTTCAATATGAATTTTGGAGTAGAATCCACTTACAATTTAGTTGAATTGAAAGAGGGAATAGCTTTACTCTTATTACTATCTTGTAATTGTCAGTTGTAATTGTAAATTATAATTACAGCCTGGACTGTACTGAAATTCTTAGAGAATATTTTTCTGAAAGAGCCATAAGACAAGGGTGTGTTCTGATTCTTAATTGCAAGTAATTTAAAAGGCTCATAATCCTTGTTTAACCAAAATCATTATGAACTTTCCCCTAGGGAAAAGGTGGCATTATTTATTTATGCCTATACTATAATTCATATATATACATTTATAATCTCCATACCAGACTGCAGAATCAGAATTAGTGTATAGAAAAACTAGTTATCATCCTGGAAACTAATAGCTGAAATTTACTTTTTTTCATGGAATATTTATTGAGTCTCTACTTTGTCAGGCATTGGAATGGGCACTGTGGTAATAATTTGATGAGCAAGACATGGTACCTACTTGGAAAGCCCATAGTATCCATAAGTAAGCATGCAATAATTTTCACATATTAAAAATAAATATTTTACTCCGAGTTGTTATTGAATACTGCAGAAAAAAACACAATGTATTTTCCAAATTAGTTTCAGATTTCTTTGGAGAAATAAAAATGTGAATAAGTAGAACTTAATTATTTGATTTGCAGAAATAATATGAATACAAATCTTCAGATATAAGTATTCATTGATACTTGCTTTGGGGAAAGCAGAAGACAAGATGCTATATACATGTGAGTAGCCCTTAGTAGGGAGAAACCCCACTTCTCTTAGATGGTATGTATAATCCATATTGTAAAAGAGATAATCTATTAAAATATATATTGTTTTATACTTTATTTCCTTTTCCATTGCATAGGTTTTATATATTATGCTGTTACACGGTAGGGAAATCTAAATTTCTGATCTGAGCAAACCCTAGTTTAGGAGAAGCCATAAACTTCTGATAAACTGGGGTTTGCTGCTTTGAAGGTTACATTGGTATACACCCAACAGATATAATAGTAATTCACATTTTGTATATCTTGATACCTCTTTAAAATATTCTGAATGTAAAAGTAATAACAATTTTTATTTATTTTCAGAAATGTTGGTTCAATTGTTCTTAGAAATTGGCGTATGAGTTTAAATTTATTCAATTCAATTTAATTTTTTATTTTTCAAAAATTATTTATTTTTATGGATTTAGGGGTACAAGTTCAGTTGCGATACATGAATATATTGCATAGCGGTGAAATTTGGGCTTTTAGTGTATCCGTCACCTGAATAGTGTGCATTGTACCCAATAGGTAGGATGTTATCCCTTGCCTCCCTCCCACCCTCCAGCATTTTGGAGTCTCCAATGTCTATTATTCCACTCTATATGTCTGTATGTATCCACTGTTTCGTTCTCACTTCTAGTTGGGAACACACATTTTTCAAACTCTTTCTTTCTCAGTCATTTCACTAAAGGTAATGGCTTCCTGTTCCATCCCTGTTGCTGTGAAAGACATAATTGTATTCTTTTTTATGACCGAGTAATAGTATATTGTATATAAAGTCAGTATTATGGTCAGCTTTTGCGTCAGGTTAGATTTAGTCACAAATAATCCAGTCTCCAGTGAAATTATAACGTAAAGTGTGAATCACTGCACAGCGTAAGTGACCTGAAAACTTTATTATCATCTTCCCCAGATTTTGTAGTGTCATGGTGGAATGGATGTTTATAATTGCCTTTGATGAAAGCCATGGCTAACCAATGCACATGTCAGAAGTTGTAATAGGAAGAACAACTAATAGAAACTTAAAATGTTGGTAGATTATTATTTTTATTGTTGTTCAATTTGTTGCATTTGAAGTTTTACTTGGTCTAGATAACCTAACAAGCCACATGTTTTGTTACTTTTGGCAAAAAACGGAGTTCAAATATGGTGTCTTAAAAGCTCAAAATGAGAAAACAATAAAAGCTTTACCTATGATTCAAATATACTTGAGTAGGAGCTTTCTCCAGAAAAATCTCAAAGTTGTGGGAAGTCATGAAATAGTGACACAGTAGGGAAGAAAATGAATCTTGGTAATTTTTTAAGAACACATATCATCTTCCATGTTATTTTGCAAAGTGTTCAGTTTTATTTCTGGATTGAGTATGCACGTTAGGCAGTCTATCTTTATTATTCGGCAGGATAAAAACCTTCATAGGACTCACACAGTCTATAATGTAAAATAATCTCATTGACTTGTTATTTGAATTATTTTGACACTTATCACAAAAAAGTTGAAAAGTAAGAATGATCTCAATTTTGAATAAATAATAATACAAATGTTCATATATCAATGTAACTAAATATATGCATTTATATTTTTCTAAGTATGTACCACATATATTACTATAACATTTTATATAGGTCCTGCAAAAATATTTATATCAAGTTCCCTCTCTAGTGATATAGATATAATATTACATTTGCTTACGACAAGTGAATTAGAGATGAAAACTCTGGAACATTTAAAAATAACATAGTCAAATTAAATTATGAAAATAGTTTGGAAATAAATTAGCTTAACAATTTACTAGTTTTTTGCTTCCATTGCATATACATGTGTAAACTGGATCGCTAAGACAGAACTTCTGTAGATAACCTAAACATTTGCTGAACTAAAAACAAATCATAGCTAAGTGAAATAAGCCAGTCACAGAAAGACAAATACTGTTAATTCCACTTACATAAGATATTTAGAATAGTCAAAATCATACAGAAAGAAAGTGGAATGGTGGGTACCAGGGTCCAGGGGAGGAGAGAATGAGGAGTTATTGATTCAAGGGTACAGAGTTTCCACTTTACACGACGAAGAGTTATGGAGATATATAGTGGTGGTGGGTGCACAACATTATGGATGTATTTAATACCACCAAGCTGTATACTTAAAAGTGGGCAAATTTTTTATATGGATTTTTCCACAACAAAAAAACATGGAAAAATATTTTTAAAGCCCCACAAACTAGAAAATCTTAAGTGTCAAAATAGCCATTGCAGGTGTCAATCGAGAACAACCCTCTATACATTAAAATTAACTTTCCAATCTTAATGTACAACTTACTGCCATGTTGTATAGGCTTAGTATTAGTGACGAATTAATAGCTAATTTATGTATTTTAAACCGTAACAATGCCTTCTTTCAGTTCTTTCTCCTCTTTCTGCTCCCTACTAACCTCCTTTGTCTCTTCATCCTGCCTTTCTTGCTCATCCTTTCTCCTCATTTTTCTATTCGTATTCCAAAAGTAAATATTAAAATTATGTCCATATGATAAGAAAAACTAATCATCTTGGCAGTGGTCAAATCAGATGCAATTAACATTTTCAATTTTGCTTAAACTTGCCTCAGAAATGGTGAATAAATACCACTTTACTTATCTCGGCATTGCATATTCAATATTAAGGGGCATTAAGTAGTTTAAAATGAAATTCATTTTATTTCAAGGTAAAGTAAAGCATGCTTATTCTGATGATTTCTTATCATGAATGGTTTTAAATAAACTAATCAATAAGCATTCAATTAACACTTTTTTTCCCATCCAGGAATACTTCAAACTCTTCTATCCCCAAACAACAATATTGCATGATAAATTTTCAAATTTTAATCAAAAGTAAAAATATAAAAGTCAATATATCCCTACTATACAATGTTGGATTTTGTGTCATAGTGAGTCAGATAAGAGTTTGAGTGGTTGCCAACTTGTTAATTGGAAGATCAAGAGGAAAGAAAGCTCAGAGAGCTCAATTTACTACATTGCTTATTCAGTATATTGAGTAATAAATTAGTAGCTGGAAAGAATGAATACATTTCTCTTGTAGTTTATTATGCAGTAGTAATTTCAGCCTTACATGTAATATGCCTCTAGGTTCCATCCACATATATCACAGGTGGAATTAAAGTCTATCTAGTTTATGAAAGGGTTACCTTCAAAAATAAAAGCAAATCTGTATTCAGCTGAACTATTCAGAAAATGGATGCAAGACTTTCTGTTTTTGGATTATGTAGAATCTTGTGCCTTTTCCGTATCAGAATATATTTGCAAACATGGCAGTGCTCTCTAATTTCCAGCTGTATTCAAGAATACAAAAACATATTTTCAGAAAGCTAAATTAGAACTTAAAATATAATGTACATATATAGACAATAAATTAATTATATAAGAAATAATCGTAATTTTATATTTAAATCTTTGAATTTGGTTTTCTTTAATTATTTCCACATTAATTATTTTGTGTTACACTTTGGGTTTCATGAGTTAGGTAATTTATTTTATTTTTTGGGAGAAAGTTTCTGGTTGTCTCTGCTTTTAATACAATTGACCATTTATGCCTCAACGAAAAAATGTAAACATTATTTAATATATTTATGGTCCTGAATCTTTGGGTATGCAAATTTATTCTACAAAGTAAATTACCCCTGTACTTTATAGAATTATATGTGTAGAGAGTAAAGTAAGACCTCCATAAAATGTCTTATTTGTGGTGCTGTTTTCTGCTCTAAGAGCTTCCATTTTGTCAAAGGAGAGAATGAGGTCATCGTCCTTTGCACACTGGCTAACACCCTAGTAAAGAACAATCATTCAAGATGTCATTTTAGAGGCTGATTTCAGTCTTCTATAAGGAAAATGGTAATCTGTTTGGATAATGCTATTATGACTGAATTAAAACAAGAAAACTGTACAGGTCTTTTTTTATGGTATATGTTTCTCAAGTTTTACTAATTAATCCTCCCCAGCAGGAAAAATGCTATTAACACAGAGTTGGGATGTTATGCTGAATTAATGTAAATGTTATAAATAATATTTGCTTGTTGAATTAAACACAAACCACAACATTAAAAAATGAATATATTAACATTTTCTTTTGTATTTCTGGATATTCATATAAATAAAATATTTAATTTCTTTGCAAACATTAAAGCAGAAGTCAGAATTAACATAGCCTTTAAGATATCACCCTCTCCGAATGAACTCATTAATGAATTTTTCTTAATATTCTTTTAAATTGGTGAAAAATGCATATTAGTCCATAAAACATAATTAATTCATCATAACACTATTTCATTCAAAGCAGTAACACATTGATATGTTGAAATAAATTTTCTTTATTTTTAAAATTAGTATTTAGTACATATGTAAGAATATTAATGGCATCACACTTTTGGAATCACTGAAAATATATAAATTTGGGTACATAAAATAATATCATAAAATTAAAAAACCTTCTGATATCTATCAATGCCCTAATTTAATGTCCTGTTAACATTGATGTAAAACAGGGGTGTCCAATCTTTTGGGGTCCCTGGTCACAGCTGAAGAAGAATTGTCCTGGGTCATACATAAAATACATTAACACTAACTATAGCTGATGAGCTAAAAAATAATAATAAAAATAAAATAAACTGCAAACAATTTCATAATGTTTTAAGAAATTTTACAAATTTGTGTTGGATGACATTCAAAGGCGTCCTGGGCCACATTGAGTCACAGGTTTTACAAGCTTGGTGTAAAAGAAAGACATTTCATTAATTTAAAATACTTGCCCTTTGGATCTGACCTCGTGCCTAGACTTCTCTGGCACTAAGCGTATTTTCAGTCATATTGAGGAAGATTTCTTCACCCCTGAACTATTGCGCACATTCTCCCATATAATCATGGTCGCCTATTTTATGTTTGACTAAAAAGTGTTGGTAGGCCAGCCCTTCCAAATGTGTCTCCAATTTACTTAGATGCTAATTTGGAAAGTTCTTTTTTTCTTTGGAAAAAAGGGAACAAAATAAATACATTATTTGTTGAGTTATTTGAGAACTAAAAAGTCACCTTGTAAATGCCCTAGATAAATTATAGAGTCTAGACAAGTGGGATTAGTATTTCAGCCAAAGTTAGAAATCAGAGTTGGGTTTTGATTTTTAACGACATGTAGCACAGAAACACCCACAACTTCTCTGAAAAATACACATTCCAAATAGGACTCTTGAGGAAGATACAGGCAAGAAAGAAAAAACTAATGGGAAATAGGATACTGCTTTATTATCTTTGAGAAGCCATTATGTTTGTTGGAAGAATTGTGGGACTTTATAAAGCTGAGTTTGGCATGAGCCTTAAGCCAAAAGCTTAAGTGGGGTCTTAACCACAAAAGCCACAGTCCACATTTAAAGTCAGCAGTAAAGACATCTCTTTAAATTTATTTATCCTGCCCAGCTTTACCTTCTCCCTTTCTTGGTGTTTCAGGTTAATTGTAACAAGGTTCCTAATTTTCCATTACTTCTATCTATGCCCTTTGCATTATAAGTTTGCAGTGCCTCCATTAAGAGGCAAAGTCTATTTCTTCATCCTTGAATCTGGGATGGCCTGGCCTGGTCAGTAGAATGCAGTAGATATGACAAGCAATTTCCGAACCTAGACCTGAAAGGCTTCTGTTTTTTGCCACTCTCTGCTTTGAAACCCTTTCTCCGCCATGAGAACAAGTCTACATTCTTCTGTCGCAGAATGAGATAGAATTTGGAGCACAGCCGAGTCATAACAGCCAAGGTCATCTTATGTGATGCAGGTCCACTCAACCCACAACAGAAAACTGCAGACATAAGAACAAGCACAGTTAATATAGGTTGAATCCAACTATCAGTAGAATCACCCAGATGACTATAGACTTAACACAAATAATAAATGTTCATTGTTTTAAACTAACTAGTTTTAGAATATTTCATTATGCAGAAATAGCTAAATAATACTATTCAATGCTTGACTCCTCATTCCTTTGTACTTCTATCTCATGTGATATGCCTGTTTATCTACATGATCTTTAGTGAAATGGTGAAATAAAATATGGGCATGGTCAACTAGAATAGTCCAAACTCCAATCTGTTTCAGAAATTGACCAAAACTGGGTCAACATTTTACCAGAGACATGTTACCACGGTTTTCATTATTTTATTTTATTTTTTGAGACAGTCTCACTCTGTCGCTTAGGCTGGAGTGTGGTGGTGGGATCTCAGATCACTGCAACCTCTGCCTCCCGGGTTCAAACGATTCTTGTGCCTCAGCCTTCCAAGTACCACAGTTTTTAGAAAAGTATGTATCGCCTTGATGAGCTGATAAACCAAGCTGAGAATGACAATATAAGAACCCTCAGAACATCATTGGGAATTTAGTCTTTCTGAAACCAGCATTTTTGGTTATATGTCAATAAATTATTTAAAAAAATATTAACTGAAGGAAGTACGATTTGGGTTTCCATTAAAACCAAACATTTCTAAGTAATACAAGTAATATGGGGTTTTATAATTGTCTAGTCACAAGGGAGAAAGAATTTCAAAATACTACAAGAGAGATACTGTGGTCAGCAAGTTGCTCAATATCAAGTAACAGAGAACATTAAAGAGAGAACAAAGAACATAAACATGCATCTTTTAATACACAGTACCTAATTTCCAAATAAACATGCCCCAAAGCATTGTTTTGAATATATATTATTATATGGTAAATCCATTTTCCTTTGAGCCGGAGGTGGGATTTTTAGTAGAATAAAAATACATTCTGTTATAACAAATTTAGGCCAGGCATGGTGGCTCAGGCCTGTAATACCAGCACTTTGAGAGGCTGAGGTAATTGGATCACTTGAGGCCAGGAGTTTGAGACCAGCTTGGCCAACATGGTGAAACCCTGTCTCTACTAAAAAAAATATTAGCTGGGTGTGGTGACACACGCCTGTAATCCCAGCTATTCGAGAGGCTGAGACACGAGAATCCCTTGAACCCCAAAGGCTGGGCTGCAGTGAGCCAAGATTTCACCACAGCACTTCAGCCTGGGTGACAGAGTGAGGTAAGACTCTATCTCAAAAAAAAAAAGAAAAGAAAAAAATTTTAAAAAGACTACAGGTATTACTTCCTACTACCCGCCTTAACACCTCCCACACCCATTACTAGGCACTGAAGTTGAAATAATTAAATTATATAAATCTTTCACTGGCAAACACTGCAACTGCTAAATATCGAGCAATTCTCTCTTCAAAGCTCAAAGTATATCTCAGAATTTCATTTTCAACTATGGTACATTCTGGAATGGAATGAGAAGAAACATCAGACTGATAACTTTCTCTATTGCTTACAATTATAAATATACTGCTCTGTTTTCCCATGTGCCTTTGTTTGAGTGTGTATGCATTCAGCAATAGCATCTTATATTCAAAACTGCTAGATGAATCAAGCAACCTTGTCAACTGTCCCGTAACAGACTCACAGTAAATACCTCAATTTAAATATTATTTGACAAAACTTGCCTATGTAAAGTGGCTTTAAAAATATGATGCTCAACTTATGAACTCACAAGTAGAATATACTGTGCTTTATTTGAATTTGTTGGCAAAAAGATTGCTGTAAAAGAAGTCAGGAAACAGGAAACACAGGGAAATGTTAATTTTCAAAGTGTTTTTGGTTATAATAGCTATTACAAACTCACAATTGTGACAGATGTGAAGTTTAGCATGAATAACGATATTAGAAAAACATGTTTTGGCCATGATATATCCGATATATTCAGAAAGGAAACACACAAACTATTAAACTTAGTCATGAAGAAATAGGACATAAAGTGGACTCACCACTAGCAGTGATTGCTTTAGTGTATATCTGGAATCCCAGCAATTCAGTCAATATAAACAAATGCTAGAAAAGTAAGCTGTTTGTCCAGAAATATTTTTTTATCAACAAAGAACAAAATACCACATGCTCTGGAATTCATCCATGCTGAACATACTCTTTAAATAAATAAATCGTGTTGAGGATAGTTGGCCTCTAAACTTGTGTTGAAATGTAGGAGGAGTCTGGATCTGTCTTTATTTAGTATGCATTGCCTCTGAATGTCATGTACACACAAAAAAGTAGAAACCAGGAGTAGGGTAGAATTAATCAATGACTGTGGTGAAATATATTCGGTTTGGTCAATACTAACTGAAATGGTATTAAGTAGGGGTTAATTTTGCCTTATCTACCTCCCTTTAATACCCACAATATTTAGCACCCATACATTCTTAGGAACAATTGCAAGGAATAAAACACATGAAAATGGGTTAAATGAAGATGTATTAATTTTATACTTGTTAGTTTTTCATTTGATCTTCCTCATTGTAAGTTTTTTCTCCTAATTTTTACTTTGATTTGTAACGTCTACTTAAACAATATCCTTAAGAAGATAGAGACTCTTGCCTTTCTTTTTTTTTTAAGCAATGGCTGATAGATTTAATTTGATAATGTTTGATTTCTCTTTAATTTATATTTTGTGTTACCTCCTATTTCATAATGAATGAAAATGGCTGTCAATTTATATTAATGACATTAAAGTTTTCTTCTTTTTTAGCTTTTATTTTAAGTTCAGGGGTAAACATGTAGGTTTGTTGCACAGGTAAACTTGTGTCATGGGGGTTCGTTGCACAGATTATTTCATCACCCAATTGTTAATCATAGTACCCATTAGTTGTTTTCCCTGACCGTCTCCCTCCTCCCATCCTCCACCATCTAATAGGCCCCAGTGTCTGTCGTTTCCCTCTATGTGTCCATGAGTTCTCATCATTTAGCTCCCACTTGTAAGTGAGAAGATGTGGTATTTGGTTTTCTGTTCCTGCCTTAGTCTGCTAAGGATAATGACCTCCATCTCCATCCATGTTTCTGCTAAGGACATATCTTGTTCTTTTTTATGACTACATAGTATTATTCCATGGTGTGTATATACCACATTTTCTTCATCCAGTCTACAATTGATGGGCATTTAGGTTGACTCCGTCTTCACTGTTGTGAATGGCGCTACAGTGAACATATACGTGTATGTGTCCTTATGATAGAACAACTTATATTTATATTTATGTTTCTTTGGGTATATTCCAGTAATGGGATTGCAGGTTCAAATGGTAGTTCTGTTTTAAAGTCTCTAAGGAATCACCACATTGTTTTCCAAAATAGTTTAACTAATTTACACTCCCATCAGCAGTGTGTAAGTGTTCACTTTTCTCCACAACCTCGTCAACACCTGTTATTTTCTGAGTTTTTATTAATGGCCATTCTGACTGGTGTGAGATGGTATCTCATTGTGGCTTTGATTTGCATTTATCTAATGATCAGTGATCAGTGATGTTGAGCTTTTCTTCGTATGGTTGTTGGCTGCATGTATATTTTCTTTTGAAAAGTGTTCATGTCCTTTGCCTATTTTCTAATGTGGCTGTATGTTTTATTTTTCTTGTAAATCTGTTTAAGTTCCTAATACATGCTGGATATTAGAACTTCGTCAGATGCACAGTTTGCAAAAATTTTTTCTTCCATTCTCTAGGTTGTCTGTTGATCGTATCTTTTGCTGTGTGGAAGCTCTGTAGTTGAATTAGATCCCATTTGTCAATATTTTCTTTTGTAGCAATTGCTTTTGGCATCTTCATCATGAAACGTTTACCTATTTCTATGGTCCAGAATAGTATTGCCTAGGTTCTCTTCCACTGTTTTTACAATTTTGGGTTTTACATTTAAGTCTTTAATTCATCTTGAGTTGATTTTTGTATATGGTATAAGAACAGTGTCAAGGTTTAACATATGGCTAGCCAGTTACCCTAGCACCATTTATTGAACAGGGACCCTGTTCTCCATTGCTTGTTTGTGTTAGCTTTGTTAAATATCAGATAGTTGTAGGTGTAAAGCCTTATTTCTGGGCTCTCTATTTTGCTCCATATGTCTACATTTCTGTGTCTGTTTTTATACAAGTATCATGCTGTTTTGGTTACTATAGCCCTGTAGTTGGCTAGCATGGCACCTCCAGCTTTGTACTTTTTGCTTAGGGTTACCTTGATCATTTTGATTCCATATGAATTTTAAATATTTTTTTCTATTTCTGTGAAGAATCTCTTTGACAGTTTGATAGGAATAACATTGAATCCATAAATTGCTTTGGGCAGTTTTGCCATTTTAATGATATTGATTCTTCTCATCCATAAGCATATTTTTCCGTTTGTTTGTGTCACCTCTGATTTCTTTGAGCAGTGTTTTATAGGTCTCCTAGTAGAAATCTTTCACTTTCTTGGTTAATTGTATTATTTGGTATTTTATTCATTTATTTTTTGTGGCAATTGTGAATGGAATTGCATTTCTGATTTGGCTCTCTATCTGACTGTTATTGGTGTATAGTATAGTGATGCTGGTAATTTTTGTACGTTGATTTTGTATCCGGAGACTTTGCTGAGTTGTCTATCAGCTTTAGGATCTTTTGAGATGAGACCGTGGGGTTTACTAAATATAGGATCATGTCGTCCGCAAACAGGGATAGTTTGACTTCCTCTGTTGCTATTTGGATGCCCTTTATTTATTTATGTTGCCAGGACTTTATTTATTTATGCCTTTTATTTATTAATGTTGCCAGGACTGGCAATACTATGTTGAATAGAAGTGGTGAGAGGGGGAATCCTGTCTTGTGCCAATTTTCAAGAGGAATGTTTGGAGATGTTGCCCATTCAGTATGTTGGCTATGGGTTTGTCACAGATGGCTCTTAATATTTAAGATATGTTCCTTCAATACATAGTTACTTGAAAGTTTATAACATGAAGCAGTGTTGAATTTTATTGAAAACCTTTTCTGCACCTACTGAGATAATCATAATATGGTTTTTGTCTTTAGTCCTGTTTATATAATGAGTCACATTTATTGATTTGCATGTAATCAACAAAACTTTCATTCCAGAGATAAAACATATTTGAAGTGGTGGGTAAACTTTTTGATGTGCTGCTAAATTTGGTTTGCCAGTATTTTGTTGTGGATTTTTGCATCAATATTCACCAAAGATACTGGCCAGAAGTTTCCTTTTTTGTGTTGTGTCTTTGCCAGGTTTTGCTATCAATATGATAGTAACCTCGTTGAACCATTTACTCCTGAATTGTTTCAGTAGAAATGATACCAGCTCTTCTTTGTGTATCTGATAGAATTTGACTGTGTATCTCTCTGGTCCTGGGCTTTGTTGTTGTTATTGTTGTTGTTAGGCTATTTATTACTTTTAATGGGCTATTTTTATAGTTTTGGTGCTTATTACTGTCAGTTCAGGGATTCACTTTCTTCCTGGTTCAGTCTTGGAAAAGTGTATGTTTCTGCAAATTTATCCACTTTTTTTTCCTAGATTTTCTAGTTTGTGTGCACGAGGTGTTCATAATATTATCTGATGGTTATGTATATTTCTGCGGGATCAGTGGTAATATTCCCTTTGTTGTTTCTAATTGTGTTTATTTGAATCTTCTCTCTTTTCTTTCTTAGTAGTCTAGCTATCAGTCTATGTATTTTAGTGATTAAAAAAACAATTCCTGAATTTGTCAATCTTTTGAATGATCTTTTGTGTCTTAATTTCTTTCTGTTTAGCTCTGCTTTTGGCATTTCTTAGATCCTGCCGGCTTTGGGGTTGGTTTCCACTTGATTTTCTACATCTTTTAGTTGTGGTGTTAGGTTGTTGATTTGAAATCTTTCTCACTTTCTGATGTGGGCCTTTAGTGCTATACATTTCTCTCTTAACAGTGTCTTCCTTGTGTGCCAGAGATTCTGTTATGTCGCATCTTTGTTCTCATTGTTTTAAAGAACTTACTGTTTTCTGCTTTAATTTCATTATTTACCCAAAAGTCTCTCAGGCACAGGTTATTCAGTTTCTCTGTAATTGTATAGTTTTGAGTGATTTTTCTTAGTTTTTATCACTAATTTTATTGTGGTGTTGTCCAAGAGAGTGGTTGTTATAATTTCAGTTATTTTACATTTGCTGAGGAGGGTTTTGTGTCTGATTATGTAGTTCATTTCAGAATATGTACCATGTGGTGATGAGAAGAACGTATATACTTTTGTTTATCGGTGGAGATTTCTGTAGATGTCTATCAGGCCTATTTGTTCCAATGCTGAGTTTAGAGTCTGCATATCCTTGTCAATATTCCTCCTCAATGATCTGTCTAATACTGTCAGTGCAGAGTTGAAGTCTCCCAATATTATTGTTTGGGAATCTAAGTCTCTTTGAAGGTCTCTAAAGAGTTTGCTACATGAACCTGAGTGGTTCTGTGTTAGGTGCACATATATTTAGAATAATTAGGTCTTCTTGTTGAATTGAACCCTTTAACATGATGTAGTGTTGTCCTTTTTCTTTTTCAGTTTTTGTTGATTGGAAGTCTCTTTTGTCTGAAATTAGGATTGCAATCCCTGCTTTTTTCTGTTTGCTGTTTGCTTGGTAGATTTTTCACCATCCCTTTATTTTGAGCCCAGGGCTGTCATCACATGTGAGATGGGTCTCTTAGAGACAGCTTATCAGTGGGTCTTGGATCTTTATCCAGCCTGCCACTCTGTACCTTTTAACAGGGGGCATTTAGCCCATTTACATTCAAGGTGAGTATTGGTATGAGTGGATTTGATCCTGTCATCATGCTGTGAACTGGTTATTATGCTGACTTGTTTTGTGTGGTTGCTTTATAGTATCACTGGTCTGTGTACTTAAGTGTGTTTCTTTGATGGCTGGTACTGGTCCTTCCTTTTCATTTAGTGCTTCCTTCAGGAGCTCTTGTAAGGCAGGTTTGGTGGTAATGGATTCCCTCAGATTTGCCTGTCTAAAAGACACCTTATTTCTCCTTCGCTTATGAAGGTTAGTTTGGCTGGATATGAATTCTGTGTTAGAATTTCTTTTTCTTTAACCCTTTTTCATTTAGAAAAAGAAGGTACAGCTTGTTGCCAGCACTCATTTGCTCTCTGAGGCTGAAGCAAATTTGATTTTCAATTTGAAAATAAAATATAAAAAAATTAAATATAAAAACTTTTCTCAGAGCTATTTCTAAACATAATTAACATCAAAATTGTATGAATCATCACAATCATCTATTCTGGAAAAATCAGATTCATAAATGAATCTTTGACCAACAACTGTTCATAAACAATGTTAACATTGCATGTAGGAATGCTATGTTTTCTAGGTTTTAAAATTTTCAGCCATCAAGAATTATCATATTTTGTCAATGAAAATACCACTATTAAAAACAGAATGCTATAAATAGAATGATATATTTTATTTCCAAAGTCAATATACTAGACATAGATTTTGTCTCTTCACATAATCCCATATTTCTTGGACGTTTTGTTCATTTTTAATAGTTTTTCTCTATTCTTCTATGTCTTATTACAGAAAGCCAGTCTCCAAACTCTGAGATTCTTTTCTCAGCTTGCTCTAGTCTGTTATTAATGCTTGTGATTCCATTAATAAATTATTGTACTGTGTTTTTCAACTCTATCAGGTAGTTACATTTTTTTCTATACTGGCTATTTTATCTGTCAGCCTCTGTATTGTTTTATTGTGATTCTTAGTTTCTTTGGATTGGATTTCAATGTACTTCTGAATCTCAATGATCTCCATTCCTATCCATGTTCTGAATTCTATTTCAGTCTTTTGAGCCATCTCAGCCCAGTTCAGAACCCTTTCAGGAGGGATACTGTTGTTGTTTGGAAGAAAGAAGGCACTCTGGCTTTTGAAGTTGCCAGAGTTTTTGCACTGGTTCTTTCTCATTTGTGTGGGCTAATGTTTCTTCAATTTTTGTAGTTGCTGATCTTTGGATGGGATTTTTTTCTTTTTTCCTGTTTGCTGACCTTGGGGGTTTGATTTTGGTATAAGGTGGTCATCAGTCAACTGTCTTCACTTCTGGAAGATTTCAGGGAGCCAATATTCAACTCCCAATTCCTGGACTGCATGCTCTAGCTCTGTGGGACTTGAATTGGGCCCCAACTTTGTTCTCTCACTCTTCACGGTTAGGAATCCACTGCTTTAAGAGAGCCAAGGTGCTCCCAGACCACTGGTCACTGCACTGTGACGGGTGGGGTCAGCCAGAGCCTTTCATAGTGTGGTGGTAGAGGAATCCAACCTCGTTTGCACATGCCAGCTGAAGTGGCAGTGGTAATGCTGCATGATAGTGGGTGCTGGGGTGCCTGTCTCCATGCAGGTGTTCACAACAGTGGCAGATGCAGCACAGCTCAGGGAGTCAGGAGGCCCCAGTGCACAATTGCATTGGTTCTGGTGGTAGCATGGGGGCAAGGCATGGGTGGGTGCCAGTCTGTGTGTGCTCTCTGTGCACCACAGGCAGGGGTGGTTGTTCAGAGCAGAGGATGACCTGCTGTTCTCTGGGCTTAGTTTCACTCCCACTGACAGGTTGGGGTTGTCTGGCTCTATGTGAGTGCCTTATCACACAGCTATAAATGACTGCCTGAGACTTGGTGATTTATAAAGAAAGGAGGTTTAATTGACTCACTGTTCCACATGTCTGGGGAGGCCTCAAGAAACTTACAATAATGGAGGAAGGTGAAGGGGAAGCAAGGGACATCTCATATGGCGGCAGGAGAGAGAGAGTGCAAGGGAAACTGCCACTTTTTTTTTTTTTTTTTTGACAATTTAAGCATGAAAACATTTTAATTTTTTATTTTTTTTTCGTTTTCTTTTTTTATTATACTTCATGTTCTAGGGTACATGTGCCACTTCTAAACTAGCAGATCTCCTGAGAACTCCCTCACTGTCAGGAGAACACCATGGGGGAAACCATCCCCATGATCCAGTCACCTTCCACCAGATCCCACCTCCACACATGGATATTACAATTCAAGATAATATTTGGATGAGAACACAGAGCCAAACAATATCAGGCTCTGTGCCTGCCAAGGCTCTGACTGCTATATCGGTACAGCAGGAAGTGGGGCGCATTCATTCTACAGTAGTGACATGGCAGGATGAACACACAAATGCATGTTGATGGAAAAGGGAAGGCAAAACTCACCCATGTGCACACACACCAGCAAAGCAATGATGGTGGATGGGAGAAGTTGTGGGCCCAGGAAAAACCGCAGTGTTGGAAGGTAGCAGGCACACTGGTGCTTGGCTAGTGGGGTTGTCTTGTTAGTGTTCTCCACCTGCCAGTCAGGCAAGGTCCACCAGCACAGGAGCTACGATGCAGGACCTGAGTGCATCCTAGGCTGCCCTGCAAGCAGGCACAGCCAGGCTGGAGTCCTGTGAGAGGCCAGCAAACTAAGGGGAGCTCAGGTCAGACTAGCCCCATCTGTTGGCAAGACAGCCCTGCAAAGTTCAGATTCAATAGCTCCCATAGGACTTAAGTCTCCTATGGGAGCATGTTAACCAAGAGAGATGGGCATCTCTGGTCAGCCTCCAATAGAAACGCTCCTGCACTAACCCCTCTGGGCTCCACATCAGCTGACGTTGTGCTCCTACCACTTCTCTAAGCAGCTCTTCTTGCCAACTCAGTGTCTGAATGTCCATAGTGGGCAAAGGATCTCCTCTTGCTGGGATTCCAGAGGGCTGTGGTGAGAGTATGTTACTTCATGCCAGTTCAACTCACCTGTTCTCCCAGAGTCACTGGGGGCCAGGAATGAGTCCTGGTGTGTGGTAATCATATGCAGGGATCCCAGCGTTCTGCTTTTTCAGCCCAGGTCCCATATCTTCCCTCTATCCACTCTGAGACCTTCAGTCTGAATATTTGTTAGGAGTGCACCATTAGTCCCAGCCCCTTAGTGGCAGCTTTTCACCTGGATGCACCTAGTCAGGCCATCTTCCCAACACCTCTCAGAAACTTGGCTTTCTTAAAGTCAAACGGGGAAGGATTATTTTAAAATGAAATTAAACTGATGTTTAGCGTATTGCCACTTCCATTTTAGCGTTAATTATTGATACATATACTTGTCAGAGGTCAAAAGTGAAAAATAGGGTACAATATAGTATTGAAATTAAAACTGACAGAAAAAAATGGAATGAAAATACCACATCAACAGAAAGAAAAAAAGGAAAGAAAGAGAAACAGAGGGAGGGAAGAAAGATGTGGTGGTAATCCAGACAGATACTCTTCTTTGGTTATGTGAGTATTTGTTCTCTGAAAATAAGTAATGGAGCAGATTATTTTCTGGATTAAATTATGCTGCAGTGAATTTAGGTTTTTCTTCAATATGTATTTTTTTCCATTGTTTTGATCTGATGTGTCTCATGGTATGTTAAATGTGGAAATGTTTGATTATAATAGGATAACATTGCTTAACTTTTAAAAGTACTTTAATATTTCCAAAATATCTATTTTTAGTGTATTTTGTTTCTTTTACTATACCATAATAACAATTTTCTGTAATATGAATTTTCAATAGGCTTTACAAAAGCCAAATGATGGTTTTGAGAAATCTAATGATAGAAGTAGAAAACTTTCTTTTTCCTTCATTGGTGCAGAATTTATTATATCTCATGATCTTCCTAGCAGTTGTCCAGCTCATATTCTCACAGAGCTTTGTAGAAGTTTTTAAAAATTGGACCAATGAAAGTTCAAAGCAAGATATTCAAATCATTAAAATATTAGTTTAAAGGTTTGGAGTCAAAAGCAATTGACTGTAATATTTGCTAGTTTATGAATTCTATCCAAAATTATCAGATAATTTTGGGTAAAAAGTACACAGAATAGTGTTGAGTTACAATCACCTCAGTCTTGATAAAACTTGTGTAAACTTAGTGATAAGTAATATAATCCATATATGGACAGTGGTTTCCATGAGTTGTATAAAATACAGCCTGTGCATGTGCTTACACTGATGTGTGCAAGTTTGGAGACATGTAGTAAATCACAATTATTCCTATCAATGAATTAAACTGTACCTAAACATGTATTTGTTTCATACATTGTTACCATATTAAGATATTAATTATTGATTATACATAAAAATTAAACACCTATAAGAATCAAACCAAGATACAAAAAAGTTAAACCAGAAAAATATTCTTTTTAATAATGATTTAAATAGCATTTATTAAAAATTAAAATTATTAGCACAACATAATAATAATTACAATCATTGTAATTAATTTTTGATATAAATCATTTTATAAAATTAATATATTGATTACAACAGTTAAGCATAATTATTCCATCTGTTCAAGATTTTTTATTACTACTTTTTAACATCAATGTAAACTCAATGGAGGATAATCATCATAACAATAACTCAGCATACATTTTCCAGTCTGTTTGGTAATACAATATGTTCGCCACAGAGTCCCCACTTGCACATTAATCATGAACCTACCTCCCTGTCCAGTGAGCCCTTCTAGAAGTAATTTAAAGAACATATACATATATATATACACATATTTTATATATATTTCAAAAGGAATTGGCAGAGGAGAGGTCCTCGTGCTGATTTCTCTTTGGGTTTTAATAAAGACATTGCATAAATTAAGAAAAAAATAAAGAAGCAAGATAAAAAGTTTAACATATAATCCTGGATATCAAACATTTACACACAAAATAAAAATCAAACATTTATATTAGAAAAGACTCAGAAATCACATACCTTCCTGAGTAGTAAGCCTCAAGGCAAAGCTAGATACCTTTATTACACACCTTTTCCCCCAAACTTCAATGCACCACTAAGACCATCACATCCAATTAACACTGCACTGAGCACCCTGTTATCACATTCAGTGATCCATTAAATGAGAAATAGGAAAGCACATTATGTTGATCTTTTTGCTACAGGCGATATCTACTCAAAGTTACATCGGAGCTTGTAGACAGTCTAGCACATTCAAAATCACTCTTCTATGTCTTATACTTCTGTCCCAATTGTATATCTTTTCTTTTTCTTTCTTTCTTTTCTTTTTTTTTTTTTTTTTAAGGCAGAGTCTTGCTCTGTCGCCAGGCTGGAGTGCAGTGGTGCGACTCAGCTCACTGCAACCTCCACCTGCCAGGTTCAAGCAATTCTCCTGCCTCAGCCTCCCGAGTAACTGGGACCACAGGTGCGTGCCACCACACCCAGCTAATCTTTGTATTTTTAGTAGAGGCGGGGTTTCACCATGTTGCCCAGGATGGTCTCAATCTCTTGACCTCATTATCTGCCCACCTCAGCTTCCCCAAGTGCTGGGATTGCAGGTGTGAGCCACTGCTCCCAGCCTCAACTGCATTTTTGATAAAGAAAATCAAATTGTACCAGCTTTGTTTTAGAGGCAGTGTAAGTTAATATGTACTCTATATTAAACAAATATAATTCTAGATAGGATTGATTTTTACCTTAGGAGGCTATAACTATCCCAAAATTTGGTGCATAAAATGAGTATCAGTCCCATGAAAATGTTAGTGTTTAAAACAAACAAAATTAACAAGTCATAATTGTATGCTTTCATAGGGTACAATGTAACGGTAGGTTATTTGTATACAATATGGCATGATTAAATCAAGCTAATTAACATATCCATTAGCTTACTTACCTATGATTTTTTATGATGAGACATTTGAAATCTTTTCCTATAGTTATTTTAAAATATACAATACATTATTATTGACTATGTCCACCATGATGTGCACTAAATCTGAAAACTTATTTCTCCCATCTATGGGAAACCTCATAAACGCTCCATTCATTTCCTCCCTATATCCCCAGCCTCTGGTAACAATCATTCTACTCTTTACTTCTATCAGTTCAACTTTACTAGATACCACTTACTAGTGAGAATTTGTGATATTTGTCTTTCTGTGCCTGGTTTATTTCATTTAGCATAATGTCCTGAAGATTTTATTCATGCTGTCACAAATGACGGGATTTTCCTCTTTTTTAAAGGCTGAATAGTATTCCATTGTGTGCGTATACCATATCTCCTTTATCCATTCTCCTTTACCCATCTCTTGACAGACTTTTAGGTTGTTTCCATCTCTTGACTACTGTGAGTAGTGCAGCAATAAACAAAGGAATGCAGATAAGCTTTCCATATACTGATTGCAGTTTCTTTGGAAACATACACAGGAGTGGGATTACTAAATGGTATGGTAGTTCTATTTTTAGTTTTTGAGGAATTGCCACATTATTTTTCCTAATGGCTGTACTAAGTTACATGGCTACCAACAATATATTAAAGAGTTTCCTTTTCTCCTCATCCTCTCCAACACATGTTATTTTTGATCTTTTATATAAAAACCATTCTTATAGGTGTGAGGTGATATCCCTTTGTGGTTTTAACTTTATTTTCCTGTTGATTACTGATGCTAAGCATTTTTCATGTATCTTTTGGGTATATGTATGTCTCCTTTTGAGAAATATCTGTTCAAGTCCCTGGCTGATTTCAAAATCAAGTAATTTTTGTATTTTTTTTGCTATTGAATTAAGTTTTTTGTATATTTTGGATAATAACTTATTTTCAAATGAATGGTTTGCAAATTTTTTCTCTCTTCATTTTGTTAATTGTTTTCTCTTCACTTTGTTAATTGTTTCTTTGTGTGCCAAAGCATTTTAGCTTAATGTGATCCTGTTTGTTTTTGCTCTTGTTGCTGTGCTTTTGGGGTCATATCCAAAATATCATTATTCAAACCAATGTTGTAGAGCATTTCTCCTATATTTTCTTCTAGTATTTTACAGCATCAGGTCTTCTATTTAACTATTTAATCTTTTTTAAGTTGATTTTTGTATATGTGTAAGATAAAGTTCCATTTTCATTCTTCTTTATGTGGATACCCGGTTTTCTCAGCACTGTTTATTGAAAACACTATCCTTTTCTCAGTGTGTGCTCTCAGCATCTTTGTCAAAAATCAATTGACTACAAATTTGTGGGCTTATTTCTGCCTTTTCTATCTTGTTCCATTCCTCAGTCTGTCCTTTTTTTTTTTTTTTTTTTTTTTTTTTTTTTAAATACCAGTATCATGCTGTTTGTAATACAATTGCTTTGGAATAAATTGTGAAATCAGGGAGGTGAATCCAGTTATGTTCTTTTTGCTCAACTTTGCCCATTCAGGGTCTTTTGTGATCCTATAAGAATGCAAAGATTTTTTTTTTTAATTTCTGTGATAAATGAATTTGAAATTTTGGTAGAGATTATATTGAAGCTATAGATTGCTTTGGGTAGTATGGGCATTTTAACAACATTAACTCTTTCAATCCATTAACATAGGATATCTTTCCATTTATTTTTACTTTCTCCAATTACTTTAATCAGTATTTCATAGTTTTTAATATACATGTATTTTATATCCTTGGTTAAATTTATAGCTAAGTTTTAACTTTTTAGATGCCATTGTAAATTAGATTGTTTTCTTGATTTTCTTTTTAGGTAGTTAAATATTGTCACATAGAAATTTTTGTATGCTGTTTTTGTATACAATAACTTTACTGAATGTGTTGATCAGCTCTGTTTTTACTCATGGAGACTTTTGGGTTTTTATGTATAAGATCATGTTTTCTACATATAGGAACTATTTTATTTCATATTTTCTCATTGAGATGCGTTTTGTTTTCTTCTCTTGCCTAACTGCTCTGGCTAGGACTTTCAGGACCACGCTGAAAAGAAACAGTGAGACTGGGTATTCTTACCTTGTCCCTGATCTTAGAGGAAAAGCTTTCTTTTATAACATAGGAGTTTATTGCTATAAATTTCCTTCTTAGGGTTGCTTTTGCTGCATCCTATATGTTTTTGTATGTTGTGTTTCCATTTACATTTGTTTCAAGGTGTTTTTTTTTTTTTTAATTTTCTTTTTTTCTCTGTGATTCTCTCAAATGATGGCAAATACTTCTTACTTTCATCATAATAGAAATAATAACTCTAACTATTTTGTGTTTATTTGTTACTCAATTTCTTTGTGATTTATTAGGTTTTGTTCCTCTTTATCTTGATCTCAAAACTCAGTTCACGTATTTTGCACTTTTTATATTACTACAATTATTGAAACTGATTTTTTTTCTGAACTTGAGTCACAACTGAACATTTACACATTATTTTTATTAGGCTTGCTTGTTATTCTTTAGAACATCAGAAATGGAAAATAGTGACAACTAGAAGAGCTACCTAGGAATCAGGGAGCTATATGTTGAAAAATACAGCTTCTCTGCTTTCTTTTATTGCTTATTTCTAGAATGTTACATAAGAGACAAATAGATATCTTTGGTTTAAGCTTCTGTACTTAGAGGTCCCTTTGTTACCCAAGCTCATGCAAGTCTTGCTATATTAGTTTATCTATTCAAATACCTGTCTCTACTCTCAGTACATCGAAGCACTGAGGACATAAAGTTGATTTAATATTCGTTTTTTCTATATCTTTTAACATAACATATTATATAAAAAGTTATCATAGATAATTTATTTTGGCTGAACATATATTCATATTATTTTGTGGAGATGAAATAAATCTATGCGTGTGTGTGTAATTATTAGTCTTTAGTTATGGAAGTAGATATTGATATATACAGAGGTATAGAAATATAGATTTCATATTAGAAGACAAAGTAGATATTTTGAGGGCTGGTTGAATTAGTTTTGAAAATAGAAAAGCAAACTATTATCAGTAGTAATATTAAAACGGTTATTTCTGTAAACTATGTTTAGTATTATAACATTAAAACAAATGCAGTTTAACAAATATAATTGAAAGCGGATACACTCAACACAACGAATAAATGTACAATTAAAGTTAAATAGAAACTTACATTGTAAGGATAATTAAATTACTATACCACATAGAAATAAGAGATATTTTTGTAAATCATGAATTAGTAATTCTAGTAACAATTGAGATGATTTGAAAAATTAGAATACATGGCTGGGCGTGGTGGCTCACGCCTATAATCCCAGAACTTTGGGAGGCCAGGGGATGGGGGTGGATACTTGAAGTCAGGATTTCAAGACCTGGCCAACATGGTGAAACCCTGTCTCTACTAAAAATACAAAAATTAGCTGGGCATGGTGGCATCTGCCTATAATCGCAGCTACTTGGGAGTCTGAAACATAAGAATCGCTTGAACCCAGGAGGCAGAGGCTGCAGTGAGCTGAGTAACACTCCAGCCAGTGAGATTCCATTCTCTCTCTCTCTCTCTCTCTCTCTCTCTCTGTGTGTGTGTATATATATATATATACCTTTGTCAAAATTTTTGAGTGACTCTGTGTATTTGGTGGCTACATTGTCCTCTGTGTCACCATAGTAAGACATCTCTGCAATTTGTTTAGTAAAATATACAAAAATAGGATTAAATTATAGTAGTTTACATTCTGAAGGTGTGCACTAACTCTGTTTTCCTGATAGTCAACAGAAGTATATGCTAATCATAATGCACTAATCATTTTACGCCCAAAAAGTGAAGCTGTGAAAATATTTGAAATTACATCAAAAAAAGTTTCATTTGCACTGGATTTTTACCCAAGAAATGTGATAGTATTATGTCTTCTAGGCAATCAATCATGGTTGTCTACAATGGTATTAATCACTTCATGGGCCAGGTTGTTTGTCTCCTCATCATCTTTGAGGCTTAGATATTTTTAAATGATCTGCCAAAATTCTCTTCATGTAAATGAGCCATATGTTAGATGTTTACAATGTTGCCAAGGTGTTGTTAAGACTTGCTCAAATAGAAAGTTTTGCTCATTATGCTTATATTTACTACTGAGGAAAAATTCACTGTAAATACGTTCTTTACAGGACAATCCAAATGCTAAAAGTTTGAAAAGTGAAAACGCCATTAATATTTTGTCACTGCAGCTTATTTCTTATATTTGGTTTGTCAGAGCAGAGATTTACCAAAAAATAATTTTATGGGGATTTATTTTCCAATTCTCAGAGGTGATAGTTATACCTAATGCATACTGTCTTAATTGAATTTTATTTCTGGGCAAATCTAATACCTACTCAGTATTTGTCATTAGTCAACTTATTATTTTTATTATTAACAAGTGATTGTTTTCATTCACAACCTGTTTTTAAATGTTTTATTATTCATTTTTAATTTAAATACTATTATTTTCTTAGAAAATGATTTGTTATCATTATTCAGCTTTGGTGATATTAAACAATATGGATATTAACATATCTCAGAAAGCAAACTGACTGAAAATCAACAGTTACTCATGCATTCATCATATTTAGAATTGTAGGAATATAAATGCAAGACTGATAACATAAAGAGTCTGGTTCAGTTCACGGTAAATGAAATTAGTACAATTTAGACCTGAATTATAAATAATTGTGAAACAAAATGAACTCATTAAACATGACTTCTGAAAAAGTATTACATGGGAGGATATTTTCAGTATTTTTAAGGAAAATAAATTCTTACGAAGAATTTTATACCTGGCCAAACTAAGTTCCATAAGTGAAGGAGAAATAAAATAATTTCCAGATAAGCAATCATTAAAGGAATTGTTAACAATTATACAGCATCATACAGCATGTCTACAAAAACATACTTAAATGAGTTCCAAATATAGAAACAAAAAACAATACCTGTTACTACCAAGACAGTCTTAAGTATATAGTCCATGGACCCTATAAAGCAACCACACAATAGATACTACAAAGCAACCAGGTAACAACTTGATAACAGGAACAAAAGACCATGTATCAATATTAATCTGAAATGTCAATGGTCAAAATGTTTCACTTAAAAGGCACTGATGGGCAAGTTGGATTTAAAAAAAAAAAAAGACCATTTTTTTCCTGTTACCAAAAGATCCATCTGACCTGTAATGACACCAATAGGCTTAAAGGGTTGGAGAAAGATCTATCACGCATAAAGGAAACAAAACAAAAACAAAAAACAAGGAAACTATTCTTACAATAGATAAAATAGACTTTAAACCAAAACAGTAAAAAAGGACAAAGAAGAGCACATAAACTGTTTAAATCAACAAGGAGATTTAACTATCCTAAATAAATATGCACCCAACATTAGATTATCTAGATTAACAACACAAGTACTTCTGGACCCACAAAATGACTTAGACAGCCACACAATAATAGTGAGAAACTTCAATACTCCACTGACAGAGTTAGATAAATAAATGAAGAAGAAAATTAACACAGAAATAATGAACTTAAATTTGACACGTGGCCAATTGGACCTAATAAACATATACAGAGTACTCCACCCATCACTATAGATTATATACTCTTCTCATCTACCCATGGAATATACTCTAAGATCAACCACATGCTTAGCCATAAAGCAACTCTTGATAAAATAAAATAAAAAATTGAAATCATACCAACCATACTCTCAGACCACAATGGAATAAAAAGAAATCAACACCAAGAAGATTTCTCATATTCACACAATTACATGGAGATTAAACAACTTGCTCTTGAATGGCTTTTGAGTAAGCAACAAAATTAGGAGATAAATTAAAAAAAAAATATTTTAAATAAAGGAAAATAAGCACAACATATAAAAATCTCTGAGATAAAACAAAAGCAGCATTAAGAGGAAACATTATAGTTCTAAACATCTACATCAAGAAGTTAAAAAGATTCTCAAATTAATGATTTAACAGTATACGAAGAGGAATTAGAAAAATAGGAACAAAATAACTCCAAAGGAGATGAAGAAAATAAATAAATTAGATCAGAACAGAACTGAATAAACTTGAAACCCAAAACTCCATGCAAAGGATCCACAAAACCAACAGTCATTTCTATGAAATAATAAACAAGATCAGTAGACCACTAACTAAATTAAGCAAGAAAAAAAGAGAGAAGATCCAAATAAGCACAATCATAAATGTCAAAGGTGGCATTCCAACCAATCCCACAGAAATACAAAAGATTTTCAGGGACTATTATGTATTCCTTTCCATATACAAACTAGAAAATCTAGAGGACATGGATAAATTCCTGGAAACACAGAACCTTCCAAGATTGAATGAGGAAGAAATTAAAACCCTGAACAGAACAATGTCAAATTATGAAATCCAATCATTAATTTAAAAAAAAACATACAAAATAATAAAAGTTTGGGACCAGATGAATACACAGCCAAATTCTACCATATGGACAAAGAAGAGATGGTACCAATTCAACTGGAACTATTCCAAAATTCGAGGAGTGGAGACTTGTTCCTAACTCATTCTATAAAGCCAACATCAACTTGATACCAAAATCTGTGCCGCAATAAACATACGTGTGCATGTGTCTTTATAGCAGCATGATTTATAATCCCTTGGGTATATACCCAGTAATGGGATGGCTGGGTCATATGGTACATCTAGTTCTAGATCCTTGAGGAATCGCCATACTGTTTTCCATAATGCTTGAACTAGTTTACAATCCCACCAACAGTGTAAAACTGTTCCTATTTCTCCACATCCTCTCCAGCACCTGTTGTTTCCTGACTTTTTAGTGATCGCCATTCTAACTGGTGTGAGATGGTATCTCATTGTGGTTTTGATTTGCATTTCTCTGATGGCCAGTGATGATGAGCATTTTTTCATGTGTCTGTTGGCTGTATGAATGTCCTCTTTTGAGAAATGTCTGTTCATATATTTTGCCCACTTTTTGATGGGGTTGTTTGTTTTTTTCTTGTAAATTTGTTTGAGTTCTTTGTAGGTTCTGGATATTAGCCCTTTGTCAGATGAGTAGATTGCAAAACTTTTCTCCCATTCTGTAGGTTGCCTGTTCACTCTGATGGTAGTTTCTTTTGCTGTGCAGAAGCTCTTTAGTTTAATTAGATCCCATTTGTCAATTTTGGCTTTTGTTGCCATTGCTTTTGGTGTTTTACACATGAAGTCCTTGCCCATGCCTATGTCCTGAATGGTATTACCTAGGTTTTCTTCTTGGGTTTTTATGATATTAGGTCTGACATTTAAGTCTCTAATCCATCTTGAATTAATTTTCATATAAGGAGTAAGGAAAGGATCCAGTTTCAGCTTTCTACTTATGGCTAGCCAATTTTCCCAGCACCATTTATTAAATAGGGAATCCTTTCCCCATTTCTTGTTTTTCTCAGGTTTGTCAAAGATGTAGATGTGTGGTATTATTTCTGAGGGCTCTGTTCTCTTCCGTTGGTCTAGATCTCTATTTTGGTACCAGTACCATGCTGTTTTGGTTACTGTAGCCTTGTAGTATAGTTTGAAGTCAGGTAGCATGATGCCTCCAGCTTTGTTCTTTTGACTTAGGATTGTCTTGGCAATGCGGACTCTTTTTTGGTTCCATATGAACGTTTAAGCAGTTTTTTCCAATTCTGTGAAGAAACTCATTGGTAGCTTGATGGGGATGGCATTGAATCTATAAATTACCTTGGGCAGTATGGCCATTTTCACGATATTGATTCTTCCTATCCATGAGCATGGTATGTTCTTCCATTTGTGTACTCTTTTATTTCACTGAGCAGTGGTTCTTTTGTAATTTTTTATAATTTTTGTCTATTAAGCAATTTAAATTTTTCATATGTATTTATGGGCATAGCATTGTTCAACATATCTCTATATTAACTTTTTAACATCTGTGGAATCAGCAGTTATAGCTCATTTTTCATTTCTAATTTTGGTAATTGCTGATTTTTCTCTTTTATCTTTATTATTATATCCCGATGTTTATTAATTTTAGATCTTATTTTAAAACTTTATTTTACTGATCTTCTCTAATATTAATCTGTTTTCTCTAGAAAAAAATATTTTTTATTATTTCCATTGTCTTACCTGGGAGATGAAATCATATCAAATTTGGTAAGTTTTGACTGTGATTTATCCAAATATTTTATGCTTCTCTCTCTTGGACTTGCTGTAAGACTTGCTGTTTGAAGAATGGATTAGCAGATTTTTTTAAAAGCTAATAGTTTTCTAGCACTCATAATATACATAGATGAGTTGGGCTGCTCTAACAGTAATTTCAAAGGTGAATAAATAGTTCCTGATAATAAAGGAATGTTAGTGGAATTAGAGCATTGTGGTGAGTTATAGAATATGATAATGGCAATGACTTTTTGCTTATGCAATTGTGTAGCTTTTGGTGTTATTGTGTGATTTATATTATTTTTGAAGAGAAACTGTGAGTTTATAAGTGTATTTTCTTAGTAAACTGCTTAGGAAGTAAAAAGTGTATATTTTAGAACCTAAGAAGTATGTAAAGATGGTGGTGAAATGGAACAAAGGATTCCTGAACAGTCTGGGTCAGGTAGGTTGATGAACTTTCATCAAAATTTTTATCTTGGCCTGGCGCGGTGGCTCACGCCTGTAATCCCAGCACTTTGGAAGGCTGAGATGGGCGGATCACGAGGTAAGGAGATCCAGACTATCCTGGCTAACACTGTGAAACCCCCTCTCACCTAAAAATACAAAAAACTAGCCGGGCGTGGTGGCGGGTGCTTGTAGTCCCACGACTGGAGAGGCTGAGGCAGGAGAATGGTGTGAACCTGGGAGGTGGAGCTTGCAGTGAGCCTAGATGGCGCCACTGCACTTCAGCCTGGGCGACAGAGCGAGACTCCGTCTAAAAAAAAATTATCGACCACAGTGAAACCCCGTCTCTACTAAAAATACAAAAAATTAGCCGGGCGCGGTGGCGGGCGCCTGTAGTCCTAGCTACTCAGGAGGCTGAGGCAGGAGAATGGCGTGAACCCAGGAGGCGGAGCTTGCAGTGAGCCGAGATCGCGCCACTGCACTCCAGCCTGGGCAACAGCGTGAGACTCCGTCTCAAAGAAAAAAAAAAAAAAAATTATCTTATTTTCCATTTCACTTACATTAATTTATCTTAAAGTTTGCTATTTTCTAAGAATGAATAATATTTTGAGCATATGATCTTTGCATTGCCAATCTATAAAACATAATTTATGGAGATATGAGTATAAAATATATTTTATTACATACAGTGAAGAAGAAACAGGTAATTCTAACCTAAAAAAAAAAAAAATACACATAAAAGTTATCTACTCTGCTTGCCTTGTTGGTTTTATTCTGGGTCTTTATCATATTCTCTTTTATCTCCACCTCTTTCTGTTTCCCTTATATGCTCAAATATACTTTTTAGTTGAATAGATTTGTCAAGAATTTGTTTGTTTCCGTTGCGTTTATTGCTTGGAGAAAAGCTGAGATTTCGGAAAAAAAAAATAAATAAATAAACATTTTCAACCTAGTTTAACAGGTCTATAGCATTTTACATTTAGAAGAAATGATTCATAAGGTTTCGCTCATTCTCAGAACTAGAATACCTGTTTATCAGAAACAGCTAAACAGCTTCAGGGCATCAATTTGGTACTTGAATTTTTATCTGTACAAATAACAGAATTTTTGTATAGTAAAATTTTAAGTTATCAAAATAATAGGTACAACCTGCTACTATTTCTACTGCTATTGCCACATAATAATAAAATCAATTAACATGCATTGAGAGCTTATTACATACTAAGCAAGGTTGTAACTATTTTTCATGTATTAACTGTAGTAATTATCACATAAACAATATGAATAACATAACATACACATTCTATTTTATAAATGATGAAAGTCAGGTGCCTCAGATGCATCTTGACAAAGGTTATACAGTAAGTGGCAGTGTTCAGGTTTCAACTCAATTGCTTGAGCTCTAAAGTTCACTCTGTACAGAAATATTTTGGTCAGTTTTATTCTTCAATGAATAAGTACCATCATTAAAGGCTTAGTGGCTGCCTGAATTAATTATGGCAGCGTTTCTATGGATAGCATTTGCTCTTTCAAATTACCTCTATATATCATGTATAAATTTTCAAGCCTATAAAATAGAAATATTAATTAATATCAGTGATAGTACTCAAAATTTCAGTCCATATTTCTGATTAATCTAAATGAAGTGAATTATTAACATTCACAACGATTGTTTGAACCAGTGAAGTCTGATTTCTGATCTAGCTTCAACTGACTTCATGTGTAATGTTTTATATAACTTTGTGCATGACTTCTTACATAACTTCTTTTACAATTTGTGTAAATTGTGTAACTGACTTGTATAACTGCAAATTAATCAGTTTATTTGTGGTTTAGTTTGTGGAGGATATAGATTTTCTGAGGAAGCATTTTCTCATGTTTTGAGGTTACAAAACTGATACCTTATAGTTTATTAGTAAATAATTAACATTAAATTGCTTTATCCGTTAAGTGGTTGCAATAAGCGAGACATTACTTTTATATCACATCATTGTATCAAACTTTGATATCTAGGATGAAGAGCTGTAACTCATTTGTCTTATATTGAGAGGGGCATAAAATAAAGTACTCACCTTGCTTTAAAAATTTATTTTAGCACACTTTTACATATATTTAGGAGAAAAATATTTTTGAGAAGTGCAATATTTTATATTAAAACATTAATTGTTTCCAACATGAATATTGTTAAATTCTGTTTTATTCTAGGAAACCATGAAAAGGTGTTAACAAAATAATTAAAAAAATTGTATCCTGCAAGCTTAATTTTTAGTGAGGCTAAGTGAGAGGTATTATTTACAAACACAAAAATAAATGTGTCTTTTATGTCCCTGCTCACAGGCAACACCATTTCTGAATTTTCTATGCTTTCTTTGTATCACAGAGGTTGGAAGTCTGTAAACTATGTTTCTTAGAATACCCTATTATTTTTGTTTCAGTGGAAACTCTTCTAGTGAGAGGCCTTCATGTGAGATATGGAAGGCAGAGCAGAATTGTTCCAGACAGAAAAAGGAAGATATGAATGCCGATCTCAGCATGGGATTTTTTCATCTCTTCGGCAAACCCCCCTAGAAATTTCTTAAGTCACTCCTAAATGCAGCTGTGACTATTGGCCAAAATTTTCCTGCAATACTGAAACTAATGGCAAAAACTAAAAAAAGTTTCAATATTCTCTGACCATCTCTCTTTTAACACTTTGAGTGTTGTATAAACCTCTAATTTCCTGTGTTTAATATTTTCTAGATTGAAATGTAGAGTGGTTTCTTAATACTAGATATAATCCTGGCTAATGCTGTTATTTTAGAAATGGTTCCAAGAAAAACATCTGCACAAGCATAAAGCTAGTATTTGCTATCAACTTAGTTAATTTTGAAGACAATGATGATTACATCATCAGACAAAAATTGGTTATAAGTTTCTATCATTTAGTTAAAATCGGGTATGTGAATTATAATGTCTATTTCACTGGAATAAAGTGTCTATATAAAGCGAGTATATGAGTGATCAAGTGGCTGCTGAAATGGAGTATTACAATAGGAGTCACGGTTCTTAGAGTTAGGGAGGACCGTCTGTTTTGTATTACACACAAAAATCTTACATAGAAAATGGAAAGTTCAGGGCTTTACATCTGGAGCTCAAAGCAAGCCTGGAAAAACAAAGATTTGTTGTCTGCTATAATTTTTTATAAAATCATTTCTAGCCCAGGGATTGAAATATCTTACTATGACACAAATTAGATTTTTCAGATTGCAGAATGACAACTCAATTTAGATTTATAGTCTTGCCACATCTTCTATATGGATGTTATTGCACCAATAGGGAAAGAATGCCACCTGGAAAATTTTTTAAAAGGTGCACTTTAATGGAATCAGAAAAAAATCAAGGTTCTTAAATTGCCAAGTTCTACAAAGTGTATCTTCTCAGCATGAATAACAATTTTCCTCTATATGAGGAAGCTAGAATACCTTTTTTTAAAAGCCTCTTTAAGAACCTTAATTTGGACATTAACCTTTTTTATATGCTGATTCTAAGCAAGATATAACCATACCACCATTTTTGTATCTAGACTAAGGAAGGCTAGAGTAGATCTTGTCATATTCCAGGGTAATGAGTCCCACATCTGAATAAGCAGGAGATGATTTATATACACAGAAACCTGAAGGAAATGAATGAAAATGGCTTCAAGATTAGATAGGAAAAAAATGGTAAGCCAAATGTACTTACCAAACATGCTAGGTTTAATACTTCAATTCACAAATCTGAGATTAACTCTAACAGTTTGCATAGCTGGTAACTTATTCTTGACTCAACAGTGGCCTACATTAAATAAAGCCTGAATGCCAGAACTTTCTTGGTAAAATATAGAAATAGAAATTTGACAAGTTAGAAAGATAGAAATTTTGGAACAGATTTTTCTCTATTTAAGTTCTGTATTAATATGTAATATTTGTACATATTTATGGTATATACACATAAAATGTGTAATGATCAAATCAGGCTATTTAGGATATTCATCACCTTGTAAGAGTTGTCATTTCTTTGTATTGGGAACATTTCAAACCTTCTCTTCAGCTATTCTGAAATATATAATAACATTGTTGTTAACTATATTCACCCTGCTGTGAGATTGAACCATAGCAGTTATTTTTTTCTATTTCATTGGATGTTTGTAGCCATTAACCAGCTGCTTTTCTCATCCATCTGCCAACACACCATACCTTTCCCAATGTCTGATAACCATATATCTACTCTCTACCTCTATGAGATCAATTCTTTTATGTCCCACCTATGAGTGAGAATATGCAGTATTTGTCTTTCTGTACCTGTCTTATTTTGCTTAACCTAATGCCCTCCAGTTTCATCTATGTTGTTGCAAATAACATAATTTTAAGCCTCTATATGGCTGAACAGTATTTCATTGTGTATTTTACTACATTTTCTTTATCTTTCATTCCATATTTGACACTCAGTTTGATTTCATATCTTGGTTATTGTGAATTCTTGTCTGACTCTCTTGCTCTCCTCCCTATTATAAATCTTTGTCTCTAAGAAGTCGTTGGGTGATACCATCTTCATCAAGAAATGAAAAAGTCCATTGGTAAGACTGATGCTAATTGGCCGGACGCGGTGGCTCAAGCCTGTAATCCCAGCACTTTGGGAGGCCGAGACGGGCAGTTCACAAGGTTAGGAGATCAAGACCATCCTGGCTAACACGGTGAAACCCCGTCTCTACTAAAAAAAAAAAAAAAACAAAAAAACCAGCCGGGCGAGGTGGCAGGCGCCTGTAGTCCCAGCTACTCCGGAGGCTGAGGCAGGAGAATGGCGTAAACCCAGGAGGCGGAGCTTGCAGTGAGCTGAGATCCGGCCACTGCACTCCAGCCTGGGTGACACAGCGATACTCCGTCAAAAAAAAAAAAAAAAAAAAAAAAAAAAAAAAAAAAAAAAAGACTGATGCTAACATGCTTAGACAACTCTACAGCTGAAATCTTTTATAGCCTGGAAGAAGCTATCATTAAAATGAGTCTTGATGAGGATGATAAGATCTCAGAGTAGTCAAATGACTCTCCCTAAACACCTGGGACATAGTTAATGTGGCAATCAAAAGGTCAACAGAGCCTAAATAATAGTAAGAATACCTAACCAGTAGAGATCATGATGTTCCAAGGACCAAAATATATTATCGGTTTGCTAAGATCTTAATGGATAGTTATAATTTAAAAGAAACAAAACAGATTAAAAACAGGCCAAGCACTTCAGGTCTGTTGTATTGTCTACTTTCCCTGCCATAGAAGATCACCATTTCCCAGTGATGTCCCAAACCTAATTCACAGCCTTAGAGTCCCTTGAACTCTGAAACTCAAATAAAAATATGTACTGTCATTTTTTCCTACTCTTCTTTTCAAAAGGGACTTTCAGTTTATGATCATTGTGAATAAATACTATGAAAAGGGAAATACTTTGTTTTAAGGAATTACTGGATACTATCTCTTAGGTGACATTAATTTTGGGGCTCCAATTACCACTAAGTTTTGCAAACAAAAATGCTCAGATCAATAAATGCAAGCTTGAAGACCTGTTAGTTCCCTCACCTCAGATTGTGACCTTTATTGGAAAGCCAATTCACATCAAGATCCACCTACACATCCTTCATATTGTAAAGGGTTGTTTGGGTAAATATTTTGGGGGAAGAAAAGACATATTCGTTTATCCAATCAGATTTTTTAAAAAACTTACATTCAGATAAAATATGAAAAGATAGGAGGAGAAAAGAAGGAGAGAAGACTAAAACAATTGGAATAGTAAAATAAATCGGTCAAAACAAATGGATCTGAAAACAGAAAAACTGAAAAATTTTCTGAAAAAAAAAGTAATTTAACAAAATAGATCACAGAAGAAATGACCTTTTGAGAATTATTTTCAAAAATGAAGAAAGAAAGTTGGAAAGAGTCTCTCAAAATAATAAATAAAACAGATCAAGCATAAACCATTTTCTAGGATTCTCCTATAAAAGAAGAGCTCATTTAAATGCAATTTGAATTGTTCTAAGAAGAGGAAGTAAAATAACTCACTTTTTAAAGTGAGTTCTGTTCTAAGAAGAGGAAGTACCTGTTCTAAGAAGAGGAAGTAAAATAACTCACTTTTTAAAGGCAAGTATATTTTCAAAATTAAAACCTGACAAACATTACCCAAACAAACGGAATTACAGACAAGCTTGATTATGAATACTATAGTGACTTCCCAAAAAATATTTGTACCAGAAAATGTGAGTGTGACCTTATTTGAACAAAGAGCCTTTGCAGATGTAATGTAAGTCAAGGATTTTGAGATGAGATTCCTTGGATTAACCAGGTGGCCTTTAAATTCTTATAAGAATGAGAAGGCGAGAAAGAAAAAAAGACATTTGAGACAGAGGAGAAGACTCCATGAAGAGAGAGGCAGAGATAAGAGTTAAGCAGCTATCCGCCAGGGAACATCTGGGACCAACAGAACCTGGAAGAGGCAACTAACAGAATCTCTCCTAGATTCATTCTCTGGATGGAGTGTGACCAAGCCAACAACTTGATTTCAGATTTCTTGCCTCCAAAACTGTAAAAAACATATTTCTGTTGCTGTAAGTCACTCACTTTGTGGCAGTTTAGCATGGCCAACTTACGCAAGTAATAAAAATATCGATGAACATATTTTAAGTAAAATATTAACAGCAGAATTCATCAGTGATTTAAAGGATAATTCATCATAACTAAGCAGTGATTGTTATATTAACACTGGGGATTTTTTTATCTTTAAGGAAAAGATATAAAAAGAGTAATAAGAAACATGTATGTAGTATTTTCTGTGTACCTCTCTCTGTTCAAAGCAGTTTACAGCTAATCATCATAATGACCTTATGAAATAGGTTGATACCATTTTAATTTTACAAAAGAAGACTAGAAGAACCTAAAGTAAAGCAAAGTTAAGTTGTTTTTTAAAGATAGTGTAGCATAGTGAAATTGGATTGTGAATACAAGTGTCTAGCTCCAAATTTCATGTATTTTAACACTATGATATGATCATCTCCATGGATGCTAAAATGGGGACTGATAGAAGGCAATAATCAGTCTTGCTTAAAACTCTTAATTTATTAATATTAGATATATAGTTATTTATCATTAGAAAATGTACAAATGTTAAACTCTAAATCAGAATAGTGCTTAAAATAGAAATATCAGATTCATTTCCATTACAGTCAGAAGTAAACAAGGACAGCCACTATTCCTAATATGAACATATTATCATTATACTGCATGTGCTAAAAAAAAAAATGAGGTAGGATAAAGGTTAAAAATGTGAACTATAAAACTGTTAATATATATGTAATTTTTTCATGTATTTAAAATATGAATATTTTACAACAGGAGATATTTCTGTCTAATACTTGTTTTTATCCTCACCCTTACCAGATAATGTTGCAAGAATATAACACATTGCAGAGTGCTTGCATTATTTTCTTTTTTTTTTTTTTTTTTTTTTGAGACGGAGTCTCGCTGTGTCTCCCAGGCTGGAGTGCAGTGGTTGCAAGAGTGAGATGAGACATGAACACAGTTTTACAGCTTAAGTATGACTAAATAGCTCATATAATGTAAAGAAGATTATGCTTTTCAGGCCCTTTGCCTTGTTGCCAAGGAAATGGAACCCCCTCATCATGTCAGTAAAATTGTAGCTAAAATAGCCACATGATAATGAGTAAAGAACAATTAGGGTTAGAAACAATAGATGGTTTAATTCCAACTTAGGGAACAAGAACTGGGGAAGCATGAGGTATTCATGTAGCAGAATAAAAGATTAAATTAAAAGAAAATGATACATTTTGGACAAATGAATTAAATAAAAGAAGAAAAGGAAGTCATTAATTTCTATGTTAAATAAAAGGGACTTTATTGAGCCAGAATGCTCTGGCATTTTGTGGGTTTTATAAACCTATCATAGAACCCTATCTACTTTTATTGTGTTAAGTAGACAAAAGCAAGTGCACGTGGTGCATGTTGCCTCACTTACCCTGAGTGGTAACAGTACTGTATGAATAAAATCTCTAAAGCAAACAAAGGGGATGAGAAGAATGTGTTACCAGCTCACAACTTGACTGAGTCCTCCACATACATGCAGACCTCTTCTCATTAGTTGCTTACCTACTGATCATTAGGAAGTAAAAGAGCACATGTCACCGTCACCAATTCTCAGCCGGAAAGTTAGTTCAGACCTTAGTTTAGACCATACTTATAAGATGTGATCCCTTGTAGTAGTTTACTCCAGACAGGTAATTTTGCGAGGTTGCTAGATTGTGTTTTTTGTTTCCAGTTCCTCATAATTTAGTGCAGATAATCATCACTAGATTTGTTCTTTCCAAGATAAGGACTTAATATTTTTATAATAGCCCAGATTATTTTATTTCTTCATAGCTAAAATGCAAAGGTTTAAAAAATCATTTTATCTGTCATCTATCTATCATAAATATATGAGTTCATGGTTAATATTTATGAATTGACAAGCATAAGTGCTATAGTCTGAATATTTGGGTCCCACTGAAATTCATATGTTAAAATATTCGTGATGATATTTGGAGATGGAGCCTTTAGGAGGTGATTAGTTTATGAAAGTGGAGCTTCCGTGAGTGCCATTAGTATTCCTTATAAAAGACGTCTCAGAGACTGCCTTGTTCCTTCCACTATGTGAAGAACAGCTAAAAGGTACTATCTATAAATGAGAAAGTGGACCCTCATGAGACATTGAATCTGCCATTCCTCAGTCTTGGACTTCTCAGCTTACAAAACTAAGAGAAATAAGTTTCTATCATTTCTAAGCTACTCATACTGTGATATTTTGTTATAGCAGCTTGCTAGGACTTAGACAATGAGATATATTAAAATTTATTTTTATTATCTGTTATATCCCAAGTTAAAAATGTTTAAAATTTGGTTGATTCATTTATCTTCAGAATAATCATAGCAGCTTGGTTGGCAACACTGGTGCTTGCTCTACATAGACTTCATAACCATCTAGTCTTTTCCATGGCCTAACACTGAAACTGTTTAAATTGATCAATCTCCTTATAATAATTATGCCTTTTATTATGACAAACTTTTTAACCTCTGCTCTCATGAACTGTCTATCTTATATTCTCTTTTTGAATTGAAATTGATCATTACTTCTTTGATAAAATGTTTACCATCTTTGAACATGATTTAGATTTCTCTGCAGCTAAGCTCTCTGAACTACTCCTGCTTGGGTCAGGCCAGGCTACTAGGTATTCAATTTGGAGTATTCTCCATGAGCTAGAATTTTGAGTTCCACTGTGGAGCAGGGCCTAAAGACTATATGCCAATCTGGAGATGATAAATGGATAGGTAGGTAGTTGATAGATAAATATAACTCAATATGCATATATGTATATATATTCACACACCCTACCATATACAGACGTATGTACTATCTGAAACTTCATTTTTCACAAAGAAGCTTTCTGTTACCTGTCCTATGTACTGACCTGTTAGTTCCCTTGTCAGGTGCATCTGTTTCTCCATGTTGAGCTATAATCACCTGTTTTTGTTTGCTCACATGATATGAAAAATACAAGTTAATCTATTACATGAAAAGTGGCATTGCAAAATTTAACTTATTCATATATTTCAGACAAGTAATGATAATTTATCTATGATCCTTATATTTATTTCTGATGGTAGGATATAAAAAGTTAATACTTTAACAATAATAGTAAAACTTTTGTTAGTTATCTAGAGTACATAAAGAGTATGTTCTATACTATATTGCAGTATAGAATAGGGTTTTATCATACAGCAAGGTGCAGTACAATATGGTATAGTTTAGCTTAGCATAGTAGAGTGCTGTAAAGTGAGTTTCCATTAGTTAACTTATTGATGACCTTATCTTCAAGGTCATAAATATGATTGTGCAAGGATACTGCTCAGCCAACAAGGTGAGTAGAAGGTAAATTTTAAGCCATGGCTTTTTTTTTTTTGGCATAGCTTTATATTCTGGTTTAATGATGTTTCTGCTTTATCCAAAGACATTATATTTGTTAGAAAAAGTCTTACAGAGTACTGCTATATGTTTTGACCAGGCGCGGTGGTTCACTCCTGTAATCCTAGCACTTTTGGAGGCCAAGGCGGGCAGATCACGAGGTCAGGAGATCGAGACCATCCTGGCTAACACGGTGAAACTCCGTGTCTATTAAAGTACAAAAAATTAGCCTGGCGTGGTGGCGGGCACCTGTAGTCCCAGCTACTCGGGAGGCTGAGGCAGGAGAATGGCGCGAACGGGAGAGGCGGAGCCGAGATTGCGCCACTCCACTCCAGCCTGGGTGACAGAGTGAGACTCCGTCTCAAAACAAAACAAGAAAAAAAACCCAAACACACACAATATATGTTTTATGCTGACAAGTTTTGCTGATCACTCGTCAAAATGAAAGGCAGCACAGGGTGGTGTTAGAATAATGATGAATATAAACTTTTTATTTATATTTTTGTAGTTTTTGTTATTTGGTTGATGGAATGTTTCCTTCCTTCCTTCCTTCCTTCCTTCCTTCCTTCCTTCCTTCCTTCCTTCCTTCCTTCCTTCCTTCCTTCCTTCCTTCCTTCCTTCCCTCCCTCCTTCCTTCCTTCCTTCCTTCCTTTCTTTCTTTCTTTCTTTCTTTCTTTCTTTCTTTCTTTCTTTCTTTCTTTCTTTCTTTCTTTCTTTCTTTCTTTCTTTCTTTCTTCTTTCTTTCTTTCTTAGACAGAGTCTCATTCTGTCACCCACGCTGGAGTGAAGTGGTGCAATATCTGCTCACTGAAACCTTCTGGGTTCAAGAGATTCTCCTGCCTCAGCCTCCCAAGTAGCTGGGACTACAGGCATATGCCACTACACCTGGTTAATTTTTGTATTTTTAGTAGAGACAGGGTTTCACCATGTTGGTCAGACTAGTCTCAAACTCCTGACCTCAAGTGATCCACCACCTTGGCCTCCCAAAGTGCTGGGATTACAGATGTGAACCACCGCACCCGGCCAAGTTTGATTGGTTTAAGTTTGGAGTATATATGATGTGTGTGTGTGTGTGTATATATACTATCTGTACTATACTATGTGTACTATATATATACCATATATACACTATATATACATACATACTATATACTATATATGTCATATACACTATATATACTATATATGTCATATACACTATATATACTATATATGTCATATATACTATATATACTATATATGCACTATATGTACTATATATACTATATATACTATATATGTACTATATGTATATATGTTCTATATATAGTATATATAGTATATACATAGAACATATATATACATATAGTACATATATAGTATATATAGTATATACATATTTCAGTTAATCTTAAACTAATTCATTGGAATCATATGAGAGGCTTCTTTGAAATGCATATTCACTTGTCTTTTTCCCCCTAAATTTCTGATTTAGTTGATTTGGATGTGAGATCTAAGATTCCAAATTTTTTATCAGAACTCCAAGTTAAATTTGATGTAATGTTGTCATGTACATTTTAAGAAACACTGCAACTGATTTTTTCAGTGAATGAAGCATTATATCTTCTTTGGTTCACTATTCTTGAGGTTATATTCATTAATTTAAACACTTCAAGCAGCACTAACAATAAACCACTTCTGGAAGATTATATCATCAATACTTTGATGAAGTTTTTCAACATACAATCATAAGTGCTATTTTAAAACAAAGATTCCCTAGTGACTATGCGATTTTCATGAAAGTTAGGCTTATGTTTTTATTTATATAGTACATAAATTCTTAGTGTTCTCTCTTTATATATTTACCAGTGATTACTAGGGAGAAATCATTAGGAGTAAAGCTTGGAACCTAATTTAAATTAGAGGAGCAAGGCAACACTGTTACTGAACTATAACATGTATTAGATTGGCTTTAAGGTAGGCATAGAAATACAACCTAGTGAAACCCTATAAAACCAAATTAAAACAAATATATATGTTTTGAGATATTTTCTCTGTTTATTCCAGAAATGTACATATAAATCACCACCTTCATTTTCTTTCCAATACTTTAGAAACATAAAATTGGAAAAGTGACTAACGTGGAGATATGAAAAATTACTTTCAAGTAGTATGCAAAATATTTGTATATTTTATTGTTTGCTAGAAAGTTATTTCCACAGACATCTGTCTATATGCCATGGATATTCTCTTAAGTAAAGAATTGTTTTCTCTGTAAAGAAGAGTTTTTTTGTTTTGTTTTGTTTTGTTTTTTTACTAAGAAGACAAGAATAGTTGACCCAACATCAGCACTCCAAAAAGTTTTTCTTTGAGGCAAAAAGTTTCAATTGAATTTTTTAATGGTGTGTTTCCAGGTAACCCAGTGATATTCTGTAAGCATCCAATTTAATAGGGAGAAAATGTTGACTGAATGTGTACAATATTTTTTGCATTGTAAGTTAATGATAGCAAACACTGTTTCTCATTTACTCTTCAAATATGTTATGATAGTAAAATCAAATGTGTTATGATAGCCTATCATATTATAAGGGGATTCTCAATTATAAAACTTCAGTATGTAACCTTATGATCATAATATGTTGCATATCTCTTACTGTATATGCATGTGGTACTTTCTTATAAACTTCAATTAGGCAGAGAATGAAGTATATAATTGAAGATCTGAATTATGTGAACAATGTGTAATTATATTAAATAATATGCAATGTGTAATGTAGAATTCTTTAAATAATGCATAATTATCAGAAGATATTTTCTGCATTTTTCATAGTACATGTTAAAAGATTAGCTCTTTTATTGCCTTATTTATTAATTCATGAAGTGTTTGTAATCTGGGAATTTTAGATACAATATTAGGTTAGTTGTTTAGTTAGTCATTTAATTAAAATAAGTCACATTTTCATAATGTAGTAAAACAAACTTATTAATACATTTAAACCAAAGTGGCTATAAAATACCCACTTCCATATTTTTGCCATATACATTAAAGTACTTTGTAGTATGTTTATAACTTATCATTATAATACAATATAAATATTTTTGTTATTACAATATAAGAGATGAAAGTATTTTAGATTTTTTTAATGATGAGTTGATTAATAGAAGCTGCTATTTATCTTTTAGGGAAGAAAGTTTAGATAAATGCAGTAACAAGTGGATGATTGTCATTGGCGCAATATTACTTTAAAAATAAAACCTAATTTATATACCATTATATATAATAAATAAATGATAGGACAAATGCATTTTACCTTGAAAATTGAAATGCTGTTTTATGAAAGGTGTTAAAAGTAAAACCTTAGACAAGTTAAATTTAAAAGAGCTTAGTTAAGCAAAGAACGATTTGTGAATTGGGAGGACTCTCAATTCCCGGAGGGACTCTGAGCAGCCAGGTGGTGGAAGATTCATGGACAGAAAAAGGAAAGTGACATAGAGAAAAGAGAAGTCAGGTACATAAACAGTTGGATTGGTTACAGCCTGGCATTTGCCTTATTTTAACACTATTTGAATAGTTGGCACCCCTTGATTGGCCAAAACTTGGTGATTGGCACAAGAGCAGGTTAGAGTCTGTTTACATCTCCATTTAGTTATAGGTCACTATATACAGAGAAACTTTTAGACTGGACCTTAAATATGTAAGGAGGCAGCTTTAGGCTAAACTTGACTTAAGAAGGCAATACAATAGAATTACTGGATTGTGTTATTAATTCATTCCACAAATATATACTGTCTTCCTTATGCACAGGCTGAGGTAGAAATTGTGGATACAATGACATGAAAATATATGTGTTTTTAGAGGTTGTAATCGAATAGATAAAATGCAAAACTAAAACTAACTGAAAAAGAACAGTGATCGGATACATTTAAGTGCTACAGGAGGGCACATAACATTAGAGGAGGATTCTCTCCAATGAATACGAAGGGAGAAGTTGAAGCATAATGGTAAAGCATGATTATTAAAACTATGGAAAATAGGCTGAAGCTTCTCATAGCAGTGTGAAATCTTGAAAAAAATTTCAATAGGTGTCTAATAGGAATATATTTTTATTCACAAAGATTGTTGTGTATGAAGTGTTTACAATGGACCAGACTAGTGGCAGAGAAACCATTTAGGCTACTCTGCCATAATTCATTCAATGTATATATAACATGATCTTCTCTATGTTTGATAGTGTGTTACATTTGAGGATACTGTGGAAAACAGAATAGGTATGGTACTTTCCATCACCGAGCTTACATTATATCAGTGCAACAAACTTGAAGCAAAATTGAAAACATGAATATATATGCCTAGGTTATATTACTAAATATTAACAAAATACTGTGTTTGTTTTTCCCCTTCTTATACTTATAACACAATGGTATTTTTTCTCTGTCCACAGTGGAAGTGAAAAACATGGTCAGAACTAACTGTAAAGTTTCGGAACAAGAAACTGTCTTATTTGTTTTTGCCTTAGAAAACCTAGATAACACAAGACCTAGAGAAAATAGAAACAAATTTAAAAAAAAAAGAATAGTCTATTTAAGTAAATAATGTGTTTATGTATTTTACTGTATATTTAAGTACATATTTTAAAATAGTGGAAAACACTGTAGAGAAGAATAAACTACATGGAAAGATAATATCTGGGTGGAGACAGATCATTCATGAATATTGGAGCATCATGAAATGGGAGTTGAGTAAAACAAGATGAATATTGAAGGCACATGATGAGAAATTCTCTGATATTGGAAAACATTCAGCATATTTAAGAAACTAATATAAAGTTGATGGGGCTAGTAAGTAGTGAGCCAACAGAACAGACAAATGAAAACTTGAGAATTACATATGGGTTAAATTCAAAAATTAGAATTTTGCTGTAAGTGCAGTGATCAAGAATTGTGAAGGGTTTGAGATTTTATCCTTCTTTTCAGCTAACAAGTGAGGCTGCTTCAGTTTCATGGATACTTCCAGACGATAAAAATCTCCTTGATCTGAGAAAAAAGACTATTACTTACAGCACACAGCAGGCAGCAGTTGTTTTATGTTTACATATATTTTTGTGTCTCCCAAGACCCATGAGAGCAATGCAGAAGCAGGCACAAGTGGATGCTGCCCATACAATGCATTTGTGTTACAGCTGAGGGATTCCAAATCTAGGAAACCCATATTTTGTAAAGGAGGCTGCCAACCTGGCTTACCTTAGCCATAGCTGGTTTTTTTTTGTTGTTTTTTTGTTTTGTTTTGTTTTGTTTTTGTAAATTCTGGATAGACCATAAATCTGCTCTGTTTCCCAGAGAAAGGCACCATTTCATCTTTCATGGCTGTTTGTAATATATATATACACATCATTGAAAAGATAATCAGGAAAAAAAGTTAATAGAATACTTACGGAAATATCATAGAGAATTGTCCCTTGATACATTTGTAAACAAAAAATAAATTTTGAAACCCCTGTTACAGTAGTTAGCTACTCAGGCTTGAGCAGGGCAGGAAAGGGCTCCCTCAACCCTACCAGGAAGGTCAGGCAACTATCAGATGATGGTCAGGCAGTTATCATACTGTTTCTCTAAAATAATTGGTTGCAACTGGCATCAGGGAAAATCAGTCTCCCAGTAGATAAAAATACCTGAAACTGGTGATCAGCAGCTGCCCAATAGGATCTCAGGAGTTTGGCAAGTGGGCTCAAGCATGTGCACTAAGAGGCAAAATGGTGGAGTTTAATAGGTGTATGACCTCCTAGGGACAAATGACTGCTGTGAACCCCCAAAATTTGAGACAGGTCTTAGTTAGAAAGTTTCTTTTGCCAAGGTTGAGAATGTGTGGCTGTGACACAGCCTCAGGAGGTCCTGACAACATGCGCCCAAGGTGGTCAGAGGACAGTTTGGTTTTACACACTTTAAAGAGACATGAAACATCAATCCACATATGTAAGACAAATGTTGCTTCGGTCTGGAAAGACAGGACACTCTAAGCAGGGAGGGGCTTCAAGGTCATAGGTAGATAAGAGACAAATTGTTGCATTATTTTGAGTTTCTGATTAGCCTCTCCAAAGGTGGCAATCAGATATACGTTCATCTCAGTGAGCAAAGGGGTGACTTTGAATAGAATGGGAGGCAGGTTTGTTCTAAGCAGTTCCTAGTTTGACTTTCTCTTTTAGCTTAGTGATTTTGGCGGCCCAAGATATTTTCCTTTCACAGGTAAGGGAAGAACACCTCAAATGAGCATGCATACAACTCCAATAACTGACTACTTTTGCTCCCCTCCCAAGTGCTAGCAGCCCACGCCAAAGGAAGAATCGGGGCAGAAACAATGCAAGACCCCAGAAGTATGCCAATGTATAAAACCTCAAGTCAGGAAGTTAAACTGCAGATGTGATCTCTAAAGTCATCTGCTTGGCCCTCTTCCAAGTGTACTTTCTTTCATTCCTGCTCCAAAGCTTTCAAATAAACTTTCACTCCTGCTCTAAAACTTTCCCTAGTCTTTCCTTCTGCCTTATGCCCCTCAGTCCAATTCTTTCTTCTGAGGAAGCAAGAATTGAGCTTGCTGCAGACTTGTATAGACTCACCATGGCTAACACACTTTAGTGCCAGGTAACTCGGATACATTTCACTGGTAACATCCCCAAATGATTGAATGGACATCCCTCTTGGCCACAGGCATTCCAAAGTACACCTGAAAAACTAGTTCAGGCCATGATGCATAGGAGCAGTCGAACATGTGTCATTGTACCTTCCTCAGTTTGGAATTCAGGCAAAGCTGACCGACTTTAACATTAAAAGAGAGATCTTAAGACTGACTTAAACCGAGTCATTGTAGTAATGACATCAAGTGAGAGACAGCAAGCCTTGAAAGAAATCAAAGTATTTTATGCCCAAATATATTTCTTTGATGTACTTTAAAATGGCTCTAGAAAGCTGTCTCTTGTGGGGAAATCTGCATTCTGTATAGAATACCTTTCCTTTTCAGGTCCTTCCCTGATTCAGGAGAGATTAACTAAGAGTCTGGCACCTTTTTAAGTTTGATAGGAAACATTTACCATTTATTCTCTCTGAAGCCTGCTACCTGGAGGCTTCGTCTGCACAGTAAAAAGTTGGTTTCCACAACATCTTCTCTCTTTCTCTGGGGATGGAGTTTTGCTCTTGCTGCCCAGGCTGGAGTACAATGGTGTGATCTCAGCTCACCGCAACCTCTGCCTCCCCAAGTGATTCTCCTGCCTCAGCCCCCCGAGTAGCTGGGGTTACAGGCATGCACCACCATGCCCAGCTAACTTTGTATTTTTTAGTAGAGACGGGGTTTCTCCCTGTTGGTGAGGCTGGTCTTGAACTCCTGACCTCAGGTTTTCTACCCACCTCGACCTCGCAAAGTGCTGGGATTACAGGCGTGAACCACCATGCCCGGCCCACAATGTCTTCTCTTAATCCAGAAATTCTTTTCTGTTGATTCCAGCTCTTTAGATAATAACTGAACTCATTCAACTAATTCCCAATCAGAAAATATTTGATCTGGAAGCCCCCACTTTGAATTGTCCTGCCTTTCCAGAGCAAAACAATGAATACCTTTTATGTATTGATTAATGTATGCCTGTAACTTCTGTCCCCCTAAATATGTATAAAATCAATCTGTAAAATAACAACCTTGGGAACATGTTCTCAGAAACTACTGAGGCTGTACCATAGGCATGTCCTTAACCTTGCCGAAATAAACTTCTAAACTGATTGAGACTCTCGCAGATACTTTTTGGTTTATATATCATCCGCTATTTTAATTAATATAGTTGTGAGACAAAATATATTTCTCTACCATTCTGTGTTCTGTGTCAAAGGATTATATTGGTGGTGTCAAAATTGTGAAGGAGATATCAGTTTGAAGCCTATATGGTTTTCTATGCATAGTGATTATAACTACTACAATGTAACCTAGAGAAAGGATGATAGCAGTTTACCAAAGACAGTGACAGCGAGGATTTTGCATTAGTAAGACACCCACAGGTTTCTGATCTGAAGAAACTGGAGAAGGTAGTAAAACTGACTAAGAAAAAGATCAAGGAACAAAGGCAGATTTGAAAGTGCGGGGAGTGAGGAGTGAAGAATCATGAATTCAACTTTAAAAATAAAATAATGAAAGTTTTATATGATAGACTTTTTAAAATGTCACTGAGCTTATGAAAAAAATAGACATAGTCATTCTGTTTTCAACTAGACCAATTTGCACTTAAAAATTATCCTATTTGAGAATTATAATCTGATTAAAGCTCCCAAATATTCAAATGCTCTTTTCAAACTTTCTTTTTAATGTCTATGACACTTATACTAGGGAATTAAAAAAACTGTATAGCTGATTTGAAATTAAAAATAGGGATATGTAACTATGTAAAACTAACTCAAATGAATGGTAATTATTATTTGCTGAAGAATGTTTGTAGAGATAACATGGGTTATAATTTTCAAAAATCTGGGTTCTTATCCTATTAAGATAGTGTATTAGTAAAACTTAAGGTAGATATGAATTTTTAAAAAATTTTTACTTGAAGATAATCCATTAGATTTTCCTCAATGTTTACCTAGATAAGGACAATTTTAGCCATAATTCTAGTTACCCAATTAAATATTTAAGACCAAGTAAAGTCCCAATATCCCTAAAAGTGTAGAATTAAACTATGTCAAAAGCTTTGATATAATTTTTAGCATAGACTAGTGAGCTTGTCACGTTCTATTCATAATGTAGCAAGATTAAATTGCATATTATCATCTAATGGGAAAAAAGGATGAATAAAGAAAAAGTTTAAAATAGAATAGTCTCTCATTTTTCATGTGTTTCCTTGACTCTTGTTCCTCTAGGACATCTGAAGATATTTAGTTTCATTGTTCTCTGAGTAGCTCATGAATATTTCAGCTCCAAATGGTTGAATGTTCTTCTTACTAGTCCATTTAAATTGCAGTACAAATATGTTTTTTTATGTGTGTTGCTGGAAAACTTGGTGATTTAGGGAATCTTAGGCTTTTTTTTTTTTTTTTAAACAATGAAACAACTGCATAGGGACTATAATAGTTATCATTTTATTTAAGATTGTAAAAGAGTGGGTAAATCACATGTTTTCTTTAATAGTGAAATTGGTATTTTATTTTAATAATCATATGGAATAATAGTTCTCAAACACTGAAAGCATTAGTGCACATAAAAAGAAGTTTGAATGAAACCATTCTTCCTTCAATGAGAGATTTCTTTTGTCTCTTCACACAAGTCTTTTGAAAAGGTTGAAAGACTATATTAATTGATCCCTCATAATTGCACTCACTTAAACTTTTATGTGTAATACCTCACACATACAGATGGCCTCAAAGCCCTGGCTCTATGAACATAATAAAATTTGAATTGATAGAAAATAATACTATGTGTATACATTATATGTGTGTGTGTATATATATATATATTTATATATATAAAACACATTTTATACACAGAAACCCTGATTTTTATATCTATATATTTAATTAAGATAATTCTGTATGAGTAAGAGGAAGGAGATGTTATGATCTCATGTTAATATTTCCAGAACATTGTGAAATTAAAGTAAATTTTGTAAGAATTCCTAAAAATGCATTAACTGGATATACATTTCAAGCCCAGGTACAAAGACATAGCCAAATGCATCTTATTTTGAAACATGACTTATTTTTAAATATGAGTAAGGGAAAACTAAACAGAAAAATTACATCCAAATTTGAGTTATTAAATAAATGAAACAAGTAAACATTACAAAATTTGAAATGAATTGAAGTATGTGGAAATGAGAAAAAAATATATTATTGTACTGCTATAAGGGTCTCCCCTGAACACAATATTTTCCTATAAGTCATGTACATTATTGTTCACATTTTCACATTACATGTCTACCATTACTTAGAGATCAGAGAGAATATATCTTTTTCTTTTTCTTTTTTTAATTATTATACTTTAAGTTCTAAGGTACATCATGTGCGCAGATATACATGTGCCATGGTGGTTTGCTGCACCCATCAACTCGCCATTTACATTAGGTAATTCTCCTAATTCTACCCTTCCCCCAGCCCTCCTCCCCACTCCACCAGACCCCGGTGTGTGATGTTCCCTGTCCTGTGGCCATGTGTTTTCATTGTTCAACTCCCACCTATGAGTAAGAACATGCCGTGTTTGGTTTTCTGTGATTGTGATAGTTTGCTGAAAATGATGGTTTCCAGCTTCATCCATGTCCCTGCAAAGGGCATGAACTCATCCTTTTTTATGGCTGCATAGTGTTCCATGGTATATATGTGCCATATTTGCTTAATCCAGTCTATCACTGATGGACATTTGAGTTGGTTCCAAGTCTTTCCTATTGTGAATAGTGTCCCAATAATAGTGTCGAACACATACGTGTGTATGTGTCTTTACAGCAGCATGATTTATAATCCTTTGGTTGTATACCCAGTAATGGGATTGCTGGGTTAAATGGTATTTCTAGTTCTAGATCCTTGAGGAATCACCACACTGTCTTCCACAATGGTTGAAATAATTTACACTCCCACCAACAGCGTAAAAGTGTTCCTATTTCTTCACATGCTCTCCAGCACCTGTTGTTTCCTGACTTTTTAATGATTGCCATTCTAACTGGCATGAGATGGTATCTCATTGTGGTTTTGATTTGCATTTTTCTGAGGACTAGTGATGAGGAGCATTTTTTTTCATATGTCTGTTGGCTTCATAAATGTCTTCTTTTGAGAAGTATCTGTTTATATTCTTTGACTACTTTTTGATGGGGTTGTTTATTTCTTGTAAATTTGTTTAAGTTCTTTGTAGATTCTAGATATTAGCCCTTTGTCAGATGGGTAGATTGCAAAAATTTTCTCCCATTCTGTAGGTTGCATGTTCACTCTGATGGTAGTTTCTTTTGCTATGCAGAAGCTCTTTAATTAGATCTCATTTCTCTGTTTTGGCTTTTGTTGCCATTGCTTTTGGTGTTTTGGTTGTGAAGTCTTTGTCCACTCCTATGTCCTGAATTGTATTGCCTAGGTTTTCTGCTAGGGTTTTTATGGTGTTAGGTCTTGAATTTGAGTCTTTAATCCATCTCGAGTTAATTTTTTTATAAGGTGTAAGGAAGGGATCCAGTTTCAGCTTTGTACATATGGCTAGCCAGTTTTCCCAGAACCATTTATTAAATAGGGAATCTTTTCCCCATTTCTTGTTTTTGTCAGGTTTGTCAAAGATCAGATGGTTGTAGATGCGTGGTGCTATTTCTGAGGACTCTGTTCTGTTCCATTGGTCTATATATCTCTTTTGGTACCAGTACCATGCTGTTTTGGTTACTGTAGCCTTGTAGTATAGTTTGAAGTCAGGTAGCGTGATGCCTCCAGCTTTGTTCTTTTTGCTTAGGGTTGTCATGGCTATGCAGGCTCCTTTTTGGTTCCATATGAACTTTAAAGTAGTTTTTTGTTTTGTTTTGTTTTGTTTTGTTTTCCAATTCTGTGAAGAAAGTCAGTGGTAGCTAGATAGGGATAGCATTGATTTATAAATTACCTTGGGCAGTATGGCCATTTTTATGACATTGATTCTTCCTATCCATGAGCATGGATTTGTCTTCCATTTGTTTGTGTCTTCTTTTATTTTGTTGAGCAGTGGTTTGTAGTTCTCCTTGTAGAGGTCCTTCACATCCCTTGTAATTTGGATTCCTAGGTATTTTATATCCTTTGTAGTAATTGTGAATGGGAGTTCACTCATGATTTGGCTCTCTGTTTGTCTATTATTGATTATAGGAATGCTTGTGATTTTTGCACATTGATTTTGTAACCTGAGACTTTGCCAAAGTTGCTTATCAGGTTAAGGTGATCTTGGGCTGAGTTGGTGGGGTTTTCTAATTATACAATCATGTCATCTGCAAACAGAGACAATTTGACTTCCTCTTTTCCTAATTGAATACCCTTGATTTATTTCTCTTGCCTGATTGCCCTGGCCAGAACTTCCAACACTATGTTGAAGAGAAGTGGTGAGAGAGGGCATCCTTGTCTCGTGCTGTTTTTCAAAGGGAATGCTTCCAGTTTTTCTCCATTCAGTATGATATTGGCTGTGGGTTTGTCATAAATAGCTCTTATTTTTTTGAAATACAGTCCATAAATACCGAGTTTATTGAGAGTTTTTAGCATGAAGCATTGTTGAATTGTATCGAAGGCCTTTTCTGCATCTATTGAGATAATCATGTGGTTTGTTGATTGGTTCTGTTTATGTTATGGATTATGTTTATTGATTTGCATATGGTGAACTAGCCTTGCATCCTAGGGATGGAGCCGACGTGTTCATGGTGGATAAGCTTTTTGATGTGCTGCTGGATTTGGTTGGCCAGTAATTTATTGAGGATTTTGAATCAATGTTTATCGGGGATATTGGCCTAAAATTCTCTCTCTCTCTTTTTTGTCGTGTCTCTACCAGGCTTTGATAACAGGATGATGCTAGCCTCATAAAATGAGTTAGGGAGGATACCCTCTTTTTCTATTGATTGAAATACATTGAGAAGAAATGTTACAAGCTCCTCTTTGTACCTCTGGTAGAATTTGGCTCTGAATTTGTCTGGTCCTGGACTTGTTTTGGTCGGTAGGCCATTAATTATTGCCTCAATTTCATAACCTGTTATAGGTCTATTCAGAGATTCAACTTCTTCCTGGTTTAGTCTTGGGAGGGTGTGTGTGTCCAGGAGTTTATCCACTTCTTCTAGATTTTCTAGTTTATTTGCATGGAGGCGTTTATAGAATTCTCTGATGGTAGTTTGTATTTCTGTGGGATTGTTGGTGATATGCCCTTTATCATTTTTCATTGCATCTAATTGATTCTTCTCTCTTTCCTTCCTTATTCATTTTGCTAGAGGTCTATCTATTTTGTTGATCTTTTCAAAAAAAAAAAAAAAAAAAAAAAAAAAAAAAAAAAAAAAAAACCAAAAAAACAGCTCCTGGATTCATTGATTTTTTGAAAGATTTTTTGTGTCTCTATCTCCTTCAGTTCTGCTATGATCTTAGTTATTTCTTGCCTTCTGCTAGCTTTTAAATTTGTTTGCCCTTACTTCTCTAGTTCTTTTAATTGTGATGTTAGGGTGTCGATTTTAGATCTTTCCTGCTTTCTCCTCTGGACATTTAGTGCTACAAATTTCCTCTTCACACTGCTTTAAATATGTCCCATAGATTCTGGTATGCTGTGTCTTTGTTCTTGTTTGTTTCAAAGAACATCTTTATTTCTGCCTTAATATTGGTATTTTCCCAGTAGTCTCTCAGAAGCAGGTTGTTCAATTTCCATGTAGTTGTGCAGTTTTGAGTTAGTTTCTTAATCCTGAGTTCTAATTTGATTACACTGTGGTTTGAGAGACAGTTTGTTGTGATTTCTGTTCTTTTACATTTGCTGAGGAGTGTTTTACTACCAATTATGTGGTCAATTTTAGAATAAGTGTGATGTGGTGCTGAGAAGATTTTATATTCTGTTGATTTGGGGTGGAGAGTTCTGTAGATGTCTATTATGTCTGCTTGGTCCAGAGCTGAGTTTAAGTCCTGGATATCCTTACTAAACTTGTCTTGTTGATTTGTCTGACATTGACAGTGGAGTGTTAAATCTCCCACTATTATTGTGTGGGAGTCTAAGTCTCTATGTAGGTCTCTAAGGACTTGCTTTATGAATCTGGGTGCTCCTGTATTGGGTGCATATATATTTAGGGAAGTTAGCTCTTCTTGGTGAATTGATCCCTTTACCATTGTGTATTGGCCTTCTTTGTCTCTTTTGATCTTTGTTGGTTTAAAGTCTGTTTTATCAGAGACTAGGATTGCAACCTCTGCTTTTTTTATGTTTTCCATTTGCTTTGTAGATCTTCCTCAATCCCTTTATTTTGATCCTATGTGCACCTTTGCACGTGAGATGGGTCTCCTGAATACAGCACACTGATGGGTCTTGACTGCTTATCCAATTTGCCAGTCTGTGTCTTTTAATTGGGGCAGTTAGCCCAATTGCATTTAAGGTTAATATTGTTATGTGTGAATTTGATCCTGTCGTTATGATGTTACCTGGTTATTTTACCCGTTAGTTGATGCAGTTTCTTCATAGTGTCGATGGTCTTTACAATTTGGTATGTTTTTGCAGTGGCTGGTACTGGTTTTTCCTTTCCATATTTAGTGATTCCTTCAGGAGCTCTTGTAAGGCAGGCCTGGTGGTGACAAACTCTCTCAGCATTTGCTTGTCTGTAAAGGATTTTATTTGTTCTTCACTTATGAAGCTTAGTTTGGCTGGATATGAGATTCTGGGTTGAAAATTCTTTTATTTAAGAATGTTGAATATTGGCCCCCACTCTCTTCTGGCTTGTAGTGTTTCTGCCACGAAATCCTCTGTTATTCTGATGGACTTCCCTTTGTGGGTAACCCAGCCTTTCTATCTGGCTGCCCTTAACATTTTTCCTTCATTTCAACCTTGGTGACTCTGACAACTATGTGTCTTTGGGTTGCTCTTCTCGAGGAGTATCTTTGTGGTGTTCTTTGTATTTCCTGAATTTGAATGTTGGCCTGCCTTGTTAGGTTGAGGAAGTTCTCCTGGGTAATATCCTGAAGAGTATTTCTAACTTTTTCTTCCATTCTCCCCATCACTTTCACGTACACCAATCAGACATAAATTTGGTCTTTCCACATAGTCCCATATATCTTGGAGGCTTTGTTCATTTCTTTTATTATTATTATTATACTTTAAATTCTAGGGTATGTGTGCACAATGCACAAGTTTGTTACATATGTATACATGTACCATGTTGGTGTGCTGCACCCATTAACTCATCATTTACATTAGGTATAACTCCTAATGCTATCCCTCCCCGCATCCTCACCCCACGACAGGCTCTGGTGTGTGATGCTCCCCTTCCTTTGTTCAAGTGTTCTCACTGTTCAATTCCCACCTATGAGTGAGAACTTGTGGTGTTGGTTTTCCATCCTTGCAATAGTTTGCTGAGAATGATGGTTTCCAGCTTCAACCATGTCTTTACAAAGGGCATGAACTCATCCTTTTTTATGGCTGCATAGTATTCCATGGTTTTTTCCTACAATCTTGTATTTTTGCTTTATTTCATTAATTTGATCTTCAATCACTGGTATCCTTTCTTCCACTTGATCAAATTGGCTATTGGAGCTTGTGCATGTGTCATGAAGTTCTTGTGCCATGGTTTTCAGCTTCATCAGCTCATTTAAGGTCTTCTCTACAATGTTAGTCATTCATCTAACCTTTTTTCAAAGTTTTTAGCTTCCTTGCAATGGGTTAGAACATGCTCCTTTAGCTCAGAGAAGTTTGTTATTACCAACCTTCTGAAGCCTGCTTCTGTCAACTCATCAAACTCATTATCCACCCAGTTTTGTTCCTCTGCTGGTAAGGAGCTGCGATCCTTTGGAGGAGAAGAGGTGCTCTGTTTTTTGGAATTTTCAGCTTTTCTGCTCCAGGTTCTCTCCATCTTTGTGGTTTTAACTACCTTTGGTCTTTGATGTTGGTGACCTGTATATGGGGTTTTGGTATGGATGTCCTTTTTGTTGATGTTGTTTGTTAGTTTTCCTTCTAACTGTCAGACCCCTCAGCTGCAGATCTGTTGGAGTTTGCTGGAGGTCCACTCCAGACCCTGTTTGCCTGTGTATCACCAGCAGGGGCTGCAGATCAGCAAATATTGCTGCCTGATCCTTCCTCTGGAAGCTTCATCCCAGAGGGGCACCTGCCTGTTTGAGATGTGTGTTGGCCACTATGGGTAGTGTTTCCCAGTCAGGCTACACGGTGGTCAGGGAGCTGCTTGAAGAGGCAGTCTGTCCATTCTCAGAGCTTGAACATCGTGCTGAAAGAACCACTGTTCTCTTTATTATTGTCATACAGTGATGTTTAAGACTGCATAAACTCTCTGCTGCCTTTTGTTCTATTATGCCCTGCCCCCAGAGGTGGAATCTATAGAGGCAGTAGGCTTTGCTGAGCTGTGGTGGGATCCACCCAGTTCATGCTTCCTGGCCTCTTTGTTTACTCTCTGTACTACTGAAGCCTCAGCAATGGTGGACACACCTCCCCCTGCCAGGCTGCAACTTCGCAGTTCGATCTCAGACTGCTGCGCTAGCAGTGAACAAGGCTCCATGGGTGTCGGACCTGCTGAGCCAGGCACAGGAGGGTACCTCCTGGTCTGCCGGCTGCTAAGACTGTGGGAAAAGTGCAGTATTTGATCTGGAGTGTACTGTTTCTCCAGGTACAGTCTGTCATGCCTTCTTTTAGCTAGGAAAGAAAAATCTCCTGATGCCTTGCACTTCCCAGGTGAGGCGACGCCCCATCCTGCTTCAGCTCACCCTCTGTGGGCTGCACCCACTGTCCAACCAGTCCCAATGAGAAGAACCAGGTACCTCAGTTGGAAATGCAGAAATCACCTGTCTTGTGTGTTGATCTCGCTGGGAGCTGCAGACTGGAGCTGTTCCTGTTCAGCCATCTTGGAAGTGACCCTTATCAATATTATCTTTTTCTATTTAAAGAAAACCTTGTGGCTGGGGCGATGGCTCACACCTGTAATCCCAGTGCTTTGGGAGGCCAAAGAAGGTGGATCACTTTAGGTCAGGAGTTTGAGATCAACCTGGCCAACATGGCAAAACCCCGTATCTATTACAAATACAAAAATTAGCCAGGTGTGGTGGCAAGTGCCTGTAATCCCAGCTACTCTGGAGGCTGAGGCAGGAGAATTGCTTGAACCCAGGAGGCAGATGTTTCAGTGAGCTGTGATTGTGCCGCTGCACTCCAGGCTAGGTGACAGAGCAAGATTCTGTCTCCAAAAAGGAAGAAAACCATGTGATAATTATAGCTTAGGCTACATGATTAAAATGAAATAAATTTATAGGAGATAAAAGAGTACTTTAGGGTTTTAAAATATTATTTCCTTTAAGAATTCAAAGAATATAAATTAATGATATAGTTTTATATTACTGCTTAATGGACAGATACAATTTTATGAATTTGATTTATAAAGCATAATGTTTTGAAGCATATATGCATTATGGAAGGACTAAATTCAGCTAACTAATATGTGTATTGTCTGATATATTAATATATTTTTGTGGTGAGAGACTTTACATCTCCTGTCTCAGCATTTTTAAAGAATACAACATATTATTAACTATGGTCCCATATTGTTATACAATAGATGTCTTTCATTTATTCCTCATAAGTGAAATTTTATATAATTTGACAAGGATCATATATGCTTTTATTGTGTTGTAGTACATTCATTCTATCCCAAATTGTTGATTTTTTTAATTGTGAAAAAATGTTCACTTTTTTCATTTTTTTTGCATCTACTAAGAATATTGTATTATTTTTATTCTTCATTTGGTTAATGTGGTATTTCACATTTATTGATTTGTGTCTGCTGTACCATCATTGCCTCCAGGGATACATTCTACTTCATTATGGTGAATGATCTTTTTAATGTGCTAGTAAGTTTGTTTTTTTTTTTTTTTTTTTTTTATATATTTTTATTATTATTATACTTTAAGTTTTAGGGTACATGTGCATAACATGCAGGTTTGTTACATATGTATACTTGTGCCATATTGCTGTGCTGCACCCATCAACTCGTCAGCACCCATCAACTCGTCATTTACATCAAGTATAACTCCCAATGCAATCCCTCCCCCCTCCCCCCTCCCCCCTCCCTATGATAGGCCCCAGTGTGTGATGTTCCCCTTCCCAAGTCCAAGTGATCTCATTGTTCAGTTCCCACCTATAAGTGAGAACATGAGGTGTTTGGTTTTCTGTTCTTGTGATAGTTTGCTAAGAATGATGGTTTCCAGCTGCATCCATGTCCCTACAAAAGACACAAACTCATCCTTTTTTATGGCTGCATAGTATTCCATGGTGTATATGTGCCACATTTTCTTAATCCAATCTGTCACTGATGGACATTTGGGTTGATTCCAAGTCTTTGCTATTGTGAATAGTGCTGCAATAAACATACGTGTGCATGTGTCTTTATAGCAGCATAATTTATAATCCTTTGGGTATATACCCAGTAATGGGATGGCTGGGTCATATGGTACATCTAGTTCTTTTGAGACAGAGTCTCACTCTGTAACTCAGGCTGGAGTGCAGTGGCACGATCTCAGCTCACTTAAGGCTCCGCCTCCCAGGTTCATGCTATTTTCCTGCCTCAGCCTCCCAAGTAGCTGGGACTACAGGTGCCTGTCACCATGCCTGGTTAATTTTTTTTTGTATTTTTAGTAGAGACGGGGTTTCACTGTGTTAGCCAGGATGGTCTTGATTTCCTGACCTCATGATTTGCCCGCCTCAGCCTCCCAAAGTGCTGGGATTACAGACACGAGCCACCGTGCCAAGCCACAAATTTGGTTTTGTCGAAGATTTTTGAATCTATATTCATTAGCAATACTAGCCTTTAGTATTTTGTTGTTGTTGTTGTTGTTGTTTGTGATCTCTGTCTGTCTTTGGTATAAGAGTAGTGCTGGTCTTGTAAAATGAGTCTGAAAGTATTTTCTCTTCATCAATGTTTTGAATGATTTTGAGAAGAATCATTAATAATTCTTTAAATGATAGAATTCAGCACTGAATTCATTAGGTCTAGACTTTCTCTTAATGGGAGACTTTTTATTACTGATTGAATCTCCTTTTTTATTTTCGGTCTGTTCAGATTTTTTATTCTTCATAATTTAATCTTAGCAGGTTATATTTGCCAAGGGATTTATTCTTTTCTTCTAGATTATCCAATTTTGGGGCCTATTATTATTTATAATCTTTCATGATCCTTTGCATTTCTTTGGTATCAGTTATAATGGCTCACTTTTCATCTTATTTATTGGGTCTTCTCTCATTTCTTACATAGGTAAAGGTTGGTTGATTTTGTTTATTTTTTTAAAAAAACAAATCAGTTGTATTATTTTTTTCTTTTCTTTTTTTTTTGTAGTTTTAATTTTGTTAATTTCTGCACTGATATTTGCTATTTCCTTTCTCCTCCTAACTTTGGGCTCATTTTGTCCTTATTCTTCCAGTTCCTTGAGGTGCAGCATTAAATTGTTTATTTGAGACCTTTCTTTGTAACTTGATGTGTTTATTGATATTCACTTCCCTCTTAGAACTGCTTTTGCTTTATGCCATAGGTTTTGTTATATTGTATTTTCATTTTATTTGTTTGAATAAATTTTTACATTATTGTTTCAATTTCTTAACTGACTTATCGGGTATTCAGAGCATGTTGTTTTATTTTCATGTATTTGTAAATCTTTTAACATTTCTGCTGGTAAGGTGGTGATTAACTCCTTAAAAGCCTTTGTCTTTCATTTCTAAAGTATAATTTTGTTATGTGTAGTATTCTCCGTTGGCAGCTTTTTCTTTTTTCTCCATTAGCACTTTGAATATATTACCTCAATCTTTCCTGGCCTGTTAGGCTTCTGCTGAGAAGTCTGCTGCTAGCCTTTTTTCAAAACTCTTTATATGTTATTTGTTTCTTTTCTCTTGCTGCTTTCAGGATCTTCTCTTTTTCTTTGGTTTTTGACAGTTTGTAATGTGTCTCAGTGTAGGCTTGTTTTTATTGAATCTGATGGGGGACATTTCCTTTTCTATATCAGGGTATTTACATTTTTTCTAAGGTCAGACAGTATTCTGCTACTATTTTTTAAATAATATTTCTATTCGTTTATGTTTTTTTCTTATTTTTAAATTCCCATGACTTCAAAATTTGCTCTTTTGATACCACCTCATAAATATCATATGCTTTCATTACTCATTTTCATTATTTTTTTTCTACCCTGACTTTATTATTTAAAATAATTTATCTTTGAGTTTACAAATTATTTCTTCCTCTTTAATTCTGCTATTGATGCTCTCCATGACAATTTTGGTTTTGCACTTTTATTTACTTCACTGGATTTTTAAGCTCCAGGGTTTATGCTTAATTTTTAAAAATTATTATTTCACACTAGTTGTGGTGGCTCAAACCTGTAATCCCAGCACTTTTGGAGGCCGAGATGGGCGGATCAGAAGATCAGGAGTTAGAGACCAGTCTGGCCAATATGGTGAAATCTCATCTCTACCCAAAAAATACCAAAAAAATTAGCTGGGTGTGGTGGTGGGTGCCTGTAATCCCAACTACTTGGGAGGCTGAGGCAGGAGAATTGCTTGAACCCGGGAGGCGGAGGTTGCAGTGAGCCGAGATCGCACCACTGCACTCTAGCCTGGGCAACAGAGTGAGACTCAGTCTCTCTCTCATTCTCTCTCTCCCTCTCTCTCTCTCTCTATATATATATGTGTGTGTGTGTGTATGTGTGTGTGTATGTGTGTGTGTATGTGTGTGTGTGTATATGTGTGTGTGTGTGTATATATATATGTAAAATTTCAATTTACTAAATTTTAATTCTGCTTACATTGTTTTTTCTTTTGTTTGGAATTTTTCTCTGTATTTTCTTAAAGTTTGCTGAGCTACCTTAAAACTTTTATTTTAGATACTTTGTCACACAATTCATACATCTACATTTATTAGGGTAATTCACTGGCACTTTATTTCGTCCATTTAGTGATACTATTTTTCCCAGATTGTCCTTAATCCTTGTGAATATGCATCAATGTCTGTATATTTGAAGACAAAGGTGCTTTTTTCAGTCCTCACACACTGACTCAGCCTAGGCAAATCCCTTGGCAGTCAGCTTGCCGAAAGAATCTGAGCAGGCTCTTCGGCATAGTTCTTAGTTTGGGGCCCATTGTGGCTGGTGTGGCACTACATGTCCTTGATGCTCAGGGTTGCTATGGCCTGCCTGACACCGAGCACTGTCTGGAACTTGGGGCCTCTGATATTGACTCAGTGGTGGTGTGGATGAGAGATCAAATCTGCCATGCAAGCCAGAAGCTTGGGGTTGTGTGGTCCTAGCTGGCACTGCAGCAGATCTAGAAGCTCTATGTATAGGTACTAGCCCGAAATCTGGGGCCATGACATTTTTCCAGTTCTGGATTTTATTGTGTCAAGTCTGGTGTTGGGAGTCTAACACAGTCCTATAGTTATTTCCTGCTCTTGACCTCAAGCAAACAATAACTCTCTGCACTGTTCAGCCTTGGTGTCAGGGACATAAGTAATGTAATAAAGTTCTTTCTACCGTCTTCAATGCATCTTTTCATATTATCATGCTATCAGGTATACTGATCTGAAATCTGTACTTTTTATAGTTCTTGTGAAGGTATTTTTGTTAGTGGATAGTTGTTCAAATGGATATTACTTTAGGGGCATGATTACTAGAGTGAATTATTTCATCATTTTGTTCTGCCCCTTCCTACTTTTATATAATTTATTATATTAGTCATTTTGCAAGAGAAAAGCTGATCTAAAAATATTCTGGGAAAAAAAAAAAAGCTAACTTGATGGCTATGTGAGATGCCTCTTGGTTAATGTTCTTAATGTGGTCTATATTCTTAACCTTTGGTCAAGGGACATTGATCTTCTGTTGGCACAAATTAACTTCTTGCAATATATGCATCAGATTCATTATTGTAAAATGTGCCTATAATATAAACACCAGTTTCTCCTCTCTCATGGCCTGAGGGATATGTGTCTCAAATAAATCACTTTGTTCTAGTAACAGTGCTTAAGAGATATTAGAGAGAGAAGCATCTTGCAAAACTTTATAGATTCAATAATTCATCCTTCTGTGACTTTTCAGGTATAAATTTTAAATCTTCAAAATGCTAGAGAAAATGCAATATTCTTAATTTTAATTCCTAATCAATGTTGGCTACCATTTCATCCACTCCAACAAAGCATTAAAAATATCAAGAAAAAAAAGAATATAAGGTCAACTGAAAAAATATAAAGAGCAACAACATACCCTGTGAAATAAGGAGAATACACAAGTGTGTCCTCAACAATAGTCACAAAATCAAAATTTTTTGGAAGAGTGCAGATATAGATTAACGTGAAAAAATGTTAAAATCACAATGATTGCATTGAAAATTGTAATAAAAATAGCTAATTGAAAAATGTAGAGTTATTTTAGAATCTTTTTTTTTTTTCTTTGAGATGGAGTCTCACTCTGTAGCCCGAGTTGTAGTACAGGGGTATAATCTTGGCTCTCTGCAACCTCTGCCTCTGGGGCTCAAGTGATTCTCATGCCTCAACCTCCTGAGTAGCTGGGATTGCAGGTGTGCGCCACCATGTCCAGCTAACTTTTTGTATTTTAGTAGAGACGAGGATTTATCATGTTGCCCAAGATGGTCTCAATCTCCTGAGCTCACATGATCCTCCTACCTTGCCCTCCCAAAGTTCTGGGATTATAGGCATGAGCTACAACACCTGGCCAAGAATCTTTTATGAGAAGTCTAAAGTTAGGGTGATCTGACTGCATAAGAGAAATATGAGGGTCCACCTAAAATCTGCATACTGTAATAGAGTGAGACAGTAGTGCTCCATAACACATACTTACTATATGAGTGTCTTTTATAATTCTTGATTGAAAATACAATCCTTTATTCCCCAACTTGGTAACACTTTAGTGAGAAAAATAGATTACCTGGTAGAATTCAAGCAACTCTTATGTTACTAGAGCAGTTCTAGAAGACATGATTTCTTTGGTGATGATTTTCTAAGTTTCAGTAATAAAAAGTCCATCTTGATCTTGAAAAGAATGCGTAATTTCTAACTTATCAGTTACCTTTTTTTAAAGCAGATACACATATATGCCCGCTTAATTAAAGAGTGATATTATCTTACTCCACCTAAAACAGTTGGCCTAAAAATTATGAAATAATTTGCATTATCAATGTTGAATAGAATAAAGGACCATGCAGTTTTAATATATGCATGAATAAGCTGACTCTTTCAGAAAGGATTTTTAAAAATGTAAACCTTAAGCCATGGACGTGTAAAAGAGCATCAATGTAAGATTATTACTGGCAATTACATCAGATGTCTCTGAAGAGTGTTCAGGCACATGCATAGAAATGAATATTATTCTGTCTTTAATTCCTTTGCTAGCATCAACAGCAGGTTGCTTATTTTCAGTTAATTATGAATTGCAAGATAAAAGAAACAGTCATATTTTTTGGTAGAAAATGAGATTTTTATCATTTTCTATCTGGAAGATTCTGTAATTTGATATGACTGCTTTCAGAAGCACAACTTGCTGAAATTAAAGAAACTGGCTACCAACAAAACTGGAAAAGTGAGAAAATGTACGTGCAGGGCATGGAGAGACTTCCTGAAATGTCTGATTTAGTACATAAGTACATTGCTGTAAGGATGTGTTGTATTGTGTTAACCCATGTGTCCCAAGCAAATAACATACATTTTGTTGTAAGGACAACTATTGCTTTGTATTACAAGTGGTTTCATGGAATAAATTACATTTGACCTATATAATAACACCATGCAATAGTTGCTATTATTACACAAAACAAGAAGCAGAAGAAGCAGAATTAAAGCAACAGTATGGAGATTATTTTCTGTGTGCAAGATCCAGGACCAGAACTCAGGTCTTCTTTAGGTCAAAGCCTTTAAGGTTTCTTCCAGCCGAACTTTGAATGTAAATTAGAATAATTTTATATATTGATGTTTAGAAATATTTGTAAAAAAGTATATTGTTTTAAAAATTGTATGAAGTGTATGTAAAAACAGACTTATAGATGTGAAAATTTTAAAAAGATCGTGAATACTGTTAAGAACAAATAAAAATACTAAATGTTAAGTATTACAGTAAAGAGCATTATTTCAGAAGATACAGGATTATAAATTGGCTACACTCATAAAATAAAACCCTCAGAAAACAAAAGAAATTGGTAGGTGATTTTATGATCACCTACCATAATTGGTAGGTGATTTCTGCTATGACACATCAGGTGAATAAAAAGTATAACTTAAGAAACCTTATATAAAGTTAATTCATAAAGAAAGTATATGTATATTCGCGTGTGCGTGTGAGAGAGAGAGAGATCAGACTATCAGAGAATCACCTTATTTCCTCATAAAAAAGATGACTTAAGAAACCTTAGAGTTAATTCATAAAGAAGGTGTGTGTGTGTGCGTGTGTGTGTGTGAATGCGTGTGTGTGTGTGTGTATGAGAGAAAGAGAAGAGATTAGAATGTCAGAGAATCTACTTATTTTATTTCCTGGCATCCTTAAGACAGTTACCCATATATTAGGCTATAGAGAGAAGCCTAATAGGATTTAAAGTTAACTGAGGAAAGGTCGTAAATAAAATGGAAAGGGAATATGTTAAGGGAGAAAGACTATTTATGAGCTAAATTACGTACGTTTATTGATGTGGGTTTCCAGATAATACTTTCATTTTATAAACTAACCAGTATAGATATAAATAGAGCCAATATTCAAGAGACAAATCTTGGCATAACTTCAGTACCAGTGAGCAGTCATGTAGATGTGGATGTGCTTTTGGTACACTGAAAGTTAAAAATATTAAATATGATCTCAGGTATGAATGTATTGTTTAAGTTATAAAGAACAGACTAGAATAGTAAATAGAAACAAGGCTCAAGTGGTTACCTCTAGGGAATATTACTCATATGAATAATGGAAAGAGTAAACATGTTAGAGCAAAAGTTTAAAGAAGGCTGTTTGGAAAGTGTATAATGGGAATTAATTGTTCAAGTTGGGTTATTGGATCAATGACTTTTTAGAACGTCTTTAAAGCAATCTATCCACAAGTTTATAAAAAAAAAATATGATGGAAAAGTACCAAATGTTATCTGAATCTAAACAAATTGGACCTTATTTCTATTCATCTATTCTAGTTTGTTCCTGATAACTCTAAACAATAAATTTATATCTCAGGGATCTGTGGAATTATAACAAAAGATACAGCATTAATTCATTGGATTCCTAGAAGAGAGTAGACAGAGGGAAGAGATTAAATAAATGACAAATAAATTGTGACAGAAATTTCCTAAATTTGCCAAAAAAGATGAAATGACAGATTGAAGAAGCTGACAGAATCTTCTATCCACAAATACTCAAAGAAACCTATACTAAAGCACATTATAGTCAAAATGCTGAAAAGTGAAGATAAGAAAAAATATTTTCAGACAAAAAGAAACAAACTAGCTTATGAGGAAAAACAATTCTAATGACAAAATATTTCTTCTGAAAATTCATGATTACAACAGTAAAGTAGAACAATATTTTTAAAGGAAGCAATAAAAGAATTAACACAATATTCTATATCCAGTGAAAATAGTCTTTAGAAACAAAGGGCAAGTTGAATATTCTTCTTTTTAATTTTAATTTCTGGGATACGTGTGCAGAACATGTGGGTTTGTTACATAGGTACACATATGTGCCATGGTGGTTTGCTACACCTATCAACCCATCATCTAGGTTTTAAGCCCCGTGTGCATTAGGTATTTAGAACAGTTTTAAATGAAGCATTATCACCAGAAGACCAATGATAAGATAATACCTAAAAGAATTCCACATAGAAGGGAAATGATAGATAAAATATCTGTAATATTAGCAAGAAAGAATAAACAATGGAAAGAGTAGTGATATGGGTAAATATGTTAGGTTCCCATCTTCTCTTAAGCTTTTTAAATTAAGGTTGAGAATTAAAGCACAATTATACCACTAGCTGATTTGTTTCAAATAGGCATAAGAATTATTCTAGATAAATGTAGCGTAAATGGAAGTGGCTAAAAGAACATAGAGTAAGGTAAGTTTTTACATTTCAATGAAACTGCTGAAATTATGACACCAAGAGACTGTAATGAGTTTTGTGTATATATTACCTAGAACAACTAAAATAGGAATGCAAATATATATACTAAAAAAATTATGAGTAAATTAAAATGAAATGCTGAAAAAATTCAGGAAAGACACAAGAATACAGGAAAAAATATACAAAACATAGATTAAAAAACATACAAAATTAAATGGCAAATTTAAGGCATACATATCAATTATTGTATTAAATGTAAGTGTCCTAGAAACACTAATGTCAAAAATTAGAAGAACTGATTGAAAACATGACCCAACTATAAGCTGCCCACAGAGAAAAAAATTCAAATAAATAGATGCAATTATGTTGAAAGTAAAAGAATGCAATAGGTATTCCATGTAAACAAGAATCAAAAGAAAGAGGAGCAATACTAATATTAAAAAAATTGAAATCAGAACAAAGAAAAAATTTAAAGAGAGAAAGAGACTTTAAAATGATAAAAAAGGTCAATTCATCAAGAACAAATAGCAATCCTAATGTGTATGCAGTAAGCAACACATCCACAAATATGAGAGGCAAAAACTTGCAGAACTGAAAGAAAAAAAACAGACAAATCTCAAATTGTACTTTAGTTACTCTTCATCAGCCCTCTGTCAATAATTGATAAAGCAAGTAGAAGACGGCAAAGAAAGAGAAGAATTCAACATCATCAACAAACAAGTTTTAGTTGACATTTATACAACTCTTCACCCAACAAAATACAAATTTACATGTGCTCGTAGAACATATACCAAAATTAACAACATTCTGTATCAGAAAGAAGCCTTAACAAAGTTAAAAGAGTTGAAATAATACAGGATGTATTCTCTGATAAAAGGAAACCAAATTAGGAATTAAAAACAAAGATAACAGGAGAATCTCTCAATACTTGGAAACTAAAACACAGATTTCTAAATTATCTGAGTCAAAGAAGTCTCAAGCAAAATCCAAATGTGCATTAAACTAGTTAAATACAATATAATATATTTAAATATTTGAGATGCAAAAACAAGGTTGAGAAGAGAACCCATAGCACTAATACTTATAAAAGAAAAGAGAAAAAGTTTCAGACCAATAATATAAGCTCTAATCTCAAAAAATTAGAATGAGAAAGACAACGTAAACCAGAAAGAAACAGAGAAAAAAAAATCTAGATAATAGTAGAAATCAAAGAAATTGAAAACTAAAAAATGCAGAAAAATTGAGGACATGGGTAATTGAAAAACCTCAATGTAATTTAAACTCTATAACAACACTGGCAAAGAATAAAAAAGAAGACACAGATTTTAGTATCAGGAATGACACATGGGCTGTCACTACAGACCATGCAGATATCAAAACTATAAAAAAGAAATACTATGAGTAACTCCATACACATATATTTGACAACTTAGAAAAAATTAAGCAATTTCTGAAAAGGCAGAAAATGCAACACACCTAATATGAAATCAGTAACAGAATAGCAGCATAATATCAAGGAAATTGAATGTATAATTTTAAAACTTCCACAAAATACATATTCATAGCTAACTTCTCTAAAGAATATTGTCAATTATTTATTTATTTATTTATTTATTTATTTATTTATTTAATTTTTGAGACGGAGTCTTGCTCTGTCGCCCAGTCTGGAGTGCAGTGGCATGATCTTGGCTCACTGCAAGCTCCACCTCCCCGGTTCACGCCATTCTCCTGCCTCAGTCTCCAGGTGGCTGGGACTACAAGTGCCCACCACCACGCCGGGCTAGTTTTTTGTATTTTTAGTAGAGACAAGGTTTCACCGTGTTAGCCAGGATGTTCTCAATCCCCCGACCTCGTGATCTGCCAGGCTTGGCATCCCAAAGTGCTGGGATTACAGGTGTGCACCACCATGCCCGGTCTGTGAAATGTTTAAAAGAGAACTAAGACCAATCTTGCCTAATCTTTTATAGAATAAATATGAGGGACTATTACTAGTTTATTTTATGAAGCTATTGTTACCCTGATACCAAAACCAAACAAAGGTAGAACAACAACAACAACAAAAATAAATAACCGAAGACCAATATCTATCATGAATGTAGACACAAGTCTTTAATGAAATATAAGCAAATGGAATTCTGCAACATATAAAAATAATTATACACTGTGATCAAGTGAGGTTTATTCAAGGGAAACACGGCTTTATTGATACTCTAAATCAATATATCTAATTCACCATATCAACAGGCTAAAGAAGAAAAATTACATGATCATGTCAATTGATGATACAGTATTTTATAAAATTCAACACTAATTCACAATTTAAAAACTCAGAAAACTAAGAATAAAACGAACCTTTTTAAAAGAGATTATTTGAAGTATATAGGAGGATGTATGTTATATGAAGTATTATGACATTTTATTTTTTATTTACTTTTTATTATAGTTTAAGTTCTGGGATACATGTGCAGAGCGTGCAGATTTGTTACATTTGTATACACATGCCATGGTGGTTTGCTGCACCCATCCACCCGTCATCTACATTAGCTATTTCTCCTAATGCTATCCCTCCTCTATCCCCCTACCCTGCAACAGGCCCCAGTGTATGATGTTCCCCTCCCTGTGTCCGTGTGTTCTCATTGTTCAACTCCCACTTATGAGTGAGAACATGTGGTGTTTGGTTTCCTGTTCTTGTGTTAGTTTGCTGAGAATGATGGTTTCCAGCTTCACCCATGTCCCTGCAAAGGACATGAATTCATTCTTTTTTATGGCTGCATAGTATTCCATGGTGTACATGTGCCATGTTTTCTCAATCCAGTCTATCATTGACGGGCATTTGGGTTGGTTCCATTTTTTTGCTATTGTGAATAATGCTGCAATAAACATACATGTTCATGTGTCTTCATAGTAGCATGATTTATAATTCTTTAGGTATATACCCAATAATGGGATTGCTGGGTCAAATGGTATTTCTGGTTCTAGATCCTTGAGGAATCACCATACTGTCTTCCACAATGGTAGAACTAATTTACACTCCCACCAAGAGTGTAAAAGTGTTTCTATTTCTCCACATCCTCTCCAGCATCTGTTGTTTCCTGACTTTTTAATGATCACTATTCTAACTGTCATGAGATGGTATCTCATTGTGGTTTTCACTTGCATTTCTCTAATGATCAGTGATGAGCTTTTTTCCATATGTTTGTTGGCCACATGAATGCCTTCTTTTAAGAAGTGTCTGTTCACATCCTTCACCCACTTTTTGATGGGACTGATTGTTTTTTTCATGTAAATTTGTTTAAGTTCCGTGTGGATTTTTGATATTAGCCCTTTATCAGATGGACAGATTGCAAAAACTTTATTTCATTCTGTAGGCTGCCTGTTCACTCTGATGATAGTTTCTTTTGCTGTGCAGAAGCTCTTTAGTGTAATTAGATCTCATTTGTCAATTTTGGCTTTTGTTGCTACTGCTTTTGGTGTTTTACTTCTGAAGTCTTTGCCCATGCCTATTCCCTGAATGGTATTGCCTAGGTTTTCTTCTAGAGTTTTTATGGTTTTAGGTTTTACATTTAAGTCCTTATTCCAACTTGAGTAAATTTTTGTATAAAGTGGAGGAAAGGGATCCAGTTTCAGTTTTCTGCATATTATTAGCCAGTTTTCCCAACACCATTTATTAAATAGGTTTTGCTTATTTTTGTCAGGTTTGTCAAAGATCAGGTGGTAGTAGATTTGTGGCCTTATTTCTGAGGCCTCTGTTTTATTCTATTGGCCTGTATATCTGCTTTAGTACAAGTACCATGCTGTTTCAGTTACTGTAGCCTTGTAATATAGTTTGAAGTCAGGGAGAGTGAAGTCTCCAGCTTTGTTCTTTTTGCTTAGGAATGTCTTGGCTATATATATTGGCTCTTTTTGGTTCCATATGAAATTTAAAATAGGTTTTTCTAATTCTGAGAAGAAAGTCAGTGGTAGTTTGATGGGGATAGCATTGTATCTATAAATTACTTTGGGCAGTATGGCCATTTTCACAATATTGATTCTTCATATCCGTGAGCATGGAGTGTTTTTCCATTTGTTTATGTCCTCTCTTATTTATTTTAGCAGTGGTTTGTAGTTCTCCTTGAAGAGGTCCTTCACATCCCTTGTAAGTTGTATTCCTAGGTATGCTATTCTCTTTGCAGCAATTGTGAATGTGAGTTCACTCATTATTTGCCTCTCTGTTTGTCTATTGTTGGTGTATAGTAATGCTTGTGATTTTTGCACATTAATTTTGTATCCTGAGACTTTGCTGAAGTTGCTTATCAGCTTAAGCAACTTAAGGAGATTTCTGGCTGTGACGATTTTGAGGATTTTTGTGTCGATGTTCATTAGGGATATTGGCCTAAAATTTTCTTTTTTTGTTGTGTATCTGCCAGATTTGGTATCAGGATGATGGAGGTCTCATAAAATGAGTTAAGGAGGAGTCACTCTTATCCTATTGATTGGAATAGTTTCAGAAGGAATGGTATCATCTCCTCTTTGTACCTCTGTGAGAATTCAGCTGTGAATCTGTCTGGTCCTAAGTTTTTGTTATTGTTGTTGGTAGGCTATTAATTACTCTCTCAATTTCAGAACTTGTTCTATTCTGGCATCTGACTTCTTCCTCATTTGGTCTTGGGAGGGTGTACGTGTCCAGGAATTATTCCATTTCTTTTAGATTTTCCAGTTTGTTTATTTGCATAGAGGTGTTTAAAGTATTCTCTGATGGTAGTTTGTACTTCTGTGGGATCAGTGGTGATATCCTCTTTAAAATTTTTATTGTATTTATTTGATTCTTCTCTCTTTTCTTCTATATTAGTGGCTAGCAATCTATCTATTTTGTTAATCTTCTCAAAAAAAAAAAAAAAAGAAAGAAAAAAAAACAAGTTTCTGGATTCATTGGTTTTTGAAGGGTTTTTCATGTGTCTATCCCCTTCAGTTCTGCTCTGATCTTACTTACTTCTTATTTTCTGCTATCTTTTGAATTTGTTTGTTCTTGCTTCTCTAGTTCCTTTGATTGTGATGTTAGGGTGTCAATTTTAGATCTTTCCTGCTTTCTCCTGTGGGCATTTAGTGCCATAAATTTCCCTCTAAACGCTGCTTTAATTGTGTCCCAGAGATTCTGGTACATGTGTCTTTGTTCTCATTGGTTTCAAAGAACTTACTTATTTCTGCCTTAATTTCTTGATTTACCCAGTGGTAATTCAGGAACAAGTTGTTCAGTTTCCACGTAATTGTGCAGTTTTGACTGAGTTTCTTAATCTTGAGTTCATCTAATTTGATTGCACTGTGGTCTGAGAGACTGTTTGCTACGATTTTCAGCCTTTTGCATTTGCTGAGGAATGTTTTACTTCCAATTATGTGGTCAATTTTAGAATAAGTGTAATGTGGTGCTGAGAAAATGTATATTCTGTTGATTTGGGGTGCAGAGTTCTGTAGATAATGTCACACACTGGGGCCTGTTGTGGGTGGGGGCCTGAGGGAGGGATACATTAGGAGAAATGCTTAATGTAAATGATGAGTTGATGAGTGAAGCAAACCAATATGGCACATGTATACCTATGTAACAAATCTGCACATTGTGCACATGTACCCTAGAACTTAAAGTATAATAACAACAACAAAAAAATTCTGTCTCATTGACCTGTCTAACATTGACAGTAGGGTGTTAAAATCTCCCACTACTATTATTGGGTAGGAGTCTAAGTTTCTTTGTAGATCTCTAAGAACTTGCTTTATGAATCTGGGTGCTCCTGTATTGGGTGCATATATATTTAGGACAGTTAGCTCTTTTTGTTGCAGTGATCCCTTTACCATTATGTAATGCCCTTGTCTTTTCTGATCTTTATTGGTTTAAAGTCTGTTTTATCAGAGACTAGGATTGCAACCCCTGCTTTTTTTCTGCTTTCCATTTGCTTGGTGAGTATTCCTCCATCCTTTAATTTTGAGCCTGTATGTGTTTTTGCAAGTGAGATGGCTCTCCTGAATACAGCACACCGATGGGTCTTGACCCTTTATCCAGTTTGCCAATCTGTATCTTTTAATTGGGACATCTAACCTGATTACATTCAAGGTTAGTATTGTTATATGTGAATTTGATCCTGTCCTTATGATGCTAGCTGGTTATTTTGCCCGTTAGTTGATGCAGTTTCTTCATAGTGTCAATGGTCTTTACAATTTGGTATGTTTTTGCAGTGGCTGGCACTGATTTTTCCTTTCCATATTTAGTGATTCCTTCAGGAGCTCTTGTAAGGCAGGCCTGGTGTTGACAAAATCTCTCAGCATCTGCTTGTTCATAAAGGATTTTATTTCTCTTTCGCTTATGAAGCTCAGTTTGGCTGGATATGAAATTCCAGATTGAAAATTCTTTTCTTTAAGAATGTTGAATAATGGCCCCCACTCTTTCCTCTTTTCTGGCTTGTAGGGTTTCTGCAGAGACACCTGCTGTTAGTCTGATGGGTTTCCCTTTGTGGGTTACCCGACCTTTCTCTCTTACTGCCCTTAACATTTTTTCCTTCATTTCAACTTTGGTGAATCTGGCAATTATGTGTCTTGGGGTTGTTCTTCTCTAGGAGTATATTTGTGGTGTTCTTTATATTTCCTGAATTTTAATGTTGGCCTGTCTTGCTAGGTTGGATATGTTCTCCTGGATAATATCCTGAAGAGTGTTTTCCAACTTGTTCTCATTTCCCGGTCATTTTCAGGTACACCAATCAAAGGTAGGTTTTATCTTTTCACGTAGTCCCATAGTTCTTGGAGGATTCGTTTTCTTCTTTTCCTCTATTCTTGTCCTCTCACTTTATTTCATTAAGTTGATCTTCAATCTCTGATATCCTTTTTTCTGCTTGAACAAATTGGCTATTGATACTTAGGTATGCTTCACAAAGTTCTCATGCTGTGTTTTTCAGCTCCATCAGGTCATTTATGTTCTTCTTTAAACTGGTTATTCTAGTTAGCAATTCCTCTAACCTTTGATCAAGGTTCTTAGCTTCTTTGCATTGGTTTAGAACATGCTACTTTAGCTCGGAGAAGTTTGTTATTACCCACCTTCTGAAGCCTTCTTCTGTCAATTCATCAAACTCATTCTCCATCCAGCTTTGTTCCCTTGCTGGCGAGGAGTTGTGATCCTTTGGAGGAGAAGAGGCATTTCGGTTTTTGTAATTTTCAGCATTTTTGCACGTGTTTTTCCTCAACTTCATGGATTTATCTGCCTTTGGTCTTTGATGCTGGTGTCCTTTGGATGCGGGTTTTTTTGTGGTTTTTTTTTTTTTTGTTGATGTTGATACTATTCCTTTCTGTCTGTTACTTTTCCTTCTGACAGTCAGGCCCTCTGCTGCAGTTCTCCTGGAGTTTGCTGGAGGTCCACTCCAGACCCTGTTTGCCTGAGTATCACTAGCGGAGGCTGCAGAACTGCAAAGATTGCTGCCTGTTCCTTCTTCTGGAAGGAAGAAGCCCCAAAGGGCACTCAATGATGCAGGGCAAACATGCAAAACTCAATTGTGTATCTATATATTAGCAATGAACATGCAAATACTAAAATTAGAAATGTAATACAATTTATAATGACTCAAAATATACTAAGGTATAAATCTAACAAAACATGTACAGCACTTGTATGTTGAAAGCTACAACATGTTGATAAAAGAGAGCTAAAACAAGATCTCAATAGAGAGATATACCATATTCATGCATTGTATGACTAAACATAGAAAAATATCTTTTCTCCCCAAATTGACATCCAGATTTAACTTAATTCATATCAAAATCCAAGCAAGTTATTTTGTAGATATAGGTAAGATTATTTTTTGGCAAGATTACTCAAGATCTGTAACAGGTAAAACATTTTGAAAAGAATAATAAATTGCAAGATATCAATATACCTAATTTTGAGACATTATTATTTGACTACAGTTAATGCAGATTGTGTGGTATTGGGAAAAGGGCATGTTCCTAGATTGACGGATTAAAATAGATGACTCAGAAATGGATTCACACATATAAGCCAAACCGATTTTTGCGAAGTGTAGAAATAATTCCTTGAAAGAAAGTCATAGATTTATAGTCATAAAGTCATGTAGTCTTATAATGGAAGAGAAAGTGGACCTACATAGAAAAAATAATAAAATGAACCTCAGACATTCTTAATACATTACACAAAAATTGCCTCAAAACGGATCATTGTCTTAAATGTAAAACATAAGAGTATAGTATAAAAAGTATATATTTTAAAAAATATAGGAAAAAAATATTTGGGATGCATGACTAGGCAAGAATTCTTAGACTTGACACAAGAGCTGCTATATGTAAAGGAAAAATTGATAATTTGGACTTCATTAAAATTAAAAACTTTTTCCTACAAAAGACCATATTAAAAGGATAAAAGGATGAAAAGACAAGTTAAAGACTGGATAAAAATATTTGCAGCTACCTGTCTAACAAACCACTAGTATCTAGAGTATACAAATCCTCAAAATATTAGTAAAAAGTAAACACTCCATTTAGGACCTGTCAAAAGACATGAAAGGACATTTCACTGAAGAGGGTACACAGATAATAAATATATGAAAGCTATTAAACATTATTAGCCATTTGGGAAATATAAATAAAGATCACAATGCGATTTGATAAAAATCACTACACATTTATTACAATGGCTAAAAGAAAAAAATAGTGACAACACCAAACATTATCAAGGATGCAGAGAAACTGGGTCATTCATTCATTCATGGTGGGAATAGGAAATGATACAACCACTTTGGAAAATGTCATGGTAGTTTCTTTGAATAAATATATTTTTAATACTAATCTTGTAACTACCATAGAGCTCAGAAATTTCACTCCTGAGTATTTAATTCAAATAAAATTTACATTCACACAAATATCTGTACATGAGTGTTTATAGCAGCTATATTTCCAATAGCCCAAACTGGAAACAACTCAGATTAATTCAAAGGGTGAATGGTTAAATAAACTCTGGTACATCATACCATGTTATATTACTAAACTATAAAGTGGAATGAATAATTGATTTATGCAAACAACCTGCATGAATCTCCAGCAAATTATGCTGAGTCAAAAAAGCCATTCTAAAAATATTACATAATGATTCCCTGTAAATAGCATTCTTGGAATTGTACAATTATAAAATGGAGAACACATTACTGATTGCCAAGAGTTAAGGGAGGGGTGGAGGCAAGAGATAATTGAGTGTAGATATAACAGGGTAACATAAGGGATTCCTGTGATGAAAATATTATGTATCTTGATTGCATTCTGTCAATATCCTGGTTGTGATATTGTACTATAGATTTTCAAGAGGTCACCATTGGTGATATCTAGATTTATTAAATCTGTAGGACAGGTGGCAGGCTAAAATCTCAGGTATGAGATGCTGTAGTCGAGCAATTTTGTAAGTGCTTTACATGTATTAATTTAGTTACTTTTCTCACAACACTTCTTGGTAGATTCTATCGTTACTCACATTTTGGAAAATGTAACTGAGTTAGAAATTGGCTATATTACTTGCTCATGATACAAAAGCCACGATTTTCCAAAATAAGATTTAAATCTCTAGGATCTGAATTTTTAAACACAGTGTCACACTCTCATTTATAGCACATGTTTAGATATTTTATTCATAACTCACTCTAAAAGTATTTTTATTATCCCATTTGTAGTTAATGATATGGCAGATACATTTGATTTTAATTCTGTCAGCATATTTTATATTTCCTTTTGTTACTGCTTTGTTGTTTTAAAATTACTCATTACATAGTCTATATTTCATTGTTTGGCTTATTTATAACTTGTTAATGTGTTTGTTTGGAAAGAAAAATTGATTAATATATATATACGGTTGTTATAAAAAACATGTGGTTCTCTTTCCATTTTCATGGCTTAAAAGTTAGTTGCCTAGGTACAGTGGCTCATGCTCATAATCCCAGCACTTTGGGAAGCCTAGTGGATAACTTGAGGTCAGGAGTTTGAGACTATCCTGGCCAACATGGTGAAACACTGTCTATACTAAAAATACAAAAATTAGCCAGGCGTGGTAACTTGTCATCCCAGTTACTCTAGAGGCTGAGGCAGAAGAAATGCTTGAGCCGGGAGGCAGAGGTTTCAGTGAGCTGAGATCATGCCACTGCACTGTAGCCTGAGTGACAGAGCGAGACTCCATCCCCCGACAAAAAATGTTAATTAATGTTCTTTTTACTGTATTACAGCAAAAAAGATTCAGAACTCTAAGACAAAGACATAATTGAAAAACATAAATACTTTCAACATAATCCCTGACTTTTACTTCAGAAACTATAAGTACTAATCAGATGTTACTAGTTTTGATTTCTTAGCTTTTATTGCTGATACATTTGTTGCAAGCATCCATTATTTCTCAAGCCAGAGAGTAAGATGTAAGATTATGCAGTATATGTGTGCTGTCCATACTTCCGTTTTCCTACTTACAAACATGATCTCTTTGAAATAAAACAAACAAGTACTTATGGTTCTACGCTCTAGGAACATCAGTACTTTTCATTATGTTAACTCTTATCCAATAACATTTACTGTTTACCTGGAGCTATAGTTATTGTAGTACCATATGTTCTAGGCTGTTTTAAAAAATAGAGAGTAAGTCATTTCTGAAGAAAAATAAAACAGGTATTTATAAGTTTTAGATGCCTGGAATTATTATTTTAATATCATACTGTAAGAAAATCTTAGAATGAATTTTCTCAGGGAATGTAAATTTTTTTCAAAGAAGTATAGATCAGGAGTTATGTAAAGAGTTAGCATTGGCCGGGCGCGGTGGTTCATGCCTGTAATACCAGCACTTTGGGAGGCCAAAGTGGGTGGATCATGAGGTCAAAAGATCAAGACGATCCTGGACAAAATGGTGAATTCCTGTCTCTACTAAAAACACTAAAATTAGCTGGGCTTGGTGGCGCATGCCTGTATTCCCAGCTACTCCAGATGCTGAGGCAGGAGAATCACTTGAACCTGGGAAGGAGAGGCTGCAGTGAGCCAAGATTGTGCCACTACACTCTAGCCTGGCAACTGAATGAGACTCTGTCTCAAAAAAGGAAAGAAAAAAAAAAAAAAGAGCAACATCAATGGAGTGGATTATTTGTTTTTCAAAATAAATGTATAATCATCATTGTCCTTAAACACCATTAAAAAAATTATTTCTAATTTGGCTAAGGAATTTAAACATTGATTGTTAATATATTGTGATAGTGCTATGTTATCAAAAATGTAAAGTAAATGTCAATTTTCACAAAAGCACTTTCACATTTTGTGTTCTAATCACCATGATCATACATAACATGCTTTGACTGCCTCCTATATGCAGAATAATGCCATAGGTTCTATAGAGAAAACAGGAAAAATTAACATAACGTTTTCCCCTTGTTCTCAGGATGCTTAAAATATTGATTCCATACAATACCAATAAATGTTAAAATAATGAAGAAAAATACAATGAAAATATTGTTATTTGTTTATGTGAGTTTTTCAATATGTATGCATCTTTATCAAAAACTATTTAGCATACACATTTATGTATTCATTTATAAAACCTATATATGTACAACTGTATTAACATATGTATTTCATAAAAGATGTTCAACTTATAAATTAAAAGATAAAAATATAACAAATTAATTATACAATATTTATATTTAGCTTTATTAATTCATTTTATGAGGTAGATCCTTATTGAATATAATTCTTCTGATTATTTTGAATTTTCAGACTGTATTTTAGCTAGGCTTGATGATTTTTTGTTGGTCTTTTCAGATCTCATTTAATAAGTGTGACTAAAAAGGAGTACGTGAAGCACATCTCCTTGTGGTTTGTTTTTGTATTTCTTCTTATTATCATCTTCAATATCACGTAGTTTATATTCAATAAACTACATATTTATCGCAATGCATTTCAATGTACTGAAATAAAATAAGAATTCGAAGGGTCCATTTCCAACTTCTGCATATGATAGAATTCCTATTCATTTCTTAAGATGGATTGTGTACCACTTAAGATGCACAGTAATTGAATGTTTGATAGACAGAAACTTTGACGAGAAGAAAATATGCAAAAATTTATTACTTTTAAATCATTTAATAGAAAACATACATACAAATTAAATTTTAATTTTTTATGCACTCTACTAAGTTACTTTCGTAACCACTGTGGCATAGAGTACCCATTTTGGTGACTAATTACATAGACTACAGATAAAATAGAAATAAATAGAGAAAAGGTAGATAAAATGGCACAGACTACAAATAAATTAGAAATATAGAAAAAAAAGATAAATTCTGGCATAATTGGGAAAATTATTGCAAAGAACAAAGTAACAAAACTGAACACAAATAGATTGGTATAACTTAAAATTAGTGAGAAATACCTGAAGAATATTTAGTAATAAGTGCCACAGATATGAGTTAACAACATGCGAAAGAATGGCCTCAGTAAAGAAAACTTCTTGTTGTCAAGATAAGTTATCAAGTTCAATAGTTTTTCACAGCAAAACGTATTTCTCACAACAACATTCTTTGCATGATCAGGTGACTGTCCAATGTAGCTGTCTTCCATGTAGTAACTCCACATTTAGTGTTATTCAGGTGCAACCTCAAAATTAAGAAATACAGTTATGATAACTACTTTTAAATAAAAAAGCATAAATAATGAACCACTTCTGCTTAAATAGATATTTCTGAAAATTATGCATAAAAAATTTGCTTATCTTCAAAGTGGCACAGGAGTATAAGAACCCATGTCTCTTAATGAGGAGAAAACCCAGATTTGTTAGTGAATAATAATAATGTCTGAAGTCAAATATTCATGTAAATGATGGCAAATTCAGTTTTGGAACTTTATAAAAAAAGGTTGAGAATGAATAAAGATAGAACACCAGAAAACAATGAACAACAATGGAGGAAAGTTCTAAATTCCTCTTTGTTTGAATTACGTTTTAATTAACTCATATAATACTGAAATTTATTATTTATTTTAGAATTTCATATTTGCATGAAACAACAACCACAGTAAGTTATATGCAAAAAATCCCTTCATATTTATTAATGGCATTACTACTCATAAGCAGAAAGGGAACATACTGAAGACCATTATGTTAGATATTATTTGCTGCTGTTAGTCCTGAATGTGAACACTGATGATAAATCTTTATGAACTGCAGATGAATCCAATCTGGAATTTAAAAGAGTTTTAATATCTGTCCATTAAAATGACAAATGACTTAAAGAGATTCGATGTAACAAAAATGGCATTAGCTCACAGCTGAGAACGTAGTACTAAGGAAAGTAAAAAGGTTCAACACCTCCAGATATATTTAACAGAAGATATTTCAACCTGTAGCATTTCTGAGAGTAAACTGTGCATCTAGACAGGACTGTTATTTGCTATGAGAAATATTATGCTTCAAATAAATTGAAGAGCTCGAAAGCGTCGTAGGAGTACATTACTTAGAAACTGCACCTATTATTTGGTATCAATACTAAAGCTTATGAAAATCTGACGTGTTTATTTCAATTTTCATATTAGAAAATCGTTCAATAGAAGCTATATCCTTTTTTGGAATTTTACAGCATTCAAGGATCTGTTTCTAAAATCAATAAACATGGACCAAACTTCTTCTTTTTTTTTTTTTTTTTCTGAGATGGAGTCTTATTCTGTCACACAGTCTGAAGTGCAGTAGCGTGATCTCTTCTCCCTGAAAGCTTTGCCTCCCGAGTTCAAGTGAATCTCATGCTTCAGCCTCCTGAGTAGCTGAGATTACAGGCATATACCACCATGTCCAGCTAATTTTTGTATTTTTAGTAGAGACAAGTTTTCACCATGTTGGCCAGACTGGTCTCCAACTCCTGACCTCAAGTCATCCACCAGCCTCAGCCTCTCAAAGTACTGGGGTTACAGGGGTGAGCCACCACACCTGGCCTGACAAACATTTTTTAAATACACCTATACATTGTGTAATATAACAACTGTAATTATATTAAACAGAAACTGTTCCCCAAAATGGCTAAAAGTTACATAGACAACCATGTGCAAATTAAAATAAATATTAACTTATTAGAACATTATCATCCCATATTTTTGTTGTTCTCTCAAAAGCTTTAATTACCTCATATATTTTGATTTAAATGATATTTAAATAGTAAAATAAATATAATGCCAAATGACTATAGTATCTAACTGATGTATACATTCAGATACTAAGTATTCAAAGCAGTCAGTTAGGTTGACTGGTTTGAATTTGAAGTATGTTACCATGTGAAGTGTTAACACTGGGACTTAGTAACTCATGCTAGCTGGCAGAGTGATTTCTGGTCTAAGCATACTCATTTCTACATTCCTTTATGGCTACTAGTAGATGAATGATTCTCCAATTGAGAATTAATTTTAAAAGAGGGAATTAGTGAATGTAGATGAATAAGTGAAGAAAAATTATAAAAAAGCAGAAGTGAAGAATTTTGAAATGGAACTTTAGAATAGTTGAAGACTCTGAGAGAAAAGTTACTGATATCAGAAGGGATGGAAAGCGAAAAGATTTATTTTAGGTGTGGCTGAAGATGAACCACACATTGGTGCAGTCTTTATATCTGAAACTTAGTGGAATCTAGAAGGCAAAAGCTAGGTATAAAGTAGGATATATATTCAGTACATAGAATAATAGACCAAAAGAAAATATTAGTACAGACATCAGCTGAAATAAAATGAAACACATTTTAAAATATTTCCTTTCTTTTTACAAGTGAAACTTATAATTTATCTATGTATTTACATAATTTACAATCTTTAAGCAATTGTCACATAAATATAGACTGCAACTTTACATATGCTAAGCAACAGATACTTGTTTTTCCCCACCAAGATACTTGAGTTAAATAAAAAATTGACAGCATTTATACCACTTTCTTTACTTTCTCTCTTCTTCCTCTTTTTTAACCATTGCTAGACAACTTAGAATATATGAAATTCAATTTATTTCAGGCAACTTCTCTACCATCACCATGTTGATCATTTCTATAGCAGAAGGCAGAAATAAATTTTACCAAATTTCTAAAAGAATATGAAAGTTTAGATGTACAAAGAAACCCCTAACATCTAAAAAGTTGATTTAATATTAAGAAAAAAATAAAACAAAATGATGACTTCCACTTCAGGCAAGATAATATAAGGGATTAATTTTACCATCTAAAATTTACCAACTTTACCACACCAACAACAAACTAGACGAAATCTATGAAATCAATGGCTTTCACTGGAAAATAGTTTAGAAACAGCAGAGTTCACTGAGGGAAAGGAAACAACCAAGATGAGCTTCACAAGTGTACCATTTAATTGCCTAAGACAGTTTCCAGGCAACAACACAAAGAAGGAAGCCAGTATAGGTTCCAAAGCTCTTCCTGAGATGAGGAAACAGATTTAAGTGCTTGGGGAGGTAAAGGGAGTAGACATCGAAGAAGGGCAGAGTCTCAGAGAACTGTGCAGAGAGATTCACAAATGTATTCAGAGTTCATGTCTTCAACTCAGTACTGATAAGGATTCCGGGAAAAGCATCTGGAAACGAGCAGATAAAATAATCCCCAGAGATCACAGGAGATTGGGAAGTGTCCTTACTTTCACTATTCAGAGCAGAAAAACATCCAAACAAGCAAGGTATCAAACGGGGTCTTTATATTGGTATTGCCTGAGTGGTATCGTCAGATTAGCCACACATTAAGGTTAATCTGTTAGGACTCACCTAACAAAGCTGAAAGGCAAGGCTCAAATGAATTTAACAATTTACACCCATCCAACATTTACACTGCATCCAAGAGGAAAGCTAGAAAGTATCAAAAGAATACCAAAAAAAAAAAAAAAAAAAAAGTCCAGTGCCTTACAATGTTTGATTTATAATGCCTAGAATCAATAAAAATTGGCAAGTATCCACATAAGCAAACATATTGAGGAAAAGAGCAATAAAAAAACCCGGATGTGAACATATAACTGAATTAATATTAATGAGCATTAATACAGTTATTGTAAATATGCTCTATGTGTTTTAAAAGGAAAAGGAAAGCAAGTGTATGATATGAGATTTGGAAGGTATAACTAGACCCATATTGAAAATTTAGATGTGAAAAACAGCAAGTCTTAGATTTAAAAAATACACTTGATAGAATTAACACTATGTTGCATTAAAAAATTGTGATTATGAATGCTTAGCAATAGAAACTACTCAAAATGAAACAAAATAAGGAAAAATGTTTAAAACTTTACTACCAGTGAAGCATGAGACAACTTTAAATGTCCTACTATAAATCTAACTGAAGTTTCAGTAGGAGGGAGAAGAGCAAAGAAAAGAATTGAGAAAAATAAATGCAAAAAATTTTAATTCAATGAAAACCATAAACCCACAGATTGAAGCTTAATGAAACTCAACCCGAAAATAAAGTAATTAAACTTAGAATAAATATAAAAATACTTAAAAGTACACAGAGGGAGAAAAGATAGTCTACAAACAAAACAAAAAGGTTAAGAATGAGAGCAGACTTCCCATCAGAAAAATTGCAAGTCAGAATACAGTGTAATAACATTTTGATGTAAGGAAAAACAAAATGTCAAGCTAGAATTATAATCCAGCAAACATATTCTCCTAAAACAAAAGGAAATGTTTTTTAGGTTTATAAAAACAGAAAAAAAAATATTCTCAGATGAGTAGAATGTGAAGTGTACAAAGAAGTCCTCAGGGATATAAATAATAATAATAATAATGGTGGATAGAAAACTTATCTACCAAAAACGTGAGAGCTAACTATTTAGTACACGTGGACACAACGATGGAAACAATAGATGCAAGGGGTTACCTTAGGGGAGAGGGTGGAAGGAGGGTGTGGATCACAAAACTACCTATCAGGCACTATTCTCACTACTATGGGTGACGAAATTATTTGTAGACAAAACTCTAGTAACATGCAATTTACTCATGTTACAAACCTGCACATGTACCTTCTTAACCTAAAATAAAAGTTGAGAAAAGGAAACTAAATGGGACAAATAGAACAAATAACAAGGTGATAGGTTTAAATTCAAAATTCAAACATAAACATGTTAGATGTAAGTTTTCTAAACACCATAATTAACAAGTAACAGTTTGTATAACAAAGATACAGCTGTATGTTGTCTATAAAACACACATTTTCAATGTAAGGACACAGACAGTTTAACAGTAAAAGGTAGAAAAATATACCATGCTAACACTAATACAAAGCAAACAGGTATGTCTATGTTAATTTCTGACAAAGTAGAACTGACAGCAACATATAAACTAGTAATAAAGAAAGTCATTTCATAAAGATAAAGGAATCATTTTGTTGAGTGTCAAGTGCAGACAAGGATGTGGAGAAACTGGAACTCTGATTCACTAATGCTGAGTACTTAACATGCTGCTGAAGAAATTAAAATGAGGAAAACTGGCACTATAAAATAAAGCTGAATGTATATTTTATGACAGAGCTATTGTTATCCAAATATATTAATTTATTGAGCTATATAATTATTTATCTATTTTTATATAACATATATAAATGAAATAATCTCATTTTTACTGATGATAAAATCCTTTATAGGACATAGATATCTTCTGAACATTAGGAGAATAGTATATGTGTAGGTGGTTGATTCTTTTTTCTCTTTCTGAAGTATGAGTGTAAATAGTAATGCTGCATTTTCTATGAGAAGAATTTGTTCTTGTCTAAGTTCCTTGAGGGGATGGCATTGTCCCTGTATGGATAAAGGTTAAGAAAAAATAAATATTAGGATGTAACATGTGTTTTCAAATCATTTAACACTTGTAGGGAAGTCATGTTTCTTTACCTCTCTGGAAGTTCTGTTGAAGAAAGATGACCAACTGAAAAAGTATGCAGATTTCAACACTGGGTTGCAGGGCTTATGGAAATCTTGAGATTGTTTACCTAGAAAATGGACCCAAAATATAACATCAAAACATAACAAAAGGCCTAGAGTGCTCAGAGATAATCAGAATGAATAGCCCAAAAAATGTAAATTTTTATTTATACAGTAATGAATACATATGGCTAAATAGGTTGGCCCCTGAGTTTATGGTATGGAAAGATAAGATTGCAATATATTTTCCCAAGGGTTGGAGATTAGGAAAACTGCCCCTACAACACTTGAGGTTGGGAGTAATTTTGCAACAATTACGTATTTTCTTTTCTTTTTCTTTTTTTTTTTTTTTTGAGACATAGTCTTGCTCTGTTGCCCAGGCTGGAGTGCAGTGGCACGACCTCGGCTCACTGCAAGCTCCACCTCCCAGGTTTACGCCATTGTCCCACGCCCGCCTAGTATTTTTTTTCTCTTTTTTTGTGTGTGTATTTTTAGTAGAGACGGGGTTTCACCATGTTAGCCAGGATGGTCTCGATCTCCTGACCTCGTGATCAGCCCGCCTCAGCCTCCCAAAGTGCTGGGATTACAGGTGTGAGCCACCACGCCTGGCCTAAATTTGTCTTTCACTCTTAATAACCTAGATATGGTTTGGATCTATGTCTCCACCTAAATCTTATGTCTAATTGTAATTCCCAGTGTTGGAGGTAGGATGTGGTGGGAAGTGATTGGATTATGAATGTGGAATTCCCATGAATGATGTAGTAATACCCTTGGTACTGTGTAATGAGTGAGTTCTTATGAGATCTGGTTGTTTAAATGTATGTGGAACCTTCTCCACCTTTCTCTTGGTCCAGCTCCTGCCATGTAAGATGCCTACTCCTGCTTTGCCTTCTACAGTAAGTAAAAGCTCCCTGAGGTCCAGAAGCAGATGATGACATGCATTTTCAAAAGCCCGTGGAACCGTGAGGCAATTAAACCTGTTGTCTTCATAAATTACCCAGTCTTAGGTATTTCTTTATAGCACTGTGAGAATGAACTAATACAGACCCTTATGATTAATTGGATCCCGCTGGACAATCCAAGAAAATCTCCCCATTTTAAAATTGGTTGATTGACAAATTAAATTTGATCTACAAGAGTAATGTCCCTTTGACATGTAGCATAATACATTCACAGACCCCAAGGGTTAGGACATGACATCTGTGGAAGATCATTCTTATACCCTGCACACATAGGGTATTCACTACTTTGTTAAATTTACTAGAAACAAGAAAACTACACAAAAATATATAAGGATGTGACAATTAAGGCAAACTTTTAGCAATTTCATGAGATTAAAATTACTGTGGAAATAATGGAGAAAATCCAAAAAGAAGTCTACAGTTAGTCACAGAGAGATGAGCACTATCCAAGAACAACTCATAAATAAAAGAAAAATCATAAGACTCTTAAAATGAACACAGACTAGACTTTGCTCATTGTCCAGTCCCAGCAATTGTAGGTTCTCACAATATTTTCAATTATGAAGACATGGGAAATGATAGCAGATAAAGAATCCAATAAACTTATATAACTTGTTTTCTGTTGAAAAGTCTCTATGTGAGAAATGACTTGCCTGGTCACACTATAAAATAGAAACCCATTTCCCCTGGGTATCTATCATTTTAACACTTCTCAATATTTTTTACATAGTTGTTCACTCTTTATATAATATGTATTTTTATGTATATTTGCTTATAGTCTTTCTATATTACTAAGGTATAAATCATATCTGGACAGAAGTTTTATTTTTCCTCTGCTTTATTCCTAGAATACAGAAAGTGCCAGAAATACAATAGGAGTTTGGTAAGTATGTGTTTTATGAATGAATGAAAGTTATCATATATAAGTTTATGTAACATGTTAAACCTATTTTCTTTATGAATTAACCAGTCTTGAGTATTTCTATATAGCAGTTTGAGAATGGACTAATACAGACCCTTATGATTAATTGGGTCCACTTGGATAACCTAAGAAAATCTGCCAACTTTAAAATTGGTTGATTAACAAATTTAATTTGATCTACAACAGTAAGTAATATTCCTTTGACAAGTAATATAATACAGTCATAGACTCCAAGGGTTAAGACGTGACATCTATGGGGGACCATTATTATGCCCACCACAAATAGGGTGAGCATAATATATTCCTGGAAGAAACATTTCTCATGAATCCATTCAAGTCTCAGTACAGTGGCCATAAATGTGTGTCACTCAGATCTCCATCAAGAGATGACTACAGTTCTGGGTCTTGACCCTTTGGACTCATGATTGCAGCTCCATTCATCATTGCAACTGCACCATGGTAACAACTTTCTCAGGCTGCTTCTGGGTCATGAATGGACATGAAGGGACACCCTTGCTGGTCTATTTCTACCAATCTCACAATTATTCCAATTGGCAGCCTTTGCTAGTGGACTTATCATCAGACTGTTAAAAACTTCCTCAAGAAAAACAAAAACAAAAAATAAAAACAAAACAGCAACCAAAAAAAGCCCTGCAATCTAAAACTGCTCCTACCCAAACCACCATTCTTATGCTCTCTCACGGTTCTGAGAATTGTGTTATCATCTAAATGCTTTTCCTAATTCTTCTTGCTCCCGTCCAATATGTGTTTCCCCAGAATTTCCTCTAATAAATCTCTTGCATGCCTAATTCCAAGTTAACATCTGCTTCTTTGAGGACCCCAAATGCATAACTGGTACTGAGTTGGGGTTCTGAAAAAACAGCAGTAAGTTGGAATTTTGGAACTAACTCACTCATCGTTCAGCTGAAAGAACTGTCTTGGAATATGAGGCATAGTTACTCCCTGGCATAAGATGGCAACCACAATGCTGAAGATTTCACCAACGTTGACCTGGGAAAACATCCAAGAAGGAAAGTGTTCTTGCTGATATAATGAGTCAGACGTGTAAAAGATATGCAGGAAATAGTACTTACAAAGACATCAAAGTTGGCTGATTATTACTAAGTGGGATTGACACTAAAGAAGGATAATGACTAACTGAGGGCAGTTAAATAGTTAAGGCTAGGAGAGGCAGAAGGAATTGTTGATAGATTGCAAAGAGACTGATATCCTGCAATGGATATCAGAGCTTATTAGCAGATACAGGAGTTAATAGAATTGAAGAGCTCCAGATATGTTACATTCTGAGTTAACGTGGTTATATTATGCTAACTGAGGTCAGAGCCCTGAGGAGGAAAACTGGCACCCTAAACTATGAGATAGGAATATCAAGATAGATATTCCTAAAAAATTTGGCTCTCTAGGCTCCATGAATACTCAGCTGTTACAGGAGTGGCCTATTTCTTTCATATAATACAAGACACTGTCAAGCTTTCTCATATACAATGAGAAAAGGTGTCCCCCACCTGCGAGCAAGACCGTGCCATTTACAGCAGTTATTTTATGCCTTTTGAGAGACAGCTCCTGGTGTGTAAGTGGAGTTTTGTGGACAAGCAACACTTAACTCTGTGGCACCACATAACCATGACTCCAGAACTGCTCATTGCAAGCTGAATCTGCTATATCCAAGTCAGAAAGTTTGGGGGGCATTTTGTAATGTCTGAAAAGCTTATTATTACTAGCATTATGATAAACTATGAAGACATTTATTGTTCAGAAATGCATAACAGCATATAAAGATGAAACGTTTTTAATATTTTACAAAATAGTTCAACAAAATAAGAGAGGAAGTAAATATGATAAATTCAAACAATTATTAAATTTGAAATATAATTGTTGAAAATTTTTCAAAGGCAGAAAGTCAGAAAAGTATTTTATTACTAGTATGTAATCATTATATAAAAGTATGGGCTTAATTATTAAATAATTAGCACTTAGAATATGTTGATCAGCAAATATCTTAGAAATACTGCCTAGAGGATGATCTCTGTCTATATATTATAGGCATTGATATTTTACAATAAAAATAAAACATATACACTCTAATGATAAAATCGGAGTCTCATGTATGGCCATATGTTTATTATATTTTTATAACAAATGTTTTTAATGTTTCTAGAGTCTATGCAATATAGGAATTCCATATAATTTGAATAAATTACCTAGATTCATTACTTTGGCTTCTGTGAGTTTTACCAGTAGTCATCAACATATTAGAGTGTCTTAAGCCTAAATGTCTGAAAATGCTTATCTTAATGTATTTTAACTTTAAAATAGTCTGTGTTTAATGGCAAGGCAGCACATATTAATGTAATTCTCTTGACTTATATGCAATTAGGATATATTTGCAATAGAAACTACTAAATAAACCAAAATGATTTAATGTGATATTGATTTTAATATCTCAGCTTAATGAAAACTTCTAAAAGTTTAGAAAATGATATAATTAATTAAAAATGTTTAATTCTAATAGCTTCTGAATCTATGAGATATTTCAAGATGCTATAATAAAACTGTGATTTAGAAATGTGAATGAAGTGCAAACAGGCATCTAGTGTCACCTATTTTGTTGTACAAAGCATTCTAGAGCCCAGGCAGGGCCATGATGCAGTATACACTACAGAGAAACGGTGAACAATCTACCTGCTGCACTTATTGAAACTACAGGCTAACGCTAATTACTGGAGAGGCTTCTTCTCATCTCCAATTTAATCATGCATTAGCAGAAGAATTTCAGAGCCAGAGAGGGGTCTGTACTCTGTTCGCATATATGCATTTTCCATGTATTTAGTTTTCAAAAATCTATCTCATGTCAGGCACTATGATTGTTTCTTGATAAAAAGGAGTGGATGAATCCAAAAGTAGCATTCTGTAGGAAAATGACGGAAAAAGAAACTGAAATATTGAAAGTCTAGCATTATTTTTTTAAATCCTATTATGATCATTGGATATGGAGATGTGATATTTCCTTTTGTTGTCTTAATAGGTGTTATATGTTCTGTATGTGTAAGGGTCAGATATAAATAATACAATTATATATTTGCTAATCCTCATACATATAAATGGAATTAAAAATACTAAGTACATATATATGTTTTAGTTTGAGAAAATCCTTTACAACTTTCATGGAAGATAGTAAGAAAACCAGTTTGGCAGAAGTCAAACTTCAGATGCTTTTTCTGGTTTTCTAGTCACAAATCCTGGTCTACATGTGTTTTATAACTTATCTGAATCTTGGTTCTTAGACTTTATTTCAGTCTACCTCTTTATTATTAACATCACCTATTTCAAATACAATACATAAATTCTTTTTTTTCTTAGACCTACAGTCAGCGGAAAAACAAAATACACACACACACCCCACCGATTTATCACTTATTTCAAATACAATATGTGAATACTTTTGTCTTAGACCTACATAGTCGGTGGCATAACAAAATACACTCCCCCCTGACATATGTATATATACTAAACAAAGAAAAAAAAAACAAGCCAATAAAAACCCACAATATTTGCAAAAGACAGAGAAAATAATGCATACATTGAAAAAATACATTGCAGAAAAAAGAAAAGCATCCAAAGTTATTAACTGTCATGGCAAAATAGATACATGTGAAAAATAAGTCAATAGATTGTAGAATCAAAGGGGAGATTTGGGTACACATATTTGACAATTCATTTTATAGATAATGAGATTGTGATTTTGGTGTTTTTCCTGAGCTATTTATACACCTATTTGGCGGTAGACTTGGAGTCCTAGTGATAATCTTTTAGCGTAAATATTTTTGATATTTTTCCTTTAGATTAAGTAGGATCTAGTTTATAATTTCTTATTTGAGACATTATAATATAAAAGTATCTTATCCTTTAAACTGGTAGTTTTAGACAATTATAGAAACTGATAATATTGAGGAAACAAGATTTTTTTATTCTTCACTTGATAAGCTAGGGAAAATTTTAGGGTTACATGACTCAAAAAGCTGAGTCATTTCAGAATTAAAGCACATTTTGAAAAAAGAATGTGAGATTCTCTGAATTCACTAGGCTCTAATCAGGTTAGACTAGCAACTAATAGAACATAATTTATTTGTTACAAATTCTATTAACAAGTAATAATACCAGTTACCATAAAGAAAAAAATCATCAACAAATAATGGTGTCTATATGCATTATATATCTGTTATGAAACACTGTGAACTGTAAACCTTATGCCCTGAGCTATGACAAAATCAATTTTACATTTTATAAAAGCACTCTGATAGTCAATTTAAAAGAGGAAAACAAATTCCAGATAACTGGTCAGTAGGCTTCTGGAATAACATAGGAAAAGAATGGAATAAACCTGAGCTACGGCAATAGCTGTACGGATGAAAAAATTTGGTTTAATATACAAATGATATAGATTTGAGTACTGACATAGAAGTGGAATACTTAGAGCTAGTGCTGAGGAGAGAGTCCCAGAAGTTGCAGATTTGTGAATGATACACATGGATACAGAAGTATATCGGGGTGGACAAGATTTCCTAGGGGTAAGCAAAAAGACTGAAGACAAAAATAGGCAGTAGATTAGAAGGAAAAAAAGACAAAGAGGAGGAAAATCAGGATGTTGTATCATAGAAACCAGCAGAATATAGAAGTATAAAAAGGATGGACGTGTAAGAAGGAAGGAGATGCCAGTTGTCAACTTTTGTTAACACTATGCCATCTGAGGCACTGTCCCTCCAGCCTACCACCTTCTGCTACTAGATTATGACATAAAATACTCCAATTTAAAATACCTCAATACCTTAGTCCATATAGCATATTTTAAAATCATTAGGTTTCAGCTCAGATTTTCTATTGCTGTGTTATCTTTGACTAATTTTTATAACTTCTATATTCTCCATTTTTCTTTTCTGTAAAATGTGATTACTTTATTGAGAAAATACAGATATTTATTATCAGAATGATAGCATGTCTTATGCAGTGCTTGGTATTAAATACATGGTAAGCCTTGAAGAGTCAGCAACTATTTAATGATTATTAACATTTATTTGACATTTATTTGGCATTTAAGGCCATCTGGGACTTGCACCCATCTACTTCTTTAGTCATCTCTTGCTGTAATAACCATTATACTATGTTACAACAATTTTATCTCCTATTTTCCCCTCAGTGCATTATTAATTGAAATTTTGAATCAATGGTAACTTTTCAAACATGATATCACCAGATTACTATTATTATATTAGTAGATTGAAGAATGAGAAGGCATTTTTTAATTAGAAACACACCCATCTATACCTGTCTTCTCTTTAATGTTATTCATTATGTTATATTTGAAAATTATCACAGTAACTAAATTGTTACTAGAGTCTAGGGAAGAGGAGGTAAGAGATAGCTGTTCTAAATGCCTTAGTCCATTCAATGAGAAGATGAATGGTTATTAAAAGCTGCTGATTGAGCTCTGTAACAGTAAGTTATGAATAAAAATGTAATTTTTCTTGTATACAAAAGAATTCCATGGGAACTTGGGTTACATTTAATTTTATTGAAATATTTCCAATTATGGCAGGAATAAAGTAAGAAAAATACCAGTGAGATTTTCAAAAGATATTTAATATGGAGATGTTGTCACACAGAAAGAATGCAAAGGCCCCTCATGATATCAGAAAGATGAGTTTTTAAAAAACAAATTTGTCCTTTAAATTGCACAGCTCAAATAAATAAACTTGAGGAGAATAATACAGTATTTTCTATGTACAAAATTTTTTTTAAATATACTATTTATGTATGTGATACAGTAATGAGGAATTACTGTCATCTTAGTAAATTACTAGAGTAAATCAAGGAAGATAATTTGAATTTAGCACATATCCTCAAAAAAATCCGTGGTGGATAACAATATTTAATCAGGGCAGTTGATTACGTTGTTAGACTCAAGTATTCAACAAAACTATTTGGGGGATATATATTCTTTTAAAAATATTTTAAATTTTGAATTATCTTTATTTGTTGACAGCTTTTAGAAATATTTCAAAATTTACACAAATGGAAATCTTCAACTCCACTTATTTATATCTGCTTTAATTCTTTCAAAATTACCCTTTACTTTTTAGAATATAAGTTTCAAACTTTTAAAACATTTACACTTATTTATTTATTCTTTTTGTCATTATTTTTAAAGGATTTGTTTTCTTAATTTTACCTGACAATTATCAGTACAAGTATATAGAAATGCAATTAGTTTCATATAACCTCGTATTCTGCTAACTTATTGCACAAGTTTATTGGAACATAGTTCTAATAGTAATATACTAATAGTAGATTTATTAAAAGTTTTTATATAAAAATACGTGATCTATGACTAGAAATAGTTTTTCTTCTCCTTTTACAATAGAGAAGACTTTTTTTTTTTTTTTTTTTTTTCATTTTCTTGCTTAACTTCCCTGGCTAGAACTTCTAGTTCAAAGTTAAACAAAGTTAAACACAAGTATCAAGAGCAGGTATTCTTATCTTGTTTCTGATCTTAGAGGGAAAGCATTTAGTTTTTATCATTAAGGTGCAATTTTAATTTTGGATTTTTCATAGATGTCTTTTATCAGATTGAGAATATTCCCTTTTGTTTCTTATTTATTGACCGCTTTATCATAAATATTGGATTTTGTCAAATGCATTTCTGTTTCTAAACAAGATAGTGTGGATTTTGTTATTTTTTTTATTGTTCACATGATGTTTTGTACTATTTGATTTTCAGATGAGAATTCAACCTTGCATATCTGGAATAAAAAACAGTTTTTCATAGTGTTTGATCTGTTTTATACGTTGTCATGTTCACTGCACTAGTACTTTGTTGAGGATTTTTATGTTTATATTTATTCATATGAGATTCTGGTCTGTGGTTTTCTTATAGTATCTTTGTCTGGTTTTAGTATCAGGGTAATACTGGCCACATAGAATGAATTGGAGAGTATTCCTTTCCCTCATCTTCATTCTTTGGAAGAGTTTGCAAAAAACTAGTATTAATTAAAAAAAAAAAAAAACATGGATTTTTATTCATTTGTTTCTTTGTTTAGTGGCTTAGCATATGATTTATCTTGGAAAATGTTTCATGGATATTCTGACATTTAGGAACAGCACATTTGAGTGCTCAGTCTATGTTTGTATTATTGCTCAGCTTCTAAATCCTTTTTGATCTTCTACCTAGTTCTATTCATTACCAAAAGTGGGGTACTGAAATCTCTATTACTTCTGAAATGCCTATTTCTCCTTCATTTCCTACTGTCAGTTTTGCTTTAGGTATTTTGAGGGTCTATTGTTAGGTTCATATATGTTTATAATTATTACATATTGCTGATAGACTCTATTGTTGTAAATGCCTCTTTTTATCTCTAGTAACATTTTTTGTTTTGAATTTGATTTTGCCTGATATTAGTATGGAAACGTAAGATGTCTTATGATTGTTTGCATGACATAGTTGGATCTAATTTTGTTATCCAGTATGAGAATCTCTGCCTTTTCATTGATTACTTAGTCAATTTACATGTAATGTTATTATGTGTATATTTAATAGTTGTATTTACATCAGCCATTTTACTCTTTTATGTTCTCTGTGTCTCATGTCTCTTTTGTTTCTGTATTCCTTATTTTTTTATTTTGTGCATTAATTGAATATTTTACAAAGTAGCATTTTAATTTTTAAATAACTTTTTCAACTATATTTTTAGAAGTTGTTTTCTTAGTGGTTTCTATAGAGCTTACAATGTATCTCTTAGCTTATCAGGATCCACTTCAGATTTATATTGACTTAATTCCAGCAAGGTATAGAGACATTTTTTCTATATAGTTTTATTTTCTTTTACACATTTTTGTGGTAATATTGTTAAAAATATTGTAGCTATAAATGTTATAAAACCAATACTATATTGGTATAATTATTAGTTTATATAATTTTAAGACTTTTATAAAAGCTTAGAGAGGAAAGGGAAGAAGCATGTATTTATAGAATTTGTTATGTTAACCGTTTTATTTACCATTTCAGGGTTTATTCTTTCTTTGTTTCTTTTTCCTTACTTATTTGAGTTACAATCTGATGTCATTTCCTTAATCCAATGCAGCTTTGCTCCCACTTACCTTCATTTGCTGTTGTTAGGACATATACTACCTTTCTACGTACTATAGGCTCAAAAATGCAATTATACATATTTTATACTATATTTTAATGCATTAAAAGAGTAAGAACACAAAAGGTGAATTTGCACTATCTTTATAATTGCATAATTACTTTTATTGGTTTTCTGCATGTGTGTGTGTGTATTCAAATCTAGAATCAATTCCTTTCAGCATAATGAACTTTCCTATTATTTTTTGTTAGACTGGTCTGCTAAGAATAATTCTTTCAGTTTTTGTTTGCCTGGTTATATTTTCATTTTACCTTCCTTTTTGAAAGATAATACTACTGGATAAAGGGAGTATACTTTCCTTTTCTTCCGAGCAATTTTAATGATATCTCATTGACTTCTGGCCTCCATTTCTGATGAGACGTCAATAACCTTTTAGGGGTTCTCTTGTATGTGATGAGTCATTCTTATCTTGCTGCCTTCAGTATTTTCTCCTTGTGTTTGAAGTAATTTTAAATTTGATGTTTCAAGTATTTTGGATTTTGTACATTTTAATAGGTATGTAGTGGTATCACATTTTTGTTTTAATTTGTAATTCTCTAATGACTTATGATGTTGAGCATCTTCTCATATGCTTACTTGTCATGTGCATATCATTCCTGGTTTGGTGTCTGTTTAGATCTTTGACCAATTTTGAATTGAGTTATTTGTTTTCCTATTGCTAAATTTAAAGTCTTATTTGTATATCTGGAGACCAGTCATGTATCAGATATATGTTTTCCAAATATGTTCTTCTAATTGGTAGCTTGCCATTTTCAGAGCAGAAGATTTTAATTTAAATGGCATACAACTTATCAATTATTTATTTTATGGATTATGCTTTTGTTATTTTATCTAAGAAGTCTTCACCAAATCCAAAACCACCTATATTTTCATTCATTTTTTAATTTATTCATATACATTGACAAGTAAAATAATATATATTCATGGTGAAAGACATGATGTTTCATATATGTATACATCATGGAATGACTAAAAGTGTTTAATATTTCTTTTCCTTTTCTGTAGCTTCTTTATTTTATAAAACACAATATTTAAGTCAGGCCAATTAAGTTCCTACAAGGACTCTAAGTGTGCAAGTGAAAGGAAGAGTCACATGTCTCTCACTTTAAATCTAACTATAGAAATGATTAAGCTTAGTGAGGAAGGCATTTTGAAAGCTCATATAGACCAATAGCTAGACCTGTCACTCCAAACAGCCAGGTTGTGAGCACAAAGTAAAACTTCTTGAAGGAAATTAAAAATGCGACTCCAATGAATACACAAATGATAAGAAAGTGAAATGGCTTTATCGCTGATATAGAGAGTTTTAATGGTCTGGATAGAAGATCAAGCCAGCCACGACATTCCCTTAAGGCAAAACCTAATCCACAGTAAGGCCCCCCTCTCTTCTATTCTGTGAAGGCTAAGAGAGTGAGAACGCTTCAGAATAATAGTTGGAAGCTAGCAAATTGGTTCATGAGTTTTAAGGAAATAACTTATTTCCGTAACATAAAATTGCAAGGTAAAGCAGTAAGTGTTAGTGGAAAAGCTTCAGCAAGTTATCCAGGTTTAGCTAAGACCTTTGGTGACAAAACAATACTAAAGTATAGATTTTCAGTGTAAACAAAACAACTTTGTAGTGGAAGAAGATGCCGTCTGGGATCTTCACAGCTAGAGAGCAAACCAATGCCTGGCTTCAAAGCCTCAGAGGACTGACTAACTTCTGATAAGGGCTAATGCAGCTGGTGAGTTTAAGTCAAGCCAAGTTCATTTACCATTTTAAAATCCTAGAACCATTAAGAATTATGCTAAATCTACTCTGCCTATGCTCTATTAGTGGAAAAACAAAGCCTCAATGACAACACATCTGTTTACAGCATGGTTTCTGAAACATTTTAAGCCCATTGTTGAGACTTACTGCTTAGGAGAAAGGATTTCTTTCAAAATATTGCTGCTCATTGACAATACACCTGGTCACTCAAGAGCTCTGATGAATATATACAAGAAGATGAATGTTGTTTTCATGCTTATTAACACAACATCCTTTCTGAAGCCCATGAATGAAGGAGTAATTTTGAGTTTCCAATCTTATTACTTAATAAATGCATAAGTATTTAGCTTCCATAGGTAGTAATTTCTTTGATGGATCTGGGTAAGGTAAATTGAAAACTTTCCAGAAATAATTCATAATTTTAGGTTTTATTAGGTACATTTATAATTTGTGGGAGGGTGGAAAAATATCAACATTAACAGAACTTTAGAAGAAGTTGATTCTAAATCTCATGGAAGATTTTGAGGGGTTCAAGTCTTGCGTGTAGGAAGTAACTGCAGATGTGGTACAGATAGCAAGAGAGCTAGAATTAGAAGTAGAATCTGAAGATTAGACTGAATTGCTATGATTTCTTGATAAAACTTGAATGGATGAGTAGTTGCTTCTTATGGATGAGCAAAGAAAGTTGTTTCTTGAGATTGAATCTGTTTCTGGTGAAGATACTTTAAGCATTGTTGAAATGACAATAAATAACTTAGAATATCACATAAACTCAGTTGATAAAGCAGAAGCACAATTTGGGAAGATTGACTTCAATTCAAAAGCAGTTCTACTGTGGGTAAAATGTCATCAAACAGAATCATATGCTACAGAGAAATAGTTTATAAAAGGGAGAGTTAATCAATGTGGCAAACTTCATGATTGTCTTTAAGAAGTTGTCATGGCCACCCCATCCTTCAGCAAACAAAACTCTGATAAGTCAGCAACCAGCAACATCAAGGCAAGACCCTCCACCAGTAAATAGATTATATTTCACAGAAGGCTTAGATAATCGTTACTATTTTTTTAACAATAAGATATTTTTATTAAGTTATATATATTGTTTTTGACATAATGCTATTGCACACTTAATAGACTATACTAGAGTGTAAACATAACTTTTATATGCACTGGAAAACCAAAAAATTATGTGTCTGTCTTCATTGTGATATGTATTTTATTGCAGTGGTCTGAATTTGAACCTACAATACCTCCACAGTATGTTTGTATTATCTGAGGTGCAGATGCTTGTGAAGTAGCTGGGGAGCCACAAATGACAGCACAGGCATGTGAAGAGTTAGACTGGCCCCAGGATTAAGCCAGGACCCAGTTCTCTGTGACAGCTGATCTGGTGATAGTAGTGTGATTGTAAACCCACAGGTGGGGCTTGGCTCCAGGGCCTGAGGTGCAAGCTAGCTTGCTATGGTGATGGCTCTGGTATCTGAGATGTGAGCAGTTTCATCGCAGCCACAGAGAGCCGATCTGGAGTATAGGCATACAAGGAGCTGCCATGACCCCAGAGTTAGGACTTACATGAGGTGGGAGAAGTGACAGCCCTTTTCCTGAAGTGGCACAACAGTGGCCTCTTATTGGGTGTAGGAGGGGTATGCAGCCACGTCTTCTTCTCTGGAGTTCCCCAGCAGGAGTAGCTGTTGGTTACCTCAGTGACTAGAGATGTCAGTGTCATCTGAGGAGCAGGCCACTGGGGAACACAGTGGTTCCAACACTGTAGCCCTTACTGATAGCCCCTGCCTTTCTCCTTTCTTCTTTGCTCCTATCTGTCTCTGTTTTTATTGTTTTTGTTGTTGTTGTTGTTGGTTTTTTTTTTTTTTTTTTTTTTAATCCACTGTGTTGCTGCAGATCTTTTAATAGGCCCTTGTACCCTCTCTGGGTTATATGGTTTGTGAATAGCTGTCTATATTTGTGTTTTTGTAGGAGCATAAAGGCTGGTATCTCCTACTCCACCATTTTGGTGATGTCACTGTCTAGATTTTCATATATATACACATATATATTCATATATAAGTGTGTGTGTATATATATAGTTTTTAAAGAGTTATTTGCATTTCTCTAATTGTTCCTCTTCTTGCTTTGAAGAATATACTATTTTTTACTATATCTCTGAATATTCTAATTTTATAGCTTTTTTTTGAAAGTTATTTTCTACTCTTTAATTGTTTTTGACTATACCAGAATCAGTTTCTTCAATTCAGACACTGTCTTTTCTGTTCCTGGTGTTTAAACTGACATGATGAATCCTGGTGTTGACTCATTTACTGGAATGAATGACTAGGTGGAATTTCACAATAATATTAAAAGGAATATCCTTTTCTACATTATATATTAAAAAAATGTTTCACCAAAACTTCATCTCCCTGGGAGAGGAACTGTATGAGGACAAAAACAGGATGCGATAGCCTTCCTGTTGTATTTGAATGTATCCAGGCAGGGAGCTGTTTTAACTGTGCCACTCCCACAAAGTAAGAATTCTAAGAATTAGGTAAATATGAGATATTTTATATAGCAGGCATTGTGTATAGAAAGCTTTCATTCGCCCTTTTTTTTCAGTTTTATACCTTATTTGTCACCTATATACTTATCTTCAACCTAAACATACTATAAGACTTGAGTAAAGAATATTCACTCCACTTTCCATTGCTTCTATTGTCACCTTACTCTCACTGCTGGCTGCCACACATCTTCCTGATGCATGAATCTTCTCTCTGCTTCCCACCTCCACACTGTTTCTGCTCCTTTCACTATAGTGGTTTTATTTCTTTTGTATCCTATATTGCAGCTCCAGTGCCTCATCTCACTGCTTGACCTGAAAGCCTAAAAATGATTTTAAAATATTATGTCTTAAAATCATGAAGTTCTTCATGAAAGTAAAAAGAAAGAAAAGTAAGTGCCAAAAAAATATTGCTGAATTGGCATAGTTGCTGTGGAATTTTATATGTTTGTTTATATGTGAAATGAAGATATAAACTGTTGAAATAAAGAATGACAAAAAGGCTACACTGGGCAGTGGATTTCACTGTCAAAACCTATATAACTGAAGCCATGAAGTATTTAAAATAGTGATGAGAAAACAAAACTAAACTTAATTTAGTTAAGTCATACTTTTATATTTGTTTTCAAGTAGAAAATTATTGAAATAATAAAGCCTGTACTAAAGGGATATGTCTAGACAATGTGTATTAATCCTCATACTTAGTTAAATGTTAGTAAATCTTATTATTATAATTACCTTTTTTTGAAAGCAGCAGTGAAAACTTCTAAACTGGTTATATATTTTTCTATTTTGATTTTCATACTGAACACATGTACACCATAAATTACATTGATTAATACATACTATTACCTACTTACCATTGCAACAGCAACATTTAACCTGGTAGCTAGAGAAGAGTTAGCAGTAGTACTCATTACTTTGTAGTTTCTTTGAAGCACCACCTTAAATTCTACTACTGTTGTCATGCATTTTACTTGGTCTTTAGTATTAATTTCTCACATTTCTGTGTTAAAAAAAAAATAAATGTGGGGGAAGAAATGAGTAAGAAGGAAGAACTATGAGGAAATTTATTGCGGAACCACCGAATTAAGACTATTATTCCCATAGCCTAAAATTCTTTTAACTAACGTGCCCACCATTGAAGACAATTGTTAATTCACAGTGAGAAGAAATACAAACATCCAGATGAGAAGCAGTCTCTCTGTCTCTCTCTTTCTCTCTCTTTCTCTCTCTCACTTTCTCTCTTTCTCTCACCTTACACACATTCAAGTCTTGGGAAATTATCCTTTATCAAAATATTGATGAACATTTTGTTACTGTGCAGTTTTGTCAGGCACATATGTAAGCAGAGTCTCCAGATCAGTCAGATTAAAGTGAGGGCAGAAGAAACAAAATAACTTCAGAATAGGACAAGAATGTCTGTGCCTAATAGATTAGTGACATCTTCCATTTGTTCACATTCCCAAAGGGAACCATGAGATCATGATTTATGAAGTATGAAAGAATTCAAAGTGATTTCCTCTTTATTTTTCTCTATTGTTTGTAAATCAACTGTGTTTGTTGGCGTTCATTAAGCAATTACATAAACGTTTTCATGACAGCCATGCACATGAAACATCTACTGAATGCTACTGATTATAGACACTTTCATTATTTTGATATCGGTTATTACTGATGATAGAAGTTTGTGTACTATTGTCTCTGAAAAGATGTTCTTTAAAGGTAATTGATTCTGCATTAATTCTGCAGCATCAACTTTTTCTAAGCTCTGAGTAAAATTAAGCATGATGTGGTAGGCAGAATATCAGATACCCAAAGATGTTAATGTTCTAATCCCTGGAACCTGTGAATATGTTCCAAGGTAGAGTATGATTAGGCTTGCAAATAGACCTAAATTTACTAATTGCCTACTCAGATGGACAGAGCAGCAAGTAGGAAACTTACATCATAAACTTTTGCTCCAGAAGTACTGCAGTAATATGCCAGGAAAGCGGAGAGAATCCACAGACACTCTGAAGGAAGTGGATTGCACCTGCAGAACCTGGGACACAGCCCAAATAGAGTGAGTGCCCAAGTTTTCAAAGTGGGAAAAGGTGATCATCCACCCCTGAACACACACCCTCACTGGGGAACCTGAAGGTCTAGATCATGGGAGAAGGATGTGACCTTACCTGGAACTAAGTCAATTTAGAGAGCTGAGCAAAACACAGTACTGGAAGAAGCAGCAGGAAAAGCCCTGTGGGCTCGCTGGATCCCCAGGGAAACCATTTATGACTTGTCACACTGGAGTCCTTGGGGAGGACTGCCAGAGGAACTCTAAAAAGACCCGAAAAAGTAGGAAATCTCCAGATGAACTTTGTAACAATTCCAAACATATACAAAGTCTCCTGACCAGAACTCAAGGGAGGTCATGAATATGGTGTGCAGACTGCACAGGCAGGGGAAGAACGAAAGCCCAGATTCGTACTTATAGGCCACAAAACAAATCTCAATAAATTTAAGAAAATTGAAATTATATCAAGTACTTTCTCAGACCACAGTGGAATAAAACTGGCAACTCCACAAGGAACCTTCCAAACCATGCCAATAGATGGAAATTAAATAACCTGTTCTTGAGTCAATAAAGAAATCAAGATAGAAATTTAAAAATTATTTGAACTGAACGATAATAGTGACACAACCTTTGAAAACCTCTGGGATACAGCAAAGGCACTGCTAAGAGGAAAGTTTATAGTCTTTAAATGTCTACATCAAAAAGTCTGAAAAAGCACAAATAAACAATCTAAGGTCACACCTCAAGGAACTAGAGAAGCAAGAACAAACCAAACCCAAACCCAGCAGAAGAAAGAAAATAACCACTATCAGAGCAGAACTAAATAAAATTGAAACAACAACAACAAAAACAATACAAAAGATAAATGAAACAAAAAGCTTGTCCTTTGAACAGATAAATAAAATTGATAGACCATTAGCAAGATTAACTGAGAAAAGAAGAGAGAAGATCCAAATAACCTCACTGAGAAACAAAACAGGAGATAATATAACTGACACCACTGAAATAAAAAGGATCATTCACAACTACTATGAACACCTTTACACACCTAAACTAGGAAACCTAGAGGAGATGGATAAATTCCTGGAAAGATACAACCCTCCTACCTTCAGTCAGAAAGAATTAGGAACTCTGAACAGACCAATAACAAGCACTGAGATTGAAATGGTAATAAAAATATTACCACCACCAACAAAAAATCTCACAACCAGATTAATTCACGACTGAATTCTATCAGACATTTGGAGAATTGATACCACTCCTACTGACACTATTTCACAAGATAAAGAGGGAATCCTCCCTAAATTGTTCTATGAAGCCAGAATCACCCTAATATCAAAACCAGGAAAATGACATAACAAAGAAAGAATACTACAGACCAATACTGCTGATGAAGATAGAAGCGAAAATCCTTAAAAAATAATACTAACTAACTGAATCAAATAGCGTATCAAAAAAATAATACACCACGATCAGGTGGGTTTTGTACCAGGGATGCAGGGATGGTTTAACGTATGCAAGTCAATATTGTGATACAACACATAAACAAAATTATAAACAAAAAAATCACACAGTCATCTCAATAGATGCAAAAAAATAAAAAGCATTTGTCAAAATCCAGCATCACTTTATGATTAAAACCCTCAGTAATTTTGGTATATAAGGCACTCAACAAAGTTTTAGGATACAAAATTAATGTACACAAATCAGTAGCTCTTCTATACACCAATAGTGGCCAAGCTGAGAATCAAATAAAAATCTCAATTCCTTTTGCAATAGCTGAAAAAAACAAAAACAAACAAAAAAACAAACAAACAAACAAACAAAAAAAAACACCTTAGGAATATAGCTAATCAAGGAGGTAAAAGACCTCTACAATAAAAACAAGAAAACACTGTTGAGAAATATCATAGATGACCCAAACAAATGGAAACACATCCCATGTTCACTGATGAGTAGATCAATATTGTGAAAATGACAATACTGCCAAAAGCAATCCAGAAATTCAATGCAATTCCCATAAAAATATCTCCATCATTCATTACAGAACTAGAAAAAACAATGCTAAAATTCATATGGAGCCAAAAATATCCCGCATAGCCAAAACAAGACTAAGCAAAAAGAACAAATCTGGAGGCAACCCATTACCTGATTTCAAATTGTTTTATAAGGCCGTAGTCACCATAATCGCATGGTGCTGGTATAAAAATAGACACATAGACCAACGAAACAGAATACAGAACCAGAAATAAGCCCAAATATTTACAGCCGATTGGTCTTTGACAAAGCAAACAAAAATATAAGGTGGGAAAAGGACACCTTTGTCAACAAATGGTGCTGGGATAATTGGCAAGCCCCATCTAGAATAATGAAACTTGTTTGTCATCTCGTTTTATACAAAAATCAACTCAAGATGGATCAAATACTTAAATCTAAGACCTGAAACCATAAAAATTCTAGAAGGTATTATCGGAAAAAAACCCTTCTAGACATTGGCTTAGGCAAAGATTTTATGACCCAGAACCTTAAAGCGAAAGTGACAAAAACAAAGATAAATAGGTGAGACTTCATTAAACTAAAGAGCTTTTGCACAGCAAAAGGAACAGTCAGCAGAGTAAACAGACAACCCACAGACTGGGAAAAAATCTTCACAATCTATACATCAACAAAGGACTAATATCCAGAATCTACAAGAACTCAAAGAAATTTGCAAGAAAAAAGCAGCAATCCCATCAAAAAGTAGGCTAAAGATATTAATAGATAATTGTCAAAAGAAGATACACAAATACACAAATTGTCAACAAACATGAAAAAATGCTCAAATGCCCAAAAATCAACGAGTGGATGAAGAAACTGTAGAATATATATATATATATGTATATATGTAACGGAATACTACTCAGCCATAAAAAGGGATGAATTAATGGCATTCATAGCAATCTGGATGGGATTGGAGACTGTTATTCTAAGTGAAGTGACTCAGGGATGGAAAAACAAATATGGTCCGTTCTTACTCATAAGTGGGAGCTAAACTATGAGGATGTACATGCATAAGAATGATATAATGGACTCTGGGGACTCACGCGGAAAGGGTGGGAGAATGGTGAGAGGTAAGACTGTAAATTGGGTTCAGTGTGTTCTGCTCTGGTAATGAGTGCACCAAAATCTCACAAATCACCACTAAAGAACTTACTCATGTAACCAAATATCTGTTCCCCCAAAAGTTATGAAAATTAAAAAAAAAATACTAATTAGCTGACAGGGAAATTATCCTGGATTTTCAATGTATGTAATTACCCAACATAATTACAAAGATGCTTAAATGTAGAAGAGGGAGTCAGAAGAGAAAGTTGGAGTTATGTGGTATGCAAAGGACTGAACATGTCAATACTGGCTTTGAAAATGCGGGAAAGGTGCCATGAGCTAAAAAATGTGGGCAGCTTCCAGATGCTAGAAAAATATTTTTCTCTAGAGCCTCTAGAAAGGAATGCAACACTGCCAGCATGTTTACTTTTACCCAATGAGACCCATACCAGACTTCTGAGCTCCAGAATTTTAAGAAAAGTTGTTATTTTAAGCCATTTACTTTGTAGTAATGTCTTACAGCCACAAAAGAAAATGAATACACATGGTCATGTTTAGCTTTTATAGAAACTCCATGAGCATGCTAACCAAAAGTATTTCTTTCCTCTACGTATTTTTATTATTTGTGTTTGAAAAGTGGCCCAGATTCCGTTTCTCTTTATAGTATCTTGTGGAGTTTTTTTTTTTTTGTAAAGATACTGTAACTTTGGGGTTAGACATTTGTATTTTAATTCTAGCTTTGCCATTTACTAATTGTGTAACATTAAGCAAGCTAAAGTAAATGTCTACATCTCAGTTTTTCCAGTTGGGAAATGGAAATAATTGTATGGTCCCAAAAGCATTTGGAGGATAACTGTATAAGATAATATATGCAAACTGATTAATATTTTATATGGTCAGATATGTTAAATTAGTGGTTATTATTATCATTTATTACATGGTTAGTTTATTTTTCTTTAGATAATCTTCAACTGTATTTCAAATTTCTGGTGTTTAGCATTGAGTTTTATACAATTTTTTTATTCCCCATAACTCTAAATATTTTGCTCCTCACTTAGAAGTATTACCTTGTATTTTTTCTTAAATAAATATAGGCAAAATAGGTTCAAATTGATGAGCTTTATATACATTCACGGCATAGAGTCAAGATATGGGATTATAAACCCCCTTAGAAAAATTTTCTGTAATATAATATTTATTTGAGAGAAATAGCTGTGAGTATTCAGCTACCCTAAATAGTCATTCAAAGCAGATATACTGGCTTGCAGCCAGGTAGACCAAAATAACTATACTCTCAAGCCTAATGACAACTGCCTGCATTCTTTACTAGAAATTCCTAAAGTGAAACAAACCAAAGTGTCACACTATCATTTTATTTAGTGCTCTCCTTACGCAAAAAAAAAAAAAAAAAAAAAAAAAAAAAAAAAAAAAATTCAAAGAAAAAGATAAATGTATAAATATATGTCAAGATTACCACACTGATATAAAAACATGTTAAGTAAAAATTAACGTGCCTTATATTACATAGTCTTGCAATCATGAGTCTTATGTATCACCAAACATAAGGTCATTTTACTAGGCAGTAATACCACAAGCAGAGAAAGCTCATATAAAAGAAAGCAGGATAGTGGTGAAGACACATTCGACTACATCTACTTACTGATTTATCATGATATAGAAAAATTCTTGAAGGATGAGTATTCCAGATACAGTCATGCACCATCTAACAATATTTTGTTCAGACTACACATACCCCATAAGATTATAATACTGTGTATTTACTGTACCTTGTCTATGTTTAGTTACACAAATAGTATTGTGTTACAATTGCCCATAGTATTTACTACAGTAACATGATGCACAGATTTGTAACTTAGGAGCAGCAGGCTATATCATATAGCCTAGGTGTGTGGCAGGCTATACCATCCCATCTGGGTTTGTATAAGTACACTCCATGATGTGTGTACAAGAACAAAATTGCCTAATGACATATTTCTCAGAATATATCCTCATTGTCAAGCAATGCATCACTGTAGAAATGTTCTAAGGCATTCTTTTGTAACAAACTAGATCTGCTTATGTATGAATTACCCTATTAATATCTTTTGAAAGAAGATATTTTATGGAGATGAATACATTTATGACACACATCAAAGTGATGGTTTCACAGTTGTATACATTCACAGTTGTATATATTCAAACATGTTAAATTCTATACCTTAAATATGTACAGTGCTGTGGTCTGAATATTTGTGTTTCTCCCCCTGCCCCAAATTTATATGTTAAAACCAAATCTTCAATGTAATGACACTTGGAAGTGGGGCCTTTGAGAGGTAATTGGGACATAAGGGTAGAATCCCTATCAATGGGATTAGTGCCCTTAGGAAAGAGGCCTCAGAGAGCTGTCCTGCCCCTTCCATCACATCAGCACACAGAGAGCAGGTAGCACACATGAACCAGAAAGCAACCTTCACCAGACACCAAACGTACCAGCGCCTTGATCTTGGGCTTCCCAGACTCTAGAAATCTAAGGAATAAATTTCTGTTGATTATAAGCTACACTGTTTATGATATTTTGTTATAACAGCGCTAAGAGTCCAAGACATACAAGGTTTTGTATGTTAATTATACCTTAATAAAGTGATTTTTAAAAATAATTTCTTTTTGAGTCATATATTCCATCATAAATGTAACCTTTAGAAAGTATAGGTGGAAGTAGAATATCTTTGTATGTTACATGTAAATGTATTGGTGTGTAGTTGAAAAGTCTCCTCCAAGAGAAAGGTTCTTCTTGAAGAATTGGGTTGGTGATGAGGGAGGCAGGAAGCCAAGTAATATGCCTCAAGCATATTATTAAGTTGTCCATAGCAAGTCATGTCCACTATGAAATTTACAGAAGCTGGAAGCATGGCTAATCAGGAATCCAGGTGAATAGAGGAAGAGGTGTATTTAACTGGGGAGCTAGAGACATCAGAGAATCAGTGCTAATAGGTAGGATGTTAGAGTTCAATCTTTAAGAAGGGATAGTTGTCACACAACAAGGGCAGGGTTAGAAGCAGCAAGACACAAAGTAATATGAGGGAATTATATCCAGTTTTTATGGCTCATGCTCATGGAAAAGTGTAAACATATAAAACAAGAGAGGAGATAAAGCCACTAGCTTTGGGTCAGTACAAAATGCTGAGGATATTATTGAATTTATAGAGTTGTTGGATATTTTTATACCACATTTTTCTTTATCAATTTACCTCCTGATGGACACTTAGGTTAATTCCATATTTTAGCTATTGTGAATAATGCTGAAATAAATGTAAGAGCGAAAGCATCTCTTCTACATAATATTTTCACTTCCGTTGGATATATACTCTCCAGTGGGATTGCTCAATCATATAGTAGTTCTATTTTTTAACTTTTTTGAGATCAATCATACTGTTTTGCATAATGCCTATAGTAATTTACATTCCCAACAAGAGTGCAAATGTTCTTGTGTCTCCACATTCTCACCAACACTTATTTTTCATCTTTTTGATAATAACCATTCTAATGTGTGTGGTGATATCTCTTTGTTGTTTGAATTTGTGTTTTCCTGACAATGAGGGATATTAAACACTTGTTCATATATCTATTGGCCATTGTATGTCTTCTTTGGAGAAATATCTGTCAGGTTCTTTGTTCATTTTTAATTGGGTTATTTATTTTCTTACTATTGAGTTCTTTGAGTTCCTTATATATTTTAGATATTAACTCTTTGTCAGAAAGGTGGTTTATGAATTTTTTTTCCTATTTCATATGTTGTTTCTTTATTGATTGTTCCCTTTGCTTTGCAGAATGTTTTTACTCTGATGCAATCTCATTTGTCTATTTTTGCCTGCTTGGGAGTTTCATCCAAAACGTTATTACATAAAACAATGTTATGAAGTATTGTTTTCTTTTAGTAGTTTTAGAGTTGTAGGTATTAAGTTTTTAAGTCTTTAATCCATGTTGAGTTTATTTTTGTATGTGGTGTGAAATAAACGTCTAATTTCATTATCTTGTATGTAGATATATGGTTTTTCCAATACCATTTTATAAGACTGTCCTTTCTCCATTATGTGGTATTGGCATCTTGTTGAAAATCAATTGATAATAAATGTGTGAATTTATTTCTGTGTTCTCTATTCTGTTCCATTGGTTGATGCATCTGTTTTTTATTCTACTAGCATGCTGTTTTGATTATTTTGAATTTGTAATGTATTTTAAACTCAGGTGGTATAATGCCTCTGGCTTTTTTCTTTATGCTCAAGATTGCTTTGACTATTCAGAATCTTTTATGCTTACATGCTAATTTTAAGCATGTTTTCTCAACTTCTAAGAAAAATATCATAGGAATTATGACAGAGATTACGTTGACTTTGTAGATCACTTTGGATAGTATGGACATTTAAAATATGAATTTTTCCAAATTAACACTAAATATTATAGTTTTATTTACTTGCATCATGAAATATAACTTCATTTACTTGTGCCTTCTTCAATTACAAGTAGAAAAGTGACCTGATCAGGTTTATCAACATGTCTCTATTTCTTCCAAGGACAAGACTAAATTTTTTTAGGTAGACCAGAGAAACAATGGCGTCATGCACAGGAGAAATAATTCGTGTGTGCATCTGCATGTAGATTAAGATGTTCCTTAAAAAAATTAGAACGTTGGGGTTCCATGAAAATCTTGTAGTAAAGAACTATTTTTCAGTTTCAGAAAATTCTTCTAAACTGATGGATCATATTTATGTTCCAGTTTCAACTTTAAAACTTCCTCCTGAGTAAGAATAGTTGGAGGCATTCTGGAAAATAAAAACATATTATTGTCAGTCATAATGAGGACCTAACTTGCTATGTAATTAAATAAAATATTATGCTATTTTCATCTTGAATAAATTCTTATTACTTTGAGTTACTTCTTGAGCAATTAGCTACCAACAAAAATGTACACAGTATGGACTGCTAACACTGGAGGAAAAACAACAGTAAAAAACTCTTGAATATTACAGATATGATGAAAAATGTGCAAACAGTTTTTGGTGTAAGCAGATCAACACTCCCTATAACTATTCCAAGTTGATAAAATATTAGATTGGAGTGCCATGTTAGACTTTATATGAAAAGCAAGGCAATCCAACTTTACTCAAGTATTTAATACACTGTGAAATATCAAAAGGATTATTTAACTGAATTTTTCACAAAAAAGTCATATAAAATAAAAGGTATAACTTAATATGTTGATACATTATAAACAAAAGAGAATTTAAATGTCTTTCATTATAACCTGATCCAAGGTAGGCTCTTAACAAATAACATCTTCATAATGCAAGCCTTTGTTGCTTCTCTGTCATGAGGAACACATCTACTAAATCTGTAATTCAACCTGGCTTCCATGGCTCTCCCTGTTATTATAGCCAAAATTAAAAATATCTACCCTTGAGATTTCTATTATTTGACGTATTCAGGAACTTATTTCTTAGATCCCAATGAATCAAGTAAAATACTCCACTTTCCACAGTGACAGCTTTTATAAATTAGTAAATTTCAGTATAAAAATGAATGCTAATAGATTAATATAGTCTCTATAATGTAAAATTTGGGTCCACCATTTTGAGTTCAAAATTTGGCATCATAAATATTTGCTGTTAACATTTGGCAAGTTACTTAAGCTCATTGATATTGTCAATAAAAATAACAATATCTAACATGAGATATTTGGGAGGACTGCACAACGCTGTAATACTCTGGAAACAGGGCAATGCACATAGATGTAACTATCATTATCACAATTATCATCATCATTTAGAAAGTATTTATCATGTGCTGGCAAATGTCTTACTCTTCTTATTCAATGTCCTGAAGATAAAACAATAAACAGAAATAGATAAAACTACTTTCTTCATAAAATCTATGCTTTACTGAGGAGGGACAAAAGACAAAAAAAAAGAGAGCTATAATAAAATAAATATTATGTAAGCAAGTTAAAAATACTCTAGAAAAAAAATAGTAGGAAAGAAAGGTAGGGGTGTATGCACGTATGTATGGGTGCAATTCTAAATAGGGTGGCTGAAGTGACTAATGTTACTGAAGTAACATTTAGAAAAAGATAAAACACAAATGAGGTAACAAGATATTATTGTTCGGCTCTGTGTCCCCACTCAAATCTCATGTGGAATTGTAATCCCCATGTGTCAAGGGAGGAGCCTGGTGTGAAGTGATTAGATCATGGAGGTGGATTTCCCCTTGCTGTTTTCATGATAGTACATTCTCACAAGATCTGATGGTTTAAATGTGTGTGACATTTCTCCCTTTACTCTCTCTCTTCTGTCACCACATAAGATGTGCCTTGCTTCCCTTTTGACTTATGCCATGATTATAAATTTCCTGATGCCTCCTCAGACATGCAGAGCTGTAGGTCAATTAAGCCTCTTTTCTTTATAAATTACTTAGTATCAGGTAGTTATTTATAGCGTGTGAAAATGAACTCAAACATTTTTTTGGGCACTGCTGTGAATATACCTGAAAATGTGGAAGCAATTTTGGAACTGGGAAATGGGCAGATGTTGGAACAGTTTGGAGGACTCAGAAGAACACAGAAAGATGTGGGAAATTTTGAAACTTCCTGGGGTCTTGTTGAATGCTTTTAACCAAAATGCAACATGAACAGAGAAGTTCAAGCTGAGGTGGTCTCACATGGAGATGAGGAAGTTATTTGGAACTGGAGTAAAAATCACTCTTGCTATGCTTTAGCAAGAGACTGGTGGCATTTTGCCCCCATCCTAGAGATCTGTGGATCTTTGAACTTGAGAGAGATTATTTAGGGTATTTGGCAGAAAAAAAATTCCTAAGCAACAAAGCATTAAAGATGTAACCTGGCTGTTTCTAAAAGTGTATGTTTATATGAGTGAAGAAAAGGATGATCTGAAATTGGAACTTATATTTAAAAGGGAAACAGATGATAGAAATTTGAAGCTGAACATGTGGTATGAAAGAAAAAAAAAAACCATTTTCCTGGGAGAAACTCAAGCTGGCTGCAGAAATTTACATAAGTAACAAAGAACCAAATGTTAACAGCCAAAACAATGGGGAAAATGTCTCCAGAGCATTTCAGAGATCTTCATGGCAGCCCCTCCTGTTATAGGCCTGGAATCCTAGGAGAGAAAAATGGTTTCCTGGGTCAATCCCAGAGCCCCAGTGTTCTGTGCAGCCTCCTGACATGGCATCCTGCATCCCAGCCACTCCAGTTCCAGTTGTGCCTAAAAGGGACCAAGGTACATCTCAGGTCATAGCTTCAGAGGTTGCAAGCCCCAAGCCTTGGCAGCTACCACATGGTCTTAGGACTGCAGGTGCACAGAGGCAAGAACTGAGGTTTGGGAACCTCCACTGAGATTTCAGAGGATGTATGGAAATAACTGATGTCTAGGCAGAAGTCTGCTGCAAAGGTGGAGCCCTTGTGGAGAATCTCTGCTAGGGCTATTCAAAGGCGAAATGAGGAGTTGCAGCTCCCACACAGAGCCCCCATTGTGGCACTGCCTAGTGAAGTTGTGAGAAGAGGGCCACCATCTATCTTCCAGACCACAGAATGGTAGATCCACCAACAGCTTGCACCATGCACCTGGAAAAGGCACAGGCACTCAACACTGACCCATGAAAGAAGCCACAGAGGTTGTACCCTGCAGAGCCACAACGACAGAGCTATCCATGGCCTTGGGAGCTTACCTCTTACATAAGTGGGCCCTGGATGTGAGACATGGAGTCAAAGGAGCTTTATTTTGGAGGTGTAAGATTTAATGACTGCCCTGGTGTGTTTTGAACTTTCATGGAGCCTGTAGCACCTCTGTTTTGGTTAATTTCTCCATTTGGGAATGGGAGGATTTACCCAATGCCTGTACCCCATTGTATCGTGGAAGTAACTAACTTGTTTTTTTTTTTAATTTTATAGGTTCATAGGCAGAAGAGATTTACCTTATCTCTGACGAGACTTTGGACTGTTTATTTTTGAGTTAATGCTGGAATGAGTTAAGACTTTGGGGGACGGCTGGGAAGACATGACTGGTTTTGAAATGTGAAAAGAACATGGGCTCTAGGAGAGGTCAGGGGCAGAATGCTATGTCTTGGCTCTGTGTCCCCACCCAAATCTCATGTTGAATTGTAATCCCCACATCAGGGGAGGAGTTCTGTGGCAGGTGATTGTATTATGGGGGCAGTTTTCACCCTTGCCATTCTCATGATAGCAAGTTCTCATGAGAGCTGATGTTTAAACACGTATGGCGCTTCACTCTTCATTCTCTCTCTCTACTGCCACCATGTAAGATATGACTTGCTTCCGCTTTGCCAACTGCCATGACTATAAGTTTCCTGAGGCCTTCTCAGCCATGTAGAACTGTGAGTAAATTAAACCTCTTTTCTTTATAAATTAACCAATCTCAGGGAACTCTTTATAGCAGTGTGAAATGGACTAATATGTAAGCTAACTATATTAATCTGTCCTCATGCTGCTAATAAAGGAGTACCTGAGACTGGGTAATTTATAAAGGAAAGAGGTTTAATGGACTCATAGTTCCACATGACTGGGGAGGCCTCACAATAATGGCAGAAGAAGAAGAGAAAAGTGACATCTTATACGGCAGGAGGCAAAAGAGCTTGTGCAGGGGATCTCCCAGTTGTGAAACCATCATATCTCATGAGACGTACTCACTATTATGAGAACAGTGTGGGAGAAACGGTCCCCATGTTTCAATTATCTTCACCTGGACCTACCCTTGACACATGGGGATTATTACAATTCAAGGTGAGATTTTGATGGGGACACAGCCAAATCATATGACAAACTGAGTATTTAGAGACCAAGTTTTTCATTCACAGTGATAAAACTGTTCCAAGTTTAAACTTGTGGACCTAATTTGTTCAATGAGTAAAGACGAAGTCAGTGTGGATGACGTAAGGAGAGAGTAGGAAAAGATAAGCTGATAAGCATTTACACAAAATTAGGTTGTCTTGGACTTTGTCCTTTTAATCTAAGTGAAATAGAAAGATATTGGAGTATTTCAAGAGAGGAGTGAATTACACTGTATTTTATTTGTAAAAGATTATTCTGACTACTTAGGTGGGCAATATATTATAGAGAGTAGAGGTATGTGGGGTACAAGCAGAAACAGGAAACAACTGTGATAACCAGATGAAAAATGATTGTTGCTTGGATTAGGGTAACAAAAGTTTGTGATGAAAAGTAGTCACATTCTGGATATGTGATGACAGTAGAACTGAGAGGAATTGCTGAGGTATGTTGCATGGGAGAGAAAGATGGGTGTAAGGATTTAGAACTGGAAGAAATGAGCACATGTTTACTGAGACGTGAAAGACTCAGAAGAGTAGGCTTGAGACTGGAGGAAAATAATAATTTAATTCAGATAACTAATGATATATAATGCTTCAACCCCCATAGGGCAATGTCATATTAAGAAGTGAAGTCATGAGACTAAATGGGATAGCATGAGAGAGAAGAGGAAAAAAATGATAAATAATGAAGACTGAATTCTGGAGCACTTAACCTATTTCCCATTTGGCACAAGGATACTCACTGGTGGTGCTGGTGGTTTCAGTATTTACCCTGAGATGAAATGGTGTGACAAGAAGGAGGTGATAATGCTGTCATCATTCCACAATAATACTGTGATTGAAGTAGACAACAGAAATGGAAACAAAACTAAGGAGCCGTGTCTCATTGTGGATGATAAAGAGAATCTGGGAGCAGTGGACTCGGCTAAGCAGATGCTCACTTCTTATGCACTTGAGCACAAAAGGCACAAGTTTTGCAGAAGAAATTATTTCACCACCTTCTAAACATTACAATGCTGAACTCCTACATCCTATTCAAGAAGGACAATCCTGAGCACATGATTAGTCATGTAAATTTCAGACTGTTGTTGATGGAAAGAGTGCTGGAAAAGCACCACAAGCCACGGCAGCAATGTCTTCCAGGTTGTCTGTGCTCTGTTGATGCCACACCTCTTCACTTGCCTGAAAGACATTTCCCCAAGAGCATACCACCAATATCAGGGAAACAGAATCCAACTGGTCATTCCAAAGTTTGCTGCTTGCACAACAACAAGGATGGCAACAAGATCCAGAGAGAAATGTGATATTTTTGTCAGAATGTTGTGATGTTCCTGTTTGTGTTCTTCCTTGCTTTGAAAGTTTACCACACACACAAAAATTTTAAATACTGCTCATCATTTACATTTACATTACATTAGAATTAGAGACAAGTTCTGGTTAGAAATAACTCCAATAAAAGACACATGCACACGTATGTTTATTGCGGCACTATTCACAATAGCAAAGACTTGGAATCAACCCAAATGTCCATCAGTGACAGACTGGATTAAGAAAATGTGGCACATATACACCATGGAATACTATGCAGCCATAAAAAAGGATGAGTTTGTGTGCTTTGTAGGGACATGGATGCAACTGGAAACCATCATTCTTAGCAAACTATCATAAGAACAGAAAGCCAAACACTGCATGTTCTCACTCATAGGTGGGAACTGAACAATGAGATCACTTGGACTCGGGAAGGGGAACATCACACACCGGGGCCTATCATGGGGAGGGGGGAGAGGGGAGGGACGAGGGATTGCATTGGGAGTTATACCTGATGTAAATGACGAGTTGATGGGTGCTGACGAGTTGATGGGTGCAGCACAGCAACATGGCACAAGTATACATATGTAACAAACCTGCACGTTATGCACATGTACCCTAGAACTTAAAGTATAATAATAATAATAATAAAAAATGTGTTGACAACAATAAAAAAAAAAACTCCAATAACAATTTTTTTTTGTATTTTCACATTGAAAATCAGTCAGATTTGTTTCCTCCTCAAAGAGCATGTTTATGTAAAATTAAATGAGTGCTGACAGTGAGCTGCACTTTTTTTTTTTAATGGGAAATTTTAAATGATTAGCAATTTTTGCCATTAGAAGGAAGCAACAAAGGAAACAGAGAAGTAGGCAGCGAGGAAGCACTGAAATGGAGTAAAAGCTGTCCTGAAAGTAAAGTGAAAAACGTATTTTAGGGAGGAGAGAGTAATCAGTTGGATCAAATGTTATTACTAGTTAAAACAGAATAAGAACTACATGATCACTGGATTAACCCACTGGACATAATCCGTATTCATTACATTTTCTTTTTTTTTTTTTTTTCCTGAGATAGAGTCTCACTCTGTCGCCAGGTTGGAGTGCAATGGCCTTATCCCCTCAGTTCCCTGAAATCTCTGCTTCCCAGGTTTAATTGATTATCCTGCCTCAGCCTCCTGAATAGCTGGGATTACAGACCTGTGTCACCATGAGCAGCTAATTTTTGTATTTTTAGTAGAGATGGGGTTTCACCATGTTGGCCAGGATGGTCTCAATCTCTTGACATCATGATCCACCCAGCTTGGCCTCCTAAAGTGCTGGGATTACAGGTGTGAGCCACTGGGCTGGCTTCCAAAGTAAATTGGTGATCTCAATTCAGCAGTTTTGTTGGAGTAGTAGGGATGAAAGTCAGATTGAAATGGGTTCAAGAGGCAATGAGAAGTCAGAAAGTGGAACATCAACTCTTGCTATAAAAAGGAAAGGAGCAGGAATAACAGGGCAGTAGCTTGAAGGCACTGTGAAATTAAAAATTATAATGTTTTTAAAAAGGACAAATAACAGTATGAGTGTCGGCTGAGGAGAGCAATTCAGTAGACAAGGAAAAATTGATTAGGAGAGAAGGGAGGGACGGCCTTCACAGGGGCTAGCATAGGAAGTAGTGCTCTGGTGGAGAGATTGACCTGAAATAAGATCGAGCTTATTCTATTTATGGGGACAGCACAGTTTAGACATTGAATCGCATAGATAAAACGAAGTGGAAAAATGCAGGAGTTTAAGCAGGTTGATGTTTTCTTCTAAATGCTCCTGTTTTCTTACTGAAGTAAGAAGCAAAGTCATTAGCTGAGAGTGATGATGTGGAAAAGAGATGTGGGAGGTTGGAAGAGAGAAGCATTGTAGACCACCTCCAAGACTGCCTGCCATAAACGTGGTAGATCATCACCATCTTATTATTATTGCTGCTGTTGTTACTACTAGAACCACTATGTCTACAACTATGTATTTTTAAACTAAACTACCTAAAAACAATATTTTAGCTACAAATAATGACTTTAATAATAGTAATTCCAGATACGATGGCAAATATTAGTGGCAGAGATACTTAGAGGACATTTTGACCTTACTGCATTTCTGAAATTGTACCTACTCACAATTTCTGAGAAGACATACTTCTCTTCCTTTTTTTTTTTTTTTTTTTTTTTTTTTTTTTTTTTTGTTAGCCTACTATTGTTATTGTCTTCAGCTGCTCAAAACCTACCTTGAGGCCGGGCGCGGTGGCTCACGCCTGTAATCCCAGCACTTTGGGAGGCCGAGACGGGCGGATCACGAGGTCAGGAGATCGAGACCATCCTGGCTAACACGGTGAAACCCCGTCTCTACTAAAAAATACAAAAAACTAGCCGGGCGAGGTGGCGGGCGCCTATAGTCCCAGCTACTCGGGAGGCTGAGGCAGGAGAATGGCGTGAACACGGGAGGCGGAGCTTGCAGTGAGCTGAGATCCGGCCACCGCACTCCAGCCTGGGTGACAGAGCGAGACTCCGTCTCAAAAAAAAAAAAAAAAAAAAAACCTACCTTGGACACCTTGAACTGTTTCTACAGGAATAAGTCCTACATTTACATTCCACTTGCAGGCAACATCCTCATAATTGAAAAAAATATATTCAAAATAAATCCAAATTGCGATTTCTTAAAAAGGATGTGTGCTACTCTGAAACAACTTGGAAAAGCAATTACTGTAACATAAATTATAGTTATGTTTTCTGTTAGTACCAACTCTATTTACAAAGTGTTATATTCACTCTAAATAAAAACTTAGAAATGTGTACTTACACATGCAAATATAACCATATTTTTATTTAATAGCTTAAAATGCACTTGATTTTCCTGTGCTTGTGTAGAATATCAGTCACGTATTTTTCCTTTTTTGCCAAGAAAGGTTAGAAAACAATTTTCTTCAGCTTCCACAGTTTTGTTTTGTGTGTTTTTTTTTTTTTTTTTTTTTTTCTGGAAGTAATTTGTATGTGTGTGTAGAGGGCAAAAACTCTACAGACAATTGGGTCAGTGAATAGATCTGAGTAAATTCAGTTTTTAAAATATCCCTGGTCCCTGGGTTTTAAGTTCAACCACTTTCTACTTTCTCTCATGTTTAGGTTGATGTAGGTGGGAGTTACTCATATCTATTTCTTAATTCTTCTTATTGCACAAATAATAAGGTGAACTTCATTGTTTAAATTTAGTATTTAAAAAACCTCTTAAAATATTGAGAAAGAAATATGTTGTTGGCTAATATTTTTTAATCCTGTGGTTTTGAATTCATATAGGAGTATACAACTTTATCTCCTATTGCCCTTCACATAAATGTTTATCATTCGATATTATCTATTCCCACCTAAAATCCATGCAGAATATGCACACCACCTCTCAGTTTGAAGGTGGACGTTATGAGAGCCTCCCACTCACTGGAAATATTTCTACAGAGTGCTTCCAATGGAGTTTAACAAATTGTCCTGCATGGATATTCTTGTGCATTATCATCAATAGACAATATTTAGACCACTGTCACTCTAAGTTTCTCATTCAATAATGTGGATCTTTGGCATAGGTGAAGTGCATAGCTTTTTTTCATGGTCACAAAGGGTGCTAATTATATGAAAAAGATAGAAAAGTCACAAAATTATAGGTTCAAGAGATGGTAACAAAATTTTTTTAAAGTGTACTGGACAGTATTGCTGTAAGGCTGACGGCCAAAGAAATTTACAGTCACATTACACAGAGTCAAGGAAATGTTAAATATTTTTTTGCCTAGTATCAGCTAGCTCTCACATTTTAAACAGTGATATGACATGAACAATGCCAAACTTTCAGATGGACAGGTTCTGTAGATCAAGAGACTGCAGAAGTATTCTTAAATACCTGCTAAATGTTATAGAGAAAAAGAGTTATGTTTAAGAGCAGATTTTCAACATTAGTGAATCTGGATTGCTTTATAACAACATTGCTAATGAACCTATATTTCGGTTGATAAAAATGTTGAGACCAGAGGCTAACAGAAACCTAATTCTGTGTTTTCCTTAGCAAAGTTCAGTATTCACTAATTCAGTGTTTGCAGTGACTTTATAAACATAAAACTTTTTGCTGAAAGAATGAGTGCTTCATTCTAACTGGGATGGTATCAATGATGATACTGAGAAGTTTTATTCCAGTGTACACAGCATTAATGGATTTTGTTTACTTTATTGTTTTGTAACATGTCAAATTGTCTAGGCTGAAGTAAAACCCATGAAATTCCCTTTCTAGGGTGTTTCCAGTTAGTGTGGCAAATGAGAAATTCTTCGAAGAGTTGAATGGCTGAAGGAATCCATCAGCCATTTTATATCATACACATATCTTCCCCCAGTTAGTCAATCAAACTTTAGGTGCTACTGGGAAAAGACTTCACAGATGTAATTAAAGTACCAAATCCATTGATTTTAGTTAATCAAAGGGAGATAACCTTAGGAACATATTCTCAAGAGCTCCTGGAGCTATGTCATGGGCCATTGGTTACTTGTATTTGGCTCAGAGTAAACCTCATAAAATATTTTATAGAGTTTGAATTTTTTCATTGACATATATTTCACAAAAAAGACAACATAAGTAGTCACTTTTGGGCTGGGCAGTTGAGGACAAGTGTTTTTCTCATGCCCTTTATTCCTATTCTAGAGCAATCTTAGAGGACACCAAACATTCATATAGTGTAGCTGCAGATGGAGGAGAGTGCTGACCCATGTTGAATTTCTAAGAGTGAAAAATGAATGTCTTATTTGGTTGATCCCCTGAGAGTTGGGGTTAATTTGTTAACACAAGAGAGCTTAGCTTACTTTGACTAATGGACCATGATAAGATGCTTGGATTTTATCATGTAAAAGATTACAGAACATTAAAGAATGTTAAGGAGACCTGTAGCATGAACTACAGCATAATATTTGGACCATTCTGATTTTAAATAAGTCAGTAACAATACTTCTATCTCTTTACTTTGCACTGATACAAGGGTATCCTTACACTTTAGTTCAGAACAGCTCGTATGGAGAAGAATTTTCAAAGATACTAGGTTGAACATGTAGCTATCAGTTAGAAAATTATTATAAAGTGAGAAATGACAGTATTTGAATGATGACCACGTAAGTGGAGATGGAAGAAACAAAACACATTGACAGATATGTGACAACATAATTGAAGATCCTATCTTAATTAAAATGGCTGAGAAAATTAAGAGTAGAAGTTGTCTCCCTGGTATATACAATGATCATCTACTAGCAAGGTAATTTAACCTGTTCACACCTAATGTTCCTCTCATTTTCACTATTTAAATATATATATGAACCTATATCTGTTCATAGTAATTCAAATCATACAGTATGATTTTCTAGTAGTACTTCTCAAGCCCAGAAATGTAATGATGGGCTTTTAGGAGGTGAGACAAATGTCAAAGTGCTAGAACTATGTTCTCTCTACAGTCTGTTTCAATCAAGCTAATGCCACCATGATATGTTTTTATATATGAACACTTCATGTAAGTTTTTCTTCCTATAACTTCTCTGTCAGTAGGGAGACTCATTTATCATTTTATAATATTGTTTTCACTGGTGGAAACTAGAAGATATTTGCCATGTGATGGAGATTTTTTTGCTTAGAAGTACTGCCAATCAAGAATCTCTAGGCTGGTCATTACTGTGTCTGCTTTTACCTCCTATTTCAGGACATTTTTCTCTTCTTTTTGAGTATATCAGAATAGGAGGGTTCTATTTTTGTACTTAACTGTGTAAGTACAAAAGACTGCAGTTTATCATATATTCTGACTCGGCAAGTTACAGAATTTCCCTAGGGGCTCTTTGGGACTCCACACAGAAAAGACTGTCAGAATCTAACCCTAACAAAACTGAAATGCTCAGGTTCCTGGGATGAACAAGCCAACTCGGACCCCCAATAACACACAAACACACTTGCAAAACAAAATGCTGTTTGGTCAAATCTTCTGTTTATAGCACCTGGAACAATGTCTGTTACATAGTAGGTCCTAAAGAAATATTTATTAAACCACCACCTCTTTAGCCAATGTTGATTGGGAATCTTCTCTGTGCTAGACACTGTGGTAGGGTGGGGATATTTAAAAGTGAGGAAAAGAACACAATGCCTCATCATTTTCATGAAGACTATGATATAATAACTGTTACAAAATGATAAATGCTATAGAAACTCTGTCTACAGATACCATATACACTCATCTAAGCAAGAAGATATTTGAACCTAAATGTAAAGGTTGAGTAGGAGTTCACAAGATTGAAAGGCATTGAAAAAAGGGAATCTAGGTAGATTGAACATTTGTGAAAAATTGTAGGGTAACAAAAAGAAATGTTAATACTCCTGGATTAGAGATTGAGCACCACATACACATTTTTTACCAGGCAGGGAACAACTTATCCAACATAGTCTGTGGGATAAAGCTCTGGAAGACATTAAGCAGGTATTTGAAAACTGTTTACATGTTTTAAAATGGAATTTCTATCCTATATCAGGAAAGTTGTCTTTTTCTTTTTCCTGCGTATAGTAGGACATGCTAAGTCCTTCATCTTCAAGACGTCAGAGATAAAAACTATGTTAAGGAGGGGAGATCCTCAGTGTGTTGGGGGACAGAATTGGGGCAGGGACTCTGCCAGCTGAGAGCATCTCTCTTCCTCTCATACTCATGTTGGGTCTGGTTGCTCAGGGGGCTCTTATATCATGGAGACCAGGTAGGCCATAGGGTCCACCACCCTGTTACTACAGTCAAATTCACCATAACATCAGGAAATGAACTTAACAATATAGTTGTTGAAGAAAATGCCAGCTCAAACATTGAAGGTGGAAGAGTGGGTTTTACTTTTAAACCTACAGGAGACAACCTGGTCTTCTTCAGCTTAGCCCAGGATGCCTTTTGTGGGCCCTATAATTCATGCTTCCATACCTTCTTGATGCCATTATATTTGGAAGCTTTTTCCAGATGAAAGATCAGATCCACAACCAACACACTGGGTGTGAGGATACAGATGTCTGTGTCAGTGAGCTTTCGTTTCAGCTCAGGAATAACTTAGTCCCCAGTCTCGGCAACAGCAGTATATGCAGGAATGACGTTCTCAGCAGTCTCAGAGGTGTCATGCTCCAGTTTCCCAGAGTGTCTTCTGGATGGCAGTAATGGCATGGAATGTGGTCATGAGTCCCAACATGATGCAAAAGTTGTCATGAATGACCTTGACTAGGGGTGCTAGGCAGTTTGTGGTACAGGAGACATTGCTGAAGATCTTGAGGGAAATGCCATATTTCTTATGGTTTACACTCATCACAACATGGGGCATCAGCAGATGAGGCAGAGATGAGGACCCCTTTGGCTCCACCTGTCAAATGATTGTCAGTCTTCTTCAAGATACAGAAGACCCCAGTGAACTCCACAACATATTCATCACCAATATCACCCTATTTGATAGTGGGATCTCACTCCTGGAAAATAGATATGGGCTTCCCTTTGATGACAAGCTTCCTGTTCTCAGCCTTTTCTGTGTCACTGAACCTGAGATAGGTAAAATCATACTGGAACATATAGACAATGAAGTTGAAGCCAGTGAAGGAGTCATTGATGGTAACAGTATCCACCATGATAGTGATAAAGACAGCCTTGGTGACCAGGCACCTGATATGGCCAAATCCATTTACTCCAATCTTCACCATCATGTCTCAGGGCTGTAGTTGGCACTATGTAAGAAGTTGCCACTGTCTGTTACACGGGTATCAGCAGAAAGCCAGAAAGTAAAGCTTGAATGACACTGGTTAGCAATATTTGGACTAGTTATTAGGCTTTGTGTAAGATTAGATTGCCTGAAATCCCTTTCCATTACGTTCATGATGTCCCCGGTTTGGATTCATAGTGTTCGCTTGCTGTAGTTGTAATTTCAAGTACCCTTTTAAGTCTACTGCATCCCCAATTGTCTGGCCAGAAGGCAATGTCAGGGTTCTTGTGGGGCTGGGGAAGTGAGGAGGAAAATAGTTTATCCTATTTATCCTAGTCAACCATACATGAATGAATGAACCTTGAATAGCAACATTTATAATACCAGCAAAAGAACATTTACAGTGATTTCAATGTTAGATGTAAAAGTATGCTGGCTTTTATTCTTAGCACTGCACTATTAGAAAAAATCTGGTCAGATCTGCTCAGCACCAAAAGCACTTGATAATTCTGGTGTGGGAATGACCAGTTTCCAATCAGAATATTGTATTTAATGAGGCAACTCTTTTATCATGTATTTAAATAAGTCACTGAATAGGAAATAAGACTTTTGGGGTATGTATGATATTCAAACTAACCTCATTAATATTACAAATCATCTCAGCTGCTCTATGACATATATGATCTGATTTATTATTCACAACGGTGTTATCAACTAGTATTATACCTCTATTTGAGTTACATTTAAAAAAACTGATAGAGTAAATTTACTTAGGAAACGACAAAACCAGAAATACTGCAACCTTTTTTTCTCAAGTACAGAATTTTATTCACTTTTCCATCAAGCCTTATCAACTGGATTGACATGTGAAAAGTGGTCCTCAATTTAATGTTTAAAAAACTATTATATTGAGAAATGTTGTTCATGTTTTATTTGAAATTAATGATGCTAATTCCAGTGTTCAACTATCATAATAGTTTTCTCCAACTTATTTATTTTTATAACTAGTAAGTAAGGTTATATGGAATACCATTTTGGAGCCAACATATACAATGTCCAAATAGTCACATTTAAATATCTAACCTGCAATTGATTTTTAGTAGCAATAAACAGTGACTTCTGGTAGCAATTTGTGGACTCTGTGCATAGTATTTAATAGACTTACTGCTTGAAATAAAGCAAAAGGACAGATACGACTTAAGGGAAAAAGAGAATTGAAATGGGAGATGGATTTGGCATTGTTAAGAGTCAAGATAATAAAACCTTAAAGTATAATTTAAATAATAGCTCCAGGTAGTTAAAAAACCTTCAACCTGGTAATCAAACAACTGCTATGATTGTTACTGAGCCTGACAGAATAATTGCCTTCTTAGTCATGAAATACAAGATTTAACATTTAGTCCTAGGCCCAGAATTGAAAGTAAACATTCTTATGAGCAAATCACAATTAATATGAAGCATTTGCAAACAATGTGCACTCCATGGAAACAACTATACATGTTCACATCATGGTTGAGCTCACGTAGATTTCTTCTCTGTACACTTCCCATGCTTCTACCCAGGCAGGGATGAAATTATTATATGCCTTCCTTCAATTGAAGAAACATTTTAAAGACCCATTAATTATTGTTAAATTTTTCATTATTCTTAAACTCACTGATATGGAGAGACTGGAAGTGAAACTACAATTTCCAGGGTTGAAAGCCATGACTATTTTATTATCTCTGTAGCTTTGTCAGATTTTTTTATTATTATTATTATACTTTAAGTTCTAGGGTACATTTGCACAACATGCAGGTTTGTTACATGTGTATACATGTGCTATGTTGGTGTGCTGCACCCATTAACCCGTCATTTACGTTAAGTATACCTCCTAATGCTATCCCTCCCTCCTCCCCACTCCCCACAATAGGCCCCGGTGTGTGATGTTCCCCTTCCTGTGTCCAAGTGATCTCATTGTTTTTTAAGAAAAAGTTGAGCCAATTCTGTAATGCATATTTGTGTATTCCTAGAAAAGGTTATTTCAATCTTATTTTCGCAGTTAAGTTTTATAACTTCATTTAATTTTGTTTTGTTAATATATTTTTATTCTTTGGATAGTTAAGAAAGCCATAAATTATTGTTATTCATCATAACACCCCTGTTAGTTTTGTAAAACCTGGGTATTAGAGACACCAATACTTTAGTCCATTTCATAATCATTTACCAATTTTTTATAAGCCTACAGCACCCAGTCTCCCATCTAAGTACTAACCAGGCTAGACTCTGCTTAACTTCTGAGTTCAGATGAGACTGGGCACATTCAGAGTGGTATGGTCATAGACAGTAAATTATTCACTTTTAAATGATCATTGATTCATATTTAGAAAACACTCAATTCTGATATTTCAAATAGTAATCAAATATTACATGCATTTTTTTATAATTTCTTCACATTGACAATGTTGAAATTTACTTGAGCCCTCTCCTCCTGAAAACAATAGTGATTCAGAAACTCCCACCCTTTTGAGTTCCAGGATATAGTTTACTAAAAAGAATGGCCCTTCTCCATATGACTCAGGTAAGGCTTGTGGATGATCCTCTTGTTTACCTGTGTAAAGACCAGGCATAGACCCTTCAAATTCCTATTATTTGGCTCATTAATGTTTAGCTGAGCTGTTTGTCCCCTAGCCAATCTGGAAAGAATGCCGTCTAACTTGACTAAAATTTAGTTAGGATTCTCTCCTTGACTGGAGACCTTGGAACCTTGACTCTCTCCTGAGATTAAACAAGCTCTGAAACACTGAACAACTCTTTAATGGCCCTACCTGAGATTCATATGTCTGCAGAGAAAAACCTTCCTTCATCAAAACTCACACCATCTGCTCTTCCATTACCCCACACCTGGTCTTTCTAGCATCAACTATTCCTCCCTATAAAGAAAAGCCTCTTCTTTCTGACCTGCAAGGTACTTGTAGCTCTAATGGTTAGAACATTTCCCCTGTGGTAGTAGTCTTTGGAATGAAGTCTCTCTCTCTTTTTTTTTTTTTTTCCTTAACCTAAGCCCAAGTTTGTTTTGTTTGACAGTTTTCTGGTATTGTGACTTGGGTGGAGTGCTAAGTCCCTGGAATCCTACTTTCTTCTCCTAGGTATTCACGCCAGCTTCTTGGATCTTTTGTATTTTTACCTGGCTGGGGAAATCAGGGTCCCTGGTGGTGAGTCTCATCTCCTAATCCAGTGCTGCAGTTGTACTTACTGTAAAAGCTCAGTAAGGAATTGACGTTACTCTTTTCAGGCAGAGACTTTTCTTTGACCCTTCTGTGATGTCTTTCCCGTGTTCCTATAGTGAGGATTGAGCAAGGTTATTTCCTTGGCTCTTCTAGTGAGGATTGCATTGGGGAATGGGAGTTGAGCTTTGGCTGCTAGGATGGGGACTGTGCAAGATAATATTTCAGTGGTACTTTTTCCCAGTTTATGAAGATCTTATCTCTTATTTAATTATCTTAATCTCATGGGTAATTTTAAATCATTTGGCACCATCTCTCTTCTTCTGCAACAAGTTATGTGCTTCATTAGTAAGGCACTAATTCAGTTCAATATATTCAAAAATGCAACGTTTCATTAAAAAAAAAATAGTACTTCAAAAACCTCTTGGGAAATGGAATCATGTCACACTGGCTCCTCTAAGACTTCCCTCTTATGATCACCCTTACTTCCCTTTTTTTCTCTTTACCACTTTGGACCTTCTGTTTATGTCCCTTGAATCCTTGATCTGTCTCCTTGAACACCCTACCTTCTCCACTTCTCTATCCAAACTTCCCAGACCTGTGATCTCCCGTTCTGGCCCATCACGTCATCTCTACGGCCACTCAAGCTCCCTCCCCACCCCGGGCTCCTGAGGAGCTCAGGAACCCTGAGATGGACCCCCTGAGACTTAAAGGGCTAATTGGAGACGTGCTGAATCTCTTTTCCGCTGCGATGGGCTTTCGAGATACCCCAATGGCCACTTGTTTTCTCCTCAGTCTCTCAGCCAAAACTGAGTTCACAGCCTTCGTCAGATTACACATCAAGGCAAAGAAAATATTAAAAATTTGATCCATGCATATTGGTGAAGACACTTCAGCCTTCACATTGACCAGGTAACCTCAATTTGTTCTGTCTGATAAAAACACAATCTTAGTAAAAATATAAAGCCAGGGCAAGGAGGAGGGCCAGATCTTTTATATGAAGCAGAAGGATTTCTTTTTCTGTTTTTATCCTTGATTCCTGTCTAAAATTTTACAACTGAAGCTCTATACTATTTGTGTCTGTCTGGATGCTTATAAATGTGTGTGTATATTTTTTTATGTACTTTATATGTTTGTGACGTTTTCTCAGCCTCGGTTGTTACTACCAAATTATTGAATTTTAAAAATTTGAAAGGAGCTCTGTTCCTATTGGCTTAGTAATAAATAAATGCTTACATAAATTAAATCTTCCTATAATTCCAAGAGATTAAGAAAATCAAACTTTCAACACTTATGTATATTTTTGTGTGTATGTTATATGCATGTAATATTTTCCTACCCTCTGATGTTATTACCAAATTATTGTACTTAAAAATTCTTAAATGAACTCTATTCTTAATAACTTAGTGATAAATAAGCGTTTATGAATTAAATCTTTCTATTGTTCCCAGGTACGAAGAAAGTTGAACTTCTAATACTTTCAAAAGCATTTTATAGAAACTAATTCAAATGTTTTAACTTCACATACTTTTTGCCATTTATTTTTATGGTAGTTAGTGGTGATATAGATAGCTAGAGATTTGGTCTCAGTGTTTTAATAAATACACTTACTTTTACTGAATTGAGAAGTTATACTATAAAGAAGCATATAGCTATAAAAAGATGTGAGATCTCATAAGCAGGAATTGAACAATGCAAACACAAGGACACAGGGAGGGGAACATCACACACTGGGGCTTGTCAGAGAGTGTGGGGTTAGGGGAGGGATAGCATTAGGAGAAATACCTAATGTAGATGACGAGTTGATGGGTGCAGCAAACCAATATGGCACATGTATACCTATGTAACAAACCTGCATGTTCTGCACATGTATCCCAGAACTTAGAGTATAATAATAAAAAACTAAAAAATAAAAATAAAAAAGTAATAGTGACTTCACAATTCTGTTGAAAAGATGAGCGATGATGCTGTTTAGTGAGATGCTTATTATAAGAGACACTCATAAATAAATTTTAAATATTCACAAAAAAGCTGTGAGATGTGTATTTGTAAGATCTGCTTATCAGCTATAGAATATTTGTGCTGTGAAAGACTATTCACAATTCTCTACTTCACAGTTTCATTTGTAGAATAAAGGTTATTGTAGTTTAAAGTTGTAACCAACAATGTAAATGAGAACCTATTGGGAGAAATAATGACAGAAAGGAAAATCATTAGCATGCAAAGTATGGGTTTTTGTTAAGAAAAATAATAGCTTTGTCTTAAAGTAAAATGACTGCTTCTTCCAGATAGAGAAAGAGGAAAGTGTAGGTCAAAATTTGAATGAATATAGAAAACTGTAGAAGGTTTATAGAAAATGAATTTTATCTGTTGTGGTCAAAGCTAGCTAAGGTTTCATGGGTTTATATATAAAAAAAGAACTTTAGTACCAAATATACTGATTCAAAACTAGTATTTGTATTTAGCTCTGTTAAAATGACAAGAGCTTCTTGGATTATTGGTCTACCCTTAATAGGAGTTAACCGAATGTTTTTCTTTACATTCTGGGTAATCTACCTAGAGGGCAAAAATTGTGACTTTTATCAGAAAAATTTATTTGCTAACTGAAGACTGAATGGAATAAGACTTAAGTACATAGAATTGAATTAAATGATGAAGAATGATTATAGGTTTTGTCTGGAATATTGCCAGTATTTTAATGTCCCATGTTCTGTATATAATTTTGTTTGTTTGTTTTCGCAAGTTATGTATACCTCACGACATTTGTAGACTATGCTTTCGTACACAGAAAAAAAAAAAGAAGAAAAAGAAACAAAACATTTGTCTTTTATCCATGCCCAACCCCTCCAGAATTCATAAACTTTGTTGTTGTTGTTGTTGTTGTTGTTGTTCTTTGCCAATTTCATTATTTGCAAAGGTGCTTGTCAAACAGAGATAACTGGAAACACTGGTTCTATAACTACGGCTTTGGCTGGAAGGCCATATTGGAGAATGTTGCTTTTCTAATCAGATATGAACAGTTTGAACGAAACACGGTTGATTTTTTTCTTTAAGTGGAGCCAAAGTTTACAAAGCTCTTGTATTAGTCAGGGTTCTCTAGAGGCACAGAACTAACAGGATATAGGGGGTTTATTAGGTATTAACTTACATGATCACAAGGTCCCACAATAGGCCGTCTGCAGGCTGAGGAGCAAGGAAAGCCAGTCCGAGTCCCAAAGCTAAAGAACTTGGAGTCCAATGTTCGAGGGCAGGAAGCATACAGCACAGGAGAAAGTTGTAGGCTGGGAGGCTAAGCCAGTCTCCCCTTTCCATATTTTTCTGCTTGCTTTATATTAACTGGCAGCTGATTAGATTGTGCCCACCAGATTAAGGGTGGGTCTGCCTTTCCCAGCCCACTGACTCAAATGTTAATCTCTTTTGGCAATACCCTCACACACAGAATCAATACTTTGTATCCTTCAATCCAGTCAAGTTGACATTCAGTATCAACCATCACAGCTCTCTTCCGAAAATTGGCCTGAAAGTTGTCTTACAATGTTCCCAGTCCTACAGATGAGTAAGAATGATAACTTCCTGCAAAACCTAGGAATCTTAGGATATTTTCATGACTTCAGGAATAAAGGAATTCATCCAAATTTATAGCTACACAGGTGAAATCTAATGGCAAATTATTGGCTTAAGTCCTAACCTCAAGAAGCTTTTAAAAGTCCAATCTGAGATTCCTTATAAGGATTTCCAACAATGCAAACTTCAAAAGGCTTATATAGGAAATTATTTTTGTTGAACCTATGTAAATAGTCACATCAACTCAGAGGCCTTATTCTGTGATGGAGAAAAATCTTTCTGTAAGATTATATTTGGTCAGAGGAAGGAAAGGTTAATTGCAGAGAGGCATGTTATGTTTTAATAGAAAACTAGAGCTTATAATATTGGGTAATCATATTCTGGTCCTGTTCACTGTCTTTCAACTGTTTTTCCAGCTTTTTGTAAATTGCAAGTAGCTGATATGCAAACTCTGTTTCATAGAGATTCAGTTCACTTTTTCTACTGTGGAACAAAAAAAAAAAAAACAAAAAAAAAACAATTTTGTTACCTACCTATAATTTGGATTAGATCCTGTCACTTGTATAAATTGGCAACCATTATCAAATTTCCAATTATGTCAGTTCTCTTAAATATCTCGTTAAAACCAAACTAATGCTTCCAATATTTCTTCCCCACCCCCTACTTGTGATTACAGAAAGCTAAACCCTGAACGCTCATATGTATAATGGCCCCAGCAGAGAATCAGCTGACTATGAAGAAAAACATCCCACTACTCAACACTTAACACTTTTCAGACTTGCTTACTTGTTCTTTTTAAAATGTCCTTTTGTTCTCACTTTTGAGACTCTTGTAGATTTTGAGGTCAGAGCATTCTGTCTATTGCAATTATCCCTGGCTCCCAATTGCAATAGTCTTTTTGAATAAAGTCTCTCCTTACCCAAGTCTAGATTTATTTCCTGACACTGTCTTCTAGTATGTTACTTTTACCCAGAATTATCTTTTCTTTCACTCTCCTCTAGTTGAAATCCTCCACATTTAAAACTAAATCAAAAGACACATTATCTCTGAATATTGTCCCTATCTGGCAGTCAGAATTAATTGCAAGGTATTTTATTTGAACTTTTATTCATCACTTACTCATCCTCCCTTTATAAGAATGGTTTACCAAATTTTGTCTAAAGTTAAATTTTTAGTCACTTAAAAGCAAGAAACCTATATTATTCACTTTCTTTTTTTTACAGTCCCTTGAAAAGAATAAATATCTATGTGTGTCTTTTACATTTATTTAATATGGAGTTACCACATTTTTACTGTCCCATAGCAAAAGTGGTATTTTAGGCATATTCTGAGTCATGTTTATTCACTAATTCTATATATTTGAAAAAATAATGTTTTCACTCTACAGAACATTAGGTAGAAACCACAGAAGGGATTATCTTATAATCCCTCATGTAAGTGCCCTTCCACTTTACCCGAATATGTTCACATTAGTTTTTGCCATTTAACATATGAAGATTGTTTAGAATTTCAAATTGTGTATATAAGATTTTAATTATTTGACTCCAGTCAATTTTTAAATTATATTCTAGTTAAAACAAAGTAGGTAATTTAAACCATAATACAGCATATGTGCATAGATATTTCTTGGTCTTTCCATGCCCCTTTATATTATGTGCTATGATAGAGTAAGAGAATAAACAACTGGCTTAGACTGAGTTCATGTCTATAATGATCACATCATTTTCTAAGATGTGCTTTGAAAAGCTTCTAATTCCTTTTTCTTGTGTTCCTTATATTTGCTGACAATAGTTTTCCTTCTATTTGTAGTTTCAGCACCATGCCTACTTATGAGAGTTACTGTTTCGGACTTTAGTTGGTTTCGCTGGTAAACCCACCCATGGTTTACATTTACCAAACAACACAATCTCTGCCATGTTCCCATATGCTTGATCATTTATTTTCTGAAAGAATAGAGTAGTAGGCAGGAATGGGATTAAAGGGAGTGGCTTCAAAATAAGCAAAGAAAGCACAGGTTATTTCCTGTTTAGGCATAGTCCGAACACCAAGAATATTTGACTTATAGCTCTTATGTTGTATAATTGAGTGGTCAGGAAAGTTGCTATAACAAAGAGGCACTAAACTGTGGTAGTAAAAACAGTATAAAAAAATTCATCTTTTACATAAAGTAGTAGGTCCAGATTTGATAGGGAGACTTCCATCTTTGTTCAGGTATCTATTTCATGGGCAGTTAGTTTACACCATTTTTAGGCCACTGGATATTAAAAGAGTCAGAAAAGCACACAAGTTCTTTTGAAGGCATAGCTTAGAAGGGGATATCACTTCTCATATCCTATTAGGTAGAAAATATATATGTTTATAGCAAAACTGCATAAGAGGCTTGGAATTGTAGTCTCTAGTTAAGCCCATTTCTGTCATTAGAAAGGGGAAAGATAAATATTAGTAGGAAATTATTAATCTCTGTTCCTCAAGCCAAAACAGAGAGACAAAGAACTTATGATTTAAATCACTATGAAAGAGTTATACCTACAAATAATCTATTCAGCATACAATTCAGCTGTGAATCCATGGGAAAAGAAAGGGGTACAGAAAGGTAAGAGGTGCAATAGAGGAAGAATATCTTAATCTTCTTTGCTCTGATTATTTGACTATTCAGTAGGACTTGTGAACATATACAGACTAGGTTAATTATTTATCTTGGAAGTGGGTGATTTAAGCACATACACAAACGTTTACACATGTGCACACACAATACATGCTCATTAATTTTCTGGTTTTATACTCCATTTCTGACTAGATATGCAGGCTTCCATCACTTCCCAGAGATTTAGAACTTCAAACTGAGACAGGATTATACAGAATTTATTTTACTGAAAGATGAAACTATGGTAAGCTTGAGTAAAGATAGTTTATTCTTTTAAGTTTGCAAAATCCCACCAGAAATATGGAGATCAAAGTTTGCATTAAAGGTAAGATAGAACAATAATAATCTAATTTCATATAAAACTGAGCACCAAAGTCCAAAAACTATGCCCTTAATTAACATTGTGGTTGTGTTATCCATTGAGGTAATACCTTCCCTTTAGCCTTATTATTCTATCTTAAAATACTGAACTTATATAAATATCTTCAGACCTCAACAATTTCAATATAATATGCTCGAATTTTCCCAAAAAATCTAACTAAACTCAAGTGTTAGTCATTAAAACTAAAAATATGCTTAGTTGTTCTTTCAATTTATGTGACCTATTTCAGTAATGATTAAAACTCACCATTCTTCTTGTCCTCTTGAATATACCTATTAATGATTACATCAATGAAATGTCAAAATAATCCATTTGGTTAGGAGATAAAATAAGCTTAAAGAAGTTATTGAAAATGTATGAACAAATGGTTAACTTTCTACATATTATTTTGAAGTTCTCTGGAGTATATATACAAATACTCTTAAATTTTCAAAACTTTAAAATAATAAGCAAGTCAGGAGATTTCTGATAACTAATAAAATAGTGACCAGCACATGCTTTTGGTTTTCTCCCCTATAATCTACTCCTGAGAAATCACGGAAGCAATACAGATAATAGATTTGAAGAATTAATATTAAAAAGTGGGAAACCTGCGAGATCAAAGGCTGTTGTGAATTAGTGCATGTAAAAGAGAGAGAGAGCAGAGACAGAAGGGCTAGCATGTGGGTTAGCAGTGTCCTGGGAGAAAGGTGTATTACAGTGTAAGACTGAAGTGGGAGAGAATTTTAAAATTCTAACCTTAGAACGCGATCTTCGTAATGCCATTGTTTGTCATTACCACATTAATATATAGCAACATCCTAAGCATTGACCCTGATGGCCTGAATTGCTGCTGGAGCAAGGTGGCAAGTTAACTGATTCATGTCTACCTTCTTCAAAGTCAAGTGTTGGTGACATGGCATTTAGAAAAATAAGTATTCAGAAAAGGCTTCTTATCTAAGAGTAATTTTAAGACGAAATTACTAATCATTTAACAGGATCTAGTCAAAGTTTCTTTAATAATCAAGCCTAAATTTTACTGGTGCACAATTCTTCCCTAATAAATAATGTATTTCTAAGCTTTCTTTGCAACTAAGAGTGCCTATATGATGCAATTCTGGTCAATGGAATAAGTGCAAATTATGTCTACAATTTCTAGATTATGCCTTTGAAAAGAAAACAAATTCTATTTTACTTTCTTTTAACATATACATGACAACGTCTATAGCAACAAACTTGGACCCAGGAACACTTTTGATTCAGAGTCTTTTAATTACTTTGTGGTGAAGAAATATCCTAAGACTTGCCAACTCTGAACAACTAACTTTGAGACTATTAAAATAAAGAAGAATAAAATTCCATTGTACTTGTATCATTGTAACTATGGGTCTCCTTGATACAGAAATTTAACACAGACCATAAGTGCTATGGTTTGAATATGGTTGGGTTGTCCTCACCTAAATTCATGTTGAAATTTGATCCCCAAAGTGTTTTTGGGAGGTAGGGCCTAGTGGAAGGTATTTGGGTCATGGGAGAGGATCCCTCATTAATAGTGTGATACTATGTGATAGTGAGGTCTCACTCCAGCAAGACTGGATTAATTCTACAGAAATAGGTTAATCGTTATAAAGCAAGGCTTTTTCCTGTTTGGTCCCTCTGCACATGTATCTGCCTCCCCTTTGACCTTCTCCACCATGCAATGACACAGCATTGAAGCGAAAGTTAGAAGCAGTGCATGAACTTCTAAGCTTGCAGAACCATGAGCTAAATAAATCCTTTTTCCTTATAAATTACCCAGCCTCAGGTATGCTGTTACAGTAACACAAAGCAGACTAAGACAGAAAAAAATAGCTCAGAATATAAAGAGGAATCCAGTACCAGAGTACTAAGATAGAATGCCAAGGCACGGCATTCTAAATCAAAAGTTTTCTAAGGCTCTTAAGAATCTTGATTCTGAGTTCATTTCCTAAATATCACTTTGTTTCCCCAAGAAGGACACAATAAGGACCCACTTCCTATGATACAATTACCAGAAGAAGTGTAGATGATACCACCAGGTCAACATAAATTCACAGGATGAAATAACCAAATAGCTGAGTAGTAAACTCATTATAAAGAAATATAACGAATGTAACACACAAAGCCATACTTTTGTAACAGACAGAATAACAATTTAAACTAATTATAGTAAATTTCATGGAAGTTTATTATGAAAGAATAGAAGGTAATTTTAAAAACAGAAGAGAAAGTAATAAAGTAAAAAATATATGATGGATGAGATAAAATCTGGTTAGAAACAGTTGAAGAATGAACAAGTGATGTGGAAAATTATATTTAGAAACTTTATAGAAGTCAACTGGAAAATATAGAGATGAAGGGTTAGAAATCGGAGGAAATAAACTAGAATTGCCAGCATTTGGACACAGAATGCCAAAATAAGTGCAAATATCTGAGGAAATAGTAGTAATATGCACATAAAATTAATTGAGTTTAACATTTCATAGTAAAAGGATTTATATAATGCCAAACTTTCATGTTAGAGCAAATCTATACCTACACGTGTTGCATTGAAATTTAAGTTTGTCAAGGTACAAGGAGCAAATTCTAGAAACTTCCAAAGTGGGAGAATTTTTGCAAAGTTTTTCAAAAACAGAAAAATTAACTAAAGATAGTCATTTATTTTATGAAACATAATCTCAGAAAAGATAGACAATACAATAAAGAAAATTATAGGTCCAAGCAATACTTACATGAATCCAACAGTATATTAAAACTAAGGTATCATAATATAAAATTTATCACAAGAAGGCATTGATGCTTCAATGTAAAAATCTGTCATTATAATTAATCACATTAATAGACTAAAATAAAAATGTATGATTATTAACAGATGTAGACAAAACATTTGATAAAAATTGCTACTTGAAAATAGTTAACAAACAATAAGGAGATATTTCTAATATGGCAAAAGTTATTTGCCAAATACCTATTTAAATACATTCCATTTAGTACCAAGAAGAGGGTAGGGAATTTCATTATCATCAACACTCTTTAAGGTTGCATTGAACGTACAGGATATGCCATAAAATAATGGAAGGAAGGAGGCAGTGGGTAGGTAGAGAATGAGAAAAGAAGAAGAAAAGAAGGACAGGAAAGAATTAAAATATAAAGTTTTAAAGGAATTAGATTAAATATTATTTGCAAATGATATCTATATGAAAATTATAGCATCAGAATTTATTAGAATTAGTAAGATAGTTGATTGTCTACTAGACTCAAAATGAGCATAAAAATTAGCATTTCTTCTATATGGATAATAAGATACTAGAAAATATATTTATATGATAAAAACATAAAAGTTTAAATTTCTATAAAATAGGAATTTATAAGGAAATAATCTGCTATAACTCAATGGACTAGACAAATTTTTTAAACTCAAGTAAAGAAATTAAATACAAGCTTTGAGCTAAAAAAAATCAAGATTCTTGTATTGAACAACTTAACATCATATTTATGGAAAATTTCTGTAAATTAATTTGTAAATTTATGCAATCCAAATCAAAACCCCTACTCCGTTTTTTGAAGAATTTGATTAATTTATTTTTAAAATAAAGTCTTATAAATAGCTATCAAAAAAGCATAGAAAGGGATTTTTGTACTAAAATTCAGTAGTATTATATAATATATTGCACCCAACAGAAAAATGTAATCAAACAGAGAATTCAGCATCAGACAGGTATGTGTATGCACACACACACACACACACACACACACACACACACACACATATGGACAATATACAATAAAATACATTATTTTAACTTGGTGGATAATGGACAGTACTCATAGTCCCCTGCATAAAAGGCAAGACTAAAGACCAAAATGTATTATATGAAACTGTGAATAAAAAAGAGAATAATGAAAAAAATACCTTTAGGAATTGGGGTTGGTAAAAGCTTTCTTACCACAAAATTTCACGTTTTCTCTTACATTAACTCTGTACACTGAAAAGACCATGCCCAATAGGTATGACCTAGACAAAACTATGCATTTTAGTCCTGGTATAAATTTATTGTAAGTTTTATTTCTCTCTGAACTTTTCAAAAATTTCTCATTTTTTCCAAGTAACCAGAATTTGTTAAAACTCGACTGTCTGATTATACTCATGAAACATATACTCATTTGACACTTCCCACATTTCTCCTTGTATTAATTCACATATTTATTTATTCAATAAGTATGCCTCACTGGAAATTCTTGGACTTGCAAGTTCAAATAGGACCAACAAGTAATATTATCATATAGAACTAAGATGAAATCCTCATAATTGTGTTTTTTCGAAAGCTTTATTGAAATATAATTGACACACAATAAACTACACATGGAAAATGGACAGCTAAATAAGTTTTCACATATATAGATATGGAACTGTGAAATCAATATGACAATCAAAATAATGAACATATCTATCACCACCCAAAATTTCCTCATACAACTTTACACTGTCCCTCTCATCCCACTCCAAAGCTCTTCCCTAGGCCACCACTGATCTGCTTACAGTAGCTACATATGTCTCATCATTATCTAGAATGTATATATAAATGTAACCATCCAAACTCTTTTTAGTGGCTTCTTTCACTCAGCGTAATTATTTTGAAATTTATCCATGTTGTTACATTTACTAATACTCACTTTTATTACTGAGAAATATTCCCTCATCTTGATATATCATATATGCCATTTGTGAATCAGCTTCTATAATTTCTGAATTTCAGAGATGCTCTTCCTTTTATCTAAGTTGTAAAAATTATTAGGCATAGAGTCTTCATCATATTGCCTTATTATGTTTCAGTGTGTGAAGGGGTCTGTAGAGATGCCTTCCCTCCTAAATTCGTGATATTGATAATTTGTGTCTGTGAGTGTGTGTGAATTCCTTATGTACCTGTAGTTCTGAGATATTACTACACTTTCACAGTAGGTACCTTGGCTTTTAGAAATTTGTTAAGTATTTTAGCTGAATTGTTTTTATTAGCTTGCATGTTGTGAGAGGTTTGACCCACATAAGCAAGCATCCACATTCTGTCTCTCCTAGGAGTACAAACTATTTGTTTCTAGGCCAGTTTCTCCTGTAACTTCAGCTCTCTGATGGATTTTTTTTTAAATTATGTTTTTTTTGGATTTAGCATTATTTTGTTATGTTTTTTATCAAAAGCAGAGACAGTGGGAGCAACGTCATGGTTTGTTGTACTTTATGAACTACAGTAAGAAATAATTAATAACCACAGAGTTATACCCAATCTGTTTAATTCTTAAAATGCAACCTCTTTATAACAAGTTATCTTTCCTTTTTCCCTCTTAATCTTCTCATCTGAACAATGCAAATCAAATACTCATGAGTTTTGAGATGTAATAGTGGTCATGTAAGGGATTTTAGTCATATTAAAGATCCGAAGGCAGTGGAAAGCCATCAGAGACTTTTAAGCAGGACATAAAATGAATTGGGGCCTTAAAAAAAAGTCAATTTGGCTTCTCCAAGAATGTATTCTAGGTTTAGTACTCATTAGGATGCATTGTATTTTATGTATGTATTATTAATCAATTTTTATTATAATTTGAGATGAAGTCTCGCTCTGTCGCTCAGGCTGTAGTGCAGTGGCACGATCTTGGCTCTCTACAACCTCAAATGCCAGGTTTAAGCGATTCTCCTGCCTAAGCCTCCCGAGTCATAGCTGGGATTACAAACGCCCAACACTGTGCCAGCAATTTTTTGTAGTTTTAGTAGAGACGGGGTTTCACCATGTTGGCCAGGCTGGTCTTGATCTCCTGACCTCAAGTGATCCACCTGTCTTGGCCTCTCAAAGTGCTGGGATTATAGGCATGAGCCACCATGCCTGGCCTCATTAGGATATATTTTAAAAATGCATAAAACAGATAATCCTATCTTGACAAAAGGATGACAGTGGCTACCAAGGACAGTATATATATTTGAATATAATTGGAGGAAAATAACTGTTAGGGAGAGAGATTTTTCTCAGTTCTTCCAATTTTTCTAGAGAAAATACTACCACTCCATTTATTTTTCCATAGGGAAAATTATAGTGGGAATACTTCCAACTTCTCACTTATTCATTTTCATTTCTTTTTTTTTGGGTCTGTCGAGAAAGCAAGAGGCCTTCTAAATATGTTTACTTCTTGTATTAAGAGATCTGTCTTGGAAATCAAGTATATGATTCATCCACATTGACTGGGTGGGTGAGCCTTATTCAATGGTGTAGTATTTGTAAGTTCGTTGTACACACCTTTTTAAATCAAATCATTGAATCAAGCTTTTCTTTTTCAGAAAATATGTAAATTTTTATATTTCATCTCAATTTTTAATAAGCTCCTAACTCAGTATGAGACAATGAATATTATTTTGGGATCCAGACACTCCCAATAGTCATGATTCAGTTTTGGATATATGAAGTTTCAAATTATCCATGATATCCAATTAGAGATGAAAAGTTGACAAAGGTACATACTGATTTGGAAATTAGAAGACAGTCCTAGATTTAAAATATAAATATGAGATTTGTTAAAGGAAAAAGAACACATGAATTCATTTAGTGATTTTATGCATAGTGAAAATAGAATAGAAACCAGGACTGATGCCTGAAGACTCCAAAGTTTAAGGTCAAGAAGAGAGAGAGAAGAAACATCTGGAATCATAAAAAGAAATCTGTTAAAGTATGCGTATAGGTCACATAAGATACAGATTCCATGTTTTCATTGTGTCTTCCAATATAAACATCACTTGCATAAAATAAACCCCAATGTATATTTTTAAGCATTAATTAGTAATTGTTCTACCCTCTTACTGAAAGTCATTGGAGTTGTATGCAATAAAAGACATCAATATAGCAAAAGAAATGCCACATCAAGGTAGAAGAGAGTTAAGTAGCAAACTCTGTTAATAATATTAATTATTAAATTAAATTAAATTTGAAATATTAAATTAAATATTAAATTAAAAAAATTAATACCCTACTTCTTTGTAAGAATCAGGATTTTAAAATCAATTGATTTGTGCAGGAATTTTGGGATTGAAATTATGGTCAGCAAAGAAAATGAGGATGCAAACTCATTTTTGAAAATCATGTATTTTGTAGTATAATAATATGAAAGTTAATTTTTTCTGTCATTACATGAGAACAATTATACTAAAAATATAAAAAAGTATAATTTAACATATGACATGAAAACAAATAAATATATAATTATGCAGTATTTTATGAGATAATTAATACAATAAAAGCTGTATATGCAAACAGATATGTTTGTGTGTTGTAGTTACCAATGAACTTTGAATACAGTTATTGAGTTATTAAAATATTTTTTGTGTCCCTGAAATAGTTTAGTTTTAACTGATTTTTACCCATGTATTAGTCTGTTTTTATGCTGCTGATAAAGGCATACCCAAGACCAGATGATTTGAAAAGGAAAAGCCATTTAATGGTCTCAGCTCAACATGGCTGGGGAGGTCTCACAGTCATGGCTGAAAGTGAAAGGTACATTTTACATGATGGCAGGCAAGAGAGAAATGAAAGCCAAGTGAAAGAGGAAACCCTTTATAAAATCATCAGATCTCATGAGACTTATTCACTACCACAAGAACAGTATGGAGGAAACTGCCCTCATGATTCAGTCATCTCCCACCAGGTCCCTCTCACAACACATGGGAATTATGGAAGCTACAATTCAAGATGAGGTTTGGATAGGTACACAGTCAAACCGTATCACTCCACCTCTGGCCCCTCCCAAATCTCATGTCTCACGTTTCAAAACCAATCATGCCTTTCCAACAGTCTCCCAAAGTCTTAACTCATTTCAGCATTGTCTCAAAACTCCACAGTCCAAAGCCTCATCTAAGACAAGTCCTTTCTGCCTAAGAGCTTGTAAAATCAAAAGCAAGTTAGTTACTTCCTAGATACAAGGCGAGTACAGGCATTGGGTAAATACAGCCATTCCAATGAGAGAAATTGGCCAAAACAAAGGGGTTAGAGGACCCACGCAGGTTGGAAATCCAGCAGGGCAGTCAAATCTTAAAGCTCCAAAATGATCTCCTTTGACTCCATGACTCATATCCAGGTCATCCTGATGCAAGATGTCAGTTCCCATGGTCCTGGGAAGCTCAGTCACACGGCTTTGCAGAGTACAGCCACGCTCCTGGGTGCTTTCATGGCTGGAGTTGAGTCTGCAGCTTTTCCAGGGTCACAATGCAAGTTGTCAGTGGCTCTATCATTCTGGCATCTGGAAAACAGTCACCCTCTTCTTACGGCTCCACTAGGCAGTGCAGCAGTGGGAACTCTGTGTGGGGGCTCCAACTCCACATTTTCCTTCCACACTGCTCTAGCAGAGGTTTTCCATAGGGCCCCGCCCCTGCAGTGAACTTCTGCCTAGAAATTCAGGTGTTTTCAAAAATCCTCTGAAATCTAGGTGGAGGTTTCTAAACCTCAATTATTGACTTCTATGTACCTGCAGGCTCAACACCACATGGAAGTTGCCAAGGCTTGGGACTTGCACCATCTGATGCCATGCCCAAGCTGTACCTTGGCCCCTTTAGCCATGGCTGGAGCAGCCAGGATGCGGGGCACCATGTCCCTAAGCTGTACACAGCAAGGGGCCCTGAGTCCAGCCAATGAAACCATTTTTTCCTCCTAAGCCTCTGGGCCTATGATGGGAGGGGCTGCCAACAAAGGTCTCTGACATGCTCTGGAGCCATTTTCCCCCTTTTCTTGGTGATTAGCATTTGCCTACTCCTTACTTATGTAAATTTCTTCAGCCAGTTTGAATTTATCCTAAGGAAATGGGTTTTTCTTTTCCATTGCATCATCAGGCTGCAAATTTTCTGAACTTTTATGCTGTTTCCCTTTTAAAACTGAATGCTTTTAACAGCACCCAAGTCATCTCTGGAATGCTTTGCTGCTTAGAAATTTCTTCCACCAGATGGGCCAGGTGTGATGGCTTATGCCTGTAATCCCAGCAATTTGAGAGGCCAAGGCAGGTGGATCACGAGGTCGGGGGTTTGAGACCAGCCTGACCCACATGGTGAAACCCCATCTTTATTAAAAATACAGAAATTATCCAGGCATAGTGGCATGAACCTGTAATCCCAGTTAAACCCAGCTACTCATGTGGGTGAGGCTGGAGAGTCCACTTCCACCCAGGAAGTGGAAGTTGCAGTGAGCCGAGATCGCACCATTGCACTCCAGCCTGGGCAACAGATTGAGACTCCATCTCAGAAAAAAAAAAAAAAAAAAAAAAAGGAAGAAAAAGAAATTTCATGTACCAGATACCCTAAATCATCTCGCTCAAGTTCAATGTTCCACAGATCTGTAGGGCAGGAGCAAAATGCCACCAGTCCATTTGCTAAAACATAGCAAAAATCACCTTTATTCCAGTTCCCAAGAAATTCTTCATCTCCCTCTGAGACCACCTCAGCCTGGGTTTCATTGTCCATATAATTGTCAGCATTTTTGTTAAAGCCATTCAGCAAGTTTCTAGGAAGTTCCAAACTTTCCCACATTCACCTGTCTTTTTCTGAGCCCTCCAAACTTTTCCAACCTCTGTCTGTTACACAGTTCCAAAGCCACTTCCACATTTTTAGGTATATTTACAGCAATGCCCCACTCTACCAGTACCAATTTACTCTGTTAGTCCATTTTTCATGCTGCTGATAAAGACATACCTGAGACTGGGTGATTTTTACAAACAAACAAACAAACAAACAAAAAAAGGAGGTTTGATGGACTCACAGCTCCATGTGGCTGGGGAGGTCTGACAATCATGGTGGAAGGCAAAAAGGCACATCTTACATGGTGGCAGACAAGAGAGAAATGAGAGCCAAACTAAAGTGCAAAACCCTTATAAAATCATCAGATCTCATGAGACTTACTACCAGGAGAACAGTATGGGGAAAACTGCCCCGATGATTCAATTATCTCCTACTGGGTCCCTCCTACAACATGTGGGAATTATGGGAGCTACAATTCAAGATGAGATTTTGGTGGGAACACAGCCAAAGCCTATCAACTTGTGTTCTATCATGTATCCATCAAGTACTTATCACTATTGCACCATTTTCCTATACTATCCATTGCATACTAATAATTATGCATTAGTATAATTTTATGTGTATTTATATTCATAATGAGTAATAGCTGCCTTGCCTACTTGGTTTGTTAGCATATTCACATTAAATTCTTTTGGATCAAACTGCCACATTAGCAGTGAATTTTTCTACCAGGCTGCCTTCCTAGAATTGTCTCAGTATCCCTAGAGTTTGCACAATTAGAGTTCAGTCCAACTTCTACATACTAGGGAGAGAGAGGAAAAAAAAATCTTGAATTATATTGAAAATATTTATGGCAGGTGTTTAATTTTTTTACCCAACGCCCATTGCAATGTATCTCCACCTTACCTTTTTGTATAATAGTGTCCAGAAAACTAAAAAAACAAACAAACAAACAAACAAAAACACAATCTTTAACTTGCTGCTAAGTGCAGAAATGTCACTTTAAATTTCTGGCAATGCAATCATGCAAGAAAAAAGCAAGAAAGAAGAAAGTTGAAGAGTCTGTTCCTTCTGTGTGACTTTTAATAACAAACTATGGGGTTTTGGATTGGACTGGGATTTTAAAGGTTACTTACTTTATTTATAGAGAAATCCGAGGTCTACATTACAATTACCCAAGGAAGCATGACAAAATTAACCATTTCTGAAAAGAAGTTCTTTTATAGTAAAGTAGTAGAAAATAATGGGTGATGAAAGGGGTTGGATAGCAATGGTGAAGTTTTAGTGTGCTGGCCTTCGTTTCCCAGCTGTTGAGCTGCCAGAGGCAGTGGCAGTTGTGTTTTTATTAGAGTAGTACAATAGTGTTTCAGAAATCTTTCCAAGTTCTTTTAGCAAGGTTTTGTGGTTCTTTTGAAGACTCTGAAATTTATGCAATGTCCCATATAAGATTATTTTCTAAATAAAGAGCAGTCTCTGGTATCTGAAACTAAAAACAGTAAGCAGTACGGTTATTGGTACCATTATTAAAAGCAAAGGTGTTTATTCACTATTAAGGACAAGAAAGGAAAGCAAGAAAGGTGGACTAGCCTGTCTGAAGCTAACAATGCTGGAAAGCTCAGAGAAAGATACTGACAGCTCCAAGGTGTTACACCCTCAGGAACACTCAGGGTCAGGAAACTAGGGAGCTCTTTTCTTTTGTAGCCACAGGATTTACATACTTAAAAACTGGATTCACAGTTTTACCCTGTGCTTTCCTGAAATACAAGATACATTGAACTTAAAGTCAAGTCTCCTATATAAAAAATAAAGACATTGTTTGGGATAGAGGAGAATATCAAAATTCAAAATGGACCCACTTGGCGTAGTTGAAGCGAATCTATTCTCAGGTGACTTTTTGTGTCTAATCAAACACATATCTGTGAAATTCTTGGGAGAATTACATTTAAAGTTATGCCTCACTTAGAAAGCTAGTAAATAAAATATAAAATAAAAATGTATCTTTAGAAGTATACCTCTGTGCGTTCTAATTTTATTACTTTGAGGTCTTTTTACCCATAATATTAATGAGTACATTTATATGATAATATTTTACCCTGAAACCTATACATTTAATTACATCAACTATAATTTTACTTCAGTTTCAAAATTTATTTCAGATGTTAAAATGACATATTAACACAGGGATATGTGAGTAATAAAATAAGCATCCAAAATGCAAAGTCAATATCAGTGCTTCATTAATTAATCTAAAGAATGTAAGAATTAGGTTTTAAATCAGAGCTTTTTACTTCTATATAGTTATAATAAAACAAATGGAAGTAGTAAGATTATTTCATATATAAACTCTAATTCAACCAAAGTGTTTCTTCATCCAGAGTCATGAACATTGATTGGGAATAAGGATGGCATAAATATACTTGAGAAACTCAGTTATATTTTACACTACTGCAATCACCTCTTGCTTGCTAAGCATTAACTCTTAGTCCTTTCATCTACTTTACAGAAGTACACATCAGAGTGTCCTTTTCAAACATAATTTTAATTATGTCACTTCCATTGTTAAGGTTCTTCAATAATTTCCAATTGTTCTTAAGACAACAACTAAATTCTTCCTGTGGCCTATAAGTCTTGCATGGTCTGATTCCTGCTTACCTATCCAGACTCATCTCTCACTGTTTTTCTTCTTGCTGTAAACTACTGCTGTGCTCCAGTACAACAGGTCCCATCCCCCATAGGGACTTTGTGTAGTGATTTCCTGAAACAATTTCCACTCTCTCCCCAACTTAGGTAACCTATATTTACCCTTTATTTTCTCAGAAAAGCTGTCCCTGGACTTTTGGATTAATTTATATTTCTTTTTTACTTGCAGTCATAGCATCATGTGTTTGGCTTTTATGACTTATTTTTTACCTGTAATGTTTGATAAAGTCTCTCCTATTGTATTCTGAGTTCCGTGAATGTAAACATTTATCCTATCTTCAGATTATTATTGTTAATAATTACAAAGTAAATGCCATAATTAGAGATGTGCAGAGTTGGTACTTATTTAATGCTTTTTGTATAAAGAAATGATTTCTATTACCAATTTATGTATGTATTTTAACCATAATAACTTTTTTTTTGTATTTACTTAGTGCATACGGTGTAGTTTGCTCATGCAGATGTGGTCCTATGAAAATGTTATGCCCAGATATTGTTCTCATGTGTCCTACTTCCTATCTTTGTAGCTCCTAGAAAAGGTTAAACTCAAATGCAGTTGCTGTTATATGATGTGTTCATTTATAGATACAATTCGAGATCAAGATAACTCAATGGAATGCAATTAATGAGAGCATCTTGTGGAACTAATCTAAAGAAGAGCTCACTGATGGGGTAACTGTACAATCATCCCTCGATATTCTCAGGAAACTGATTCCAGAACTACCCTCAGATTCCAAAATCTACAGATGCTCAAGTCCCTTATATAAAGTGGCATAGTATTTGCATATAACATATGCACATCTTTCTGTATATTTTAAATTATCTCTAGATTACTTTACATAATGCAATGTAAATTATATGTAAATAGTTGCTATACTATATTATTTTTTATTTCTAGCATTTAGTGTTATTTACATATTTATTCATTTTTTACTACTTTAGAGCTGCAGTTGGTTGAATCCACTGATGTGGAACCTGTGGATATGTAAGGCTGACTATAGGTAGAAAAGAAAGTAAATAAATTCATTTTATTTGAAACTAAATAGCAATCAATAAGAAGATAAAATAAATTCAGCTTATTATTTGATAAATATTTATTGAGCTCTTAGTATGTTACTTGTATCCAGGATCTAGTGGTAAAGAAAACAATTTGGGGGGGCGGAGCAAGATGGCCGAATAGGAGCAGCTCCAGTCTCCAACTCCCAGCGCCAGCGACACAGAAGACCGGTGATTTCTGCATTTTCAACTGAGGTACTGGGTTCATCTCACTGGGGAGTGCCGGACGATCGGAGCTGGTCAGCTGCTGCAGCCCGACCAGCGAGAGCTGAAGCAGGGCGAGGCATTGCCTCACCTGGGAAGCGCAAGGGGGAAGGGAGTCCCTTTTCCTAGCCAGGGGAACTGAGACACACAACACCTGGAAAATCGGGTAACTCCCACCCCAATACTGCGCTTTAGGAAACAGGCACACCAGGAGATCATATCCCACACCTGGCCGGGAGGGTCCCACACCCACGGAGCCTCCCTCTTTGCTAGCGCAGCAGTCTGTGATCTACCGGCAAGGCAGCAGCGAGGCTGGGGGAGGGGCGCCCGCCATTGCTGAGGCTTAAGTAGGTAAACAAAGCTGCTGGGAAGCTCGAACTGGGTGGAGCTCACAGCAGTTCAAGGAAACCTGCCTGTCTCTGTAGACTCCACCTCTGGGGACAGGGCACAGTAAACTAAGACACACAGACACCTCTGCACAGACGCAAACGACTCTGTCTGACAGCTTTGAAGAGAGCAGTGGATCTCCCAACACGGAGGTTGAGATCTGAGAAGGGACAGACTCCCTGCTCAAGCGGGTCCCTGACCCCTGAGTAGCCTAACTGGGAGACATCCCCCACTAGGGGCAGTCTGACACCCCACACCTCACAGGGAGGAGTACACCCCTGAGAGGAAGCTTCCAAAGCAAGAATCAGACAGGTACACTCGCTGTTCAGAAATATTCTATCTTCTGCAGCCTCTGCTGCTGATACCCAGGCAAACAGGGTCTGGAGTGGACCTCAAGCAATCTCCAACAGACCTACAGCTGAGGGTCCTGACTGTTAGAAGGAAAACTATCAAACAGGAAGGACACCTACACCAAAACCCCATCAGTACATCACCATCATCAAAGACCAGAGGCAGATAAAACCACAAAGATGGGGAAAAAGCAGGGCAGAAAAGCTGGAAATTCAAAAAATAAGAGCGCATCTCCCCCGGCAAAGGAGCGCAGCTCATCGCCAGCAACGGATCAAAGCTGGACGGAGAATGACTTTGACGAGATGAGAGAAGAAGGCTTCAGTCCATCAAATTTCTCAGAGCTAAAGGAGGAATTACGTACCCAGCACAAAGAAACTAAAAATCTTGAAAAAAAAGTGGAAGAATTGATGGCTAGAGTAATTCATGCAGAGAAGGTCCTAAACGAAATGAAAGAGATGAAAACCATGACACGAGAAATACGTGACAAATGCACAAGCTTCAGTAACCGACTCGATCAACTGGAAGAAAGAGTATCAGCGATTGAGGATCAAATGAATGAAATGAAGCGAGAAGAGAAACCAAAAGAAAAAAGAAGAAAAAGAAACGAACAAAGCCTGCAAGAAGTATGGGATTATGTAAAAAGACCAAATCTACATCTGATTGGGGTGCCTGAAAGTGAGGGGGAAAATGGAACCAAGTTGGAAAACACTCTTCAGGATATCATCCAGGAGAACTTCCCCAACCTAGTAGGGCAGGCCAACATTCAAATCCAGGAAATACAGAGAACGCCACAAAGATACTCCTCGAGAAGAGCAACTCCAAGACACATAATTGCCAGATTCACCAAAGTTGAAATGAAGGAAAAAATCTTAAGGGCAGCCAGAGAGAAAGGTCGGGTTACCCACAAAGGGAAGCCCATCAGACTAACAGCAGATCTCTCAGCAGAAACTCTACAAGCCAGAAGAGAGTGGGGGCCAATATTCAACATTCTTAAAGAAAAGAATTTTAAACCCAGAATTTCATATCCAGCCAAACTAAGTTTCATAAGTGAAGGAGAAATAAAATCCTTTACAGATAAGCAAATGCTTAGAGATTTTGTCACCACTAGGCCTGCCTTACAAGAGATCCTGAAGGAAGCACTAAACATGGAAAGGAACAACCGGTACCAGCCATTGCAAAAACATGCCAAAATGTAAAGACCATTGAGGCTAGGAAGAAACTGCATCAACTAATGAGCAAAATAACCAGTTAATATCATAATGGCAGGATCAAGTTCACACATAACAATATTAACCTTAAATGTAAATGGACTAAATGCTCCAATTAAAAGACACAGACTGGCAAACTGGATAAAGAGTCAAGACCCATCAGTCTGCTGTATTCAGGAGACCCATCTCACACGCAGAGACATACATAGGCTCAAAATAAAGGGATGGAGGAAGATTTACCAAGCAAATGGAGAACAAAAAAAAGCAGGGGTTGCAATACTAGTCTCTGATAAAACAGACTTTAAACCATCAAAGATCAAAAGAGACAAAGAAGGCCATTACATAATGGTAAAGGGATCAATTCAACAGGAAGAGCTAACTATCCTAAATATATATGCACCCAATACAGGAGCACCCAGATTTATAAAGCAAGTCCTTAGAGACTTACAAAGAGACTTAGACTCCCATACAATAATAATGGGAGACTTCAACACTCCACTGTCAACATTAGACAGATCAACGAGACAGAAAGTTAACAAGGATATCCAGGAATTGAACTCATCTCTGCAGCAAGCAGACCTAATAGACATCTACAGAACTCTCCACCCCAAATCAACAGAATATACATTCTTCTCAGCACCACATCATACTTACTCCAAAATTGACCACGTAATTGGAAGTAAAGCACTCCTCAGCAAATGTACAAGAACAGAAATTATAACAAACTGTCTCTCAGACCACAGTGCAATCAAACTAGAACTCAGGACTAAGAAACTCAATCAAAACCGCTCAACTACATGGAAACTGAACAACCTGCTCCTGAATGACTACTGGGTACATAACGAAATGAAGGCAGAAATAAAGATGTTCTTTGAAACCAATGAGAACAAAGATACAACATACCAGAATCTCTGGGACACATTTAAAGCAGTGTGTAGAGGGAAATTTATAGCACTAAATGCCCACAAGAGAAAGCAGGAAAGATGTAAAATTGACACTCTAACATCGCAATTAAAAGAACTAGAGAAGCAAGAGCAAACACATTCGAAAGCTAGCAGAAGGCAAGAAATAACTAAGATCAGAGCAGAACTGAAGGAGATAGAAACACAAAAAACCCTCCAAAAAATCAATGAATCCAGGAGTTGGTTTTTTGAAAAGATCAACAAAATTGACAGACCACTAGCCAGACTAATAAAGAAGAAAAGAGAGAAGAATCAAATCAACGCAATTAAAAATGATCAAGGGGATATCACCACCGACCCCACAGAAATACAAACTACCATCAGAGAATACTATAAACACCTCTACGCAAATAAACTGGAAAATCTAGAAGAAATGGATAATTTCCTGGACACTTACACTCTTCCAAGACTAAACCAGGAAGAAGTTGAATCCCTGAATAGACCAATAGCAGGCTCTGAAATTGAGGCAACAATTAATAGCCTACCAACCAAAAAAAGTCCAGGACCAGATGGATTCACAGCTGAATTCTACCAGAGGTACAAAGAGGAGTTGGTACCATTCCTTCTGAAACTATTCCAATCAATAGAAAAAGAGGGAATCCTCCCTAACTCATTTTATGAGACCAACATCATCCTGATACCAAAGCCTGGCAGAGACACAACAAAAAAAGAGAATTTTAGACCAATATCCCTGATGAACATCGATGCAAAAATCCTCAATAAAATACTGGCAAACCGGATTCAGCAACACATCAAAAAGCTTATCCACCATGATCAAGTGGGCTTCATCCCTGGGATGCAAGGCTGGTTCAACATTCGCAAATCAATAAACATAATCCAGCATATAAACAGAACCAAAGACAAGAACCACATGATTATCTCAATTGATGCAGAAAAGGCTTTTGACAAAATTCAACAGCCCTTCATGCTAAAAACGCTCAATAAATTCGGTATTGATGGAACGTACCTCAAAATAATAAGAGCTATTTATGACAAACCCACAGCCAATATCATACTGAATGGGCAAAAACTGGAAAATTTCCCTTTGAAAACTGGCACAAGACAGGGATGCCCTCTCTCACCACTCCTATTCAACATAGTGTTGGAAGTTCTGGCTAGGGCAATCAGGCAAGAGAAAGAAATCAAGGGTATTCAGTTAGGAAAAGAAGAAGTCAAATTGTCCCTCTTTGCAGATGACATGATTGTATATTTAGAAAACCCCATTGTCTCAGCCCAAAATCTCCTTAAGCTGATAAGCAACTTCAGCAAAGTCTCAGGATACAAAATTAATGTGCAAAAATCACAAGCATTCTTATACACCAGTAACAGACAAACAGAGAGCCAAATCAGGAATGAACTTCCATTCACAATTGCTTCAAAGAGAATCAAATACCTAGGAATCCAACTTACAAGGGATGTAAAGGACCTCTTCAAGGAGAACTACAAACCACTGCTCAGTGAAATAAAAGAGGACACAAACAAATGGAAGAACATACCATGCTCATGGAAAGGAAGAATTAATATCGTGAAAATGGCCATACTGCCCAAGGTTATGTATAGATTCAATGCCATCCCCATCAAGCTACCAATGAGTTTCTTCACAGAATTGGAAAAAACTGCTTTAAAGTTCATATGGAACCAAAAAAGAGCCCGCATCTCCAAGACAATCCTAAGTCAAAAGAACAAAGCTGGAGGCATCACGCTACCTGACTTCAAACTATACTACAAGGCTACAGTAACCAAAACAGCATGGTACTGGTACCAAAACAGAGATATAGACCAATGGAACAGAACAGAGTCCTCAGAAATAATACCACACATCTACAGCCATCTGATCTTTGACAAACCTGAGAGAAACAAGAAATGGGGAAAGGATTCCCTATTTAATAAATGGTGCTGGGAAAATTGGCTAGCCATAAGTAGAAAGCTGAAACTGGATCCTTTCCTTACTCCGTATACGAAAATTAATTCAAGATGGATTAGAGACTTAAATGTTAGACCTAATACCATAAAAATCCTAGAGGAAAACCTAGGTAGTACCATTCAGGACATAGGCATGGGCAAAGATTTCATGTCTAAAACACCAAAAGCAACGGCAGCAAAAGCCAAAATTGACAAATGGGATCTCATTAAACTAAAGAGCTTCTGCACAGCAAAAGACACTACCATCAGAGTGAACAGGCAACCTACAGAATGGGAGAAAATTTTTGCAATCTACTCATCTGACAAAGGGCTAATATCCAGAACCTACAAAGAACTCAAACAAATTTACAAGAAAAAAACAAACAACCCCATCAAAAAGTGGGCAAAGGACATGAACAGACATTTCTCAAAAGAAGACATTCATACAGCCAACAGACACATGAAAAAATGCTCATCATCACTGGCCATCAGAGAAATGCAAATCAAAACCACCATGAGATACCATCTCACACCAGTTAGAATGGCAATCATTAAAAAGTCAGGAAACAACAGGTGCTGGAGAGGATGTGGAGAAATAGGAACACTTTTACACTGTTGGTGGGATTGTAAACTAGTTCAACCATTATGGAAAACAGTATGGCGATTCCTCAAGGATCTAGAACTAGATGTACCATATGACCCAGCCATCCCATTACTGGGTATATACCCAAAGGATTATAAATTATGCTGCTATAAAGACACATGCACACGTATGTTTATTGCAGCACTATTCACAATAGCAAAGACTTGGAATCAACCCAAATGTCCATCAGTGACAGATTGGATTAAGAAAATGTGGCACATATACACCATGGAATACTATGCAGCCATAAAAAAGGATGAGTTTGAGTCCTTTGTAGGGACTTGGATGCAGCTGGAATCCATCATTCTTAGCAAACTATCACAAGAACAGAAAACCAAACACCGCATGTTCTCACTCATAGGTGGGAACTGAACAATGAGATCACTCGGACTCAGGAAGGGGAACATCACACACCGGGGCCTATCATGGGGAGGGGGGAGGGAGGAGGGATTGCATTGGGAGTTATACCTGATGTAAATGACGAGTTGATGGGTGCAGCACAGCAACATGGCACAAGTATACATATGTAACAAACCTGCACGTTATGCACATGTACCCTACAACTTAAAGTATAATAATAATAAATAAATTAAAAAAAAAAAAAAAAAAAAGAAAACAATTTGGGTCTAATACAAAGTTTAGCTTATTTTCTACACTGAGAACTCATACCAAATTTATGAAAATAAGCTAACATTGATAGGGATTATTAGTGTAGATTAAAATTTAAATCAGTAAAAAATGTTCAGCAGATTGTAGGTAAAGATCTAAATGGAATTAAACACATTTCTATTATAAGTAAGATGAACAATAGCATATAAGTAATTATTTAAGAATCATATTTGTGTTTGTGGAAAGAATAAATAATAAAAAATACAAAGATCAGAGCAAAGAAAATCTGTACCGGGACTGCTTTGGAAATTAAGATGGCCAGAAATAGAACAAAGAACGTGGGCAACAAAGACATGACAAGATAATTTTCATAGCCACAGATACTGAAGGTTCAGTAAAAGAGTTGTACGTTAATGAATGATGTGTAGTACCCGATAATGAAGAAAGATTAAAAATTATTTGACAGGCTAAACTACAATTATTTGAAAGGTTAAAATATATACACTCTCCATAATGTATCCTCAGATCTGATTGCTGTGGATAAGAACAAACAAGGAAAACCGGCAAATTTAAAAAATTAAAAATAAAACTGAGACTTCAGCATCTGTGGATTTTGGAATCCAAGGAGTGTTCTGGAAATAAATATGGCTAATAAATTAGAGAGAGTGATTTAGATCCCATAATTCTAACACAGAGAGAAAGCCAAATGATACAACGGTAAAGGGAAGACAAAATCTAGGAAATCATTGAGACTTATCCTCATAAATCTACATGTAGGAGTCAGTATTAAAAATTATTACTTAATAACTTCTGTGCTTATGCTACTAAAATGAGATCAGATTTGAGAAGAGGAGAATAGGAAATTTAGTTATAGAAACTCCTATATCTGTCAAGTTTTGTTGCAGAGAACAGAATCCTTTTTAGCTAGTATATAGCACAATGGCATTTTATAAGTATGGCTATCTTACATAATTTCTAGGACATAGAGAGAATCAAATTTATAAACTATGCAGTCAGGAACAAATGAAGCTGTGTGAAACGCTTAACTGTATGCAGAAACAATTGCTAAAGATGCTGCCACTTGCTAGAGACCAGTAATTAGTTCTTTGTCACAGACACCAACGAAGAAAAGCCACCTACAAGGTTCTCTCTGAGAACAGACACCACTTCACGTTGCTCTGCTTTGTCAAAATATCATACTGCAGACTAACTGCAAATAAATCTGACAAATGTATTTTTTGGCTTTCTAGCATTCATGGTACCAGGAGACATGCTAGAGGGGATTGGAATAGGTGTGGAGAGCAAAACTGTTGTATTTACTGCAACCTGGCATTCACTGGCTCTATTCATCAGTATCCCAACATTATAAAAGGAATATAGGCCGGGCGTGGTGGCTCAAGCCTGTAATCCCAGCACTTTGGGAGGCCGAGACGGGCGGATCACAAGGTCAGGAGATCGAGACCATCCTGGCTAACACGGCGAAACCCCGTCTCTACTAAAAACACAAAAAATTAGCCGGGCGAGGTGGCGGCGCCTGTGGTCCCAGCTACTCGGGAGGCTGAGGCAGGAGAATGGCGGGAACCCGGGAGGCGGAGCTTGCAGTGAGCTGAGATCTGGCCACTGCACTCCAGCCTGGGCGACAGAGCGAGACACTGTCTCAAAAAAATAAATAAATAAATAAATAAATAAATAAATAAATAAATAAGGAATATAATATTAAATATATTATGACAGGCATTCTAAAAGAGCTCTGGGGATAGAACTCTAAGTAGAGGTTAGCTAAGCAGGACCATAATAGGTATGCTTTTAATTACTGGTTTCTCTAAATGGTTGTAGAAAGTAAGGAGGTTAGGAGTGGTGGGCAGGGTGGAATATAAAACCGGTATATTTAAACGATAGATGATTATGGTGATCTCAGAATACAAACTGTCAAAAAGTAGTTTAAAACATATTTGGCCTATGAACACAAGAGCAATAGCATGGCTAAATGCATGCGATTTTGATTAAAAAACAGTATGCAGATCAGTGAACCTCAAGAGGGTGGTGAAGGCAAAGTTCACAGGGCCTTTGTTACCTCACTGAGATTTTTAATTAACATGAATCAACAAATTCTGTTTGGAATGAAAACCTTGGAAGACAATAATTCAAGAAGATACAAGGGACACAGAGTTTGTGAATTAAGTTGGTAGATGCCAATTTAAATTTAAGTTTGAAAAGGCAGGTATTGATTGTATTTAGGAGGACAATCATCTGAATAGATGCTGGAGATCAGTCAAGGTAATAGATTCAGCTTAGTGTGTTAATTATATATCATGACATGCTAGAATAGGTAAAAAACTTTAAGCTCATTAATCATTAGAAAAATAACTCTTGGAGAGACAGGAATAATCCCAAGGGAACATCGAGATGTAGTTATCTTACATTCTTGTCTTAGTCTGTTTGTTCTGTTATAACAAAATTCCAAGACCTGGTAGCTTATAAACAACAGAAAATTATTTCTCACATTTCTGGAGGCAGAGAAATCCAAGATTATGGCACCAGCAGATTCCGTATCTAGTGAACGGCCATTTCCTGGTTCGTAGATGGCACCTGCTGTTTCCTCAGATGATGGAAGAGGCAAGGCAGCTCACTTGGGCCTCTTTTATAAGGGAACTAATTCCATTCATGAGGACTGTACCTTTATTATCTAATTGCTTCCCAAGGCCTCACCTCCTAACAGCACCATCTTGGTGGTTAGGATTTCCCCATAAGAATTTCGGAGTGACAACTTTCAGACCCTAGCAAAGACATAACATAGGTTGCAGGTGAGTCCCAATGAGATTTGAGATTTCTGAAGTGCACCAAGAAACTGCAGATAACACATTCTATTCCAGAAAGTAATGGTAGATATTAACTTACTGAGAGATAACAAATTATGTTTCTGCAATGTTCAAATGTTTTACAAAGGTTAGTTCACAAACCTAATGTTTCTTGGAGTCTTGGAGTCTTACTAATTTTATGTAGTCCATTATAAGCCACACATTCAAATTGTTCTCATAATGGCAGTTTACATAGATACGATAACAGAGGGGACTCTTGAAAAACTATAATTATCTTAATTATAGCAAATTGATTCACTTCTTCAAGAAATATTTAATGATTGCCACATTCTAGGTACTGTGTAACAACAGTAAGAAAAACAGTATCTCTGATCTTCTAAAACTTTTAATCTGGAGTTCCAAGACAGATGGCTTTACGTGCTATGAAGAAAAATAAGACAGAATAAGGGAGATAGAGATTGGAGTGATGGGAAGGGGATTTATATTCCATATAGAGCACTCAGTCAAAGTCTCAGGAACATTGTAGTAGGAGCCTAAAAGACGGAGTAAGACGTGGTTGTTTAAGAGATGATAATTCTAATTAGAATAAAAATCAGAGTAAATGACTTAAGACAGAAGCATGATTTTTATAATCAGTAAGAAAGGATGCTTATCTGCCTGGAATGGAGTATAAAAGGAGAGAAGAGAAGTGAAGTCAAGAGCTAGAAGGCCAGTTCAAAATGTGTTGTCTATGGGAACAGAGTTCTGAAATGAGTTCTAATTTTATCATACATCTACTTTTTTTAAGAACATTTTTTTTCTTAAATGTCTGACATATAACAGAAATGTAGAAATCTGTAAAAATTGCTTTTAGATTTATAATAGTTAATGAAAGTATTAAATTTGTTAAATAAGGTCTAAAAACTGTTTTGCTTGTTCTTTTAAAGAGTGATAACATATTAACTTACTCAAATATAAAAAAAGCTTGACACTAATGGAGAATGGAAAATTCCCATAAAATGAAAAAAAAAAAAAAACTAGTCCTACAACATTTTATATTGATTTAAAAACATTATAAATTGTGTTAACTATTGGTCATATCATAAAAATAAGCACAGTATGCCTTTCAAGTATTTAAAGTCTTTTATATGCAATACAACAAAAACAAAATATGAATAATAGTAGTCAGAATTGGATAGGACCAAATTTTGGGTTCTATTGAAAATATGGTGTTCTGTGGGAACAGAGTTCTGAGATAGGTTCTAATTTTAACATACATCCCATTTTCAGCAGGAGAGCACTAACTGTATTTCATCCTCTATTTTCTACTGTGCAAATATGCCTTTCACTTCGACTGCTTGTCCATCAAGTTGGAATATAATCTGCCTCGCTCAGACACCCGCCATTTACAATGTGCTCTCATTTACTATGTTCCAAAGAGGTTCTTTTAAAAGCAAATGTTTGCTGAAGACTGGCATACATGTAGAAAAGTTCACAAATTCTAAGTCTAAAGAATTCATGCATTATTGCAAAGTGAACCTATCATGTAACTGCTACTACGATAAAGATAGTGAGTGGGTGGTCGCTCAAGTGTGTGGCCTGGAATTTAGAATTGGATGAAACACAGTACAGGCAAGCAGGGTGCTCTGTGGTAAGCATCACAGAACCTGGTTTCTGGAGGAACACCAAGATCACAGAACTTATTCACCGCTTGAAAACATTTTAGAGAATAAAACACATAATATCACTAGTATAATACAAGGTGTAAACAAGAAAATAGAGGTAAAGTATCCAAGGTCCTTAGAATTTGATGGACGGGGTTAAAACAGCTCTTAATAAAACTTATAATAAAACAATGTAATATCTAAAAGAACAACTTTTTGAAAAGTGTAAGGCAAACCTTTCTCTTGTTGGCTTCATATTACTACTACTGCATAAAATGGGATTTTAAAAAATAACTTTCCTACTTTGGGAAAATACCTGTGAAGCCTAATCAATCATTCCTTCTCACAGGAAAATAAGCAACATTTCAGGAGAGATTGGGGAGCTCATTATGCATTCAATTATTTTATTCTGGAGGTGAGGCTTCAAAAAGCAGCCTGATGGACCATTGGCACTCTACAGAGTAATAGGTTGTGAGTTCCCAAAGGTAAAGACTTTCTTCCAGTGCGAACTAATCTAATTTATTTTCAGGGGAGAATACATATTTGTTCGAGACAGAAGGCTTAAGTCTTGTATAGGTTAAAGTTAAATATGAATAAAGTGCTTGACGTGTCCACATGCTAACAAGTAGAAAAATGTATAGAGTAACTACAGAGACTTGGAAAAAAATTAAAATGTAAGCCCAATGAGTCTCCGTTTTTTTTTTTTCTCAAAAGGCTCAATAATCCGTACCTCACCTTACTGTTTTTGTCTTATAATTTGTGCCTTTGACATTCTCTTTGACATATCAACTAATCTTACTCCATTCTTGCATTCCTCTGTCTTTTTCACTCCCTTTTTTCCTGTTGCTATCAGAAATTCCCACTTTATTATCAAAAATGCATCCCATCTTCAATTTCTTTAATGATTATTTCCTGCTTCTTCCATTCTTAGGAGAAACTAGCTTCCCTTGCAGTACTATCAGGTAGCAACTGATCTTTTTCTAATCATCTGTATGCTGCACTATGTAGCAGTGGAACTCTTGTCTTCCTCACTCTGAGTCTCTGCTGGACAAGTAAGATTCTGCTAACTTATAAATAGGCAAAACAAACAACAAAACAAACAAATATGCACATGCACACATACAAACTCAAACTTTTTCCTTGAGTTTTGTCTACTATAATCATCTATTTTTTACTATTATTTACAAATATCCTGATTGTGCCTCCTCATTTGCTGAAACAAGTGGATTCTGTTGAGTCATGCAATTACTTTGGCCCACACAACACGTTGAACTCAGTTCGTAGAGGCCTCATCATCTTCAAACATCCCCTCCATTTCACTCTCACTTTTCCCCATAGCCATAATGTGATATGTACCTTAATCTGCTCTACTTTTCAGTAATTTAGAAATCCTATTCTGTGAATGAATTTCCATTTCTTCCACCTTATTCATTAAATACCCTCATCTAAAATCATCATGTGTACCTCTAATATGTACACATTTCTATTTATTTGCTGACAACCCTTAAAATTTTGATTTCATGAGCCATGCTTTTTCATTATTCTTTTGTCATTATTTTAATCCCCTTGATTCTTAGTCTGTTTATTACATTTATTCATAAAAATTATGCCTGAAGACAAATCAAACTTTTTTTTTTTTACATTTTCTCTGCTCCATGGACATAATCATAAAACAGGGATGCCTGGTTTTAGCATAAATTCATGGTCACCAAACTCAAACCATCACTTAAAGCTGCCAAGCGCCTTTATTTAGTTCACTTTTCCCATATCCTAAAATAACTATTTCAAACTTTCACCCCTCTCAGATCTCTGAGTAACCCCACATCTCACCCATGGTCTTCAACAACTAACTTTGTATCCTAAAAGAAAAAAATAGTAAAAGAAGAATGGAAGGAAGGAAGGAAGGAAGGAAGGAAGGAAGGAAGGAAGGAAGGAAGGAAGGAAGGAAGGCCGGCCGGCCTAGAGCTTCTTCAATTTCTAACAAAATTATTTACAAATATCTTTGCTTTGAAAATCATAGTTTATTCTCTTATCTTAATACACAGCAGTCTTTTCATCTGCTAAGATCAATCTCTTCACTTATTTTTAACCTTTTGTGTATATACATTATATTCTAATGGTCTCTCATAATTTTATGTTCTCATCCTCTTCCTTTGTACTAATATCTTTCCATCAATATGATTAAATCCCCATGTCTAATGGCACTGCTCAGACCTCATTAGTTTCTCTTATGTTTTACAATGAATATTTTGAAAGTATAGCTCTTATTATCTATTTCTATTTCTTATTATTTTACTCATTTCTCAACTGACTGCAACTTCCACCAGTCCATATCACGAAAACTACCTGCTAAGTCACACATGGAATCCATGTCTCCAAAACAAATAGGTGTTTTTCTAACCACCAAATTGGTCACTTTAGAGGTATTTTACTTACCGCTTTGTTTTTGAGACACTAATTGTTTCTGGCATTTCTCCTATACATCTGTTTGCTTCCTTTCAGGCTTTTCTTTTTTGCCAATTTCTCTTTTTTTCCCCTCTATTTCTTGATACTTTACTCACCCCACACTGTACTTTTAGTCAGTCCCACACAACCCAACTTAGAACTTGCATATTTGTGACTCTCAATTCTGTACTTTACTTATAGCCATTTGTTTGTACTTCAAAATCTATACACAAAATTAAAAATACCTCACTCGCTGTGTATGTCAAGCACTGTTTACAGTAATTTGCATATATTCTCACAGTATCCAATGAGGTAGATATATTGAGTATTCTCATTACTATATATAGATAATAAAACGGAAACAAAGAATACAAATAACTTACTCAAGTTTACACAGGTTGTGGGAATGACATTTAGATAATCCAGTTAGTCTCCAGCCTATGTTCTTGACTACCACACTATAGTACTTCTCCAACTGCCTAGCCGATATTCCCATAATGATGTCCCTAAGGATTATCAGCTCTATATGTCCAGTGTTGAATTCATGTTATTATCAAATATTACTCATTTTGTAGTTGTTCTATTATCAACAAATGACATTTTCTATTTAGCAGATAAAGAAAAAACCCTGGATTTATACTTCACACATTCCTTCCCAGTACAATTCATATTCATCAATCCATTGTGTTTTAATGATTTTAGAGTTTAACAACTCCTTTAGCTCCATATTGCCACAACCCAAAAGAATAATCTCTTGCCTAGGTTGCTATAATATTTTTCTAACTTGCTTCTTTACATCCAGCCTCAAACACCAATTATTTTCCCTTACTGGAATATTCAAATCACATGTTATTCCAGTGCTAACAACTTACTAAATTGCCTCAAACTATTTTTAAAACAAAGTCTAAGGTTGGAGCCACACTTTACTCCTTTATTGACACTAGATAATATTCCAGGTGGTAGACTCTCTATCAACCTTGATATCTGGGTAAATATATAGAATAAAGAGTCATCTCCCCTTTCTTGAGGTACAATTTAACCAAGAGAAATAAATTTGAATGTATGTTTTGATTTTGTTATGTTGACTGCTATTAATACATAAGCCTAGGGAAATCTGATCAATACCCTGTACTCTTTCTCAGTAGTTGGTAACTTGAAATTATTTGATTATTTGTAAATATTTATTTTAAAATTTCTCTTGCTGGTAGACCATAGTTTGATGGAGAAAGAAGTTTTAACAGTCCAACTTGCCACTGTGCCTAAATAAAAATAAATAATACATAGATAGTGTATATATTTTTATATTATAAAAGTACACGTGTGTGTGTGTGTGTGTGTGTGTGTGTGTGTGTGATTATATATATAAAGTCTCTGGCCCGATTTGTGCTATACTCAAAAGAAAAAAAGCAAATATGACCATTATTGTGAAGTTCAGATGCCTGATAATAAAATGGAAATGAATATACACTGCAGATAAGCATCAATATGTTAGAATTTTCCACCTCACTCATTTGTCTTTTCATATTTTGTAACATAAAGACCTTTAAAAATATTGTAACTTATTATGTTTATACATTTTCTTTCTTAAAACTTTTAAGCAGAGAAATTTCGAAAATTATGAATGAAAGTAGGTTATATGAAGTTATATTTTACAGCATTATGTTATTGCTGATCAGAAACAATGAAGAAAATTTCCAGTGTATTTTTACTCTACATTATTATTTTCTTATTCTCTCATTTAAGAACCTAAGTAAGATGATGTTCTATAGTGCTGGGAAGGGCACATAGGGGAAGTGGGAGTTCAACTAATATGTAAAAAGTGATATGGAGCTGGCCAGGTAACAACAGCACACATGAAATTCTAGAAATAGAGGGATTGACATTGTTGAGAAATTTAGAAATTAACAATATAGATGGATTCAAAATGTGAATGTGCATGAGAGGTAAGGAAAAGTGACAGAAAAGAAAGTGGAGAGACAGAGGTAGGTTACAGATAATAAGGGACATAGAATCTACACTAATAAGTTTTGTTTGAAGGAATATAAAATCATTGGAAAGTTTGAACAATGAAATGACTGTTTCATGATTTGGGTAAACATAACTAAATAAAACCAACATGATCATTAATGTAATGTAGTTAATAGTACAGTGGGACTCGAATAAGCAAATTATAGTTCCAGTCTTTTTTTTTAAATTTTTTTATTATACTTTATGTTCTAGGGTACATGTGCACAATGTGCAGGTTTATTACATATGTATACATGTGCCATGTTGGTGTGCTGCACCCACTAACTCATCATTTACATTAGGTATATCTCTTAATGCTATCCCTCCCCGCTCCCTCCACCCCACAACAGGCCCGGTGTGTGATGTTCCCCTTCCTGTGTCCAAGTCTTCTCATTGTTCAATTCCCACCTATGAGTGAGAACATATGTTGTTCGATTTTCTGTTCTTGCGATAGTTTGCTGAGAATGATGGTTTCCAGCTGCATCCACGTCCCTGCAAAGGACATGAATTCATCCTTTTTCATGGCTGTATAGTATTCCATGGTGTATATAAGCCACATTTTCTTAATCCAGTCTGTCATTGATGGACATCTGGGTTGGTTCCAAGTCTTTGCTATTGTGAATAGTGCTGCAATAAACATATGTGTGCATGTGTCTTTATAGCAGCCTGATTTATAATCCTTTCAGTATATCCCCAATAATGGGATGGCTGGGTCAAATGGTATTTCTAGTTCTAGATTCTTGAGGAATCACCACACTGTTTTCCACAATGGTTGAAGTAGTTTACAGTCCCACCAACAGTGTAAAAGTGTTCCTATTTCTCCACATCCTCTCCAGCACCTATTGTTTCCTGACTTTTTAATGATCACGATTGTAACTGGTGTGAGATGGTATCTCATTGTGGTTTTGATTTGCATTTCTCTGATGGCTAGTGATGATGAGCATTTTTTCATGTGTCTGTTGGCTGCATAAATGTCTTCTTTTGAGAAGTGTCTGTTCACATCCTTTGCCTACTTTTTGATGAGGTTGTTTGTTTTTTTTTCTTGTAAATTTGTTTGAGTTCTTTGTAGGTTCTGGATATTAGCCCTTTGTCAGATGAGTAGATTACAAAAAATGTCTCCCATTCTATAGGTTGCCTGTTCACTCTGATGGTATTTTCTTTTTCTGTGCAGAAGCTCTTTAGTTTAATTAGATCCCATTTGTCAATTTTGGCTTTTGTTGCCATTGCTTTTGGTGTTTTAGACATGAAGTCTTTGCCCATGCTTATGACCTCAATGGTATTGCCTAGGTTTTCTTCTAGGGTTTTTGTGGTTTTAGGTCTAATATTTAAGTCTCTCATCCATCTTGAATTAATTTTTGTATAAGGTGTAAGGAAGGGATCCACTTTCAGCTTTCTACTTATGGCTAGCCAATTTTCCCAGCACCATTTATTAAATAGGGAATCCTTTCTCCATTTCTTGTTTTTGTCAGGTTTGTCAAAGATCAGATGGTTGTAGATATGTGGTATTGTTTCTGAGGGCTCTGTTCTGTTCCATTGGTCTATATCTCTACTTTGGTACCAGTACCATGCTGTTTTGGTTACTGTAGCCTTGTAGGATAGTTTGAAGTCAGGTAGGGTGATGCCTCCAGCTTTGTTCTTTTGGCTTAGACAAAGAACAAAGAGATGTCTTGGAGATGCGGGCTCTTTTTTGGTTCCATATGAACTTTAAAGTAGTTTTTTCCAATTCTGTGAAGAAAATCATTGGTAGCTTAATGGGGATGGCATTGAATCTATAAATTACCTTGGGCAGTATGGCAATTTTCACGATATTGATTCTTCCTATCCATGAGCATGGAATGTTCTTCCATTTGTTTGTGTCCTCTTTTATTTCATTGAGCAGTGGTTTGTAGTTCTCCTTGAAGAGGTCCTTCACATCCATTATAAATTGGATTCCTAGGTATTTTATTCTCTTTGAAGCAATTGAGAATGGGAGTTCACTCATGATTTGGCTCTCTGGTTGTCATTGGTGTATAAGAATGCTTGCGATTTTCGCGCATTGATTTTGTATCCTGAGACTTTGCAGAAGTTGCTTATCAGCTTAAGGAGATACTGAATGGACAAAAAATGGAAGCATTCCCCTTGAAAACTGGCACAAGACAGGGATACCCTCTCTCACCACTCCTATTCAACATAGTGTTGGAAGTTCTGGCCAGGGCAATCAGGCAAGAGAAAGAAATAAAGAGTATTCAATTAGGAAAAGAGGAAGTCAAATTGTCCCTGTTTGCAGATGACATGATTGTATATTTATAGTTCCAGTTCTAAAGGATCATTTTTGATGATTTATAGGGTATTCCCCTGTACAGTAGAGTTTTCCGAGGCTACATAACGTGTTATTATAATAATTTGAATATCAAAAATGGGACTCCAACTGGTTCCATTAAGCCAGAGATTGAAGAGATTTGAAAAAAATGTAAAACTGCTATTCTCACGATTTGTTTGCTATGTAAAATACTTATTTCTCATAAAATATAATTTATGTTAACATACAATTGGTTCATTGTTTTTTAAATAAATGAATAAAAGTTCTTAGTCTCAATGTAAGATAAGGTGATTATAAATAGAAATAACTTAGATAAACAAAAAATTCTGGTGACCTCAATGATCGTTAAGGATGGCAAGGATTCTGAAACCAAAACTTTTGAGATTAATTTCTCTATTGGGTAGAGAATTTAAGCTTATAATATTTTCCTTTTTGAAATTATTGTCTGTGTCCTTCTCCCTTTTTGATTGCCTGTGCAATCAATGATCCCTAATTAGAGATGGAGAAACTACATTTTTATTTACAAGAGATTCTCCAAAAAACAGAAAAATTTTAGGCAAATTTACTTTTCATTTTATAGAGTCTGTGCTATTTGTTAAATATGCATTACATATGTTTAGCAAGCCAAAAATAAGATTGTCTATAGAATTTCTATAAATGTAAGTATGCATTTCTAGCTCTATAGAACATCTACTTTCTTACTATTTAACAAATAGTTTTGTTTTTTTTTCCATGAATCAGAAAATCTAGAAAATCATAACTTCATGCAGAGGTTTTCTAATAGCATATTGAAATAATGTCCCTCTTCAAGGATATAACATATATTTTAGACATATCTATATGTAGGAAAATTTATGTCATATCGGAATGTTCAAGTCAACTGAGAAAAGTAAAAAAAAAAAAAATTAAGTAGGAGAAAGAAAAAGAAATTCATTAATATGCATATATATCAGTGCACTTTTTATATGACCCAATTACCTCTCTCATTCCTTTCCCTTATCTCTTCTGTTTTCCCAAAGAGTAATTTATATGTAATTATGGTTTGGAAAACTGGGACAGAGTCTGTGAACGTCTTAACACCTGAAGTTTTAGCATGTTGTATTTCAAATTAAAGTTTAGAGAGACATTCTTAACGCAGGTCTGTCTCTTAACAACTCTGGTTCCAGGGTAACTGGACTCTAAGAAAGAGGATGTATGAGAGATGCAAAGAACTGGAAAGTAGCCTAAATTTAGAGATTGAAGACAAAGGATTGGGATTATTTCCTTCTTCACAGTCAATAATCAATCATATCCTGAGTATTTTATAATAAAAAGAGAATTCCAAAACTACTCTTTCCTGTAGTTGCAGAGGCAGCAAGGCATAATATAATGAACAAAATCTTGAATGTTATTCGAACCGACACAATTGTTAGCTAAGTTTTGTAATTTAATTGGTGGGTGAATGTAGTTATCTTATCTATGTGATAATCTGATTACTCATTAGGAAAATAAGCATAATATTACCTTTCAGGTAATTTACCAGTTTTAATGATAACATGTATGGATATGTTACAATAGTCTAGGGCATACAATAGGTGTCTGAGAATTTGATTTTGTCATAAAACATTCCTGTATGAAATGCCCAAGAACATGTGGTTTCTTCTACAATTTTAAGCATTGTTTTAATGCAAATTAGATATTTAATATATATGAAGTTTAGTGCTAGTCATATTGATAAATTATTTGAAAACGTAACTCCCCCATTACTAATTTTTGTGATTTACTTCGATGAATCAAAGTTTATAGTGTGGTGAAATTTTTTAATCAAGTTTTACTATCTGATAAAAATATAGTCAACATAAATTATGCTTTCTTTTATACATGATATCTTTTTTGATAAAATTTTGCTACAAATGAGATTTATTTTATGAAAGAAATCTCACCTTAGGAGCAATGGTTATTTATATAAACTTCCTTCAAATGTGTGTCTATATATATACATATATATATATATCTCACATTTTTCTACTGCCTTGAAATTCCTAAATAAGTAAATAATTGGTTAATTTACTTTTCGTAATTAAGCACTATGCATTCCTTTTATAGTAATGCACTTTAGCAATATTCAACTTGGGCTATTTATTCAAGTCTTGGATTTACAGTCACACATAAAATTTGATGGTTAAAGCAAATTTGCTAAAAATGTGACCCTGAATCAATCTGTGTCTTGTCTAATTTAGCTTTGTGTGAAAGCAAAGAAAAACTGGTTGTTTTAACACTATGTCTATTTAAATCTTAGAAGATATGACACAATTGTGCAACACAACGAACAGCCCTAGAAGAAGATATAAAAAACTAATTCTGGGGAGTTTACTTTACAATTCCTTTCCTTTGTAATTTGATAGTATCCACCAGTGTGTGTGTGTGCGTGCACGCGTGTGTGTAAATATATAGATATTATTGCGTCATATTAAGAAATTATATATATACACACACACATACACACACACAAACACAGAGAGACACACATGCAATTTAGACGTGTAAAAAAAGAATAGAGGAAAAAGAAAAAGAAATTCATAAACGTGCATATATATCAGTGCACATTTCATATGATTCAGTTACCCTCTGATTCCTTTTTCTTGTCTCTTCTGTTTTTTCACATAGTAATTTCTCAGTAATTAATGCTCACAAAAAAAAAAAAAAAACCACACACACACAATTAAGTATCGTATTTCCTAAATAAATGTGTCAACATATCTCTGGAAGTTTGAGATAACGTATGAGGCAGTGGGTCAAACCAGAGAATAAGCATGGAGTATGTTTTTGGCAGTTCAATTTACATAGAAGCTTTTAGAGAAAATATTATTCCAAAAACTATGAACATATTATGGTACACCATGGAATTATGAGTTTTTAATATAAACTCAAACATTTTTAAAAAATGGTTTGCTCTTAAAGGGTTTCTTTGGACTATAACCTAAGACTACTTTGATGTTAAGAGCATATCAATAGAAGTATGCAGAAGTATCACTTTTAACTATTACGTTGGTTTCATGTTTCCCATTATAGATAGCTAAATTATTTTATCGATTTTGTTGACAGAATGTGCTGATGAAGAAATTTAGTTTCACATAATTTGCCGAATTGTACTTTAACTTAGCCCTGCCATACATGGGCTCCTGGAACATGATTCCACAATAATTATCTGACTTTAATTTCCATGTCATTATTGCTGTCCTCTAGTTTGATGCTCTTTAATATGCCTATATGATTATAGATAATTAAAAAGCTGGAAAGTAAACAATTGGTCTTATATGTCATTTTTATTTTATACATGTAAATTAAGCTTTAAGAAATAAAGGCATATTTTCAATGACATAAATGAAGTTGATGGTCTAGCCAGATCTAGAATCCAGGTCTCTTTTTACTATAAACACTGTCATCCCAGTCATGATAAAGCCCCTGCCATTCTTAACATGGGATGTCCTTTTCTCTTCCTGTTATAATCCCACCAATATTTTAAGATTATGAAACTGAAACTTTTTTTTACTAAGTAGATTCTGATGAATCATGTAATGAATTTAATTGATTTTTTATGCAAAAAAAAAATAGCTACCTTAAATTTCCACTCTTGAAAGTAGTGCTCATTTGTAAAATTATACAAATGCATTTACTCTCCTAATTTATTAATATTTTGATGAGAATTATCTAAATGTTCTCAACAGTATGAATGAATACAAGTTAGGCAAATTGATCATTTGGGGGAAAATGCCTTTTCAATCACTCTGATTTCAGTTTAATTCTGTAAGCTTTTCAAAACAGAAAAGTGTTTGAAAAATTAGTGCAGCTTTTAGTCATTACATATAACCCTAATTATTTGTACTTTTACCCTTTCCTAATGAAACAGAAGCCTTTTCAAATAAGAATATAATGTTAATGAAACAAACCCCACTGGTTCTTAATGGGCATTTTTCACTTAGATTGGTTGTAATCTCAAATTACTTTTAACAAGCTGTCCTGATAAAGATACATCCAATTTGGTATAGAAAGCGACACTAAAGGAAGCACAGAATGATTGAAATTGTTTTAGAGACTGCAAATCAAGCATTTTTACTTTCATAGTCAAGTACAGTTTCTTTATTGTAAATCAAATAAATTTCTGGTTGACTTTAATTGGTAGAATACATTCATTATCAAAAGTTTCTTTTCCAAGAGTATTATATAATGTGATTGAAAAATGACTAGTAAGTAATGTGTGAATTCTTAATTAAGTGGCTTCTGCCATCCCTAAGACTTTATAGAAGAAAATTGAAGTAAAACAATTTTAATGAAGAAAACAATGTTTTTCTTAGAGGCCTGGGATTTATTCCTCCTCCACTATCTCTCTATGGCTCTTTTTCACCCCTGCAGTTAATTAGAACTACTTCAAATTTAATTGCCTTTTCAAAAATTGTGCAACTCATCACTCTGCCTGATTTTAGTCCTGAACCCTAACTTCTCTGTAGTTATTATCATTGATGACCTCTTTCACCATTCTGTGTCGTTCTCTTTCCATGTGCTGGTTTGATGTCAGTATCGTTTGACCTCTCACAGGGCCTTTCACCCAGTTAAGTAAAAATTTACAACTAGTTGGTGAGCCTCAATCCCTTACTGCTAATTAGCCTTGCTGTTAGCTTGAGTTGGCATGCCTTTCCATATCTGTAGTACTAATTATGAAATGAAGGGATGCAATGTATAGGCGGAGACATTTTAAAATTCGACTTTACATCAGATATCCAAGTCACTATTCTTGAGGAAGATAAGTCATGTCTCCTTGTCTTTTGTTTTATATATATATATATGATTCAGATGTATTGCATTTAATGGTCTGTGGACTCAAACTGTGATGAGATGGTTACAGATACTACAAAGTTGAATCTATGATTGAATTCTGCTACTCAATCAATATGACAAAGAAAGGAATAAATTAAAATACCTGCAATTTTATAGGGGGAAAAATCACTGAAAATAATTGGTATTGATAGCATTGAGTTCCAAAGTGCATTCAACATCTATAAGGTGATGCCCTGCAACCACTCAGAGAGATAACAGAATTTCAACTTTGCTTCTTGCACAGAAGCATTGAGGTACTTCTGACCTTAACCTAATATGGATCTTGTTCATCCATTCCCATATATCATTTAATAAATGAATAATTCAGTTACCAGTGGAGGGCGTCCAGGTTCTTGGCGTTTTGAACAAATAATTGGACAAAACGCACAAAGCAAGGAAGGAATGAAGCAGCAAAAGCAGAGATTTATTGAAAATCAAAGTACATTCCACAGGGTGGAAGCCAGCGAGGCAGCAGTTGAAGGGCCCCGGATTCAGACTCTTCTCAGGTCCAAATACCCCCTAGAGGTTTCCCACTGGCTACTTGGTGTTCACCCCATGTAAATGAAGTAGTGGCCCTCAACCAATCAGGAGTACTTTCAACTTCCCATCCGCTGTGCAGAAAAGGTGGGAGTTTGCAAAGGGAGTAGCCTCCGGTCCTTTTGCTACTTAGGAATGGAGACTTAGGATTTTCCTTTCAATTTAGTTCTAGGAAGTCAATGTGAAATGGCTTCAGTTTCCCTGACTCCAGACTCTATTTTCGTGCCTCAGTTCTAGTGGTTGTTGTGGTTTTGTTTGTTTGTTTGTTTTATTATTATACTTTAAGTTCTAGGGTACATGTGGATAATGTGCAGGTTTGTTACATATGTATATCTGTGCCATGTTGGCGTGCTGCACCCATCAACTCGTCAGCACCCATCAACTCGTCATTTACATCAGGTATAACTCCCAGTGCAATCCCTCCTCCCTCCCCGCTCCCCATGATAGGCCCCGGTGTGTGATGTTCCCCTTCCCGAGTCCAGGTGATCTCATTTTTCAGTTCCCACCTATGAGTGAGAACATGCGGTGTTTGGTTTTCTGTTCTTGCTATAGTTTGCTGAGAATGATGGTTTTCAGCTGCATCCATGTCCCTACAAAGGACACAAACTCATCCTTTTTGATGGCTGCATAGTATTCCATGGTGTATATGTGCCACATTTTCTTAATCCAGTCTGTCACTGATGGACATTTGGGTAGATTCCAAGTCTTTGCTATTGTGAATAGTGCCACAATAAACATACGTGTGCATGTGTCTTTATAGCAGCATGATTTATAATCCCTTGGGTATATACTCAGTAATGGGATGGCTGGGTCATATGGTACTTCTAGTTCTAGATCCTTGAGGAATCGCCATACTGTTTTCCATAATGGTTGAACTAGTTTACAATCCCACCAACAGTGTAAAAGTGTTCCTATTTCTCCACATCCTCTCAAGCACCTGTTGTTTCCTGACTTTTTAATGATTGCCATTCTAACTGGTGTGAGATGGTATCTCATTGTGGTTTTGATTTGCATTTCTCTGATGGCCAGTGATGATGAGCATTTTTTCATGTGTCTGTTGGCTGTATGAATGTCTTCTTTTGAGAAATGTCTGTTCATATCCTTTGCCCACTTTTTGATGGGGTTGTTTGTTTTTTTCTTGTAAATGTGTTTGAGTTCTTTGTAGGTTCTGGATATTCGCCCTTTGTCAGATGAGTAGATTGCAAAACTTTTCTCCCATTCTGTAGGTTGCCTGTTCACTCTGATGGTAGTTTCTTTTGCTGTGCAGAAGCTCTTTAGTTTAATTAGATCCCATTTGTCAATTTTGGCTTTTGTTGCCATTGCTTTTGGTGTTTTAGACATGAAGTCCTTGCCCATGCCTATGTCCTGAATGGTATTACCTAGGTTTTCTTCTAGGGTTTTTATGGTATTAGGTCTAACATTTAAGTCTCTAATCCATCTTGAATTAATTTTCGTATAAGGAGTAAGGAAAGGATCCAGTTTCAGCTTTCTACTTATGGCTAGCCAATTTTCCCAGTACCATTTATAAAATAGGGAATCCTTTCCCCATTTCTTGTTTTTCTGAGGTTTGTCAAAAATCAGATGGCTATAGATGTGTGGTATTATTTCTGTTCCATTGGTCTATATCTCTGTTTTGGTACCAGTACCATGCTGTTTTGGTTACTGTAGCCTTGTAGTATAGTTTGAAGTCAGGTAGCGTTGTTGTTTTTAATCGTTTTCTCAGGTGATCCATGAGAGTTTTTACATCCGTGAGGAAACAAATAACCTATTTATTTTCATTATTCGGATTTTCTTTTCCATTGTTTAAGTAGCTGGAGATACTAAAGAGAGGAAAAATCGAATTTCCAGTTCTACGAATTTGTAAAATATGAATATATTAGAAACAGAATAATAAGATATTAAAGTTATGAAAGATCTCTCACTTAACTCAGTGTGAGGAATATCGTAGATCTTCAGAAGATATTTTTATAGATTCTATAATCTAGCAGACCTTTCTGATATTAAATATGTATTTAAAGAATTATTCTGAAAATTATTTATACTTAAAATATTGAAACACATAATAAGCTCACTGTGTTATTTCATGTATGTTACATTACATATTTTGTCTCTGAATATAACTGTTATACATGGGTGTGCCCTGTTGATACCGGGAGTTTTGAATAACTGATTAATATGGTAAGGTCTCTAATGGGAAAAATGGACAAAGTGAAATAATAGATGAGTAATGTAAGCAAAGAGATGGAAGCAGAATCAAAAGGAAAAGCTGAAAATCAAAAACACTGTAACAGAAATGAAAAAGGCTTTTCTTCTTCTTCTTCTTCTTTTTTTTTTTTTTTTTTTTTTTTTTTCAGTCTCGCTCTGTCACCCAGGTTGGAATGCAGTGCCACCATATCGGCTCACTGAAAACACAGCAACCTCAGCCTCCTGGGTTCAAGCGATTCTAATGCCTCATCCTCCGGACTCGCTGGGATTACAGGCATGCACCACCACACGTGACTAATTTTCTTTTTTCTTTTTGTATTTTTAGTAGAGACGTGGTTTCACCATGTTGACCAGGCTGGTCTCAAACTCCTGACCTGAAGTGATCAGCCCACCTTGACCTCCCAAAGTGCTGGGATTAGAAGGGTGAGCCACTGTGCCTGGCAAGAATGTCTTTAGTGGACTCATAACTAGACCGGAAATGGGCAAGGAAAGCGTCAGCGAGCTTAAAGATACCCCAATAAAACTTTACAAACTGAAGTGCACATTTTATTTAACTTCTAGCATATTGTAATACACACCTTTAAAACACTAAAAACTATTCATTTTACTGTGTTTAAAGCCATTGCAATTGTTTTGCTCAATTAATTTGAACACATAATGATATTTATTTGGGGATAAAATAAAAAATGTCTTATTTTCCCAAACTACTTCAAAGTAAACATGCAAGCTTCCTATTTTTTTTTTTTTTTTCTCATAGTCTTGTTGTTGTTTTTGGTCCATCAGCTAGGTAATTTAACTAGATCACACTAATGAACAGCAGAGCGGTTTTAAAAGTTAGGTCACACCGATTTCACAGCTTTATGTGCTAATTACTATAGCATGTAAAAATAATTCAGTATTAAAGATGCGATTTAATAAAATATAACAACTGTTTTACACAAACTTAAGAAATTTATATAATCAAGTATAATGAATAGTAATCTATGTATAAGAGATATAGTTTGCCATGGAATTTAAGAAAAATTTGATTAAGTTCTGATACTTTCAAAAAAAAAAAAAAAAAAAAAGAAAGAAACCTGAAAATCATGAAGAACTTGAATGGAAAAAAAAAAAAAAAAAAGAATAAACCTGAAAATAATGAAAAACTTTCAATAAAAAAAGAAATAAACCTGAAAATAATGAAGAATATTTTATAGTAAAAACATAGACTGCCCCAATGTTAATTTGTATATTTTAAGTAGTGACCCACTTACTTTGAAAATACTGTAATGTTTTACACGTGGCATTGTGCCTCTGTTCCTTGACCTTCCTCTATGGCTGAGCATTATTACACAAAGTGGAAATGGTGATAAGACCTATATTTTACCTTCTCCTTAAAACACATAGTTTTCTTTTGCTATTGGTAGGTAACATATTACAAAAAAAATCCAAATCTTTGAAAAAAAATCATGACTGTCTTTTTGCTAAATCATAAGTGAAAACTCCAGGAAAGATAAATTAGAGCCTCTGTTGGTCTTTCATCTCCAGCGGTCTCCTGAGTAGACAGGAGGTGTTGATAAGTGCAACACTCGCTGCTTCCTCAGCTCTCACTTCTGAATTGTGTTATCAGCTGCGGGGCTGTGCTCACAAGGGGCTTTAATCTTCTTTTGAGTACTCATCAGTTTCTTCCTTTTTTATTTGCTCTTCTCCCTGCCCTAAACACCCTTCTTGATAGCATCTGCTATTTTCACTATCTCCGTGTGATTAGCTTGCTGTCCCAGTGTTCAGCTCACTATGTATTCCAAATGATTCCACTTTGCTTTTGATTTTAAATTAAAATTAAAACAGCTGTTTTCAAATGAACACCTCCTATATCCCAGGGTTTATGCTTGAACCTATTGGATATTTAGACAAATATATAGATTATACTCCCATTACTGAATACAAAGCATAAAGGCAAGAGCAAATCCTCTTTGTTTTTTAACTCTAAAGACTTCACCTGGACTGAAAAGCTTAAATTTTGAAAACTCCGTCTGTCCCATTTTTATAGTGATTGTAGGCCAATATCTTCTGCAAGAGTTTTATCATACCTCAGGGTTAACTTAAGGAAATAAAAAAAAAAAAAATCATGTTTAAGATTCTGGTGAGTCTTGATTAAGATGAGGCTGATCATCCTCAAGGAGAAGATTTTTCTGTAGTATTCTCTATGTTCTGCTTCTTAGGTACTGCTTACTCCCTGAGGCATAGTCTAAGTGTAAAACAAGAATTCAAGGAATTTCTCCTTTCCAGAAATATCAAGCGTTATTTTGCTATGGGTCAAGATAACCTCTTCACATTATGTTGTACCTAGAAAAGAATTTTTCTTCCTCATTAAAAAGGGGGGCTGTATTGCTTTCAAAAATTAATCTTGATACATGAATGAGGCTTGTATGTATGTCCATTCTTTGCTTTAACAGCTATCTTTTAGATATCTGGAACAGAAAGGTAAGAGAATCTTCCTATGAGAGGATTAACTATTTGATGTTCTTTTGTTTGGACTGTGAGGGCAGTTATAAGAAATAAGCCATTTTATTATTTTTTTTCTTTCCAGGGTATTAAGTCCCTCCCACTAACCACAGGAGAGAGTGGAGAGCCTAGTGAGGAGACAGAATGATGTATGAAAAGAGCATGTCCTGCCACTCAGTCACTGCTGCATGTGTGCTGGATGTTCAAGACACATGGTTTTACCTCATATTATCAAGGCTAGTCATTTTCCGAAGCAGAGCCAGATGCCATGGTTACTGATGCTGGAAGGTAACTTAAACCCCAACCCAGGAATCAGGTTCTATTCTTTTCTCCATGTTGGCATCTTGAATTATTTTTGTTCCCTAACTCCAACTATTTTTCCAGTTAGGAATCTATAAAGACCCAAAATGATCAATCTCCTGTCCAAAGACTACCTTTGTAAAACACATTGGTCAGGCAATGTTTGTTGATAAGATAAAAAAAAAAAAAAAAGTTCGTATTACAGACTTTACCAAGGGTAATAGATATCTTTTTTCACATGTTGGTATAACGAAAAGATGTCTCAGTGGAACCATCGAAGAACAACACAGAGATTATACCAAATGCACAGAAACTAAATATGTCAATTAAATGACTGAGGTCATTATTTATAAAGCATATAAATTATATATACTTTATCAAAGATCCACCTTACATATAAGGAGAAAAAAAGTTGAAAGGAAAAAGTATTAACATATGTAATACAAATGATAACCTGGGTATACTCATGTACATATTAAAAGTTTGCAGATTAAGGCCGATTGTGGTGACTCACACCTGTAATCTCAGCACTTTGGGAGGTTGAGGTAGATGGATCACTTGAGGTCAGGAGTTTGAGACCAGCCTGGCCAACATGGTGAAACTCTGTCTCTTCTAAAAATAAAAAAAAATTAGCCAGGTGTGGTGGCACATGCCTGTAACCCAGCTACTCAGGAGACTGAGACAGGAGAATTGCTTGAACCCAGGAGGCAGAGGTTGTAGTGAGCTAAGATCACACCACTGCACTCTAGCTTGGGCAGCAAAGCAAAGCTCCGTCTCAAAAAAACAAACAAACGAACAAACAACCAAAAAAAACAAAAAAACAAAATAAAAGGTTGAGGATTATAAAGAGAAATAGAATTTTAAAATCATGGTAGAAGATTTTATCACACATCCTTTAGTAACTGGTAGAACAGAAAAATATTTATCAGAGAAGATCGAGAAGAGCGAAGTAAAACAATTAACAAATTTGACTTAACTGACATAGAATGTCTCCAAGAACTGCAGAGTATGCATTTCTTATCAAGCATATATAAAGTATATTCTGGGTCGTGTTTTGAATCTCAGTGAACTTTGAAGTATTGAAATCATACAGAGAACAAGTTCAGACAACAATGGTACTACATTGGAAATCAGCAACAAATGGGTACTTTTCAAAAAGTACTTCCATGTTTCTAAGTGATTAGTAATCAAACAAGAAATCATAATGGGATTAAATACATATTGAACTAAATATAAATAATAAAACCTGGTATATTAGAACTTGTAAATTTTAGCTATAGCTAGACTTCTACTAAGAACTAAAAGATTAGGACCAGGCAAGGTAGTTCATGCCTGTAATCCCACCACTTTGTGGTCCCAAGATGGGAGAATTACCTGAGCTCAGGACTTTGAGACCAGCCTGGGCAACATAGCAAGGCCTTGTCTCTACTAAAAATCAAAAAAAGAAAAAAAAAAAAATAGCAGTGTGCGGTTGGTGCCCCTGCAGTTATAGCTACATGGGAAACTGAGGTGAGAGGATCACTTGAGCCTGGAAGATGGAGGCTCCTGTGAGTGCTGCTGCACTCTAGACTAGATGACAGTGAGGCCCTGTCTGAGAAAGAAAGAGAAAGAAAGAAAGAAAGAAAGAAAGAAAGAAAGAAAGAAAGAAAGAAAGAGAGAGAGAGAGAGAGAGAGAGAGAGACAGACAGACAGACAGACAGACAGACAGAAAGAAAGAAAGAAAGAAAGAAAGAAAGAAAGAAAGAAAGAAAGAAAGAAAAAGAAAAGAAAGAAAAAGAAAGGAGATAATGTTTTAGTTTTCTGTTGCTGCTGAGAAGCTACTAAACACTAAGCAAATTTAACACCACAAGTCTATTATTTCATGGTTCACCAGGAGGAAATTTAAGCTTGATTTCCCCCGAATCTTGTGGTGCTCTTCTTAACTCACTTGTTGTTGGTAGACTTCAATTCCTTCTGGTAAGTCTGAGGTCTTCAGCTCCTACACGCCAACCTCCATTCTCTGCCAAATGGCCCTCCGGACAGCATGATAGTTTTCTTTCTTCCATGTCGGTAATCAAAAATTTCTGTCACTTCACCATTTTTAATATGCCTTTTGTTATAGTCCAGGACCACCCAGAGTAACTTTCATTTTAATTAATTCAAAGTCAACTTTAATTAATTCAAAGTAGCTTAATCATAGTAGTGATATACCATCATATTCTTCTCTCTTGGTATATTACTTCTCCCATCCACACTCAACAACAAGGACTATATGTGACCTGTACATCAGGGAGAAGAATCTTCGGGGGCACCTTAAAATACTTCCTACATAGGGACAAAAAGAGGTTATATATCAAAAACTGTATTCTAATCTATTTATGTACTTAGAGAAAATGAATATTTAAAAAAAACATAATTTGTCAAAACTGATAGAATAAATTAAAAAAACTAAAACATGTCTATAGCTATGAAAGTAACAGATTGTGTAATTTATTTATTTATTTATTTATTTATTTTTGAGACAGAGTCTCAGTCTGTCGCCCAGGCTGGAGTGCAGTATCATTATCTCGGCTCACTACAACCTCCACCTCATGGGTTCAAGTGATTCTCAGTCCTCAGCCTCCCTAGTTGCTGGGACTGTAGGCACGTGCCACCACCCCCAGCTAATTTTTTGTGTTTTTAAATAGAGACAGGGTTTTGCCATGTTGGCCAGGCTGGTCTCGAACTCCTGATCTCAAGTGATCTGCTCGACTTGGCTTCCCAAAGTGCTTGCTGGGACTACAGATGTGAGCCACCAAGCCCAACCTCATCTATTTTTTTTAAAGTTCCACAATAAAAAAAAATCCAGGCTCGCCAACATTATTATTAAGTTTTTCAAATATTTTAACCAGTAGAAAATAAATTCATAACCATATTTTTATACCAATATAAACAAACTAAAATAAGACAAGATTATTAAAGTAAAAGACAATTACATGGCAATATCATTCATGAATACAGATGTGAAAATACTTAACAAAATATGAGCAAAACAAATCTAGCTACAAAATAAATATGTAATATGATCAACTTAGGCTAATTCTTGCAATGAAATGTTGGTCAATCAATACAATCCTACATTGTTTTGTTTATTCTAAAGGAGGAAAGCAATATAATTACCACCAGGAATCAGGTGCATACATCCACCAACTATTCATGATGAGAATTCACAGCAAATGAGAAATAGGAGTTATCTTAGGTAAGTACCCTAGAAAAAACCAAGGATCTCTAAGACTGGAATTCATATGTGTATGCTTTATTGAAAATCTGTTCTTCCAGGAAATACTATAAAGGAGAGAACAAAAGCTGGGGAAAGGACAGAGCAAAGATTAGTTTTCTGTCAAAACTTAGATTTACTGTCATTCATAGGTAGCATCTAGAACATAAACAGCCAAATCATTTTTTCTCTCTTGAAACAAGATAGCTGGGCTTCAAATCTTCATATCATTCAGTTTTCTGCTATCAAAGGGAATATAGCCTTGCATATTTCTATATGCAAGCAACCTTCCCTTAGCCAAATGCAATATTCTGGAGAAGATCTCAGGATTTAGCTATTAGTCGCAACACTCACAGCAGCAAAAATAATATTTGAACCATGAACTAAGCATTTATTCTTGTAAGAAAACATCTTTAATGTGATAAAATTTATCCAGACACACACACAAAAATCCCTCAGCAAATAACATAATTAGTTGTCAGATATTTTAAGTTTCACGTTGGGATCAACAATACACCTATCATCATATATTCTATATTGTATAAGAATTCTAAGTTGGTTAAATAAGAAAATAAAAATTTTCTTTTTATTTTTGTTTAAGTTGTAGATTTGTATAAAGTTGGGCATAAGTTTGTTACAACTGCTTAATATATATTATTTTTCTAAATCATATTTCAGAGAAACTATATCCTAAAGTAATATAATTGTATAAATTACTATCAAATCATGTAATGATAATTTAAAATCAACAGATAAATATGATTTCTGACAATTTATAATAAGAAAATGAAAGTTCCTCATTAATTAAAAAATACATTTTATATATATATACACACACATATGCACAGATATTAGTGTTGTGTGTATGTGTATTTGTGTGTCTTTCTCCAAATTTTAAATTCTGATAAAAAAGAAAAACTACAAACTGAACTCAATTATATCTAGTCTTTATTATGGACTAATTTATGCAATAAATAGAAGTATCACATTTCCTATAATTTGTTTTTTAATGGGTTTATTAAATTTTACAAATATACCGCAGAATGTTTTTATTGTAACTTTAAAAAAATATATATTTAATTAATTAATTATTTATTTATTTTTTGAGACAGAGTTTAGCTATTGTTGCCCAGGCTGGAGTACAATGGTGCGATCTTGGCTCACCAAACCTCCGCCTCCTGGGTTCAAGCTCTTCTCCTGCCTCAGTCTCCCAAGTAGCTGGGATTGCAGGCATGTGCCACCATGCCTGGCTAATTTTTTTTTTTTTTTTTTTTTTTTTTTTGTATTTTTAGTAGAGACCGGGTTTCTCCATGTTGGTCAGGCTGGTCTTGAAATCCTGACCTCAGGTAATGCCCCCGCCTTGGCCTCCCAAAGTGTTGGGATTACAGGTATAAGCTGTCATGCCTGGCCTTTCACTGTAATTTATAAAATCTAAGGAAATTAGAGAAAGAAGCAGTTTCATTCAAATTCGTACGGAAATGTATCATTTTTTTTTTATATTTAAGCTTTCTTGTTAAAACATGCTTTGCACATATAATACTAAACTGAACCACCAGATTGAAATGAATATTGGATTTAGCATAGATTTATATTTAAAGTATTTTGTAAACTAAGCTTAAGGGAATTCTGGAAACATATGATTATATTTCATGTAATATCTGAACTTTCTTAGATAACTGAAAAATGATAAATTAGAAAGCTGTGTTATAGAACATATTCAAATAAGACAATATTTGGTTAAATAAAATTGCAAACTTCTTTTTCCAGTCATAATATATGTATTCATGCATATATACGCATGCATATATATGTATATGTATACATAGCTGCATATCAACATATAAATGTATTTATACATGCATATACACACACCTATGGCGGAGATGGTTGAATTTCCACTTATTTTTTCTCAAAACTTACTAACAAAACATAATACAAATAATACATTTAGAAAATTTAAGCAGAAAAATATTGAAAGATACAATTGAAAACAATATTAGTTGTTCATTGCTGCTGTAACAAATTAGCACAAGCAGTGATTTTTAAACAACATATTTTATTATTTTACAATTCTGTCATAAGTCATTTGAAGGGCTAAAATCAAGGTGTCAGCTGGTCTAGTCCTTCAGAAGGCTTTATGGTCTAATTTATTTCCTTGCCTTTTCCAGATTATAGATGCTACCTGTATTCACCGGCTCAAGTCCTCTTTCTCTGTCTGCAAATCTAGATACATAGCATCTTTCCTTTTTTCTGGCATCTGCCTCCGCCCTTCTCTCTTTTTCTCTCTCTCTCTCTCTCTGTTCTCTCTCTTATCTCTCTCTCTCTCTGTTCTCTCTCTTATCTCTCTCTCTCTTTCACTTCTCTGCTTCCATAACCAAATCACCTGTCATATATGTGATCCCTCTACATATGTCTTATAAAGATCTTTGTGATTGCATTGATCCCAGATAACCAAGAAATCTCAAAATCCTTAACTTAACCACATCTTCAAAGTCTTTTTGCAATGTGTGGCAATGTATTTACAAGTTCTTGGCATCAGGACATAAACATTTTTGTGAGGAGGCTGTTATTCAGTCTGCCGTAGCTATGTGACAGCTATCTCTAAGAAAAAAAAAAAAAAAAAAGCCATGCCAAATAGAAAATTAATTGTCAATCCTATGGGGGGAAAAAAAAAACTTTCAAACGATTTTGCAAGAATTAAATGAAGTTTTTGAAAATGACATGGTTCTTACATAAAATCTTAATGTTAACCTGATATCAATCTGATTAGAAAGATAGAAACCTTTGTGCACATGTACCCTAGAACTTAAAGTATAATAATAATAATAATAATAATAATAATAATAATAAAAGAAAGACAGAAACCTTTATAATAGTATATCTATATGTAGGGTAAATTACTAAAATAAATAAAAATTTAAGACATTAAATTAATTAAACTGACTGGAGGAAAGTAAAATAAGTGAACCATCTATAGAACCAAAGCAAGCTCAATAAAAATTTAAGTTGTTTTGTAGATATTAACAAAGTAGTTCCAAAATTTATATGGAAATAAAATAAACTCAGAAAGCCAAAAACAACATTAAAAGAAAATGACATCAGAAGACTGACACCACTCAACTTTAGAACTTACTATAAAGCAATAATAATCAAGACAGTGTGGTATTGGCAAAAAGAACAGATAAATAGATTGATTGAACAGAATAGAGAGCCCAGAAATAGATACACACAAATACAGTCAAATGATCTTTGATTAAAAAAAAAAAAAAAAGAAAGACAATTCAATAGAGAATGGATAATCTGCAACAGATAGTGCTGGAATAAATGGAAATTCACACAAAAAAATAATTAAGAAACAGAACTCTCACTTTTCAGCAAAATTAACTGAAAGTTAATAATAGGCCTAAATGTGAAATGCAAAATTATAAAATAACTAGCAGATACAATAGGAGAAAATCTATGTGACCTTGTGTTTGGCAATGACCTTTTAAATACAATACCAAAGGTACCATAAATGAAAAAAGATTGATAAACTGAAATTCATTAAAATTAAAAACTTCTGCTCTGAGAGATGCTGTTAAAAGAATAAAAGACAAGCAAGAGTCTTTTAAAAATTGCAAAAGACCTATATAATAAAGTACTATTATTAAAAATATAGTAAGAACACTTAAAACTCAAAAAAATGAAACGAGTAACCCAGATTTTAAAAGGGCAAAAGATCTGAAGAGACATTTCACAAAAGAAGACACACAAGTAACAAATAAGCATATGAAAATATGCTCAATGTTAAATGTTTTTAGTAGAATTGAATTTAAAACAATAATACGATACCACTAGATATATCTTAAAATGGCCAAATCCAAAACTCTGACAGATACTAAATGCTAGTGAGGTGGTGAGGCAAAAGAAACTCATTCATTTCTTTTGAGAATGAAAAATAATATGACCACTTTAGAAGACTGTTTAGCAGTTTTTACAAAACTAAGGATACCCTTGCCATGTAATCCAGTGATTACACATCTTGGTGTATCCCCAAATGATTTGAAATTGTAAGCACACACAAAAACCTGAGCACAATATTTATGGCAGCTTTATTGGTACTCGCCCAAACTTGGTAACAATCAACATGTCCTTCAGTGGGGGAATGGATAAACAAACTATGGTACATCCATACAATGTAATATTATTCAACGATGAAAAGAAATGAACTATCAAGCCATGAGAAGACAAGATAAAACCTTAAATGCATTTTGCCAAGTGAAAGCAGTCAGTTGGAAAAGGGTATGATTCCAATTATATGACATCCTGAAAAGACAAAATTATAAGGACAGTAAAAATCAGTGGTTGGCAGGGATTGAAGGGAGACAGAGAAAGATGAATTGGTGGAGCACAGCAAAACTCTACGTAAGTAAAACAATTCTGTATGATACTGTAATGGTGGATTCATGCCATTATATATTTGTCAAAACCTATAGAATGTACAACATAGAATTAACCCTAAATTATAGAGGTTAGTTAATAATAATGTAGCAATATAAGCTAATCAATATTTTACAATTGTACCATACTAATGCATAATGTTAATAGTAGAAAGACTAGAGAAATGAAGCAAGGTGGTGTAATAGGAGATCCCATGGATCATCTTTCCCAAGGGAACACCAAATTCAACCACTGTCTACTCAAAAAAATATCTTCATAAGAACCAAAAATCAGGTATGCACTCATAGTATCTGGTTTTAATTTCACATTGCTGATGCGGGTACTGAAGAGGGTAGGAAAGACAGCCTTGAGTTGGTGCTGTCACCCCTGCTTCATCCACTGACAGTGGCTGCATGGTATGGGAAAATCCATACCCCTGGGAGAAGGAGAACACAGTAATTGTGAGACATGGCATTGAACTCCGTGTTTCCCTGAAAGCAGAAATCAAAACCAGGTCAAACTCAGATGATGTGTACCCATGGAGAAAGCATTCAGACCATCCCTACCCAGAGGGGAATCACTTACCCCATTGGTTGAAACTTGAGTTCTCACAGGCCTTGCCATTGTGGGTTGAAGTACACGGGGGACCTAACTAAACTTGAAATGCTGTCTAGATCACCGGAACTGCAAATCCTAGTGCTGAACTGAGCTCAGAGCCAGTGGATGTGGGAGTTCATACTTTACTGAGACACTAGCTGGGGCAGCTAAAGGAGTGCTTGGACCACCCCTTCCCTAGCCCCAAGCAACACAGCTTCCTTCTGCTGGAGGAAAAAAGAGGAAAGAGTAAAGAGGATTTTTCTCTTGCATCTTGGATACCAGCTAAGCCACAGTAGAATAGGGCACTGGTTGGAGTCGTGAGGCCCCCATTCCAGGCTCTCGCTCCTGGTCAAAATTTCTAGACACTCCCTAAACCAGAAGGAAACCTGCTACCTTGAAGGGAAGGACCCAGTCCTGGCAGGATCCATTGATGGCTAGCTAAAGACCCTTGGACCCTGAATAACCAGCAGTGATAACCAAAAGTATACTGTAGACTTTGGATGAGACCCAGAGATGTGCTGGCTTGAAGGGAGACCGAGCACATTTGTAATTATGGTGGCTATGGTGAGTGACTCCTTCTGTTTGAGAAGAGCAGAGGGAAAAGTAAACAGTACTTTGTCTTTCACCTTAGTTACCATCTCAGTCACAACGTGGTACAGCACCAAGTAGGTTCTTGGGGTCCCTGATGTCAGGCCTTGGTTCTTGAAGAGCATTTCTGGACCTGACCTGGGCCAGAGAGGAACCCATTGCCCTGAAGGGTGAATCCCAGGCTAGGTAGCATTCACCATAAGCTGACTGAAGAGCCCTTTGGCCTTAAGATAACATTAGTGGTAGCCTGGCAGTACTCCCTGTGGGCCTGTGGTGGTGGTGGCCACGAATGAGGCTCCTCTGCCTGTGGAAAGGGGAAGAAAGAGTGGGAAGGACTATGTATTGTGGTTTGAAAACCAGCTCAACCACAGTAGACTAGAACACCAGGGAGACTGCTAAGATTTTTGACTCCAGTCTCTACCTCCTAGATAACATCTCTGGACTTGTCTGGGACCTGGGGGAGTTGCCAGCTCAAGGAAAGGACACAAACATGGCGGGCTTTGCCCCTTCTTTATTGTAGACCCCTAGGGCCTTCAGCAAACATAGGCAGTAGCTAAGTAGTGGTTGTAGTGAACCTTGGGCAAGACCCAATGTGTGCTTTCTTCAGGTCTGACCCTGTGCAGTCCCAGTGGTTGTGGTAACAGGGGTGCTTTTGTCACCCCACCCTCAGCCTTAGGTAGCTCAGCACAGAGAAAGATAATTAGTTTGTCTGGAAGAAAGTAAGGGAAGAGAAAAATAGTATCTGCCTGACAATCCAGAGAATTCTCCCAGATGTTAAAGATCATGAAGGTTGTATCTTTATAGATCTGCAAAAACCACAGTATTACTTATCTTGGGGTGCCCCCTAATGCAGAAATGGCTTAGATCATAGTCCTTTTGAATACCTAGAAAGGCTTCCCAAGAGGATAGGCACAAATAGGACCAAACGGAGAAGGCTACAATAAATACCTAACTTTTTAATGCACAGACACTGACAAATATCAACAAGCATCAAATAGGAAAATGACTTTATCAAATAAATGAAATAAGTCACCAGGGAGCCTTATGTATTTGAAGAAACAGAGATATGTGTTCCTTCAGATGGAGAATTCAAAATAATAATTCAAAATAATGGGGAAAGTCAAAGAAATTCAAGATAACACAGAGAAGTAATTCAGAATTCTACAAGATAAATTTAACAGAGATTGAAATAATTCAAAAGAACCAAGTAGAAATTCTGGAGATGAAAAAGCACAATCAACAGAATAAAACATTCATCAGAGTCTCTTTTTGTATTTTTTTTTTCTTTTTTTTTGAGACAGTCTCACTCTGTCACCTAGGCTGGAGTGCAATGGCGCAATCTCAGCTCACTGCAAGCTCCGCCTCCCAGGTTCACGCCATTCTCCTGCCTCAGCCTCCTGAGTAGCTGGGACCACAGGTGCATGCCACCACTCCCGGCTAATTTTTTGTGTTTTTTAGTAGAGACTGGATTTCACCATGTTAGCCAGGATGGTCTCGATCTCCTGACCTCATAATCCACCCACCTTGGCCTCCCAAAGTACTGGGATTACAAGCATGAGCCACAATGCCCAGCCCATGAGAGTCTCTTAATTGTAGAATTGATCAAGCAGAAGGAGAATTAGTGAGCTTGAAGACTCACTCTTTATTTATTTATTTTCAAACAGCCTAAAGACCATAATAACATTGAATATAAATGTACTAGACATTCCAATCAAAAGACATAGAGTAGCAGAATACAAGCTGTTTGAAAATAAATGGTTAAAGGACACAAAAGAAAAAAGACTAAAAAAGAATGAACCATGCCTCAAAGAGAAAAATCTAAGAGTTGTTGGCTTTAAAGAAGTAGAGAAAAAGATAAAGGTAGAAAGTTTATTCAAAGGGATAATGGCAAAGAACTTCCCAAGCCTAGATAAATATATCAATATCCAAATACAAGAAGGTTACAGAAAACAGAGCAGATTTAATCCAAAGAAGATTGCCTCAAGGCATTTAATAATCAAACTCCCAAAGGTCAAGGATAAGGAAAGGATCCTAAAAGCAGCAAGAGAAAAGAAAGAAATAATATACAATGGATGTCCAATACATCTGGCAGCAAATTTTTCAGTGAAAACTTTACGGGCCAGGAGAGAGTGGCAAGACATTTTGATGTGCTGAATGAAGAAAACCTTTTACCCTAGAAGAGTATACCTGGTTAAAATATCCCTCAAACATGAAGGGGGAATAAAGACTTTCCCAGACAAACAAAAGCTGAGGAATTACATCAACACCAGACCTGTTCTACAAAAAATGCTAAAGAGAGTACTACAATCAGAAAGAAAGGTTTAGTAATGAAAAATAAGACATCATGTAAAGAAAGGCCAGGGGTGGTGGCTTACACTTGTAATCTCTGCACTTTGGGAAGCCAAGGCAGGTGGATCACTTGAGGTCAGAAGTTTGAGACCAGCTTGGCTGACATGGTGAACCACCATCTCCACTAAAAATATAAAAATTAGCCAGGCATGGTGGCATACACCTATAGTCCCAACTACTCAGGAAGCTGAGACATGAGAATCACTTCCAGCTGGGAGATGGAGGTTACAGTGAGCCTAGATCGCACCACTGTACTCCAAGCTGGGAAACAGAGTGAGACTCCATCTCAAAAAAAAAAAAAAAAAAAAAAAAAAAGACATTATGTGAAAGTGTAAAACTCACTGGAAATTAAGTTTACAGAAAAACACAGATTATTATAATACTATAATGGTGGTGCGTGAACTACTCTAAGCCTAGGTAGAAAGACTAAAAGATGCACCAATCAAAAATAGTAACTACAACTTTTCAAGACATAGACAGTGCAATAAGATATAAATAGGAATAACAAAATGCTAAAAAGCAGGATGATGTAGTTAAAGTATTCAATTGGTATTAGCTTTCTATTTGCTTGTCAGTTTGTTTAAGCAAGCAGTGTTAAGTTGTTATCAGCATAAAATAATAGGTTATAAGATAGCATTTGCAAGCTCCATGGTAACCTCAAATCAAAAAACATTCAACATATACACAGAAAAATACAAAGCAGAAAATTAAATCATACCACCAGAGAAAATCACCTTTACTAGAAGGAAGACAGGAACAAAGGAAAGAAGTAAGAGAAGACCACAAAATTACCAGAAAACAAATAACAAAGTGGCAGGAGTGAGTTCTTACTTATCAATAATAACATTAAATGTAAATTGAGTAAATGCTTCAATCGAATGACATAGAGTGGCTGAATGGACGAGACAAGATCCAATGATCTGTTGCCTACAAGAAACATACTTCACCTATTAAGAAGCACATAGATTAAAAATAAGGAAGTGGAAAAAGATATTTCTATTTCATGCCAATGAAAACCAAAAAAGAGCAGAAGTAGCTATACTTAAATCAGACAAAACAGATTTTGAGCCAAAAAGCTGTATGAGAAACTAGGAAAGTCATTATATAATGATAAAGGGGTCAATTCAGCAAGATAATATAACAATTTTAATTACATATGCACCCAACATTGGAGAGCCCAGATAGATATAGTAAATATTATTAGAGCTAAATAAAGGTATAAACCCCAAATAATAGCTGGAGACTTCAACACCCAACTTTCAGCGTTGGATAGATCTTCCAGAGAGAAAATCAACAAAGAAACATCAGACTTAATCTGTACCATAGATCAAATGGACCTGATGAATATTTACATAATATTTCATCCAGTGGCTGTAGAATGCACATTCTTCTCAGTACGTGGATCATTCACAAGGATAGACCATATGTTAGGTCACCAAACAAGTCTCAAAGTATTCAAAATACTGAAATACTCTCAAGCATCTTCTCTAATCACAATGGAATAAAACTAGAAATCAATAACAAGATGAATTTTGGAAACTATACAACAGATAAAAATTAAACAATTTGCTGCTGAATGACCAATGAGTCAATGAAAAAAGTAATAAAACTAAAAAAAATTTCTTGAAACAAATGATAATGGAAACCTGATATACCAAACCCTATCAGATACAGCAAAAGCAGTACTAAGAAGGAAGCTTATAGCTATGAGTGCGTACATTAAAAAAAAAAAAATAAGAAAAACTTTAAATAAACAACCTAAGGATGCATCTTAAGGAACTAGGAAAGCAAGACCGAACCAAGCCCAAAATTAGTAAAAGAATAGAAATAATAACAATTAGTGCAGAGATAAATGAAACTGAAATGAATAAAACAATATAAACTATCAATAAAATAAAAAGCTGTTTTTTGAAAAGATAAAATTGACAAATCTTTAGCCATACTAAGAAGAGTTAAGACACAAAAACTGAAATCAGAGATTAAAAATGAGGCATTACAACTGATATGACAGAAATTCAAAGGATTATTAGTGGCTAATTTGAACAATTACATGCAAATAAATTGGAAAATCTAGAATAAATAGCTAAATCTCTAGACACATACAACCTACCAACTTTGATCCATGAAGACATACGAAACCTGAACAGACCAAAAACAAGTAATGAGATTGAAGCTGTAATAAAATATCTCTCAGAGACAAAGAGCCCAGGTTCCAATGACTTCACTGCTTTATTCGACCAAACGTTTAAAGAAGATGTAATGCGTATCCTACTCAAATTTTTCTATAAAATAGAGGAGGAGGGATTACTTCCAAACTCATTCCACAAGGCTGGTATAACCCTGATACCAAAACCATATAAAAAGAGACATCAAAAAAATAAAAATACAGATCAGTATCACTGATGAATATATTGATGCAAAATCCTCAACAAAATACTAGCAAACAATTCAACAGTACATTAAAAATATCATTTATCTTGACCAGGGGGATTCATCACCAGATGCAAGGATATTTCAACACACACAAATTAATCAGAGTGATACATCGTATCAAAAGAATGAAAGACAATATCCATATGATCATTTCAGTTGATGTTGAAAAATCATTTGCTCAAATTCAGCATCAATTCATGATAAAATCATTAAAAATTTTGGTATGAAATAATATCCATCAACATAATAAAAACCACATGTGATAGACTTTTAGCTGCTATCATATTGGATGAGGAAAGGTTGAAAGTCTTTCCTCTAAGATATGGAACAGAAGGATGCCCACTTTCCCCACTGTTACTCCACATAGTACTGGAAGTCCTAGCTAAAGCAATTCAGAGAAGAGAAAGATATAAAAGTCATCCAAGTTGGAAAAGAATAAGTTAAATTATCCTTGTTTGCAGATGATAAGATATTATGTTTGGAAAAACCTAAAGACTTCACCAAAAAACTATTAGAACCAATAAATAAATTTAGTAAAGTTGCAGGATACAAAATCAACATACAAAAATCAATAGCATCACTATATGCCAATAGCAAGCAATTTGAAAAAGAAATCAAGAAAGTAATCCCATCTACAACAGCTACATATAAAGTAAAATATCAGGGAATTAACTTAACCAAAGAAGGGAAGATGTCTACAATGAAAACTGCAAAGTATTGATGCAAGAAATTGAAGAGGACACACAAATAATAGAAAGATATTCATGTTCATGAATTGAAAGAATTAATATTGTTAAAATGTCTATACTACCCAAAGCAACCTGCAGATTGAATGCAATCTTTATGAAAATACTGGTAATACTCTTCACAGAAATAGAAGAAATAATTCTAAAATTTATGTGGAACCACAAAAGACCTAGAATATCCAAAGCTATCCTAAGCAAAAGAACAAAACTGGAGGAATCACATTATATGACTTGAAATTATACTATAGGGTTATAGTAACTGAAATAGCACAGTACTGGCATAAAAAGACACACGGACCAGTGGAATAGAATAGAGGACCCAGAAATATATGCATACACGTATTGTAAACTCCTTTTTGACAAAGGTGCCACAAACATACATTGGGGAAAGGACAATATGGTCTATTCAATAAATGGTGCTGGAAAAACTGGATATTCATTTTTAAAAGAATGAAACTAGACCTCTGTCTCTCACCATATACAAAAATCAAATCAAATTAAATTAAAAACTTAAATATAAGATCTCATACTATGAAACTACCAAAGGCAAACTGTGGGGAAATTCTCCCAGACATTGGACTGGGAAAAGATTTATTGAGTAATAACCCACAAGCACAGGAAACCAAAGCAAAAATTGACAGATAGGGTTGTATCAAGTTAAAAAGCTTCTCCATAGCAAAAGAAACAATCAACAAAGTGAAGAGACAACCCACAGAATAGAAGAAAATACTTACAAACTTCCCATAATAAACAGAATATACAAAAAGCTCAGACAACTCTACAGGGGAAAAATCTAATAACCCAATTAAAAAATGGTCAAAAGATGTGAATAGATATTTCTCAAAAAAAGACATACAAGTAGCAAACAGGTATATAAAAAGGTGCTCAACATCACTGGTCATCAGAGAAATGCAAATCAAAACTACAATGAGATATCATCTCACCCTAGTTAAAATGACTTATATCCATCTTTTTTTGAGAATAGATATTTCTCAAAAAAAGACATATGAGTAGCAAACAGGCATATAAAAATGTGCTCAACATCACTGGTCATCAGAGAAATGCAAATCAAAACAACAATGAGATATCATCTCACCCTAGTTAAAATGACTTATATCCAAAAGACAATAAATAATAAACACTGGTTGAGGATGTGGAGAAAAGGGAACACTCGTATACTGTTTGTGGGAATGTACATTGATATAACCATTACGGAGAACAGTTTAGAGATTCCTCAAAATTTAAAAATAGAGCTACTGTGCAATCCAGCAGTCCCATACCTTGATATATACCCCAAAGAAAAGAAATCAGGATATCAAAGAAGTATGTGCACTCCCATGTTTACTGCAGCACTGTTCACAATATCCAAGATTTGGAAACAATCTAAGTGTCCATAAACAGATGAATGGATAAATAAAATGAGGTGCATATACACAATGGAGTATTATTCAGCTATGAAAAAGAATGAGATCCTGTCATTTGCAACAACATGGATGGAACTGGAGGTCGTTATGTTAAGTGAAATAAGCCAGGCACAGATAGACAAATTTCACATATTCTCATTTATGGGAGCTAAAAATTAAAGCAGTTGAACTCATGGAGCTAGAGAGTAGAATGATGGTTACCAGAGGCTAGGAAGGGTGGAGGGCAGGTTGGGGGAAGTAGAAATGTGTAATGGATGTAAAAAAATTAGAAAGGATAAATAAGACCTAGTATTTGCTAGCAAGACATGATGACTATAGTGAAAATAGTTTAACTGTACATTTAAGAATAACTAAAAGTATAATTGGACTGTTTGTAACACAAGAGATAAATGCTCGAGGTGATGAATATCCCATTTATGTTGATGTGATTATTACACATTGCCTACCTGTATCTCATGTAATCCATAAATATATACAACTTCTATGCACCTACAAAAATTGAAAATTAATAACAGAGGAAGCTTTGAGTGGGGCAGAAGTGAGAGGGTAAATGGAAACTGATTTCTCTTCAATTTATCTGTGATCCTTAAACTGATATAAAGAAAAAAGTATCTCAATAAAAAAAAACAAAATATGAAACACGTAGTTGGTCTTAAATTTAATAAAAAATTTTACAAGTTCCCAATTTTACATCTTTGTTTCTAATGGGAAGGGCAGAAGTGTCTTGGCTTTCCAGTACTAACTGGCAGTGTATGTGATTAAATCCTCCCTCCATTCTATGTGATATTCTTTAGTTAATTATTTTACCTTCTGGAAATCTCTCAGTTTTATCTGCTAAACAAGACTCCTGCCTCTCTTTAATGTTTTTATATATATTAATGTATTATTTGCTGTTCAACATTTTTGTCAAAGGGTCATTGTATAAAATATATGTAACATTGTGACTTAGTATTCACAAGCACACATGCATGCACACACTCGAATGAAACACAAGTCTGTCAACACAAAATTTAATCCTGCTCTGATGCTTTCTATTCTATTGTATCATAATCTTGTAGCTCTTATTCTATTTCTTACTGTGAAAATGCTGGCCCTAGAGGTCCACTGAATTGATTTCAAAATCAACTGAAAGTCATGACCAGGTATATAAAAACTGTATTATATAAAAAGAGCATTAATTTTGAAAAGTTTACTGCCGAGATATTACAGTCATCCCTTGAGATCTATGGGGGATTAGTTCCAAGGTCCTCAGTGGATTACAGAATCTGTGGATGCTCAAGTCCCTTAAATAAAATGTTTGCATATAACCTACACATATCCTCCCATATACTTTAAATAATCTCTAATTTATTTATAATACCTAATGCAGTGTTTACACATAATTGCGTAGATTTGACATAGTAATCGGGGAGCTACAAATTCAAGTTTTGCATAACCTCCTGGGATTTGTTTTCTGAATATTTCTGATTTGAGACTGGTTGAATACATGGATGTGTGTAACTCAGTGATATACAGGGCCAACTATATTTCCGTACCACTAATCTCATTCTTTAAATTAGGGTAAGCTTTCTTTAGAAACTCTTCTCATGAATGAATCTAAGAGTCTCGTTCCCAAATCTCTCCTTAAACTTTCTGCAGATTGGACACTGTTGACTTCATATTCTTTTTATTAATTTTTCTCCTTCTCCTCCCATTGTAATTGTCATGTTTGATTGTTCTTCTTTAACTATACCCAAAACTTTCTGGCACTTTATGCTCCCATTTTTTTTACATGGAGGCAAAAATAATCATATCATTCATCCCTCAGTTACTTGAAATTCTAGCTCTTTTCCTTAAAGAGTCCATTTACATTCATAGTGCTATATATAACACTAAAATTATGGCTGTAAAATGTTTGATTCTTGTTCTAATGTTTCCTTGGAGTTTCATCTTCACATTCTACTTATTTGACATTTTCTTGTGAATGACCATATGTAATTTCAAATTCTCCCTGTATTAAGTCAGATAAATTTCTTTGCCTCAAAACAAAAGGTTTCATCTTACTTCCCTGTTTATCTATTATTATAAATTCTAAAGTTAGACATTGCTAAATAAAGTTGACTTTTTTCCTTCTCTTTTCTCCAAGTAACCAATCAGGACATTTAGTTTACTGTTTTTCAGGATAATTCTCAATCAATTTTTTCTTCAATTCCCACTGCCACTTTCTTGCCTATTAACTCATTATTCTATGCCTGGATTGCTGAACTGGTTTTCTGAATAGTCTTCTGACTTTCAATTGTTTTCATTATGATTCTTCTTTCAGAGAGCATCTAGACCAATCCCTAATAACAGATTAGTCTAGCAAGCTTCTTAAATGTATCAGTGGTCCATTGCTAAGATAGTCTTAGAATTGAACTGAATCAAACCTTTCACAAATATTTCAAATGCAGTCTTGAAGCCATCGTGTAATGTAGATATTTTTATTCTGAAATGTTCACCCTATTCTTGAAAACCTCCAAATAGGAAAAAAAGTGATTTTTAGTCAAATTAAATTCAGATTATCTATTTTTATTTTCTCATATTTAGGTTTTCTTTTTCAGTCAACAGACATGAGACATGTTCCCCTGGTCACAGTTTAGTTCACCAGATTTCATTATTCCTTTTAGACTGAGTTGCAAGCATTATTGTCAATATGTCTTCTCATTCTAAATGCAAATCGACATACCTTAAGTTTAAGATGAGTTCTTTCTTTACACTTGTACTTCTGTATTCTAATTTTGCCACTTTAATTAATCTGATATTACAGACTAAGGAGTTGATTTGAAACATTTTCATGTCAGATAAGCAATTTGGTGAACATGAGTAGGTTAATTAATATTTAAAATGCAAACATAACCAATTTTAAAAATCAAAATTGTGTTTTTATATAAAAGTATAGCAAAACTGAAAATTGTGCAGCTAAGCAACACACACTTAAGTAAAGATCATCATATTCTGTGGACTTCATACAGAAATTGCCATGAACATTTTATGCACTGTAGCAGTTTCTTTTTTAAATGATGAGGAATTTGTTTTAGAAGTTACCCTTTAAGAAGCTGCATTGAATATAGCTAAAGGAGAATGTATTGTAACTTACCATAAAAGGCATTACTTCATAAGACTACATACTACTGATATAGTTTGTATATTTGTCCCCTCCAAATCTCACATTGAAATTTGGTATCCCTAGCCTGGGCAACAAAGTGAGACTCTGACTCTACAAAAAAAAAAAAATAAAATACAAAAAATTATCCAGGCATAGTGGCACTAGCCTGTAGTCCCAGCTACTCTGGAGGCTGAGCTGGGAGGATCACTTGAGCCCCTGGAGGTCAAGGCTGCAGTGATCTGTGATCTCACCATTGCATTCCAGCCTGGGTGACAGAGGAAGACCCTGTCTCAAACAAACAAACAAAAAAAGAAATTAAAAATTTTCCCAAATATAAAAGTGATAATGCTCATTGTAAAAAGTTTGCAAAACAAAAGATTTTTTTTTAATTAAAACTAGGCCTCAATAATAGCACTCATAGGGGATCACTGTTAACTTTCTAATGTGTTTCCTTTCAGATTCATAGTTATTTAAGTTAATAAATTTGGAAGGTTTTATAAAAAAAAAAAAAAAAAAAGAAAAAGAAAAAGAAATTTGCTCCTCAATCTTGGAGGTGGAGCCTAAAGGGAGGTATTTTGGTCATGGAGGGAGAGCCCTCATGAATGGCTTGGTGCCATCCTCATGATAATGAGTGAGTTCTTACTCTATTAGTTCACAATGGAACTGGTTATTTAAAAAACCTGGCATCTCTTGCCTCTTTCTCCTCCCTCCTCTCTTGCCACATGATAGCTGTTCCCCTTCCCCTTCTGCCATGAATGGATGCTTCCTGAAGCCATCACCAGAAGCAGACGCTGGCACTGTGATTCTTGAAAAGCCTACAGAACCCTGAGCCAAATAAATTTATTTTCTTTATAAATTACCCAGCGGTGGCTATTTCTTTATAATAATGCAAACAAAGGCAGCTGCCCAGAAATGTCATTTCTGAAAAATAAGAATTGGCCTTATCAAATATTTAAGAAATAATATGTCTTTTCAGCAATGAAATTCATTTGAGCTTCATGGTTTTGTAGTACTGAATGTGGGATAAGATAAATACATTAAGATAAAGGCAAATGCATTTGTCTTAATGATATTTAAATAGGGAAAATAATTTCATAAATCTGTAATTACTTGATAAATATATGGATTATTATCATTAAATATAATTTTGCAGGTAACCAAAATAATCTAAGTAAAATATAACCCTTATATCCTCTCACTTACATTCTAACAAGAGCTAAATTTTCAGTGGGATGGCATAGTTCAGGGATGGCATAGAAGAAACAGTGGAGATCAACTACATAGGAGAGAAGTAGACTAGGTAAGTTTCTTGTAGAGAGGAGTAAGAATTGGAGGCAGCCAGACAGCATCAGGGAGCTCCAGGTTGGAAAACAGGTAGAGATTTTATTTAAGTGAGTATTGCATAGAGAAGGAGGCTTGCTGAAAGGGAGTGTTCCCTTAATGAAATAGCAGAAAGGCAGAAGAGATCTAGGCACCAGGATTATCTTTAGGAGTGACAGCATGACTGAACCCTGAAAAGGAAACTCAGTAGGAAGAAAGGATCTAGAATGGAGCATGAAGATCAACAGTTTCTTATTGCCAGCCGTGTGCTAAACATTGGTCTAAGAATTTTGAAAAAGTCATTTCAGTTAGTTAAAAAGGCAAGGATTTATGTTTTTATAGTATTTAAAACTAAAAAAAATAATAACTAAAGCTCACACAGAAAAAATGATAGTGTGAATATATTCTATCATTTTCTTTTTCCCTCTCTGTTCACCGCCAGCAGGTGGGACTGAGCTGTCACTGCAGCAACCCAAAGCTCTCCAGGACTGAGGCTGTGGGTTCCTTGAGTGCCTCTCGGCAGAGCCTCTTTCTTCCTTCCATTTTCCTTCCATTTTTCCTGCTTGTAGATAAATAACGGAGGGGCAGTGGAGTGCATGCCACTTCCCAATCGTAATTCCTCCTTTAACTTGTGCACCTTATTATTGGCCACCAGCCGAGTCTCTACTGTCAGGGTAGCTGCCCATAACAGGAGCCAGTCTATTTCCACCACTAAGCACCCGGCTGCCTTGCTGGTCATTTGCAATTTTATACCCTCTATCAAGTTAGTCAAGCCTGCTGGATTTTGGAGCTTTTCGGGTATCTCAGTACTCCGGAGCAGTCTGCAAGCAACAAGCAAGGGGGCAGCAGAGCCCCACATAGACTCCTGAGGCCATCCCTGGATCTCCCTGTGAGTTTCTTTTTCCCAGCACCATTTCCTTGGAATCCGGCTGCTCACGGCGATTGCTTCATCCTATAGACTGTGCAGCGGGAGTGCACAAAACTGAAATTCAGAAGCAGAGAAATTCTCACAAGGGAGTGTCCCAAACAGAACTGAGATGGGGCAGTTGGGATTCCAAAGAAAGAAGCACTAAACTCGAGGGGGATCAGTCCAAACAAAGCATTTATTAGGAGCACTTATGTGGAGAGTGGCTGCAGCAATGCTCGAGACAGACGGGGAAAAAAGGATGTTCTCCCTAGGTATGCCCACACTAAAGGAGGGGTCACAGTATGGAGTTTACATGAGGGCTTAAGGAATTTGGCTCAGGAATGGGGCCAGTTGCTCTCTATTAAGCCTAGATATCTTTCTTAGTGCTTGAAGATGTTCAAGACTGTTGTAAAAAAAAAAAAAAAAAAAAAAAAAAACCTGCAGCTGGCTGGGTCACAGAGTGGTTATGACACTGTGATTTTCCATCAGGACACAGAAAGAAAGTGGAGGGATCTGGGAGACCTTGCATCTTCATAACCATTCGCCTCTTAAATTAAGGCAGGAAATTTATGGCCAGAGACAGTAGAAGGTCTCTGTATCAAGGCATTATCTACTGTATGGCAGACAATTTTGTGGTTTTTTTTTTTTTTTTTTTTTTTTTTTTTTTGAGAGGGAGTCTCACTCTGTTGCTCAGACTGGAGTGCAATGTCGTGATCTCAGCTCACTGCAGCCTCCCCCTCCTGGGTTCAAGTAATTCTCGTACTTCAGCCTCCTGGGATTACAGGTGGATGCCACCACACCTGGTTAATTTTTGTATTTTTAGTAGAGAAGGGATTGTGCCATGTTGGCCAGACTAGTCTAAAATTACTGACCACTAGTGATCTGCCCACCTCAGCCTCCCAAAGTACTGGGATTACAGACTTGAGCCATCACACACCGCCAATGGCAGACAGTTCTTTTGAGTTCTGTCTATAGCAGTGCTGCACAATGAGACTTTCTACAGTTCTGTAAACTTTAATTTTAAGTATTTATAATTTAGTCATATCTGGCTAGTGGTCACTGTATTGGAGGGCACAGCATCGTATACAGAAAGTTTTCCTGTCCACTGTTAAAGTTTAGACATGAAATTGATATCATGAAAAAGGTTAATACGACATTAAGGAAGCAAAAAGAAAACTTACTAATAATTCTGAAACTGGAGACATATTGATGGAAGAAGAAAATAAATTTCCCTCACTAGATTTGGTGTAAAGAGGGATGTATATTACATAAGTATGGGAAGCTTTGTATAGAAATTCTTTATATCCCACATCCAGTAAGTATAATCCTTTGACGTTGTCCTCAAGTCATATGTGGTAGAACTATAGCAAAATAATATTATTAGTTATATTTTGTCTCTGTGGTTTCCCTCAGACACTTTAATACGGTCGTTTGGAAAGCATGTATCTTGAACGTCTCAGACAGGACTAGGCTTAACATGTGGAGTGATGTGAATTGTGAGTGGAGGCTTGACATACTTCACCTAGGTGAAGATTTCTGATGAGGGACTCTACTGATACTTTGGGCTGCACATTATTTATTTTATGGAATTGCCCCTGTGCATAAATGTTATTTAACATCATATTTTTAGGGACTAAATTCATATGTATGAATTTATATATATGAATATACCAACATTCTGTTCAATCCAGAAAAAAAACTAGGTAAGAAATTACCAACTTTGGCATCAAGTGCCAGCACATTGCCCAGGAACAAAGATGTACCAGAGGGCACAATCAACTGCCACCACAAGTTAATTTAGCCTACATTTAGACCCTCCACTCCCATATACCAAGACACATTATTTTAGAAAGATGGAGCGAGTAGATGGAAATAATAACAAAGATTTTTTCTCCTTGACAACACAGAGCATTTTCTCAATTTAAACATAAAGAAATAAAACCTCATATTTCTACTCCCCAGCATGTAAGAGTTCATGAATGAGATAAAATTTGTTATTTTATTATCTATATAATCTAGATCAGATGCCAGCAAACTATAGTTTAAATGTCATATCTGGCTCACTGCATATTTGTGTAAAGTTTTATTGAAACACAACCCAACTCATTTGTTCATATATTATGTAGCTGCATTTGTGCTATAAAAGTAGAGTTAAGCAGTTGAAAAAGGGACTGCAGAACCCACAAAATCTGAAATATTTACCATCTGGCCTTTTGCAGAAAAATTAAATAATACTGCATAACAACTAGCCCACAAATATCAGTGGCTTAATGCAATACAACTCTACATCTTGCTAATGCTTCATGTCTATTACAGATTGATGGGATTTATGTTCCAAACCACAGATCAAAAATCTAAGCTGATGGAGCTCAAGTCTCACTATATACAACCCATGATCATCTTGAATGACACAATAGAGAGAGAAAGAGCTGGAGGGTTGCATAATGAGTCTTCAATATTTCTGGTTAGAAATGACATAATGCACTTTCATTCACAATCCATTCCCCAAAACTAAACACAGAGTCTGCCTAACTGTAAAGGGAAAATGAAATGTTGAAGAGCTCATGAATATTCAGTGAATAGTAAATGGCTCTGTAAAAGTTATAAAGAAAAATAAATTGAAGCTATATTTTTCTACACCTCTATTTGATATGGAATAAATTTCAGTCCTGACTGCGTGTCATATTATCTCTGAGATATTTTTCAACTTTATTATATTAGATTTTTATATCTTTTTTAATTGGAAGGTTATTTATGTTATATATATTTTTTATATAAATCAAATATACCTTATATAATATATATTACATATTTATTTATGAACTAGATATGTAGATATATAATAGATACTTATATATATGTATGTATATGAATGTGTAAAAAATTTTTTTTGAGACAGGGTCTTATTTTTTCACCTCAGCTGGAGTGGAGTAGCAATTTTGGCTCACTGAAGGCAAGACCTTTTAGGCTCAAACTATCTTCTGGCCTCAGCCTGCTGAATAGCCGGAACTATAGGCGTGTGCCAGCATACCCAGAATATTTTTATTTTATTTTATTTTACTTTTTATAGAAACAGGGATGCAGATATACTACTTTCTTGACTTTTATGTTGTTAGAAGACACTTTTTACTTTGTTAGTTATTTCTATGAATAACATATTCTGAGTCAGAGATGGCTATTTCTAGGTTTCCAGGATTATTTCAATATTGCCTGTCTTTTCATGCAAATTTCAATTTTGCCAAGGTTGAGGATGGGCACCCATGACACAGCCTCAGGAGGTCCTCATGACATGTGCCCAAAGTGATCAGAGCACAGCTTGGTTTTACACATTTTAGGGAGACAAGAGACATCAATTAACATATGTAAGATGAATATTGGTTCGGTCCACAAAGGTGGGACAACTTGAAGCAAAGGTGGGACAACTTGAAGTAGGGAGGGGGCTTTCAGGTCATAGTCAGATAAGAGACAAATGGTTGCATTCCTTTGAGTTTCTGATTAGCCTCTCTGAAGGAGGCAATCAGATATGCATTTATCTTAGTGAGAGGAGGGATGACTTTGAATAGAATGGGAGGCAGATTTGCCCTGAGCAATTCCCAGTTTGACTTTTCCCTTTAACTTAGTGATTTGGGGGCTTCAAGATTCATTTTCCTTTCACAGTTTCCCCCATTTACTTTTTAAAAATTTTTTGGACAAAGCATTTTAGAAGAAAATAAGTCTCTTGTCTCAGGTTTCATCTGATCTCTAATGGCTAGGATAGTTAATTCATAGATGAGTAGGTCCTGATTTATTAGGAAAGGTCATTTTTAGCAGGTTGTGAAATCTCATGTCCTATGAAGAGAAAATAGGAGGAAGAAGGGAGGAAAACAACAACCACCAAAAGAACATTCCTGGAAAATCAATATAGGCCACATTACTCTGAAGTCCATAAATCAATAGGCTTCAGGTATGAAAGTGGCTTGTGTATGTAAATAGGTTGCTGTTACTTTCTTCTGAAGTTTAACTTGTCTAGCTTCAGTTCACAGCGCATTATAAAAGCACAGCTTAGTTTTCAGTGACTCCAAATTAGCAAAAATGTGAGAAAAAAGAAGAAAACTAATAAAAACATTACTTTGAAGATTTATAGCAAAGAAAAATTAGAATTCAGGCCAAACTGTAGAAAATAATAAACATTGAAAAACATTAGGCAAGATGACTCTAACAACAGGTGTACTATAGGTATTTGGAACAAAATTTTTCTCTCTCCAGTTTCCCATTTTCCCTAAAGACAAATCACAGTAGGACTGACCTGCTTTATTATACTTGGCTTGATTATTTATATACATGCATCAGGAATAATTATTTATTTACATAGGCTTTTAAATTGGCTTTGATGGAACTTGGTTTCATAGAAGGAATATCAGGTAAGGCTTTCTCAAAGCCAAGCCTAACCATAGATTTATACCATTAAATACCTATGAGTTGGATGAGACTTGGGGCTCCTGGGCCTGTCAGAAAGTGACATTTTTACTTACCACAGGTCGGGAGCCCTGTACTGGGACTGTGTAGACAAGGGACGAGATCAGCTTTCCAAAGAGGCTTTTATTGGCACCACAAGTCAAGTTTGATACCATAAAGGAAAGCACACCATTCCAGTCAAAGCCTTGGTGAGATAACCAGCTTTTCCAACTGTGTACTGTGACAAATAAAAACAGATTCTTACTGCACGTATGCAAATAACTGTATTGTCATAAATTAAGAATAGTCACTAACAGTTTCCAAATTCTGGAGAAATTAAGTAGAGAGAAACGAATATGTTCTACGTTTTGTTATAGGAGTATACTAAATTTTTAAAAGCTGTTAATAACTCCAAAGAAAAGTGTCCTTGACTTATAAAACAAGACAAGGGATCAGCAACATTGTAAGCAAAATGTCATAAAGATTTCTTCAGTCGTCTATTAGTTCAGTCATATAGTTAATTCCTGTTGTGCTTGATACTCATGAACATTTGCGTATGAGTCTTGGAAGTTGTTCTTCTATTCTGACGTCACAGTCTCCAAAGTTATCAGAAACTTGTATTTAAGAGCACCTGTTAGAGTTTTATAGTTGATTATAAATCTCTAAAGAGGACCAAAACAAGACAGTGATTGTCTGTGGATGACAAAAAGTTTTAGGGCAGCTGTAGTCAAAGACACAATTGGCATATAAATTTGTTACCTCTGTGGCACACAATAATTTAATGTAAGAATTGTAATTATTACTGACAATGTACACTAAGTCATATGAGAATTATAAGAGTTTCCCATAATTTTAAAACACATACCCAATAACATATTTAGATAAACATAGCCTAAAGACAACCAAACATCATATTATATTTGTCAATGTTTCTTACATAATTTTTATACCAAATAAGCCAAATTATGTCATTTTTGAACTTTAGGGAACCTAGTATCTTAAAGGATTAATTAGGTAAGAAAAAGAAATAATTTATAATTTCATTTGGAAAGTTTATCAAATATCAAAAGTTAAAAACACTTGATATCACAGGTCATTATAAAACAAGTCATTCATTTGACTAAAGTGATAACTCAAGAATTAATAAAAAGGTAAAATACTTCATTCTTTGAGAGAGGAGACTAAATTTTCCCAAAAATAAGCACTAATAAAACAGCATGAAATCAATTAATCCGATTTTTCAAAATTGTATAATCTATAAAATATTAATTTTGATCATAAGATATAACTTCCATAAGCCTTTTATAACCTTTAATACCTTTATTTTTTATCTTTTTTTTTTTTTTTTTTTTTTTTTTTTAGACCAAGCCTCTCTCTGTTGCCCAGGCTGGAATGTAGTGGTGCGATCTTGGCTCACTGCAAATTCCACCTTCCTGATTCCAGCAATTCTCCTGCCTCAGCCTCCCAAGTAGCTGGGATTATAGGTGCCCACCACCATGCCTGGTTAATTTTTGCATTCTTAGTAGAAACAGTGTTTCACCATGTTGCCCAGGCTGGTCTTGAACTCCCAACCTCAGGTAATCTGCCAGCCTCAGCCTCCCAAAGTACTGGAATTATAGGCATGAGCCACTATGCCTGGCCCTTTAATACCTTTATTGAGGAGTCAGTTAATGTTTCAAAAAAAATCTTGTTAATCTGACAGTGGGGCCCATATGCTGGCCTTGCATGCGTGTCCTGTTGACTTTAATGATTACTTCGTAGAGAAACTGAATTTGTTGTATCTTTTAAAATTGGCCCTTACAGTCTCACATGCCCACCTCTTCCATATAGGCCCTGGGCCTTGAGTAGTTGCATAGCTTTAATTCCTGGCCCTGGGTCTTAGGAATGCAGTTTATTTTTATTGAGATCTCCTACTAGGTCTGAAGATGAGGTTTTAATTGCTGTCAGTGTTTAAGATTTATTACGACTTGGCATCCTTTTTCCACCTAGGAGTCAAAGCCCTTAACTCAAAGTCACAGGGACTTTAAAAGCACATACAGAAAGATAGATGAATATAATAACCTTAATATTTTTTTAAAATTTTAATATCAGTTTTTTTCCTAAGCAAAACAAAACTTAATAATAATGGCATAGAAATTGCTTCAATAAACCATAAAATCTGTTAGACCAGTTACCAAAGCCAAAAGAAAAGACTTTCTTCATTGCACAATATATTATGTGGGAAGAAAACATTTCCTTTAGACCTTTAAGAAAACATTGTTAGCATTAAGCCACAACAAACAGAACTTGAGGAAAAAACTTGTATGAGCTAACAATAAGTTGAAGGAGAGCATTACTATTTTGAGCTGTTTAGAAGGGGAGAGAAAACCAAAACCACTGAGATGCAATAAAAGTTGAACTTTGGATTAAAAACATTGAAAAATCTTATAAATTATTAAAAGTAAATCAATCACTTTAAAAAGTCATTGTTCTAACCAGTTATTTAGTATATGCACATATATATTTTTTACATCAAACCCAATCTTTAGAAAGACCATTATAATTTTATTTTAATAATAGATGACCTAATCATATAAAAGATTTTTTTTTTTTTTCTTTTTTTGTCTAAATCCTCTTACTGTAACTTACACAGACCATTCATGATATGCTTCAACTTTCTGGTTTCTCCTGAACATCCCTCTTTCTTAAATAACCAGTCTTTTTATTCTAGGACTAAATTTACCACACAAGGTTCCTTTTTTATATAAAATTATTTGTCTTTAAACTTTCTTACTGAAAAAATATCTCCCTTTATTATTATAATTGTCTTTACATATCTCTTATTTCCTGATTCCTTTTACCTTGTTTAAAATATAACCTTTAAATGGGCTTTGAATTAGACCAAAATTGTTCACCTTTTTAAAAAGGACACCCTTATTTTTAGAATGAATGTCTTTCTACAAATAGACTTTTATTAGAAAATACCCAAATAATGAAATATCTATTATTTAATTTAATGTATCTTATGATTCGAAGTTATGATGAGTTTGACTACAAGTATGCATCCCATTACATTTACTCAATTATTTGATTTTAACTGTTTACTTAGATTATTTGTGAAAACTGCCATAGTCATCACTTAAGGTTATGGAAGCACCATTGCAAAATTGTAACTGAGACAGTTAAAAATATCTGGCCTAACTGACTCCATCCCACTTTTAACCTCCAAGATGTTCTTGTTCTTCCCTAGGTGTAGGCAGAACTGACTTTCAGAGGAACTTAGTTTATAGTTTAGCTTTGAAAAAAACATGATAACACTCCTTTTCCAAAACAAATCTTACTGCCTGTAGACTAGACTGCCTAAAGGGACCAGATTAAAAGTTATGGTAAATTTATAAAATTCTAGAGGTAGCTACTCTCATTAAACCAATATCAATGTCTTATTTATTAAAAATTACACAAGCAAAGATCATTCTGTTTTGGTCTTGGTTTACTGTTTTTTAAAACTTATGGCAAATTTTAACACTTTACAGTATTTGATAGGGATAAGTATGAAATTGCCTGATTAATAAATGAAAACAAAAATGTATTCTGGCAATTCTTAAGACATTTTTAATATTATTGTACTTTACCAATAATTTTAAAGCTAGCTTACTTGTTAAATATTTTGTTATGTAAAGTTGAAAAAGCATTGACTAGTTTTTTTCTTTTTTCCTGATAAACTATTTGATTCTAGTGCTTTTGTTTTCTTAAGCCAATTAATTAGAGCTATTTTATATATTTTAAGTAGTGAAATATTGTGTACACAACACATAAATAAATAGACATATTAGGCATGCTGATAGAAGTAAATCTTAAAGATTCATAAAAGCCTTTTGCTTTCCATTTTAAACTTTCAAAATTCATGATAACCTGTTCGAATCTGTAACCTGTATCAATTCTTGATAACCCTGGGCAATTGTCAGCTAAATAGTCTTAAGTTTGCATAGTAAAAGAAATAACTCAGGTGAAAGTAAGATAGCAAAATTTACATAATAAATTATAGAGAGAAAATTTTTGATATGCTAGAAGGAAATTAAAATGGATTTAATTGCCAATTAAACATGAAATTATAAAGTCTTTTAAAATATAAACACATACACACACACAGATCCTACAGCTTTTACTTCAGAACTTTAGCTATGAGATAAATACAAATTTACTGACAGAAAACCTGTTGGATCCCAAATGTGGTTTTTAACTTAATAGAAAAATAACACTGAATTTAAAGCAGGCAGAAAAGAAAATAGAGAAAAAAAAGAGAACTTACGAATTCTACAGTTTGCAGGTTGACTTTAGGCATCTTATTCCATAATGTAAATGTACACCAAGACCATATTACTTCCATTTTACATAAACTCTGGAAGTAGAGGTACCATAAAACCTACAGAGTGCTTGAAAGGGGGTCATTATCTATGTTTTCTCTTCATTCTTAGATTATTTGTTTCCCACTTTTTTATTTCTTAAAAGGAGGAATTGAGCATGACCTAGGGTTTTTGTGTGGTGGATCAATGTTTGCTACTTGTGGGGAGGACTCCACAGTGTGTTACCATTGAATTGTTGCTACCCTCTTGTGTGTTTCAGTTTCTCTCTCCAGAGGTCCATGCTCTGAGAGGGTTAAAAACAACAGGTGATCATCCCTTATACATGTTTCCTGAAGGAATCTTTTAAAAAACATAATAATTTTTGTTGGGGATTTCCCTGCGGGGCCACTGCACATCATGGGCTGCCAACCCCCTGAGACACTCCCATGAGGCCCCTGGTCACCCACGGGTGCCTATTGTCTGGGAGGAGCAAAATGCCCTTTCTCTTTGGAGTTGAGAAAACGCAGTCTCTCATTTACCTATGAAAACAACAGTTCAGTTCCTCATGCAAGTGGATCCAGACGAGCTGAGTCAAGATTAATTTTATGAGAAAAAGCAAATAGAGAAGACCCTTTAGAATGCATCTCAGAACTAGAATTAGCATCCTTAAACAACAACTTCTTAGGAGGGAAAAAAAAAAAAAAAAACAGCCAAGACCACTTCCTGTAAACTGTGTTCAGCCACCCACTACTTTGTAGCTGTCACCTGCCGTTACCCACACCAAGGTCAAATCCTCTCACAATACAAGGTCATCTGTGATACCCCCAAAGCCAAAGAAGTCAGGTAATAACAGAGCTTTAGAGCTAAGAAGAATCTGACCTTGACACTTGAAACTACACAAAGAAAACAGAACATCCCAAAAGGGGTGAGTGGTGCCTTTGTTTTGAATTCTTTAAAGGCGTTGAAGTCATCAGAAACCGTCTCTAGACTTTTGGCACTACAGATGACAAAAGAGGGAAAGAGGTATAGGGTGGAAGAAAAATAAACAAAATGACATATATATATAAAAATATATATATATTTATATTTATTTATTTATTTATTTATTTTTCTAAGACAAGAGACAAACCCAGAAACCAACGACATTGTTTTGGGGTTTTGTTTTGTCTTTTTTTTTTTTTTTTCCTCTTTTGCAGCTGCAAGAAATTATAACCAAAATAGAGAAGCTTTTTTACCCATACCCTGGAATTCTCACTCAGATTTGACAAAGTCAAATAGAATTTGTTAAAGTCATGTAGAATTAGTTAAATCTGATGGGAGAAAGACCAGAACAAACAACAACAAAAATCTCCAACAATATGATTACTGAGCACTCTAATAGTAAAGAGAAATTTGGACAAGCTCGTTGTTAAAAAGTTATCCAAGACAAAACCAAATTCAGCTACTTACCTAGTGATGGATATCAGGCTGAAAACTGCTTCCTATCATCCTAAAAGCAGAAAAAAAGAACTCAGACTCATCTTCCCTGCTGGGAGCGACCTTAAACTCCATAAAGGAGTTTCCTGCCTTTCATTGTCAGGGAAACAAGAAATCTTGCCTTTCTTATTGGAAGCAAATAAAACTCCCCTTCACCCCCCAGAAAAAGACAAAATAAACGTTAAATCTCGACCAAATTTTGGAATATCGGGGATTCTCTGGTGGGGTTGCTCCCAGGCTTTAGCAAATGATCCTATTGGTTTGAGCCATAAAGTTAGCTTATGCTGGTACCAAGCATTGATAGGATATTCATCAAAGGTCGGGGGTACCTCCACTCAGAATCACTTTGTGGTTACCAAAATGTGAACTCAAAAATCTGAGAGAGATCTCAGTACACTTAGAAAGTTTATTTTGCCAAGGTTGAGGATGAGCACCCATGACACAGCCTCAGGAGGTCCTGACAACATGTGCCCAAGGTGATCAGAGCACAGTTTGGTTTTATACGTTTTAGGGAGACATGAGACCTCAATGAACATATGTAATATGAACATTGGTTTGATCTGGAAAGGTGGGACAACTTGAAGTGAGGAAGGGGCTTCCAGGTCATAGAATAATTAAGAGAAAAATGGTTGCATTTCTTTGAGCTTCTGATTAGCCTCTGCAAAGGAGGCAATCAGATAGGCATTTATCTCAGTGAGCAGAAGGGTGATTTTGAATAGAATGGAAAGCAGGTTTGCCCTGAGCAGCTCCCAGCTTGACATTTTCCTTTAGCTTAGTGATTTGGGGGCCCCAACATTGAATGTGATTACTATCCATTCAGTGTACCAAAACTCTAATTTGCAATCCACCTTTGCATAATATTTTTATCAAAGCCCTCCTGTTCCATTTCACAACAAAATTTGTTGATACTATTTTTTAAATATCTCTGAAATACACGTTATCTTCTTTGTCTTCACTGAATGATGTTTTAGTCTAGAAAATCAGTATTTTCTTCTTCGGTTACCACAACTGCTTCCTAGATGACTTTCTAGCATTTAGTCTGGTAATGCTACAAACTATTTAAAAAATTCTACTTGTCAGAATTGTTTTTCTAAACCTCAAAGCTTCAAAGTCATTCTGGAGTTTACTAACGACTTAAAGAGAAAATGAAGCACGGTGACATGACCAATAAGATATAACTCCCTTTTTATTGCCTGCTCCTCTGCTCCTTACATGAATGGTTATGCTTTCATGCTCTATGATATTCTCTCTGGCCTAAGTATGCTCATATTCTGTTCTACCTACCTAATGCCTATTTGTCACATAAGACTGATCTTGGATGACGTTTCTTTTGGTAAACATTTTTTAATAATTTCCATGGGTCATTTTATATATATATATATGCATGCATTATACTACATTTCAAATAACATTTTGTAAAGGTTTTCTACAACAGAACTATCAATTCTTTAGGGTGTTAATTTTTTTGGGTCCCCAATGCCAGGCATAGTGTCTGACACAGAGATATTCCACAATTTCTTTAAATCACAAGATAACAATTGAGTTTATATAAGGAATGACTGACAACGTAAGTTTTCTGTTAAGTAGCTTTTGATAGATGTATGATGAACATAGGAAATAAGGAAAAATCAGAAAATAAAAGTATTTGTTGAAAGTAAATCTCTTCTAAGTTGCAATTCTACACATAGCTCCTCTGCGTATTTATTGGTTGTTTCATGTAACTTAAATACATGAGTATGATTTGTTTTGTATCTAAAATGTAATTTCTCTAACTTGCATATTATTACATAGCTCATATGTTTTAATAGTTTGTGATACAAATCTATTATTTAGTAGCCACAATGCTAATCAAATATAATAATGTCAGAAATTTAAAACTGGTGGTTAAATATTACTACTTAATAGATTTTCTTACCTGCAGTTTCCTACAAATATGCTGATAATTTGCAGTGCTTGGAAAGATCTCTACAGATCTTTAACAGAGAGCCAGATGGCCTTTTACCATGACCTTTGCCCAATACTATTAGCATCCAAGGGAGCTGAGAAGCTCTGGCTCATTATCCACAACCAGATGTTTTCTTCTTCTCTATCACTGTTGCTAAGTGGCAGTTAACGTCTGGCACGTTGGGTATTTGCTTGAACCTATGAACCATAAAATTCTGCTCTTAAAATACAAATACCACCCACTAGCAGAAACTTCTCCCTTTGCATTTTAATCTAATCAGTCTCTTTCTTAGAAAGCTTGCTATAGTCTTATAGACATTTTATTTAATAATTTTCTATCTTTCTCAGCTGCTAGTGAAACTGCCTTTACAAAAATTATAACTGAGACTATTATTACAGTGAGAGAGATCTGACATAACCAACTCCATCTTGCTTCTAACCTCCAAGCTGTCATTTTTTATTCCTGGGCATAGGCCTTACTAACTTTGGGAGACACTTAGTTTATAGTTTAGCCTTGAAACAAAGACAATAACCTCCCTTTCCCCAAACAAACCCCTTCTTGCTTGGGGACTAAATTGCCTTTGCAGGATTAACAAATTAGCCACAGGATTATAAATCAATACTATGCAGCCATAAAAAAGGATGAGTTTGTGTCCTTTGTAGGGCCATGGATGCAACTGGAAACCATCATTGTCAGCAAACTATCACAAGAACAGAAAACCAAACACCACATGTTCTCATCATAGGTGGGGATTGAACAATGAGATCACTTAGACACAGGATAGGGAACATCACACACTGGGGCCTATTGTGGGGAGGGGGATTGGTGGAAGGATAGCATTAGGAGATACACCTAATGCAAATGACGAGTGAATGGGTGCAGCACACCAACATGGCACATGTGTACATATGTAACAAACCTGCACATTGTGCACGTGTACCCTAGAACTTAAAGTATAATCAAAAAATCATGGGTTAGGAGTCATGCAGCTGGAGGCTGCAAGATTCAGACAGTCCCCAAATAGCTCCTAGGGATAACATCACTATTGTAAAATCTATGGATCAACTGACACCACCCAAATCGATAAATTGGTTCATCTGGTCTTGTAGTCACTGCTACCCAAGAACTGACTCAGCAAAAGGGGACAGCTTCGACTCCCTATGAGTTCATCTCCATCCTGACCAATCAGAACTTTCAATTCACTGATCCCCTACCCACTAAATTATCCTTAAAACTCCAATTCCTGAATTTTCTGGGAGAAGAATTTAAGTAATAATAAAACTTCAGTCTCCTGCACAGTCACCTCTGTGTGAATTACTCTTTCTTTATTGCAGCTACACTGTCTTGATAAATTATCTCTGTCTGGGCAGTGGACAAGGTGAACCCATTGGGCAGTTACATCAGTAAGTAAGGACAGTCTCGCCTCAGAAAGAATAACATTATACATTTGAATAATCAGAAATTACTTCTGAATATTTATTGGTTGTTTCACATAAATTATCACTTATCATGATTTAATAACCCCATAAACACTTAACAAACTTCTAATAACTCTATCAGTTCCCAAAGAGCCTGATACTAAGAAAAGGAGTGAGGACTATTTCAGTAACTAGAATGCTCTATGTCTGATGGGTTAAATAATCAGTTTTCTCTGAGTTTAGCTAATGAAAGTTTGTCTTTCAGAGTCCCGTTCTACTCTAGGTGAACCAATATAACTGAAATTATAGATAGACTTAAATTATAGGTAACAAAATACCCTAATTTAATTAGGATGTTGAAAGTGGTATGAATTTATCTTACCTTGTGCCAACCCATTGTGGGAGATTAAAGTATGTCACTTCAAAGTTTATTTCTATGGTATATTTTGAAATGGCTATCAGGAGGGGTTGTGAACACAGGAATAGCTCTGAAAAGTTGTCCTTTTGTGGGAGAGATTTGCATGTACAATGGAATGCATTTACATTAGTAAATAGCAAATGTAAACAGGCTTTCTCTAAGGCCTCCTTATTCGCATTATCTGGATTTAGAAAAGATCATATTAACATCCCTGTTCTGAGATTGCTACAGGATGTCACATATTCTTTTGAAGGCTATTATCTGAGAGTCTTATCATCTGCTTAATAAGAGGACAATGTTTATTTATAGTAAATTTCCTCTCCTTACCCTCCAATGGCTTGTCACCATCATCCTCCATGAACTCCTAGCCCCTATATTTTTCTGTATGGTACAGCAATTTCCGTCATCTGTCCCATTTACAAGTCTAGTATTTTATGTGGCTTCCAAATACATGTGCACATACCAGACTTCTATGCCTCTTCTCTTGTTAATCGGTCTATTGTCAGTTTATTTTATAGACTCAAATTATTGATCCTTCAAAGTGAGAGAGAAGAAAATTTCCTCTTCCTGTACACCACAACTGCTTCCTGGACAACTTTCTAGCATTTAGTCTGATAATATTACAAACCATTTTTAAAATCCTACTTGTCAGAATTGTGTCTCTAAAACTGTTTTCAAATTTTCAAGGTCATTCTGGAGTTTACTAATGATTTAAAGAGAAAATGAAGCACAATCACATGACCAATAAGGATATAACTCCCTTTTTATTGCCTGCTCCTCCACTCCTTACATGTATGGTTATGCTCTCATGCTCTATGCTTTTCTCTCTTGCCTAAATATGGTCATAATCTGTTCTACCTACCTAATGCCTATTTGTCACACAAGACTGATCTTAAGTGACATTTCCGTTGTTAAATATTTTTGACTAATTTCCATAAGTCACTATATATATATATATATATATATATATATATATATAAAGCATGCATTATACTACATTTCAAATAGTATTTTGTAAATGTTTTCAATGTTTTCTACAACAAAACTATCACTTCTTTAGGGTGTTAATTTTTTGATGACTTGTGACTTTGTCCCTGCTTCTCCCCAGCTCTTCAGCAAGTTTAACGTCCTCTTCTTGCAACGCTGAAAGCTGCTGGGACTTCTGAGCTGCTGCCTGCTTTAGGGTTTCTCTGCAAGGTATAAAATATATTTTGTTGTTGTTGTGAGTTATCCAGGGTTTTCTTTTAATTGTCAAGTCCTTTCACAGTATCTACTCATCCAGGGGTCCCCAACTCTGGGCCATGGACCAGTCCTGTTAGGAACCATGTTGCACAGCAGGAGGTGGGTGAGTGTCGGTCAAATGAGCAAAGCTCCATCTGTATTTATAACCACTTCTCATTGCTCACATTACCACCCAAGCTCTGCCTCCTATCAGATCAGCAGGTGGCATTAGATTCTCATGGGGGTGCAAACCCTGTTGTGAACTTACACATGCAAGGGATCTAGGTTGCACGCTCCTTCTTAGAATCTAATGCTGATGATCCATCACTATCTCCATAAACCCCCAGATGGGACTGTCTCATGGCAGGAAAACAAGCTAAGGGCCCCAACTGATTCTACATTATGGTGAGTTGTATAATTATTTCATTATACATTACAATGTAATAATAATAGGATAAAAGTGCACAATAATGTAATGTGCTTGAATCATCCCATAACCACCTCCCCTACAGTCCATGGAAAAATTGTCTTCAACAAAACCAGTCCCTGGTGCCAAAAAGGTTGGGTACCACAGTAGTCATCTATAATGCTAGAAGTAGGAAGAAGCCTGAATATCTCTTACATTAAAAACTTTACCAGATATTTCCGTTAATTTTAATTAATTGGAGAGATCTGCCACAAAGTTAGTTCTTCTTCATAAAAGTATTGGTCAATTGGATTATTTAATGAACCATAGACCAGTGATCTGTCAAATTTCATTTATAGATCCAATTAAGTATTTATTATGTGGCAGACATTATATGACAAATAGTATTTATTGGTTAGCATTCAAGGTTCAAAGCCTTATATGGAAAATTAAGCAAACAAATTTGGAGAAAAGTATTTCTTACTGATTTTATCCTTCTCACTAAAGTATGGGGCTACTGTCTTCAAAAACAAAAGTTATTTTAATTGCAGTTGATTATCTTTTAAAAATATTAAAACTGGCTGTGTGATAAGATTGTATGATTAATTTTCCCTTTGGAATTATTTGTGCTAAGAATTCTGAATTTACTTTTTTACATAACTATATAAGTAGATAAAGGGCAAGTGCAAAGATAGGGGTGTCAGTATCTCTTATCAAGTACATTTAATAAAAGTGCCCTTTCCTCTGAAAAGATACAGCTATAAACTGATGCTAAGGGCTTGATGAGCAAGTTTAGCTGAGGCTGGGTTTTAAACTCTGTTTAATTCCTAGATTGGAAGACTTTGTGCAAAATACACTCATACAACCACATGCAGAGAAACTGCCCTTAATGTGATTGTCTCATAATTTAACCCTACTAGGAATGCTGTTTTAATAAAGCTTGTCTTTGTTTTCTTTTTTTTTTTTTAAAGAATGGGACTTTTCTTCAGATAAAAAATAATGTCAATATAAAAACTGCTTTTATTTTAACTCTGACTATAGTAAAAATGTTGGTTCTCATATGGTAAAATTATGATCCTCGCGAAGCAAAGTTAAGTATGTGTATTAAGCCGGGTCTTCTGGAATCACAGCCAGAGGCAAGATTTAAAGTGCTAATAATTTGTTTAGGAGATGGAAATCTTGAATGGTAACATTGAGGATAAAAAGAAGAAAATATATTCAGCAATATGGTACTATATCTTGCCTACCTCGCCTGCCTGGTCACTACATGACAATGAGCTACCAAAGGCATAGGATACTGTTTCTCAGATGTATTTGCTCAGCATATTGGTTTATCTGGAAAGTTTGGAAGGAGAATACTACACCTCACAGTATTCAATTTAGAAAAAAGAGGAGGGTAGCATATTAGCCCCTGTTCTCCATGATTTCTCTTTTCCATTAGTCAAAGTTGTAACATTGGAAGCTAGCTTTCTAGATGTTATCATCTTGCCCTTTAGAGGCTGGTCAAAAAGCCAAAGTGCATATCCTGCAGTAGAACATTTTATTGAAATCTAGAGTTGGATGAGTAATTTGTTTTTAATTTTTATGTAAGCACACTAGGAAAGAAAGAAAAAGGCGGAGGGTGGTAAAGGGAATCTGAGAATGTACTTGGGGCTAGAAAATAATACCCAAAAATAAAGTCTTCCAAAGAAGCCTTAGAAGCAAAAGTTATTCGCTGAATTTCTTCTATCCTCCTGTATCTCAGTCCTATTTTCCCCCAGTGCCAGCCATAGAAATTAGAATACCTCCTCTTCAAGACAGGTCATAGAAACCAGAGCCAGTTTTCTTTAAAGCCAGTCACAAAACTTAAAAATAGTACTACCATTGTCCTTATACCTTACCTGTGTCAAAAACTGGCCATAAAGAAATTATCTGATCTATCTTGTTTGACTATTTGTTAAAAGACCCCCATTCCAGAGAGGGCCATTTCCCATATCTGAAAGGAAGTAAGGCATGCCCATAGAGGCAAAGAAGACTTTAGACAGAAGGGCCTTGCTGAGTTTCCCAATTCAGTCTATCACCACTAGATCATACCATTTTGTCCAATCACATTTCCACATGGCTGTCCACACTTTGTTGAACCTAAGCATAAAAATGGACAATTTCCCCTCTATCTTTGGGTCTTCATGGTGAAGGTTCCTACGTATACACATTAAATGCATTTGTATACCTTTTCTCCTATTAATAAATCTGCCTCATGTTAGTGATGTTCAAGCCTCCAGGAGATGAGGGCCTTGACTCCTACACACAAATGTGTGTGTCCAATAAACATTCTTCCCAGTGTTTCCATAGTACTTAATTCTAACGCCTAAAAGTCACAATGGGTATCAGTTTTTAATATGCCTCTATCTTACACTAGACTTCAGGCTCCTTGAAAACCTATACTGTTTCTATTACTGGCCTCATCCATGTTTAGCATATTGCATGATATAATAGGTAGAGAATAAACAATTATTGAATGAATGGTTGTTAAATGAGGTAGAATCCAAATAGAGATAGTAATTCTCACACAGGATGAAGTTTAAGTAGTGAAGGAGTGCAGGGATTTAATCCTAAAACATGGCTCCCTGGTATAGTGAGTATTTCTAATTAAAGGCCTTAGAGGTCAACAGACTCTGGAAGAGACTTTTTCCCTATCTAAATGAAGACCAGGTCAGATGGACCCCCTAAGGAGAAAAATTTTTTTCTTACCCTACCCATTAACCCATTATCTATTATAGAAAAGAAGACCAAGAAGGTAACATATAACCACACCTGAAGAGACCCTTTTATAAGATAGAGTTTGTCCCTCAGGCTTGTTCAGATTCCAGAAAGAACTATTTACAAGTTAATCTCTGTTACCCATCTATTCATTCTCCCTAAAATTATTTTATTGCACTTCTCCTCCCATAACCTGTTTTGCCAGGATCCAAGCTTCTATTCTTTCTGTAAAAGACAATACATAAGCTTCTGAACCACACTGAGGAGCAATGAGTATGGATAATTACTCTGTGATTCTTCCCCATGTGCATGTTAATACGTTTCTATGCCTTTTCTCTTATTAATCTGCCTTCGTGAGTTGATTTTTCAGCAAACATTCAGAGGACAAAAATAAAGTTTTTCCCTTGGCCCCTACGGTAGCAATAGAATCTAGCCAATGTTTTTAAAAATCAAAAAAGAGTGAATATTAATTGCTCATGCCTTAGACCAGAGATTTATTCCTGGTTTGTCTCTAAAGGATTTTCCACTCTTCAAAACATTTTCTGCTTTCCATTTTATTCAGGAAGCCAATGGAAATAAGAGAATACCATTATTAAGGGCCTATTTATCACTAGTTATGACATTTGGGTAGGGTCCTGCAGTGACTGTGAAAGCAAGGAAAAGATTCAGATTCTATTCAGGGTCTTAGTGAGTTGAACTAGTCTTACTGTCCTCTACTTAGAACCATATAAATCACCTATTTATGAAAAACCAACCAATAGACATTACACACCTACTCATGGAAACCTAGTAGATTCATGGGTGAACAACATAAAACAACAATGCAGTATTTCTGTGTTTTTAAAATACCTCCCCCATTGTTAGCAGTGGTAAATTTGTGTGGGTCTGCAACACCCTCAATTCTTGCATCCTTAGAAGAAATAATTCGACTGAGGGGGCATAAGGCAAAGTGAGAGAATGAGGTAAGTTTTAGAGCAGAAGTGAAAGTTTATTAAAAAGTTTTAGAGGAGGAACAAAAGGAAGTGAAGTACATTTGAAAGACGGCCAAGCGGGCGACTTGAGAGATTCAAGTGCGCTATTTGATCTTTGACTTGGGGCTTTATACATTGGCATGCTTCCAGGTTTTGCATCTCTTCTCTTCTGACTTTTCCCTTGGAGTGGGCTATTCACATGTGCAGTGGCCTGCCAGCACTTGGGAGGGGCCGCACACTCAGTGTGTTTACAGAAGTTGTATGCATGCTTACTTGAGGTGATTTCCCCTTACCAGCTGAGTGTTCCTAGGAAGAACACATACCAGTTAAACTCTACCATTTTGTCCCTTAGTGTGCATACTTGAGCCCACTTGCCTAACTCCCGAGATAGTATCAGAAAGCTGCTGCTCACCAGCTTTAGATGTTTTCTATCTATTAGAAGACTGCCTTTACCTGGTGCAGGCTGCAACCAATTATTATTTTAGAGAGATATTTTAACAACTGTCTGACCATCATCTAATGGTCACCAAACATTCCTGGTAGTGAGGGAGCCCTCTCCTGCCCTGCTCATGTCTGACTACCTACCTAACTGTGAATTACCAATTCAAATTTTAGGAGTCTCAGAGTCAGTGTTGTGCTGCTATGACAAATTACCTCAGACCATGGGATTGGTAAAGAACAGAAATTTATTTTCAAACATTTCTGAAGCCTGGACAGCCTACAATCATATTCTAGAGGCTGACACATTCAAGACCAAGGCAGGTTTGGTAGTCTGGTGAGGGGTACATCATCTGGAGGAGAGGAACGCTGTGTCTTCACATGTAAAATGGGAGGACAAACTAGCCAAAAATGTGAAGCCTTTTATGGGGGCCTTAATCCCATTAACAAGGGAGAGACCCTCATGGCCTGGTCACCTATTAAAGACCCCATCTCTTAGTACTATCACATTAGTAACACCTAAATTTTGGAGGAGACACATTCAAACTGTAGCAGCAAATGAGGATAGAACTATCTCAGGGCATAGTTTGGGAGATGAAGAGTGAATAGAAAAGCATTTGATCTGTAACCAAACACAGGGTCCAGCTACCTATTGACAATTCCACTTACATATTTAATAAATATCTCAAATTTAACATTACCTTCAGGCAAACCTAATCCTAAATTATATGATTCTCCCTATGATATGGAAGACTAATTTCAAAATCAGAGAAAACTTTTGAAATTTAATGTATTTAATTTTATTAAAAATAAAACAACAGACTGGGCATCATGTCTCATACCTTTAATCCCAGTACTTTGAGTGGCTGAGATGGGAGGACCACTTGAGGTCAAGGGATCTAGACCAGCCTGGGAAATGTAATGAAACTCCATCTCTATAAAAAATTTTTTTAAAAAATAGCCAAGTGTGGTGGTGTGTGTCTGTAGCCCCAGCTACTCGGGAGGCTGAGGTGGAAGGATTGCTTGACCCCAGGAGTTTGAGGCTGCAGTGAGCTATGATTGTACCACTGAACTCCAGCCTGGGCAACAGAGAGAGACTCTGTCTCTAAAAAATAAAACAAAATATGTATTTTTTGTCTTTCTAATTTTATGACAAGCAAGTAAAAACTTTATCACAACTCGTATCATTAACTTTGGAAATCACTAATTCCAAACTCAATATTTACTATGGAAGAGACATAATGTAAGAATGTGTATGATGTGTTAAAAAATAACATAGATAGTGAGCAATAAAACCAAAATAGAAAGCTGGTCTTCTAATATTTATTATAGTATTTTCCTACAAACTAGAGTTAATCAATTCTAATGTCAGGTAATCTGTGAATCACTACATGCTTTCTTGTTAATCTGCTGTTGTTATTGTGTTTGTCGCTAATGTCCTCTATACTTTACTCAATTCTTCTCTTGCTGTGTTCTCTTCCTTTCTTCTCTTTTAACCCTTCCTTATTTTCTTAAGTCTTCTCTACAGAGACTTTCAGGTTCTTAGCTAATGGAAATTTGTTGAGGTAATAAAGAAACAAGAGTTGAATGGTTTAGTAAAAATTCCCAGTACTTGTGAGAATAGTACAAACACTATTTGTATATAAAGAACATTCTGAGGAAATAATGTATTAATAGAAAATGAATTAAAATGAAACTCTTTCATGCATGTCATGTGAAAAGTCTGTAACAATCAGTTCTATGACAGGTACACCTATAGTACATGGATCCAAGATTCATCATTTTGATATTGTCCATGGCAATAAAATTTTAGGTGTCAAATAAATCGTCAGATTACCCAAGATGAAAAAAGTACCTAAGAACTGTTATCTTAGTGTTTACTTTGCATTTAGTAAAAGAGAAACATTGTTATTAACCGGCATCAACAGACTCTGATAATAGGTGGTTTGTATTTCCCAGTGACAGACATTTTGAATTGGAAGGAGAAATAGAGTCCAGTGGAGATATGAGTGTAATGTAGATGGAAGAGATTTGTTTCCCTTCTCACCCTTTTGCTGCTCAGCACTAGCTCTCAAGTATATTTTTATCTTTTTCTATTCACTTTGATCACAAATGTTCTCTTCTTCACAACTACTACATGTGGTTGAACTACTGTGAACTCTTTCCTATTATACTGAATTTATCTGTTTTGTATGACTAGCAGTCATAAGAGTGCAATAGTTCTATTTATTCAAGCATCCATTTTTAATTTTCAGAGGACCAATTGATAAAACTCAGGGGAATGAAGGTTACCAATTAGTGGAACATAATCTGTCCCTTTGTCTATTTGTATATCAATCTTATTAGCTCTGACATAAACGTTTAAATTGTATTTACCATCCTTGCTTATGTGTGAAGTTCACACATAAGATGCTCCTTTAACATCATTTAAAGACATTAGACTTTTATATATTCACAGACTATTCTGATGGATATAGAAAGGTTACAAAAAGATGTTAAAAGGTAATTTTTAGAGAAAGATAAAATTGTGACTTGCTTACAGCATAATAAAGAATATATATTAAACAGTTTATTTCCTCATATAATATGCAGTAACCAGTTCAAAAAAAAAAAAAAAAAAAAAAAAAAAGCACAAATTTCCATGAAGTAAAGGAATGTTGAGGTGCATTGTGAATGTGGATAAAACCAGATTTTCCATGGTGGAAGGAAGATTAGTACCAGACAAGATTGAGTTTACATGTCTATCAGAAATAAAGTTATTTAAGTAACTAAAGTAGAGGTTAAATGATTTATTTAGCTAAAATGCATCAGGTAGCACCTAAAGACCCAGAGATTCCCCACTGAAGGGTCAGCATTTTTATAGCAAGAGGAAAGTTAATTTCATATCTTTGTGGTTTTGGCTTAAGCAGCAGTTTTCACTTTAGCTGAAACTTACAGTTGAAAGCTGGTCCTAAATTTGGGCTCTTTGCTCGGGACCATTGGTGCAATCCTGAAAACCATCACCACAGTATTTTTTGGATTTTTTTTTTTTTTTTTTTTTTTTTGCCAGCTTGAGAGAATTATGGGCTAGTATAAGTTCAGAGGGTGAGGGAAGTAAACAGCAAAATATAAAAAGAGTAGTAATGGTAGAAGGCTAGGGGAAACTGGGATGCTACTAGCATGTCTATTTTCGTCCTTTTACAAATCCTGTATTTGCTCAAATAATATTGATATTATTACTCTCTTTCACACAAGGAAATAAAAGAAGTTCAGTAATAAATCCTTAAATATAATCTCCTTTCACCAGTGGATACTGAATGGTTCCTAAAGAAGAAGGCCTAAAAATAAAATAAATCTGAACCTAATTTGCTTGACCTCATAGCCATCCCCCTAATAAGGACCATTGTAACAGTGAAAGCCTGACAACAGAAAAAAAGGAGCCCAATTACCTCTACTTTTCATAAAATAACTAGCTACAGAAAATCTTCCACCCTTACCATGGAGCACTCCTTCCCCTTTTGAAGCATCCTAGAAAAGCTCCCTTGCCTCCTTGCAGCCAACCGGGGACTGCCAAATGTAACTGAAGAAAGCTGCCTCCACTTCCAAAACTTGCATTTTAATAGAATGCTTGCCAATCAAAGACTGTCTCAATCTTTTATCTATTCACTCTATAAAATGTATTATTCTTTCCTTGCTGAGCTGTGTTGGCACATGGGCTCTCTTGTCTTAATTTTATGAATAAATAGTTTTTGTGAATTTTGTCTCAGACTTAATTTTACTCTGACAGAACATTAGGAGACATTTTGTTGTCTGGCTAATATGGAAATATTTCATGAAGAGAGTCTCTTGAAATCCTCATGAAATCACCATTTTCTACCTGGTTCATTGTAAAAGACAAATGGAAAGGTATTTTGTAAGACATTTGTTGGAATAATTTTTCTACTTCATCCCCTTCTATTCTGAAGTAATTACTTTACCAGAAAGTCAAATAATCATTGAATAAGTAAGGCAGAGACTGATGACAAGACAGGAAAATCAGCATCTAGTCCAAGATTGATCTATCCCACACGTTATACAGGAATAATTTTTATATCAATGAGGAGAAATTTATTGAGTTAACCTAATAATTCCCAAACTAGATACCCTAATACCCAAACTAGAAATTTCAAGGTCTGTTGTTGGAATTTGGAAGTACTATTGTGGCATTCAATGAGAAAAAATTACAATCTGTTTAGTATACTTTTTTTTAAATTTATTTTTTATTTCAATAGGTTTTGGGGAATCAAGTGGTGTTTGGTTAGATAAATTAGTTCTTCAGTAATGATTTCTGAGATTTAGGTGCAGTCATCACCCAAGCAGTATACACCGTACCCAATGTGTAGTCTTCATCCCCCTCCCACCTATTTAGTGTACTTGTATAAGGAAACAAACAGAAAATAAGTAATACAATGCATATTTTTTAAAACCCAAATTTAGTAGTCAAAAGAATTGACAATTATTTAGACAAAAGTTTTAATTTCAAAATTATAATAAAATGGCTTGATTGAACAATTCACATTTTATAGATCAAGTTCAACCATGTGTGAGATAATATATTTTTTGATCCTTATAATTTGTGCTTACATAATTTTAAAGGTTAAACAATATATCCTAAAACAATAGCTTCAATTTAAACATCCACTATTCCCTTATTTTGCAGGCTTTTCTATGGTAAGTATTCATTTGGTTATTTTAGATCTTCATGATTCTTCTGATACAAAAGAGATTCTGAATCATTTCTATTAAAACCATGCATAAATTGTAAAAAAGCTTCCTGTGGGTCGACTGCAGTGGCTCTCACCTGTAATCCTAGCACTTTGGGAGGATGAGGCCAAAGGATTCCTTTAGCTCAGGAGTCCAAGACCAACGTGAGCAACATAGCGAAACCATGTCTCTACAAAAAGTGGGGGAAAAAATTAGCCAGGTGTGGTAGTGCATGCCTGTAGTCTCAGCTACTAAGGAGGCTGAGGTGCGAGCATTGCTTGAGGCTTAGGAGACTTAGTCTGTAGTGAGCTTGTGCCACTGCACTCTCTGCTACAGAGTGAGACCATGTGTGAAGAGGAAGAAAAGAGAAGAAAAACTGTGAGGCAACTGAAATTGCATGATTTTTTTCAAAAAACTTATCATTCCATGGATAGTCTATCTTCATTGTTTTAAAGAAAATTGTGACTATATTATGAGCTTACATTTGTATGCCAATAATGGCAAGTCAAGAAATCAGGATTAGCATAAAATACTTAATTAAAAGTTAATGTGACTGTGATGCGATAACTTAGAAGTTACATTCAGATCTTTTAGAATAAAAGAAATGAGAACTAATTACTGATTTCTCCTTAACAATTCTTAAATAGTGGCGTTGGCATTAGCAAATGTCACAGGGTGGAGGGTAAGACTGCCTACTGAATTTTATAGAGGAAAATAGTAAATTAATTACTCTTTACAAAATACTATTTTGGGATTCTTGTTTTCTCACTTCTCTGAAAGAAAGATTGGCAAAAATGGTCCCTTTCAGGTGCATAGATCTGAAATTGATGACCGATTAAATTCAATTGATTAAAAATGTTAAACTATAGCACAAAGCCATTACCTTTTTTATTTAATTCAAATTTGTGCTTCAAAATGTTACAAAAGTAAGAGCAAGATGTAAAATATTTTTATTTTGGTACCAAAATAAGAGATTCAGAGGGATAGATTGTCATCTTTAGGGTCTGAAAATATATTTCTCCCTAATAATCGTAAAAGTAAACAAAACAACTAAATCGATTTTACTATGATTTTTAAAAATTAGAGTAATTTCAGGCACAGATATATGTATTTACTGTCCTTTAAACCTATTTACAAAAAATTACATTGCAATGTTAGAATAAAATGCATTCAATTACTATAATTTAGAACTTAAACCAATTTGAGCTGAAATTTATATTTTTAAGTTGTTGAACATCATTTATTTTAAAATACTAAATATTCTTCAAGTATTTCAGTTGTAAAAAAAATTATAACTACATTAACTGTTTAAAATTATAACTACATTAACTAGCTATATAGATAGCTAGTTATCCAAGAACCATTTATCAAATAGAGAGTTCTTTCCAACTATCTGGAGATTTGGGAAATCTCTAATATCTAAACAATTCATTAAAACAAATTTTAAAACTTTATAGTTTCTGTAGTTATGACTTTAAAAACATAAAAGTAACAAAATCAAGTTGAATAATCTATTATTACTATTATTATTTAGAGCTACTGTCTTGATCTGTCACCCAGGCTGGAGTGCAGTGGCTCAGTCATGGCTCACTGCAGCCTCAGGGATCAAATGATCTTACCACCTCAGCCTCCTAAGTAGCTAGCGGTAACTACAGGCCTGTGCCACCACGCCCAATTAATACACATATTTTTTTTTTAAGAGATGGAGTCTCAGGTTGCTTTTTGCAAGCTCATAATCATTGGTAGTAAAAATTACATAGCTTCATTGCTATTAGAATTAAATAAAAAATATACAATAAAACCTTTATGAAGTGATGTGGTTTGGCTGTGTGTCCCCGCCCAAATCTCACCTTGAATTGTAGTTATCTCTGTGTGTCAATGGCAGGACCAGGTGGAAGTAACTGGACATTGGGGGCAGTTTCTCTCATGTTGTTCTCTCATGAGAATATTGAGTGACTCTCAAGAGAGCTGATGGTTTTATACGCCTCTGGGATTTTCCCTGTTTGTACTCATTGTCTCTGTTGCCACTCTGTGAAGAGATGCTTTCCGCCATGATTGTTTCCTTATGGCCTCCCCAGCCATGAGGAACTGTGAGTCAATTGGACCTCTTTTCTTTATAAATTACCCAGTCTTGGGTATTTCCTTACAGCAATGTGAGAACAAACTAATACACGAAGCAAAATTATAAAATACTTAGTGATTATTTACTAAAAAAAAAGATTCAGACAATCAGTAAAGGGGACATTTGATGTTATTTTTATTTCTAACCTGTATGTATCATATTTTATGGGTTCAGTACAAATCACTTTATAGACAAGCTTTTCATGATGCCCTGATTGTCTTCTATTGCCCAGAAGAAGGTATTATAAATCATATTAATATCTATACTGAATTTATAATGGACACTAATAGTATATTCTATTTTTAGCTACTATTTTTAATTTTGCATACAGTTGGAACTCAGAAAACAACACCCCAAAACAAAGGCCTCAGAAGAGCCTCAGAAACAAAAGGTTTTCTCTCATCTTCTGCCCTCCTGTCTCACATTCACATTTTCCCCTGAGGCCAGCCATAGAAACTAGAATCCCTTTTATCCATGGTAGGTCATAGAAACCAGACCCCTTTTCCCCAGAGCCAGCCATAAAAGCTCAAAATATAATCTAACTTTTCCTCCACCTTTCTGTGTGAAACCTGGCCATAAAGAAATCGTCTGACCTATCTTATTTGACTGCATGTCATAAACTTTCCATTTCAGAAGGGGAAGGAGTTCTGTCCCATATTCAGAAGGAAGAAATGCATGCGCAGAGAGAACAAGAAGAATCTAGACAGACAAGCTTTGCTGGGTTTCCCTGCTCAGTCTACCAGCATTAGATCATACCCTTTTTATTAAATTACATTTCTACATGGCTGTTTATGGTTTGTTGAATCTAAACATAAAAATGGACACTTTCTCCAGTATCTTTGGGCCTTTATTCTGAAAGCTACTGTGTATGCATTAATAAATGTGTATGTCTTTTCTCCTATTAATCTGCCTCTTCTTCGTGATTTTCAGTGACACTTCAGAGAGTAACTGGAAACTTTTGCCTTGGTCTCTACAGTACTCTTTAACCAGTTATTCATTTCTTATACATACCATATATTTCATTTCTATCTTTTTAACTAATATTTTAAAATTTCAACTTTTATTCTAGATACAGGGGGTACATGTGCAGATTTGTTACATGAGAATAATGCATGTGCTTAAGGTTTGGAGTGTGGATCCTGTCACCCAGGTAGTGAACACAGTACTTGATAGGTAGATTTTTCACCCACCCCCTGACCCTCTAGTAGTCCATAGTGCCTATTGTTCCCATATTTATGTCCATGTGTGCTCAGTGTTTAGTTTCCACTTATAAGTAAGAACATGCAGTATTTGGTTTTCTGTTCCTGCTTTAATTTGATAAGGGTTATGGTCTCCAGCTCCATTCATGTTGCTTCAAAGGACAGGATTTTATTATTTTTATGGCTGCATAGTATTCAATAGTGTATATGTACCACATTTTCTTTATTCAATCTACCATTGATGGACACCTGGGTTGATTCCCTATCTTTGCTATTGTGTATAGCACAGTGATGAACATGTGAGTGCATGTGTCTTTTTGGTAAGATGACTTATTTTCTTTTGAGTATATACCAAGCAGTGAGATTACTGTGTCAAATGATCATTCTGTTTTACATTTGGAAAATCTCCAACTGCTCTCCACAGTGGATGAACTAATTTACTTTCCTACCAACGGTTCCTTTTCTATACAGTCTTACCAACATCTGTCATTTTTTGACTTTTTAAAAATAGACAAGACACTGGTGTGAGATGGTATCTCATTGTAACTTTGATTTGCATTTCTCTGATGATTATTGAGATGTTAAGCATTTTTTCATAAGTGTGTTGGCAATTTGTATGTATGTCTTCTTCTGAGAAGTCTGTTCATGTCCTTTGCACATTTTTTATTCGAGTTATTTGGTTTTTGCTTGTTGAATTGTTTAATTTCCCTGCAGATTCTGGCCTTTGTCAGATGCAGAGTTTGCAAATATCTTCTCCCAGTCTGTAGGTTGTCTATTAACCCTGTTGATAGTTTGTTTTGATGTGCAGAAGTTCTTTAGTTTACTTAGGTCCTACTTGTCTATTTTTGTTTTTGTTGCAATTCCTTTTTTTAGCCAAAAAATTATTTGCCAAGGTTAATGTCAAGAAGAGTATTTCCTAGATTGTCTTCCTGGAATTTTATAGTTTGAGGCTTTGCATTTAAATCTTTGATCCATTTTGAGCTGATTTGTGTCTGTGGTGAAAGGTAGAGGCCCGGCTTCAATTTTCTGCATATTGTTAGCAGTTATCCAAGCACCATTAATCAAATAGGGAGTTCTTTCCAACCATTGCTTGTTTTTGTCAGTCTTCAAATTTCATGTTGAATGCCAGGACATTCCCCATAATAATTGATATGGAAAAATACACTGTCAGCAGTGGTAAATGTTATGATTATTCTTTGAAAAAAATATATAGTGTGCTATTTCTACTGAGAATGAAAGATATGTAAATATAAATTACTATCAAACATTTATTTTGATGTACTGAAATTGATCCTGTTATTTATTGGGAAATGCATATTTAATATATTTTAAAGAATTTTTCTCTCTAGTGAAAGAAACTCAAATATTTCACCCTAAAATATATTTTAATATACTTTGAGATGGCTACTTAGAGGGCCTTCCAAAGAAGTAGCGCTGAAAATTTGCATTTTGTAGGAGAGATTTACATCTGTAGAGGAAATCTGCACTGATGAAACCAGGCCCTCTCTGAGGCCCTTCTTTGTCCAGATCCAAAAAGATTAACTGAGAATCTGACACCTTTAAAGATCTGAAAGAAACATTTACCATCTACTCTCTTTGAGTGCTGCTAACTCTGAGGTTTCAGCTACATAACCAGACCACATTTGCCAGCCAGGCTTCTTCTTCTCTCCCCTCCATAATCTTTCTTGATGCTATAACCTGATTTACCACCATAACCAATTTTTGTCATGCTCCCAAGCTTAATTTCTTTCTGTAACCTCAAGATCATATATAGCTTCTGTAATTGGTTGGGGAGGCAGTAATCAATCTGTGGTTCCTTGTTGATATGGTTTGGCTCTGTGTCCCCACTCAAATCGCCTCTCACATTGTAATCCCTGTGTGTCAAGAGAAGAACCAAGTGAGAGGTGATTGGATTATGCAGACAGCTTCCCCCAGGCTGTTCTCATGATAGTGAATGAGTTCTCACAAGATCTGATGGTTTCCCCCTTTACTGTCTGTCTCTGCTGCCACCGTAAGAAAACATGCCTAGCTTTCCCTTTGCCTTCCACCAAGATTGGAGTTTACTGAGGCCTCCCCAGCCATGCTTCCTGTACAGCCTGCAGAACTACAAGTCAATTAAACCTCTTTTCTTCATAAATTACCCAGTCTCAGGTAGTTCTTTAAAGCAGTGTGAAAACAGACTAATACACTTTTGCATGTTAATTAACTTGTATGTCCTTTTTCCTATTAATCTGCCTTTTGTCAGGTGATTTTTCAGCAAACCTTCAGAGAGCAAGGGGAAGATTTCCCTTGACCCCTAAAAATATTTGTTTAGAAAACATACTAGTTACACAAAGCTTCCAAAAAGAGGTTCTACTCTTTCCATTTTCACTGATTATTTATACATTTAAGAAATTCATTGTATTTATATACAAAAAGCAGGACACAAATCTATGAGTTGAAGTAATAAAACTATTTTTAAAAACTCACCACCGTTTACACAAAATAAAAAATATATAAAAGATTATTGTCTTACGTGTATAATAATTCTTTTTAAAATATTGTATAAAAACATGTATGTATTATTAATTTTTTTACTAAAAGCTCTCTTATCAGGGCAAAGGTCAATTTTGACCTCGCTAAGGTCATATATCATAAATATTATATAAATTGAACATCAATTAATTGATTTTTCTAAATACAGCATCTTGAAAAAATTTTATCTACTTCTATTTATTCACCAAACTCCATGCTTTTCACCTTAATCCTAGAGTCTATCAATATGGATTATTGTACTTTACTAATTATCAGACTGGTAATGAGCATATTTAGTTTTTGTTCACTCAGCCAGTCAACAATTTGTTCATTTAAAGCATGTTTTGAATCCTATTTTGTATGAGATACTTTGCTTTGTTTTGGAGTACAAAATTGAACAGATATCACTACTGTCATGAAGGAGTTTATAACATAATAGCACATCAGGCAAATAAAGTTTTATCAGTGTTAACCAAATTTATAGAACAGTAGAGAAACAATGGAGCTCATGATCGATTCAAATAAAATGGATCACAGAAAGGATTTCCTAGAGGATGAATGTGCTATGCAATCAGGAAATCAAGGTTATAGGATGATCTTTATATTCATAGTGAAGGAAGGATCACTAAAGAAATGTAGGCACTAAAGGAAGATGTATCAGTCCATTCTCACACTGATATAAATATACTACCTGAGACTGGGTAATTTATAAACAAAAAAAAGGTTTAATTGACTCACAGTTCCACATGGTTGGGGAAGCCTCAGGAAAAAGAAGGGGAAGCAAAGCACTTCTTACATGGTGGCAGGAGAAAGAGAGCATGGAGGAGGAAGAACCATACACTTATCAAACAATCAGATCTCATGAGAACTCTATCACTAGAACATCATGGGGAAACCTCCTCAATTATCCAATCACCTCCCACCAAGTCCCTCTCTCCACACATGGGGATTACAATTTGAGATGAGATTTGGGCAGGGACACAGAGCCAAATCATCTCAAAAGATAAAGCCTGAAAGAGGCTGGGGTGTTCAAACTGCATGAAGTGTGTTGTTATAGAGCATACAGTACCATGTATACAAAGGATCATGTTGGAGCAGTATGAAAATGACAGATAATGGTGACCAGAAATGCCTATGGTGGGCAGAAAATTGGCAATATGTTTAAAGTAGCTAGGCTTGAGGAATTTAAAATCATAGAATAGATCTTAAATAAAAAATATTTTGATACTTCCTTCTGGTTGACCTCTCCTTCCCATCATGGCTTTAACTAATTATTCAGTTTAACTTTGGATCACCCTTGGCTGAGATGGGGGCCACTCAGGTGGCTGAGGGCCTTAGAATTTCATTTTTAGTTTATAGAAACAATATTCAAAGTAATCTGTAATTCTAAACCCAGCAACAAACATTTCAAAACTGAACACAAAATAAGGAGTTTCACAGCCGTATGTAAGCTGACAGATCATCCTGAGAAGATATGTAATACAAAACAATGTGAAAATAAAATTATCAGATAGAAGTAAAATGACATCAAATGGAAATATAAAATCACACAATGTAATGATAAATACAATGCTGATTACATGGGTAAATATATGATTTCATTTTTTATTAAAATCTATCTAAATGTTAATTGACTACTTAAAAAAATAGTAACAAATGTTGTGGGATATATTTATAATTACATATATATACACACACATATATATATACACTCATATATATACACACACACATATATACACTCATATATATATACACACACACACATAATATACACACACACACATATATAATCACTCAGGAATGAAAAACTAAAAGTATCCTACTAATGTAAGCTACTCGTATTGTAAGTAAAGTGGTATAATATCAACTTGAAGGTAGGCAATAATACGTCTTTATTATAAGCCTGAAATCAACCACTATAATAACAAAACAGACTTATAACTAATAAGTCAATAGAAGAAATAAAATTAAATTAAAAATAAAGCAGCAAAAAAGAGGAAAAAGAAAAAAAAACACAGAAAAATAAGAATAGAAACATGACAGAGTTAAATCTAACCATATCAATAACAATATTAAACATAAATGGTGTATAAATACGGAAGTGTAAATATCCCTTTGAGATAGTGATTTTATGTCCTTTAAATGTGGACTCACACATGGGAATGTGGAACAATACAGTGGTTCTATTTTCAGTGAGCAGAGATCACGCCACTGCACTCTATCCTGGGCAACGAGAGCAAAACTCTGTCTCAAAAATAAATAAATAAATAAATAAAGTCACATCTGAAATTAAGGATGCTAATCAGCTGACCTTAAAATAAGAATAGTATCATAAGTTATTTGGGTGGTCCAATGTAATCACAAAGGTGCTTAAATGTGGAAGAGAGAAGCAGAAGAAGAGTAAGTATAAGAATGACGCAATGAGATAAAGACTTAAATGTCCATTGTTGCCTTTGGGGAAAGAAGAATTCTACAAGCCAATGAATGTGAGCAGCTCCTAGAAGCTGAAAGAATTAAATAAATGTATTATCCCCTAAGACTCCAAAAAATTATGATTCTGATGATTTCTTAATTTTACCCCAGTAAGACTCATTGAAAACTTTTGATCCTTAGAACTGCAAGAAAATAAATTTGTATTGTTTACACTCACGAAATTTTTGGCAATTTCATTAGCAATGGAAAATGTATGTACAGTTTAGTACCAGGAAGTGTTGCTATAACAAATACCTAAAGACACAGAAGTGACTTTTTATTTGGGTGATATGCAGACGCTGGAAGAATTTTTAGGAGCATGATAGAAAGAAAAGGAGTGACATTACCTCAAATAGAATTTAGACATATGTGTGTTAATGACTATGCTATTGAAGACTTGAATGTTAGGATGATAGAAGATAATACATATGTATCTTCTTAGAAACTAAGTCATAATAAGCAGACTATATTGTAAGAAATACTTACATTGAAGATACTGCTAATGAGGGCTCATATGGAAATGACAAAAAAGTTCATGGTAACTGTAGAAATGGGGATCCTTGTTATATAGTGACAGAAAGCAGAGCTGAATGATGTCCTGCAGTCCTGTAAAAAACAAACTTGCAAACAATGAACTTAGATATTTAGCTGAGGATATTTCCAGGCAAAATGTTGAAGGTGCAGTCTGAATTGTCCTTGCTGCTGCTCATGAAATGTGAGAAGAATGAAACTGATTGAGGGAAGAATTGGTAACAAAAAGAAACTGGTATTTGGGAAATATTTAGATTACAAAAGCCTCTAAAATTAGGAGAGTCACTGTCAGGAAAATTGGCTATGAAGAGAAAGTCAAGGGCATGTCTAGAAAACTTTCTCAAAAGATCAAAATTTCAGATTGTTAGTAACACAGAGGGCTCCTTGAATAGATTCTATATGTGACTCAAGGATCTAGTTAGCTATCTCAGCTGAATCCAGGGATAGAAATGGAATTACTCAGGAAAAATCTGTTAAGGGTCATTTAGTTTAATGGAATGAATCCCCAGGACATATACAAGATACCTGCAATTAAAAAGGGGCAAAAGATGTGAATACACACTCCATCAGAAAAAAAAAACAAAAGAATAGAAAATAAGTAGACACAAACATGACACAAGGCACTAATCATTAAGGAAATACAAATTAATATCTAAATGAAATATCACTTTACTCCCACTGGAAATGTTAAATTTAAAAATATTGAACATATTAAGTGTTGATGAGGTGTGTGGAAAATGAAACTTTCATACTCTACTGTTGTTAATGTAAATTATTAGAGCATATTAAAAAGTCACCTGTCAGATTCTTAAAAAGTTAAATATATATGTCTCATATGTTCCAGCCATTCCAATGCTAGGGACTTAGCTAAGAGAAAAAAATTATTTTCATAAAAATTCACATGAATATTCATAAAAACTTTATTTGCAATAGTCATTACTGAAAATGGGGCCATGCCTGGTGGTTCACACTTGTCTTCTTGTAACTTTGGAAGGCCAAATTGAGAGAGTCTCTTGAGTTCAGGAGTTTGAGACCAGCTTGAGCAAGATGGTGAGATTTTTGTCTACAAAACAATTTAAAAAATTAACTGGTATGGAGGAGGATATCTGCAATGCTAGCTACTTGAGAGGCCAAGACAGGAGGATCCCTGGAGCCCAGGAGTTCAAGGATGTAGTGATCTGTGATGACACATCTGTACTCCAGCGGGGTGAGATAGTGAGACCTCACCTCTTAAAAACAAAAACAAAACTGAAAACAATCCTAATGTCTATCAGAGAATAAATGGTAAAGTATAGTATATCCATACAGTGTAATACTACTCAGCAATCAATATAAGTTAACTACTGATACATGTGATAACTTGGAAATATCTCAAAATAAAGTATTCCAAATGAGAAACCAGATAATGACAGGGAATATGCAATACTATTTAATTCATGTAGAATTGTTTAAAATGTAAACTAATGCATACTGACACAAAGCTGATTTGTATTGCCTCTGGGATTAGGGAAAGGAGAGGCATAAAGAAGAGATAACAAAGGAAGATGAAACAGCATTATGAAACTTGTAGGTGTTGGTTTTGATCATTTTCTTCATTTATGGTAATGATTTAGTGGATATATACATATGTCAAAACCTACCAAATTGTGTACTATAAATATATGCAGTTAATTGTATTTCAATTATATCTCAAGAAAGCTGTTAAAATTATCAAAAAACAAAAACAAACAAAAAAAAAAAACTTGATCCTAATAACTCAAAGTCTCCGGAATTAGTTATCATTGTGTTATTAGTTGATTACTTGGATTAATTCAAGGTTATACCCTTCCTCTTTTCGCTGTGTGGAATGTTTTCCTCTGAAACAATCTCAAGCTTTGCTATCTCACTTTATTTAGGTCTTCTGGTCAAATGATACCTGCATCAAGCACCTAACCCTGCCCATTCTGTTGTGTTTTAAAGGAAATTCTGAATAAATAAACTTTACTCATGAAAAGTATCTAATTTTTTTTTTGAGTTTAGAGCTTGAGCAAAGACACTGTGTCTACTATAGCGTAATAATAATAATGCATTATTGTTGATTGACTCAAGACTAACTTTCTGAAATTCACTAATAGTATACCAATTAATTACCATATCAAAATTATTTACTTTATACTATTTACTTGGTACTATTATATTCTTAATATTATTTACTTGATATATTATATTATTAGTTTTTCAAATAAGAAAACTAAGCAGTAGAGAGGTTAAATAAATATTTTTAAAACATGGAATTAGTATCAGCTAAAGATTCAACCCAGGTTCGTCTGACTTTAAAACCCAACATTTTAACTACCCTCATATATCTATCCTAGAACCAAGATACCTCATGTTTACACAATGAATTAAAAACAACTATTATGTATTTTTTTCTATTTACCATTTTGCACTGTCTGGAAATTGGGAATATTTGTGAAATAAAAAAGAAAAAAACTTTTCATCTACCCTAAAGATCATATCCCCTTTAAGATAGAAAAGTGAATTAGAAAACTAAGAGACTATTAGAAAGAAGACATTGTAGGTTATTATCTTCCAAGAAAGGACTACCAAAGAAGTACAGTGTTAACTGGCAAATGTAAAGTGGTTCATTAATGACAGAGCAGGCACTCTATCACTCTGTCATTTAATTAGAATAATGCTTACAAAGGTAGGAGTTACCCGGAGTGATTGAGGCCTTAACCTTTTTAAAGGCAGGGGATTGTATTAACAAACTTTCAAAGGACCATTTCAGTTCCTTGCTTTGAAATTTTTAAATAAAAATTTGACTTTTTTCCTAATTGCACATAAAATAAAGGATTACTTACTTTGAATCTTTGAATGTTATACTTTCCCTTTGATTTTTAAATTAAGATTGTTTTCCTGGATTCCCTAAAAGATTATGTTGATATGAGTAGAACATTTGCATCTTGTACTTGTGGGGAAGAGTTCTACTAGTGTTAGCTGATAGGGGAGCTTTTCAGGAGATGGTAAGGGAGAGGGAATACAGTTATGTTTTTGAGCTAGATTGACAAGGACATACACACAAACGTATTAGAATTAGAGAGTTTAGGCTAAGAATTAGGAGGAGGAAATATTTCCAATGGCCCTGAGTGCTATTAATATAAACATACCCCAAATACCTATTCTTACAGATTCTTATCAAATAGTTATTACATTGAGAAGATACCGATGATACATTTATGCTTTGGTTAAAAAAATAGACAGACACAGACACATTTCAAACACTGAAAGCCATTTCCCCAAATTAATACACATGCAATGGTCAAGCCCTTTATTCATTCCAATATTTATTCTCAATATTCATTGAAAACCTACTTGGTATGAAGCACTATTCTAGCTTTTTACTTATCAATGAGGCAAAGGGGCAGAATGTTCTGTCTTTATAATGCTTATGTTGCAGTGGACATGTGGTAAGATAGGAAATCAAAACAAAATAAACAATTACATGGCACATTAACTGGTGATAACTTATGGAGAAAAATAAAGCAGAAATCAGGATATATATTGGGAGGTAGGGTTCAGTTTTAAATAGGATGGACTGGCAAGACCCCACTGAGGAGACATTTAATTAAGTGCTTAATGTAGATAACGAAGGGAGCTCATATGAATTTCCAGGAAGAAAAGATCCTGAGGCACAGTAAACAAAAACAATGGCCTAAGGCAAGATAAAATATCCCGGCTAAATTCTAGAGAATTCGAACAGGCCCCTGTGTCTGAAATAAATGCAAAATGTGGAGCAAAGTAGAAAGATATTGGACAGAGAGCAGAGTGGATATTGCAAGTTCTTGTGATCCCTTCAATCATATGTGTTTCCTTGGAGTGAGATGGGAGCCATTGTAGGATTTTTACAAATGGCTTCTCCAAGGGAAAAACAAAACAAAACACATGTTACTGACAAATTGTAATATGATCATTTCAATTGCCATGTTGACGAGGACTAGAGATAAACAAGAATGAAAGCAGGGAGAACTGTTAGAAATAATGGTAATTGAAACAAGCTGTTACCTCTTTTATTAATTTTCTGCCAGTGTGAAGAGTTCACCACTATAAATATTAACTAGCTAATAAAATAGCATAAAGATATGCTCCTTGATGCTGAATCAACCTCAAAGAATCAACTCTTGGACACAATATATTATAGACTTTTATTTGCCAAGAAAGTCTACTAAAAGTTTTATTTGACATAGTTTAAACGAAATACAAATAAAACCAGCTTTACTTCAGAGAACTGTACATTGTCAAGTGCATAAGCTTGTGTTGCTTTTGTTTCTGTTATTTCTTGGGCTACAATGTTTTTGCTTGTTTGCTTTCATTATTTTGCCTCAAAATAGTGATGTGAACAGATACAAGTGGGTGCATATGTTAGTCTGATGTCATGTATTTTACAGTGACTTGTGGATGGTGCTCATGTTTATTCACGATATTCCTGTCACTACATTTTGTTGTTTATAAATCAAACTGGCTGGACACGTGATCTCTTCAAAGCTCTAGGGACCACTTGTCCAGAATTCAAGACAATTTTATTTTGAAGAACATATTTTGTGTTAACCTACAAGGGCTGGTTGAAAGATTTTCTTTTTTAAAGTGTTTCAGAGAAGTTTACAAAATGAGCCACTCCCTATAAATGAATAACGCCCTTTACAAATTCAACCTCACAATTTTATATTCACAATTTTAAAGCAAACCAAAAAAAATTTAAAAATTAAGGTAAGAATCTGATACTTAATTTAATTTCTTCCAGTTTTTACCTGATTGGGTTTATCTGGAATAATTATACACATTTTCTCACTATCTTAAACTCCTAATTTTACTAGAAGCCAACCTACAGTTATTGAATCTTTACGGTGGCTTCTAAGATGGCTCCCAATGATTCTTGTCTCCTGGTATTCATGCCCTTGTGTATAAACTGAACTTCGTGACTTATGACAAATAGTACTGCAAAAGTGGTAGAATGTCACCCTAAGATTAGCTTACAAGGAAAATGTGACTTCTTCCTAGTCCTCCCTAACCACATTCTGAAGGAAGACAACTAACAGGGAAATGAAGATGGCCTCCAGCTACTAGTCAACAAGAAACTGAGGTCCACATTTCAACAGCCCACGAGAAACTGAATCCTGCTAACTGCCATGTGAAATATTAGAAGCCCATCCAAATCCAGTTGAGCCTTGAGATGACTACAATCCAAGTCAACACTTGTTAATAGCCTCATGAGAGACCCTGAGCCAGAGGACCCACATTAGCTGTGCCCAGATTCCTGATCTACAGAAATGTTACAATAATAAAGGTTTATTTTGGACTGCTAAGATTTGAGATGATTGCTTTTTCACACAGGAATCGATAATTGATATCTGTATGTGCTTTAAAACAAGACGAGGCTCCAATGATTATATAAGCATATTCTTTTAATTATTATTATAAAAAACAAAGGTTTGGAGCGATCTGCAATTTCACCTAAGCATAAAAAGTGAAACAAACATAGAAGTAAAACTATCTCCTGAACATTGTTGTTCTAGTCATTATTAGAATATTAGTCTTGTTATAATAAATACAACAGCAGAGAATATAATAAAATGTAAGGATTATAGATGTAATTATTTTATTCTAGATAGAGTATAAGATAGTGATTTATTTATTTATGTAATTATACCAATATCTGGATGCTATCTTGTTCACCTTATGTGAAAAACTCTATGTACTAAATATTATTAGTTTAAAATAACACTAATTCCATACCGAAAGCTCTAATTCAAAGATGTTTCCCTCTCTATTGAATTCTTTAATCTGCCAAACACTCTGCTAAACTTGTGCCCAATAGAACATTAAACCTGCTTCTTAGCTCTCCTAGTTGTCTGGTTGTGCAGTACCAGCACCTCTGAATTTGGTATTTGGTTAATAGCTCTATTACCTTTCATGCTGAGTCCAAAGCTTTACCTCCCTCAATCTTTACTTTTGCCAACTGGAAAATTTTCCATCATGTCAAGAAAACCCACTGTGCAGTGTGCTTAGGGAATGGGCCCTCTCTTGCTGACTGACAGCTATTCAATAGAGAAAAGAGCCACAGAGAGATACCGATACGTATTAAGCTCAGTGAAGAGAACAAGCTTTGTATTTCAAAATGTCACTTTTCTTAGAGTTCAGTGGGAGTGAGTAGCTATAAGGTAATTTCTAGAGGGAACCATACTGTAGTTCATTGTATAAATAATTGATTTGATCAGCTGAAATTATTGTGCCTAGTCCTGAATGACCTTTCAAATACATTGCTGGTTTTTCACTACAAAAGCAACGAGAGCTTATAGTAAGATGTCAAAGAAATCCATATACAGTAGTTTTCTATAAAAAGAAAGGGTATTTACATGGCATTATTTTCTTAGAATAACTAAAATATGATCAGCTCTTTTCCTGTGTACAAATATAGACAGCATATCTTGGTTTTATTCATATGTTCAAGGTCAAACACTAACTGAATTATTTCTACTACATTTTATGTATCAATGTTTTAGGGGATATATTTTAAAAATGAAATAGATAAACAAAATATGCCTGTGAAGAGACTACAGGGAAAACATTCCCCTTTACAGGATGCAGAATGATCATTGTATCTTAAGACAAGAGTTTCTATTAGAAAATTCACAAACACAATTGAAACTCTACAGAACAACAATCTTTAATATCTCATTATGGTTTCATCTTTTATTTTTTATGTCCCAGTACTTATTATAATATATTACTGATTCTGTTCAAATAGATTGTATATTTTCTTTCTCCTTAGACATTTTACATAATCAATTATGTCTGTCCTTCATATGTTCATTTAACACGTTTGTTTATTTTAGATTATAGAACATTATTGTTCATAGTTAAATATTATTAAAATAATACAGAAATGTAGACAATTGAAAGATTGAAGCAAGTTTTTCCAATTTCCTTAATCTCTATTTTATACTTTGACTCTGCATGTATAACCATATCACAGTCTGTGGTGTGTTTTCTCAGATCTTTTTTAATACACACATAACAGATCTATTTATTGCTCTATTTATCTATTTATACACATTTATTTATTTATTTCCTTACTTATTTTTGTTTTTATTTTTTTGAGATGAAGGCTCATTCTGTTGCCAAGGCTGGAGTACAGTGGCCCGATTTCTGCTCCACTGCAACCTCTGCCTCCCGGATTCAAGCAATTCTCCTGCCTCAGCTTCCTGAGTAACTGTGATTACAGACATGTGCCATCACACCCAGCTGATCTTCTATTTTTAGTAGAGATGGGGTTTTATCTCCTCAGCCTCCCAAAGTGCTGGGATTACAGGCATGAGCCACCGTGCCTGGCCTATATATTTATTTATAAAAACATTCATAAATACATGAATATATTCATGCACATCTATATCTATAAATATACATATTTATAGCCACTTATCTACATGTTTACATATATATTCATTTTAACACAAAAGGGATCATTCTGAGTGTACTTTTCATAATTTTGAAAACCTCTTATACATGGCATTTTTTTCTTTTCATAATATAGTTCTTAATTACAAAAGTCACACATGCACAAAGTAAGACTTCTGACAGTATAGAATGCAAATACAACTTTATTATCTTTATAATATAATGCCAGTTAACAGCAATTCCTCTTTCATAATTTTTAAATCTGCCTGCCTAATTCTTTTTAATTACTCCCAGCATTTTATTTGTGGTTGCAGTGACCTTGATGATATAACTGGTCATATTCTTTTTCTGTTTTCCTATTTTTCATGTATGGGTTTTCACTAATTAGTAAAATAAAAAACAAAAAAAAAAACTGTTCTACCTACATCCTAGGCACTAACATTTATAATTAAAATCAGGCTGCAAAAGGCATACTTATAGAGCTGATGTGGCCTGCCTCTAGTAGCCAGAATGTGGATTTAGCTGTTGAATGATTGGTACTTCTTGCCATATGATTACAGTTCAATGTAAGATTATTTCCCACAATACTGGTTATGTAAATGTCTGCCTACCTTATTCAACAATATCATAGTTGCTTACCATGTTGGGCCCTAGAAGCTCCGAGGTTGTCTATGTTTGCTGGCAAGAGTTTGATGGAAAATATGGGTATAATCAAGACTAGAATTATTCAGTAGATTAATTTCGGGAAGAACCCAGGGACACATATTTAGCATTATCTGTGGGGAAAAAAAAGTGTTTTTTTGTTTGTTTGTTTGTTGTTGTTTTTGTCATCTTACATACCTGGTTCAAGTTTTTAACTTTATCCGAAAAGGTCTTTGCCACATGAATTTGAGAAAGAGAATTAATCCTGCATAGTCGACTGTAACTTATTATTTCTCACTGTAGTTAGTGAGAAATTTAGTCAGACACAATTTTAATGAGAGCCCTTTCCTAAGCTTTGCCTCTGTTTTATATAGGTAGTTTTTAAAATTCTTCACAAATGTAACCTGGCCCTATTTAATTCAACACTCTCATTTTAAGCCACAATGCTCTATGTGTACTAATGATCTAGCATTTACTCCAATGAAGAAAGTATTTTTCTCATTGCAGGCCTTCAAATAAGTTGCTGTCTGTTGGAAGGACTCCCCTTTTAACCAATGCCTTTCATTTGGCTATACCAGTTGTATCTGTAACCCACAGTTATAAGATTAAATCTGAGTACAGCCCTTCCTCTGCTAGAAAAAATCCTGCACATGAATTGTGTGAAGTATAAGCTCTATGACATGATAGTCGTCATTATATAGCCACTGTCTGGCATGGTGTCATTCATATGCTAGGTGCTCCATTAATATATTTTGGTTGAAATAAGAAAATAAAAGTGGAAAAGTGGAAAATAAGAAAGAAAGAAAGACAACCAGATATTGGAAGTGTGTAATTACAGCAGCAAGAGACTGAATATACAAATAGACAATAGTCAGATGATATACAACAGAAATCTGATCGAGAGACTCAGGAGGTCAAACCACTATGCTACAGTAATCAGGCCAGAAAGTCAAATCACAGCGTTTATCACAACGTGCCTAGAACAATCCAGACTTGTTCAACAGCTGCTGAATTTCCTATGTTTTGCCCTCATTTTCAACCCAGAATAAACCAGAGAAAGCCTAACATGCATTTTTCTCCCATGGCAACAACCTCCAATCAGTACATACTGAATGAAGCCTTCCCCTTTTTTCACTGTAAAGCTTTCCTATTCCTCTGCCTGCCTATAAGTTTGTGCAAAACTCAAGTGATGTTGGCTTATCACTTGCTATAGAAGGACTAAAGAAATAGCCTCTATTTGTCCTCATTGGGTTGGACCTATTTTATTTACTTTTGTTACTCACAGTAAGAGTATAATAAATAATTCTTTTGGAATATATATAAAATATTGGAACATGAGCTAGTTTGATACACCAGGTAAGAGTAATTTATATTATGACAAGAAGAGTAAGTTAATTAAATTCCACATTGAATAACTCATAATGACCTGTTGGTTGTAGGCAAATATTTGAAAAATTATTATTTTTAATATTTAAGAAATACATTTTTAGTTAAATAGTAAAAAACTATTTCTTTAATTAATACTTATCCAGATAATTGTTTTATTTGCAATAGTCATGATCTAAAATATAGTGGCTTCTGTTGCTTTAAAAGTTGTGCTCAAAGATTATTACTATTATAGTGTTTATTAGCATGTGCCTTCAGTAGCTTAATATAGTAGACAAATAATATCTGTCCCAAATAGCCAGTTGTTCTTTTTTATAAATTTATTCAGTGAACTTTTCTACATGAACACCCTTTTTAGTAAATTTACACTGTAATAAAGAAGATATGATATGCATGAGAAATGCATACATGATAACTTTATTAATGAAAGTGTACACAATCTGTGCAATAATATAATAACCTGAAATAATATATAATAGTATAAATATAAACCTGAAATAATATACTTCCTGGTAGGGCCAGTAAATATGAAATTATGAGTGAGGTGGCATTTAATCTGTAGTCTTAAAAATAAGCTTTCTTAAGTTGATTAGTAGAGCCTAAGAAGAAGAAAGTAACAGAAAAACATAAAACCAAGAACAAAATCACAAAAGTAGGTATTTGGGGGAACTCAGTGAATTTGCAGAGTAGCTAAAAGGAAGTTTTACTAGAATATAGGTCTCATAAATGGAAAAGTGTATCTAAAAGCCTGAGAATATAGGTTAGAATCAGATTGTAAAGGTAAGGAATTATTATGAATTATTGTAACAGACTGGCAGGCAGATATTGCCAAGTGGATCATTCTATTCTATTACACCTCTATTGTAACATGTACTCCTCCATATTTGAAGTTATAAAACTAAAGACTCCGTTTCCCATACTCACTTATTTCAGTTCCGACTTTGACCTAACTTCCCTAAGCAAAAGTAGCCGTATAAATTTGAAGGTTTGAAATGGGATAGAGTAACGCATTTTCTCTTCTGCTGGTAAGCCCACATGTGGAGACATCTTATTTTTTTTTCTCCATAGTGATATTATACAAGAGATCCTAATGTATTATTTCTGGTTTTGTGGTTGCGAGGGGCATAACATGGATTAGTTACTTTGCTATCATGAGCTAAGGCTGAGATGGAATGGCCTTAACCTAGCACCTTGGCCAGTGATTTGACTTACTAATTTTCAAATAATGAGAGATACCAAATCCCTAGTGGACAAGTTTTGCTGTATTGTTTCAAGAATCTTTTCTGGGATACTGAACCACCTTCCAACAATTATACATACATTGCAGTAAATATATTTTTGTTTAAATTAACTAGAGCAGCTTTCATTATAGGCAACAGTGTGCTGTGTGAAATATATTAAGGAAAAAAAAATACAGGTGTTTCTCAGTTTCTCCTCATTCTGGGCCACTGGCTTTCAACATGAGGTATTTTACCTCAGAGGACATTTGAGTTGTCACACCTGAGAAGCTTCTAGTGACATCTATTGGGTAAAAGTCAGGGATGCTGCTAAACATTGTATGATGCATGAGACAGACCCCGCCGCCACCACCTGTAAATAAATTACATAACCCCAAATGTCAGTGGTGCCAAGTCTGATAATCCTTGACATTAATAAAGTTCTAGGAATTTGAGGGTGAGGTGGGTAAGAAGAGAATGTAAGAAATTAGTTAGAACTAAAATTGATGATACAATTAACATGAAATACAGATGCCAAGAAAAACAGGTTTTGGAAAATATATCATACATTTAATTAGGAAATATTTAATGCTTTTACTTTGACTTTGTGAAAAAACAAATGCATATATAGAGCATGTGTTGCATACCTCTTGTAAGTATAATTATTAATGTATGTAATTCTCACAACTCTGTTGAATAGGTAATATTATTATTCACAAGTAAGCTAACTGTTATACAAACCAACCCCCAAATATCAATGTTTTCACAAAATGAGGGCTCTTTTTCCCATGTATAGCAGAGTCCAATGTGACTTTGGAGTGCCCTAGTTCATTTTATATTATAGCTTTTTCACATTCAAATTTTATGAAATTAGCTTTTCTAGAGGGAGAGCATACATTTTAACCCTGATTCCTACATATGAACTGGAGAACAGCATCTGGGGATCTGGAAGCCCACTGGTGGCAGACTGGGATGAAGTAATCTAGGATTAGTCATTTACTTGTTCTAGGTCCTGCATTAATCTTTCTGAATACAATTCATTGTGGGTGATTTTTTTTTTTATTACGATCAGTGCAGTACATCCTAAGTGCTCAATATATACTTTAGAAGTGGTGATGGTGGCAGTAGGGGTGGTGGTAGTAATTCAGTAATTTCCTTTGAGTAGAAACAAAGACTTCTGTTTTTACTCAGAGCCATTTAAACTTGCTATAGACAAAATTGTGAAAATGGAATTCATCTGTAGCACTCTTGGACCTTTCAGCTTTTCTGATACAGTTACTAATTCCTCTTTTTTCTCCATGTAATTCTGACCTGAGGAATTACAGTGATAACCTTTGAACACTATCAGAATGCTAAGAGAATTGTAAAGCCATAAGAGATGGCATCGTGAACTTTTAGTAAATGTCACCAATACTTAACTTGAGAAAATTTGTATTTTAATCCACTCTTGTCAAATGTTTCTGCTACTTGCCGCTGAATGTATTCCTAAATAATATATTCCTTTCCCATTTAATTTCTCTACTTACCACTTTCTAGTATATGAAATTTTCTACAAATACATACATATGAATACATGTATAGATAATTTATTTAAATTTTATAAAATATATATTTATATTCACATACATTTTATATGTGTGTGTGTATATACACAAACCTTGCTAATTTTATGACTCTGCCACCAAGATATTTCTATGAAAATGGGGATTTTTATTTTTAAATATGTCTTTCTCAGGGCCAAGAATGGTCCTTGGCACAGATGATTGATTAATAAATATTTATTAAATGAGTGAATGAACAAGAAACATTTTTTGTCTAATTTTTCATATAAAGATAATTCTTCAAATATAAGAAAATGTCATTGTAACAATTTTGTGTTGCTGTACACAAAGACTAATTCACATACCTGGATCTAATAGGATATTTTAAATTGTTGCTATTTAAAGAACACAGAAGAAAGACTAATTCCAACAGAACATTATTCATAAGAAAAAGTCATATTATTTATTTATTCTTTCAACAACTATTTATTGTGTACTTATTCTATGCCAGATGATATTTTTAGCCTAAAATAATCAACAGGATCAGAATCCAATTTAAAGAGTTTATTCAAGCAAAAAGCTGGACATGGCCATCTGAGAGGCAAAGACTCCAGATAAACATGGGCAGCACTCGAAAGTTAAATGACAAATTTTTGCTTATATAGGCAGAAAACAAAGTTTAGTAAGATTATAAATATTTCGATATGAGACTATGATATTATGAGTTACATTTTAGTTGTCATTTGTTTCCTTTCCTTATAGCTTGTTTTTTTAGGGCTTTTTTTTTTTTTTTCATCTTAAAAGAATGTATTTAAAATTCTATCTAAGATAATGTGATAGCCATGAAGTCTTTGTGAGAGAAAAGTAAGAGGGGAGTTCATCTCTAATGAGAATCAACAGTGAAGAGGGAAGGAGTCTTCCCTGGTGCCCTTTAGTCATTTGCAACATTTTAGAAAATAATGTAGGTAAGGAAGAAGGCTAATCTATAATCAGAGGAACAAAGGTTACAGCTGCCTAGGTTACAGCTGCCTATCATGTTACTCAGGCCTCATAATCACATTCCTTTAAGGCTCAAAATAATTAGGAGTTCTAACAGTTTAGATTTTGAGTTGCTTGTTTTTCACAGTATTGCTTATTATTTTCACAGTATGCTAGTGACATATTAATGTGAAAAATGTATGTCTTGGTTTTTAGTTCCACCGCTTGAAAAAGGAGACCATCTTATAAACAAAAAATGTCCACACACTTATCTGATTGGCTAGAAAGAAAAACAAAACCGACAATACCGACTTCTGGCAAGGATGTGAAAAAATGGGATCACTCATACATTGCCAGTGGGAATGCAAAATGGTGCTGCCATTGCGGATATCAGTTTGGCAGTTTCTATGAAACTAAACATGTAACTACCATATGACTCAATAATTACACCCTTTGGAATTTATTAACCCCAAGAAATGAAAACTTGTGTTTGCACAAAAATTTGTACATAAATATTTATAAAATATATTATTATTATTATTTATAATAGCCCCAAACAGGAATCAGCCCAGATAACCCATAAATGGTAAGTGGTTAAAGAAATTTTGGTACAGAGATACCATGGAACACTACTGTGAAATAAAAAGAACAAACTGTTCATACAGGCAACAACTTGTGTAAAACTTTAGGGAATCCTCCTGCCTCACATCCCAAAGCACTAATATTACAGGCATGAGCTGCTGACAAAATTTTAGAAGTGGAGAAGAGAATAGCGATTGCTCAGGGGTTAAAGACACGGCCAGGGGCATGAGGGAGGTGGTCATGGTCATAAAAGGGAAACATAAAGGATCTTTTTGGTGATGAAACTGTTCGGTATCTTGACTATAGTGGTAGACACACGAAAATACAGATATGATAAAAGTGCATAAAAGTAAAACTATACACCCAAATAAATATAAACTAAAATAAAATGTTGAAATCTGAAAAGATCAGTGAATTGTATCAATTGTATAAATTTCAATATCAAGATGGGCCATTTTCATCAAGAGCAGCAATCTTCAAAAACTGACACAATCATTCTCACATGTTGTCTCACATCTTTATCTACGGCAATTAGTACTTTTCTCATACTGCTTATCAATAAAACTTTCTGGTTTTCACACTCACTTCCACATGTCAAATTACAGATCCAGGTAGAAAATAACATAATCTAAATTTAGTACTTTTTAAATTGTTTGAATTCCTAAATTCTAAGATTATAAACCTTTGATTTATGTAGTCGCTCTTTTCAATGTATTTCAACTTTCTTTAAAAGAGAACTCCAGGCCGGGTGCGGTGACTCATGTCTGTAACCCCAGCATTTTGGGAGGCCAAGGTGGGTGGATCACGAGATCATGAGTTTGAGACCAGCCTGGCTAATATGGTGAAGCCCCATCTCTACTAAAAATACAAAAATTAGCTGGGTGTGGTGGCACGTGCTGTAGTTCCAGATACTTGGGAGGCTGAGGCAGAAGAATCACTTGAACCCAGGATGTGGAGGTTTCAGTGAGCTGAGATCACGCCACTGGCACTCCAGCCTGGGCGACAGAGTAAGACTCTATCTCAAAAAAAAAAAAAAAAAAAGAGACAGAACTCCAAAATTTTCCCTGTCAGACAAGCAATAAGTAAATGATGCAAATATTTTATCAGTTGGAATTTTAAAAGGGACAAGTTTACTTTCTATAGGTTTTAAGCAGTTCATATAAATAATTCTCTCGTAATATAACATTTTTAAACTGTTTGACCTCTGAACAATGATTTCCCCCTTATTTTTGATCCTTTTATTTATTGGTATCCTAAGTGTGTGCTCAATCTATTAGGTTATTTAGCATTATTAAGTCTTAAAGATAAACTAAACTCCGTAAGTAATGTTGATTTTATCTATGAGACAAGTCCTTTTTTTTTTTTTAATTTTTTTTTTTTCTTTTTTTTTTGAGACGGAGTCTCGCTCTGTCGCCCAGGCTGGAGTGCAGTGGCGCGATCTCAGCTCACTGCAAGCTCCGCCTCCTGGGTTCACGCCATTCTCCCGCCTCAGCCTCCCGAGTAGCTGGGACTACAGGCGCTGCCACCACGCCCGGCTAGTTTTTTGTATTTTTAGTAGAGACGGGGTTTCACCGTGTTAGCCAGGATGGTCTCGATCTCCTGACCTCGTGATCCGCCCACCTCGGCCTCCCAAAGTGCTGGGATTACAGGCGTGAGCCACCGCGCCCGGCCGAGACAAGTCCTTTAAAAGTAATCATTTATATCTGAGTTTTAACTTAACAATAGATGCTACTCATTAAAAATAATAAAATTATTAACACTTGTTTTTGATAAATAAAATAATTTTTCAATGAAGAAAAGTTGAGAAAAGTTTTTGAAAGGCTGTGTAATTATCAGGAATAATAAGAAAAATAAGTGACCTTTCCAACTGGTCAAGATGGTCATTTTGTTATATAATTAAAACATTCATTAAAATAGAACATTTTCAAAAACACAATAGTCTCTACTTGCTAGGTAACTACCAACATGATACAAAAGCGCTTATTGAAAATATGTATCACACTAAAACCAAAATGCTTTTCAAAACCTAAGATAATGTTCTTTTATATAGACTTTATTTTTATAATAAGAGAATATTATATCGTGAGAAAATATGGTCCTGTATGAGGCAGGTGGTTAAGAAGCAAATAAATTACTGGCATATTCCTAATTATAATACACTTTTAGTGTTTTATGATAAACAACAGATGTGTGTTTACAAAAATACATTATAGTAGAATCAGGTCAATAGAGTCTAAATGAAAAAGGCTTAATTTATCTGTACTCCCTTTTGAATTCAAAGGGATGGCGTATTTAAGAGTCACCATTTAATATAACATAAGCTCAAAGGAGACTTTTTAAAATAGGCCCATGAATACCTTTTTTATTAGTTGTCCAAATAGAAAAGAAGACAAATTCAGAGTCACAGGAGAAAGTAACAAATCAAAACAAAACAAAAACAAAATATTAGAGCGGATGCAAAAAGAGTCTATTGCAAAATAACAGAGAACTAATAAAATCATTCTATTTCTTAAACACTGCGAGTACATTGAAATATTTCACCAATGATTTGACTTTTTTTCTAAAAATTAGTAATATTATCATTTGTCATCATTAAATCTCTACATTTCAAAATTTTTGATAAACAATAAAAATAGTGCTTATTTCAAGTGTGAATCAAGTAACAAATAATGTAAGCATTAGAATATTTTCCACATCTCTATATATATGAGTAAAATTAAAAAGATAAATTTGGAGTTTAAATATGTGGCTGTAAAACACGGCATTATTTTTAAATGATTGTGTTTTCAAAACCTACCAAGATATAATTTCAAACCCTATAATGGATAATGTACCATGAAAAGGAAACAATATTTAAAATCATCTTAGCCTTATATCATTATTCTGTATTAGTTATTTACTACTGATGTGTTTTAATGAACTGCATTTATGCCATCAATATATAGTATTATATAATGCAATGACTTGCTCAATTACTAATGGTTAATTTAGGTCACATTTGTATGTATACTCAATCTTTCTAACTCCATTTCCTATGAAATATTTTCAATGGTTTATTGAATTCTTTCATTTGAATTAACCTATTACACTCTTATGATTATTTAGTATTAATACAGTGAAATGAAAGAAACTCTTTGATATGGTTTGCCTTCTAAGAACATATAAATAGAAATATTTGGCATTTGCGCACATAAAATGTGATGACAGCAATGAGCAATGTTGGTTGAAATTACGTTTAGATGCTTTAGAGGTTTAAAAATCAAGGAAAACCCTTATGGAGGGAATTCTTATGCAAAGGTTTTGAGAGAGATAGGATTTAATCTTTATTTTTTTTCCAGTCATCTATCGCTGCATAACATACCACCTCAAGGCTGGTGGGTGAACAAAACACTCATTTTATGATGCTCACAGATTCTGTGAAGCAAGAATTCAGACAAGGTGCAGTGCCAGTGTCTTGTCTCTGTTGCATGCTACATGAGATATGGGGCCCCTCCTTGGAAAATTAATATAGCCAAGGACAGATCATCTGGGGTTTCTTTGCTCACATGTTGCTACTGAGAATCATTCGGCAGCATTGAGGACTTCTTCACCCATGTGTTGGTGCTTAGAGACATTTACAGTGCCTACACATGGCTTCATTTGATGTGAGCTTCTTACATTCTAGTGTCTGGTTTCTGAGAGAGATCTTGAGCAGGAGAGTCTGCAGAACAAGCTTTTCCAGAGACCAGGAGACAAGCTGTGTGGCCTTTTATAGCCCAGTATCAGAAGCCATATAACATCACTTCTCCTATTATCTGTCAAAGCAGCCACATGTTCACTCAGATTCGATTCAAGGCTATTCTAAGTTAGAAACTGTGAAGGATCTGAGATCTTACCTGACTGTGATATTAAAAAGTCAAAGATGATCCCTGTACATTGACTGGCCCTATGATTACTTCTTCACAGCAGGCTGGGACCCATTAAGTCAAAAGTCTGCCAGTGCCAAACTCAATTGTTTTCACAAACAATTTTTTTTTTTTTTTGAAATGGTGTCACCCAGGCTGGAGTGCTGTGGCATGATCACAGCTCGCTGCAACCCCCGCCTCCAAAGCTCAAGCAATCTTCCCACCTCAGTCTCCCAAGTAGCTGGGATTACAGTCATATGCCACCATGCCCAACTAATCTTCGTATTTTTTTGGTATACATGGTGTCTCACCATGTTGCCCAAGCCAGTCTTGAACTCCTGAGCTCAAGCAATCTGCCCACCTGAGCCTCCCAAAATGCTGGGATTACAGGTGTGAACCACAAACAATTTTTTAAAAAATATAGCCCAGGTAAGCATTTTGAACCTGTCTGCTTTTCATACCCTGTGAAATTGTGCCCAAGACCTACTAGCCATATGCGTTAGTCCATTTTCATACTGCTGTGAAGCAATACCCGAGACTGGGTAATTTATGAAGCAAAAGAGGTTTCATGGCTTCATAATCATGATGGAAGGTGAAGGGGACACAAAGGCACATCTTACACGGCAGCAGGCAAGAGAGTGGGTGCAGGGGAATGTCCCTTTATAAAGCCATCAGATCTTGCAAGACTTATCCATTATCACAAGAACAGCATGGGGAAACCTTCCCCCATGATTCAATTACCTCCCACTCGATCCCTCCCAAGACGTGAGCTACAATTCAAAATGAGATTTGGGTGGCAGCATAGCCAAACCATATCACCATAAATAAGATAAACCCCAGCGCTATAAATAACCCCAAAATGTTGCTGCCCTTCAAATTTCGCTGATGTAGGAACTCCTCATCATGCTGCTGAGACACATCATGTAGACTTATAAGTCCTTTCTCTGGTTTTTCTTATTCCCAAGAGTGGTTTTGCCTTCCTCTCATTCAAGATAGTGGCACCTGTGGTGTATCTTTTGAAGGTCTCATCCTGAGGGAGCTCTCCACTTCTCATACAAACCGGCCAAAGTGCCACCCAAAGAAAGTTCATTGTGCTATTGTCACTTAATGGTTATATTTTTTTTTCTTCGTCAGCCCCCAAATTTCTCATACTCACTACACCTATTTGCAAACAAGCCTGCCCCTGTGTGTGTGTGTGCACGCGCGCGTGTGTGTGTGCGTGCGTGTGTGTGTGTGTTGACAGGAGACAACAGAGACACAGGCTTTCTGGATCACTGAAATAGATACTTTATTCATTGCAAAATGCAGCAGCCAGAGCCCCAATCCCCACTGAGCAATATAATGAGAGCCAGATGTCACCTCCACATGAAATAGGTCTGTGTCACAAGGAAGAAACTCCAAAATTATAAGAATCAGAACTTACGGAAGGTCTGCTGATACACCTGCCCATCTTCCCTTCTAAAAAACAGAGATTACTCACTAAGCACATAACCTTGAGATAAGATGGGGCTGAGACGGAGTCCCTGGGCGTGGAATATAAACAAATTTTTCCAGGAAGGAGAAAGAAAAGTATTACATCTTTATATCTCTCAGGGAGTTTCTAGTTTTTGAGACTTTCTATAGCTTCCAAAGCTGTTTATTATGTAAACATTGCTTCAGTGACCTTTGCTCACAAGACCTGGACCACACAGAAACATGGAAATATTTAGAGAGAACTATCCCCCAAGAGAGTAGATGCCCATATCTTGAGAAAGTGGTCCAGAAGATGTAGCTTGTCTCCGCTCCCCAGTGTCTAGAGCACTGACTAGGAAGACAAAGGCTTTGGCTGAGTCCTTTTCCCTGGAGCTGCAGTCATCTGGAGACCTCTTCACTCACATGTCTGGTGCATGGAACGGAATGGCTTGAAAGGTTTATTCAACTGGAATTGTTGACCTGAACTCTGACACAGGGCTCCTCCACAGGCACTGGACTTCTCACATCTAGGTATGTAGGTCTGAAAAAGAGCATCTCAATAGAGAGCTTGCCACCAGGGAAGGGTTCAAGAGAATCAGTTAAAAGTGGCATGACTTTTCACGACAAACTTTGGAAATCACAGAATCACATTTGCTGAACTTAATTGATTTGACAGCAGCCACCAAGGCTGATTATATACTATGGGAGGGGAGGGAGGGGACATAAGTCTCACTTGTCAATGGGAAGAGTACCAATGTATCTGGAGCCATATTTTAAAGTCACCACAGTCTTGGAAGACATTGGAAACATCACACACAAGGAGCATGTGAACAAGGTTCCAAAGATACATAGGCAAAACAGGCAAAAGCCACAGGAATGTCCATTAGTTATAGTGATACTGAAACAAGACAATAGGATTGAAACACTAAATGATAAAATAACAAAAGTAGGTTGGGCTGAGCACGGAGGCTCACACCTATAATCCCAGCACTTTGGGAGGCCGAGGCAGGTGGATCATCTGAGGTCAGGAGTCCAAGACCAGCCTGGCCAACATTGTGAAACCCGTCTCTACTAAAAAGACAAAAATGAGCTGGGCGTGGTGGCGGGTGCCTACAATCCCAGCTACTCACAAGGCTAAGGCAGGAGAATCGCTTGAACCTTGGAGTCAGAAGTTGCAGTGGGCTTAGATCATGCCACTGCACTCCAGCCTGAGTGACAGAGTGAGACTCCATCTCAGTAATAATAATAATAATTATAATAAAAAAATGTAGGTTGAACAAATGATGAATATTCCTGAATTTCAAGATAAGTAATGGGTTTTTATCTTTTAGGAAATAGAATGTGATAGATCAAAAAATTGTTATTGAAACAATTTAAACTTTGTGAGATTACGTATAATTTACAATTTATTTGTTTACTGATTTATTTTTATCACATATTAGGATTTAACATAATCTTTACAGTCTTTCCTGGCCTTTATCATGCCTGGACTTTTAATACTCTTTTAAAAATCAAATGCATCTTATGGCTAAAAATACAATTGTTGAAGAAAATATTTTGTAGCTAATAGATCTATAAAGAAAAATCATAAGTTTTTAATTCAAAGACATAAAATTATAACTGACTATTCATGTATAATTTAATTTCCTGATAAATCTAATGACTGAGAAAAGTTGTTTTTATTCAAGGGGATTTCCAATCTAGAAAAGAAAGACAAATTAACATATTTTTGTGCTAGAAGCCAAGTCAGATTCATCACTTAAAAGTATTAATTTAATTCAAAAAAACCATCCCACACGATTCCCTAATTTTAACACCTGAGAAATTCACTTACAAGCAGGAATCTTAAAGGACTTATACACAGTCTCACTTACAGTGAAGGTAGAATCATTCAGAATTCTGAGAGTTTCAGAATTGGAACCTAGGCCTCCCTAGTCCACAGCCTCAGCTTTTCCTACCTCACTTGTCTGTCTGATACATCTCATTGGGAAATTCAGTGCCACACATTATTTCTTAATGCTTTTTGGAGTGTTCAGCAAAAAGTAGGTCTAAGTTATATAGTTACATGTTATATGTGCTGGTTCAAAAAATAAGTTATTATCTTACTCTTTTTCATTTTAAGAAGTTATATTACTCAGAAAAAAATGTATTTTAAAATTCAGAATAAACGCAAGATGATCTAGTTTTCCCAAGTGATCTTTTTATTCATTGATTGTGTATCAATAAGACAGAAGAATACCTTCAAATAGAGATATTTAAAAACATGTACATATATAGATTGCATTCAGAGATTCCAAGGGTTTTAATAATAAATCATTTCTATATTGGGATACTTAGCAAGATAAATTGCATAACTGTAAAATTTTATACAGAAATGAAAATAAATACAACAAAAATTTTAAATAAAAAAGTAAATAGATTCACTCCTACTAAGACGTTAACATCCAATTAAGCTTACTAAAATAGTTTCCTCATTATAATTTTTATTATTAGTCAACTTTTCTACATTTTGTCTATCTTTATGGTAAATAAGCCAAATGTCTACGAGTGCCCAGGGAAGCTATTAAAAAACTGTTCTTTTATTTCTTGACCATAAAATAGAAATTATAACATATTCATACAAATAAGTAGACTATCATCTAACTTCCTTCTTCATGAAGCTGATGCAGGTGCATGATGGGGTATATTTTGCATTTTACAGAAGACACTTTCTACTGTGATTGCAGAATAGTCTATTCGGACATAATGCTTCACATCTTTATGCACTGTCTCATCACTGGGAACCCACTGATGCTATACTATGGCTCAGTATAACTCAGCCTAAGTGTAGATACATGGAAACAATTTATTTATGATTCAGCGGAAAACAAAAATCTGTTTATAATTCTAGGGAAAATGTAACAATAGAATTGACAAATATAAAAATAGTAAAAGAAATTAAATTCACCAGAATCTCAGCAAAAGTACATTATTTTAAAACTTCACCAGGAAAAACCATACATATAAACTGTGACTGAGTTGGAAGAACAGAAAATTCACTTCTTAAAAATCCCTATCCTCAGGATCTACTTTCTCCTTGACAGAAGAAAGCACAAGAGAGAAGAAATGTGCTTCTTCTTTGCCCACTCTTATACCTGTGAAAAGGTTAGATAAGTAAGCTTATGCATAAAGGAATGAAACAGATCAAAGAAAATGCATACTTTTAGGTGTATAGATAAGATATTTTACAGAAATCTGATTGAGAAACTGCAGGGTTTAATATGGTGTGATGATAAAACAATTTTTACAGATTTCAGAGGCAAAATGACATCTCTTTCTTATCTATCTTTTAAGAAAAATAAGGCATTTTCCTATTCTTCTTCATGTTGCTAAAATAAAAGTACTTAAAAGAGCTAAATCCATGAAGAAATCACCATATGCAGGGGGAGGAGGAGTAGCATATTAGTTCATCTATTAAGCTTTCAAATATTTTTATTTTCCAATTTGATTCATTTTACTCATAATACTAGATGAATAACATAAGCAGTGACACTTTTAAGCTTTAATTTTTATCTTACAGAGAGATCATTGACTTCTCTAAGTAAAGTTGAGGAGACTTTCTCATCTGGTAATAAATACATGCTTATTAACAGAAAATAACAACTTCTACTATAATTATATTTGTACTTAGCTATAACATTTAAATTTTTTCAGATTTTTATCTTTAAGTAACTGTGAAGAAGTGGCTAATTATAATCTCAAATAAGGCTCATCTAGCAGGTAAAAATATAAAAATAATTTTTGATTAATTCTTATATATGAAACAAATTATACTTGCTCTATGGCCACATGTCTCATTTCCCATGAATATTTTTTAAAAAATATAAACAGCATATACAGAAGATATATTTGAGTATGCTAATAAGTCTAGTAGTTGCATGCATTGAACTGTTCTTAAATAAATCTATATCTTTTCATCCCTGTTGTTACTTGCCTAGTTCAGGCCATTATTATCTCTGGCCTGTAATATTACAGTAATTTCAAGTACTGAACTCTTTTGATCTATTTTCCACACCACGAGCAACTTAATTAAAATTGAGGTTAATACCTCTATCTCTTGCTTAAAAATACAAATGGCTTCCCATTGATTTCTGGATTAACTATGTGTATTAATCCATTTTCATGCTGCAGATAAAGACATACCTGAGACTGAGCAATTTACAAAAGAAAGAGGGTTAATGGACTTACAATTTCACATGGCTGATGAGGCTTCACAATCATGGCTGAAGGCAAGGGAAAGCAAGTCATGTCTTACATGGATGGCAGCAGGCAAAGAGGAGAATGAGAGTCAAGCAAAATGAGTTTCCCTTGATCAAACCATCAGATCTTGTGAGACTTATTCACTATCACGAGAACAATATGGGAAAGACCTACCCCCATGATTCAATTATCTCTCACCGGGTCCCTCTCACAACACGTGGGAATTATGGGAGCTACGATATGAGATTTGAGTGGGGACACAGAGTCAAACAATATTGGTATATAAACTCCTTTTAGCACAAATTGCAAAGTCCTTCACGGTTCAATAACTTCACATTCTTCTCTCTTTTCTCCACTCTTCTCACGCAACAGTCCAGCCCCATGGACATACAATGGTATCTTTCACTTTGGAGGCTTTATCTACCTAATTCTCCTTATTCTTGAATATTCAATTTAGGCATCCTTCTAGGAAGTCACCACAAACTCTTCCATCTACTCTGACTTGGGTATCCATCCTATGGGCTGCCGTGTCACTCTAATTACTTATATATTTGTGCAGCTCTTACTGAACTCTAAGTCCTAAGAGATTGGGACTGTGTCTGTCATGTACTCTACTTGCATATCTGGTGACTGGCATAAGAGAATGAAACTGCTCCTCATACTGTAGATGCTCCGTGAATATTTATGGTACTAGAGACAAATACTAAAGTTGCATGCACAAAAATGCAAATGTTGCATTTGTCAAAATTAATGAAGTTACATTTTGTAATACATTATCTGCATCTTAAAATGACATTTTTTTGACACATTTAGATCTTAACCTTATTGAACACAAAATACATTTTAAAAATATCTCTGGTACCCTAAATAATTCCCATTTCAATACTGAACAGAATAGGTATTCAGCTTTTAACTAAATCATATATATTTTTTAAAAATATGTAAATCATGTCTGTCCTTATCCTGAAAGTACGTATTTCACTATGTTTTAGATAGTTTTCGCTGTTGACTTCACATCTTCATCTTTCTCAGTATACTTTCTAAAATATCCCAAAGTACTTTGAATTATTTTTCTATGTTTAAGAAAATTATTGTACAGAGAACAAAATGGTTCTCCATGTATTGTAATTTTCATTAATTCTTTCACATAAATTTATTTTTAGGACTAGTTATTCTCTAATTGTACATTTATTTATTAAGATAAATAAATAAGTATAGAGGATTTTCATAAATATAACTGAGAATTTAAAAAATTAACTCCAGGAAATTCTTTAGAAATTAAAAATTGGAGCATGTTTATAAAATATATGAACTCATAGATAGGATAAATTTTATTTTTAGTGTAACAAACACTGTAATTGATGATACAGAGGATATGAATTACAAGAACAATTGAATACATTGCCCATTAGCTGATTTCTAATGAAATCTATTATCCTCTTTACAAATATCATCAAATGAAATAAAATAGTGTGATTTTGGTATAACATTTCTAAAAATATGTTCATCAAATGACTTCTGATCTAAACATTTATTATGATAAAAAGGAGAATAACTATATTTTCAAGATGATTTACATTAAGTATTATTTTGTAGGTGTACATTCATATGATGGATCTCTTACTAGATTAGTTTGTATGTAAATATATTTGAATATAAGCATACACTTAAATACATATGTATATATATGCACACACACATATATACACATACTCCAATGCACCAAGACAAAAAGCAAAATAAAGCAAATGTTAATATTTTTTCTTAACAATTACTGATATGGTTTAGCTCTGTGTCCCAACGAAATTTCATGTGGAATTTTAATCTGCACGGATCAGGGGAGGGACCTGGTGGGAGGTGATTTGATCACAGGGGTTGATTTCCCTCATTCTATTCTCATGTTAGTGAGTGAGTTCTCACGAGAGCTGATGGTTTAAATGTTTGGCACTACTCTCCTCAATCTCTTTCTCCTGTCACCATGTGAGGCATGTCTTGCTTCTCCTTCACTTTCTGCCACGATTGTAAGTTTCCGGAGGCCTCCCCCATCCTTGCAGAACTGTGAATAAATTAAACCTCTTATCTTCATGAGTTAACCAGTCTCAGGTAGTTCTTTATAGCACTGTGAAAACAAACTAGTACAATTACCTATTGCTATTCTTTGCAGTTTCCTTAGACACAACATGTTGGACATTTGTTGAGTAATATTTGCATATATGTAAGCATGAAGCATTAAAAATTGGAAACATCCCTTTTTATGGCTGCATAGTGTTTCGTGGTGTATATGTACCACATTTTCTTTATACAGTATTATATGATTTGGCTGTGCCTCACCCAAATCTCATATTGAATTGTAGTTCCCATAGTTCCCATGTGTGGTGGGAGGGACCTGGTGGGAGGTAATTGACTCATGGGTGTGGTTCTCCCATGCTATTCTCAAGATAGTGAGTAAGTTGTCACGAGATCTGATGGTATTTTTAAGGGGCTTCCCCCTTTGCTCGGTTCTCATTCTGCTCTTCCTGCCACCACGTGAAGAAGGACGTTTTTGCTTTTCCTTCTGACGTGATTGTAAGTTTTCTGAGACCTCCTCAGTCCTGTAAAACAGTGAATCCATTAAACTTCCTTACTTTATAAAGTCCCCAGTTGTGAGTATTTATTCATAGCAGCATTAGAAGGAACTAACACACAGTTTACTATAATAGGCATTTAGGTTGATTCCATATCTTTGCTATTGTGAATAGTGCTGCAGTGAACATACGCATGCATGTGTCTTTATAATAGATTGATTTATATTCCTTTGGTATATACCCAGTAATGGCATTGATAGGTCAAATAGTATTTCTGTCTTGAGTTCTTTGAGGAATCACCACACTGTTTTCCACAATGGTTGAACTGATTTACACTTTCACCAACAGTATATAAGCCTTCCTTTGCAGCCATAAAATAAAAATGAGATTATGTTCTTTGAAGGGACATGGATGGAGCTGTAGGCCATTATCCTCAGCAAACTTATGCAGTAACAGACAGCCAGATACCGCACGTTCCTCCTTGTAAGTGGGAGCTACATGATAAGAACACATGGACACATAGAGGGGAACGACACACTCACTGGGGCCTATTGAAAGGTGGAGGGTGGAACGAGGGAAAAGATCAGGGGAAATAGCTAATGAGTACCAAGCTTAATACCTGGGTAAGGAAATAAGCTGCACAAGATCCCCCATGACACATGTTTACCTATGTAACAAACCTACACATGTACTCTCAAACTTAAAAGTTAAATAAAAAATATAACACCATACTGCTTCACAGTGTAGTAGCACAGTTATCTTATTAAAAAAATGTGAAAATGTCATTTTTGCCTTTATATATGAATTGTATATATCTATTCATTTTTTGGAAGAAGTTTGCCTCTTTTTACAGAGTATTGTTTGTGGCAAGTGGTAATAACGTTACATATAACGATCAATTACATGTAATTATCTCTCTTTGTTTATATTCTCATGGAAATTGAAATATGCAATCATGGGAATTTTGTCTATATGGCATATGGTATTCAATAAAGAGAGAACAAACACCTTTTTAAATTACTCAACCATGACTTTTGCCGCTTTGCTTTATGAATATATTTATAAATCAAAGGTCCTATTTCTTAAGATGATGAATGCTAAATCTTTATTTAAATTCCGGGCTATTTATCAACACATACCTCAAAAGTTAGGCATTTCACAATTATAGAAGATGACTTTCATAACTCCATAAATCAAAGAATCATATATTTATTGCTTATATACATATCACAGGGAAATGTATAACAATTTATAAAAATGAAAAATAATAATCATTTTTGGTTTATTTAACTTCAAAAATGCAAGTTTTAAAACTCTTTTCTGAGATTTTATGTACTAGCTTAAGAAAATCTACAGTTAGTTTTATTTCACATTTGCATATTAATAATGCTCTCAATGACTCCAGAACTTATTATTGTTTCATAAACTGTTTAGTTTCTTGATCAAATTAACCAGGGTTCCTCCAGTTTTGTTTATCCAATTAACTTATTTTTGCATACTATTTTAATTGATAATACAAAGACAAAACTTCCGTTTAGATTGTGGCTGTCTGTAATTTCTCAAAGTCTACCTACCACACATGGATTTTCTTATCCATAGATTATATTATATAAATTGTAACCTTACTTGGGACTTAAATGCGAGAGTGAATCATTATGATAACTCTGAATATTAGACAGTAAATTCAATACTAATCCTCAGATTAGTTGTATATGTTAAAAATCAATTCAAAAAAGTGTTCATTAAGCATCTCTTATTCCTTCTTCCAAGGCAACAGTGAATGAAACAGACAAGATTATTTTTTCTTAAAGCTTACATTCTAGTAAAATTGAAATATAATCAATAAATGCAATGGATTAAATATTCCTGGAAATTCTCTGCCACTACTCTCATAAAGAGATGAATATTATTCTCTTTTGAATCTGAGTAGGCCCTGTGTATTAGTTTGTTCTCACACAGCTAACAAAGACATACCTTAGACTAGGTAATTTATAAAGGAAAGAGGTTTAATGGAATCACATTTGCCACATGTCTGGGGAGACCTCACTATTGCGGTGGAAGACGAAGGAAGAACAAAGGAATCTCTTACACGGTGGTAGGCAAGAGTGTGTGCAGGGGAACTGCCCTTTATAAAACCATTAGATCTCATGAGATTTACTCACTATTGTGAGAACAGCACAGGAAAGACCTGCCCCCATAATTCATTTATCTCCCACAAGGTCCCTCCCATGACATGTGGGGATTATGGGAGCTACAATTCAAGATGAGATGTAGGTGGGGACACAGCCAAACCATATCACCCTGTGACTTGTTTAAATTAAAATAATGCAGAGAAAATGACTTCATCTAATTTCTGATACTGGGTCAATAAGATATCAGCAACTGGGGCAAAACCTCATCCAAAAGAAGAAGTCAAGGTAGAAGACTATGGAGATACTCCACTGGAAAGCTTCAGCTGAGCTCCCAACTGGCTGTCAACAATTGCCAGTTTTGCAAAGGAATCACCTTAATGTTTTAGCTGGTTGAGCCTCTACATGATTGCAGCTCCAGCCAAGACTACATAGAGAAGAATGACTTTCTTGTCCACACTTAGTATCATAAGAAATAAGAAGTGATTGTTGCTGTGTAAAGCCATTACATTTCTTAGGTGTAAAAGAAAACCAAAAGGGAAGGTATATTTAATGTTTTATATTATGTTTGTTAGAAGAGGAAAAGTATGTGTTAATTATAAAAATAAGGCAAGGAAAGGAAGAAAAGGAGGAAAAGTTTTACAATTTTAGCTAAAATGGGTAGGGTAAGCCTCATTACAAATGTAATATTGAAGTGAAAATTCTAAGATTCTCATTATTTTTGGAACATTTATTTTCTAGAATTCTGATGCTCATACATTTTTATGGCTCTAGATGCTTACCACAGTAGTTTTCAATGACTCAGCAGACACCTGGCATCAGAAAGTCCTGAGGTCCTATTTTTCTTTCTCATCAAAAGTTGAAAAATAGCTAAAATAAATTACACTTAGGCCTTTAACGTATTCACAATGAAACCAAAAAGAGCCATTAAAGATAATTTTGCATTAATAGTACATTCAATTAGAAGATTATTGTTTAACTTGCATAAATGGATAAATCAAAAATTACACTTACCTGGAGTTGGGACAAGCAGGTAGGTGACAACTGGGCCAGTGAGAGAAGAATTAAAATGATTGACCATAAAGCTCATAAAGGCAGTAAAGCTAATCCAATTGGTATACAATTTTTATATTGAAAATTAATAAATTAATTTTGGTCTATATATATTTCTCATGAATTTGGCTGATAAAAATCATTACCAATAAATTCAGCATCCATTAATAAAAATGAATTTATAGTTCTGTAGATCTGAGGGCACACATCATAGGCCAGGAATTCCCAGTCCTGCATGACTAGTAAAGGCATCTGAGTTACTACCACCACCAGCAGTAACAACAGCAATACCTGAATCCCATTCAGACTATTTAACTCAAAACTTGTGAGGATGGTTGTGAAACATAGATTTATTTTAAATCACCCTAGTTTATTGGTTAATTTTAATAAGCAGTCACATTGAGCACTACTGCCATAATGAATGGTGATTCTCTTCTACTACAGTGCTGACCTATGAGTTCACTAAAACAGCCAGATTCCCCAAGAGTCATCTCTCTTGTCATGTTCTCAACTTACAAAATAATATCTATATGAGATTTTGCAGTGATAATGTTGCATCATTAGCAACCCTCAAATCAGGGGATTTCAGCAAGCTTATTGCTTTCTTGCTTACTAGTCTGGGTTATATGAGAATTTAAGGTGCCTGTGGGGTCAACTCACTTTGTCTTCAGACTACAGACCACAGTTTGTGTTCAAGACTTTACCTGTCTGATTTGTTGACCCATGCTAAACAGTCAATGGATCCTTATGATATGGTCTTTTCATAATGGATGGCAGGGGATAAAGAGGATTGTGGAACTCTCTAAGCCTCTTAAGACTTGTGCTCAGAAACAGTGCTGTCACTTACGCCTACATTCTAACAAACAAAGAACTCCCTGTACAAATCCAATGTTTATAAGTCAGAGAAGTATACTGCATCCACAGGGAAGATACAGCTGTGACAGAGAGTAGGGGATGCATATGGAATAAACAGTACTATTGACCACGCTGCTCATTTATATACTAACAACATGCTGTACTTGCAGCTTCCAGAAAAAGAAATTCAGAAATCATTTTACTTTGCAAGTGGCTTTCTACATCTCTATCAAGGTGACTGATAATTCTCTTGTATTTGACACAGGTTTGACTAAAGATAACGTACTATCTAATATACTCTGAATAGGAGAATATTTTAATATATTTTCTCAAATACTTGAATATATAAATATGCTTTTATTTTTATGCTTTATATTATCACTTACATTGTAATGTAAAAATGTGTGTTTCATATGCTTTTGAGTATGTACTGAAAATGTGGAAAGTGCAAAATCCCTATATGATAAATGTAACATTAATTCATGGAATATATGTTTATAAGTCTGTATTTTGTAGTTTCTATTGAAAAAGCTAATTATTTTTAAGTCATTCATACATTACTGCATTCTTTTCAAACTTTTGAACAGTTCCAAAAATCTTACTGCCATAATTTTACCAAAGAATAGCAGTCACATTTCTATATTAAATATTGAAAATTAGAAAAGTAGAATCAATGTCTTCAGGACGAGTTTTTTTTAAAAATACATTTATCTAGATTGATCAATTTAGTTGTCTAAATATCTGAGGTATTCATTCTCTCTTACAATGTATTATGTAGTTACTGTATTAGATTCTCTATAGACATTGTTTTAAAGAGTCACCACAACAAGAAATTATTATACCAACTTTATAAAGACTCTGAGAGCTTCATAATTGGATAAGATAAAGTATGAAATTGTAAAAAGTAATTGAATTGGATGTTGTCTTTTACTATTTTAAAAAATAGTTATCACTCTCAGAATGGTTGCATCAAGTTTAACTCTGTTTTATCTGTTCAGACCTCCTAAAGAAAACAAAAGTTTAGTTATACCATAATTTACAATTCACCTGATAAATTTATAATTCAAATCAATAAAGATTAAAATAATTTAAAGTAGTCAGCAAACAACTTATTAATTATATTACTAAAGATCTAAAATTAACTTGCCAGAAATCATATTAAATAAATTAATGAAAGAATTCACTTAGGTGCACAGGTGACAGGAACGTTGAAGGACAATAAAGATTTGTGTGCATACTTAGTGGCTAGAGTTCCCAATCTTTCAAGTGACTTGGCAATTACTACTAAATTAAAATATAAAGCTAATTTAAGTATGTACATATTTGATAAGAAATGTCATCATGAAAAAGTTTATTTGTATAAAATGAATATTTGGAATGACCACAAAATTCGTGTCTAAACCATTATGTGTGAGCTATAATTTATGTTTAAAGTAAAGTAGTCTTATGAACAAAAATATATTAGGGCATAATAATTTCATGTACATTGCTGAGATGATGGCTTTGTTTTAATAATATGTTGCATTTATATAGCACATCACAGTGAATAAAGTATGCTGACACACATTATTTTAAGGGTTATTTGGTAAGGATTCAAAACAAAATGACATAGATTTTGTACGGTCATTCAAATTTGGTAAATAATGAACTGGGCTAAGAAAGTTGAATGCATGATTCAAAATTAGACTATAGTTAAATGGGAATGCCATGAATCTAAGCCAGACATTTTGATATAGGTCCACTATTCTTTACACTATATTAAAGAGACTGAATATTTATTGTCTCGCTAGTTTATCAGTTTGGTTCGGTATTTTTTATCATAGAATAATCCTCTAAAAAATTTATCTTTTTAAAATAAATTAGAAAATGGAATTTTAAAATATGAAAAAAACTTGCCAACATTTAATGAAAACAATTTTAATTTTAAGCTATCTCGCTCTTTTTTTGTGCATTTCAAAACTTAAAACTTAAAATTTAAAAACTTAAAAACTTAAAATTTAAGTGTAGCACTTAAAAATTATGATAGGACCATAAAATTTTGAAGCAGGAAGGCAAAGTGTAATGTAAACTTTTCCTTTATTTCTTTCCTTTTCTCTTCTCTTTCCTTTTTAATTTTTTTAATTTACATTTTTTAATCCTCTTGTCCTTTCCTTTTGCTTTTACTATTTCACATTTAGGGGTAAAAATCATTTAAAAATAAAATCTCCTGTAGTATATCCTGTACAATTAAATGGTCTGTTATGCTAAATAGGAATGGTCAGCTAATACAGTTCACAGATCTACCTTTCTCCCTGAAGCAACCTCTGAGGTGTTCTTATAAACAATAGAAAATAAAAGTGACAACATTTTTGCCAAAGAGGCTTGTGTTATATTTGTTCAGCGATATAGCTTTGTTGGGAGATACAGAAAGTAAGCAAAGTCCAGACACAATAATTTGGCATACCATGAATATTAGATTTGGAGGCAGAGTGGGAACCAATTATTAAGAAAAAAGTGTAAAAATACACTTGCTAATAACTTGTGAAAAGGTCTTAAGATTGTACCATTCAATTATATTTCAAAGATAGAAACGAATGATGAGAGAATGTATATACCTTGGCTAAAATCATGTGGTAGAAAGGATCTTGGAATAATCACCTTGGCCTCAGCTGTAAACACAGATTTTAGTTCAATGGTTTTGTAATAAAGCTTCCTTATAAGGTATAATGACAATATCAGAAATATTCTCAAATATTTGAAAATTAAACTTTATGCTTCTAAATAACACATAGAACAAAAAAAGAGTCTCAAGTGAAATTAAAAAATTATTAAGAACTAAATGAAAATAAAAATGCAATATATCCAAATTTGTGGAACACGGCTAAAGATACTGTTAAGAGAAGGTAAAGTCAGATAATTCACTGAGAGAAAATATTTGCAAACCACACATTGGATAAAGAACTTGTACCCGAAATGTACAAAGAAGTCTGAACGCTCAATGATAGGAATGCAGACTCTGACAAAACAATCTAACTATATTACCACATACAAATAATGCAGTGATGGAATTAAGAAGAAAAGGTGCTATCTTGAGTAAATTTGGAAATGAGGAGAGACTGTAAAACTGAAGGAAAAAGAAACTGTACATATGTACTGTTCTATAGTTTTAAAGTAGTTCTCTACACAGGACAGCTTAAGAATTCTGATGCTACTAGACATGTATTTTGTTGATTTGTTTTGGAAAATTTAGCAAATAAGTCAATGGTAGAGAAACGTATGTTTCTCACTGTTGGAGTGGGGTGTTATATATGAGGGAGGAATGCTAGAATGACCTGTATGATACTGCAGTGGAGCTGGGGAGACCAGTACGAATTAATGAATTGCTTAATGCAGTTGCAGATAGATACACACAGAAATATGTATAGCTCTGTGTATAACCACATCTATTTCCTTGCTCAGATAGCTGAGATACCTGAAATAAAAACATCCCAGTCATATTCGAATTGGAATTAGAAACCAGTATCCGGGCACTGAAATTGCCCAGATATTGGTTTCTAATTCCAATTCGAATATGACTCTTGTGTCTTTCTGAAGAAAGGGCTAATTTCAGGGAAAGGAATTTGCAATATGAGTTTGTGACATTCTGTAGTTCCAGAAAGTAAGGAAGTAATATGTTCACGCACACATGTGCAGAGTCGAAGGGATATATAAACAACTGAATGAGCCCCCAGAAACCAAAGCTAGAACAATTTAAGACAGAAGATAATAAAGCAGTATTAAATAATAACTCAAATTATAAAATAAATACTCATAAATCCATACTGATATAAATACATTATTGAATAAATAAATAAATGGGGCTAATAGGCCAATACCTATGCAGAAGAATTTCAGATACCCTGTAGAAATACTCCCCATCAGGAAAGATGAAGCATAACTCCTTATTCCTTACATGTATACCTCACATAGTTACTTCCTAAACAGAGTACAGTGTGAAGACAGGAAAAAAAAAAAAAAAAAAAAAAAAAAAAAAAAAGCAGCCTTAGAGTATTAAACCTGACAAACGCTACCTTAGCCAGATAGGTGATCATGGTTCACACCAATGATGGTAACATTGACAGTTGATAGCATGTACCCTTGTAGTGAAGAAACAGGAATGGCAATTTATCTCTGTGGTTTTCCTCCATTCTAATCATCAGAAAAACATCAGAAAAAATCCAATTGAGAGGAATTTGACAAAGTACCTGACCAGTATTCCTCAAAATTGTCAAGATCATCAAAAGTAATGAATGTCTGAGAAATTGTCACAGACTAGGGAAGCTTAACCACATATGATGACTAAATGTCACACAGTAACCTAGCTGAGATCCAGGAACAGGTAAAATGAATTACATAAAAACTAAGTCAATCTCAAAGTGTAGATTTAAGTTAATGATAACAGTGTATCAATAATGACTGATTTGTTCTGATAAATGTATCACACTCTGGTTTGTTAAGCATAAGGGAAACTGGGTATGGAGCATATGTTAACTCATATTATTTGTGCATTATTTCCATTAATCTTAAACATGCTCTATTCCTATAACTCCAGTCTTAGATGTATATATACACACACATACACTTATGAGTTTATATATAAATCTAAAACACATATATATGTGTGTGAATATATATATATAGTCCATGTATATATGTGTCTCTGTGTGTGTGTGTGTGTATATATATATAAAAGCATTAAATAGATTGACTAAATGTTCTTCCCTAAATAGGTTGTATAATCATCACTTCTGTTAATTGTAGTTATGCAGTATGAATAAGTCTAGGTATCTATTGTACAGCATGATAAGTAAGTATAGTTAATATATACTGTATACTGAAAATGTGCTAAGATAATAGATTTCGGGTGCTCTTACCACCAAAAAAAGAGAGAAAATCTAGATAATTTTCTTAATTCATTAAGAAATACATTTAATCTTATATTAATCTCATTATAGAATCATGAATTTAATTCCAATATAGTTTATTTAAGAGAAATAAACTTAGTTATGCATAACAGTAAATTATAAGAAAACAATTTTCTTTCAGATAGATAACAACTGTGTTTTACCTGAATTGGCTACAAAGGACTATAGGAAGACTGCTTCCATAAACGTTAATATGGGGCAATGCAGGAAAATGGCAGAGAGGAGGCAAGACTAACTTTCAGCTCTGACTCAGACGAACAGAGCAGTGTGTAGACAACCACATTGTGAAATTTTGCACCAACAGCAACTGCAGGAACATACCGGAAAACTGAGAACACACAAACCCTTTGAAGGTGGTGGATTGCCACTGCAGGCTCTGTGGGACAACTGAGGAACTGTGAGTCGGCTTGTTTTCTCAGCTGGGAGGTGTGTAGCTGGGAACAAGTTCTCAGTGCTGCTCACCGGCTGCCTGGAAATGAACTTGGTGCTTTTGTGGGGGGTCACAGTGGAAGTGAGACTGACCTTTTGGACTATGGGCTGAATGGGAGCTGGATAAGGCCTATGACTGCCAGCTTTATCTCCTTTCCCTGGTTACCTGTGTGACACAGCAGAGGCAGCCCTAATTCCCCTGGGAACATAGCTCCATTGGCGTGGGAACCACACCCTTTTCTCCCGCAGCAGCCTCAACAAGCCCTCCTCAAGGAGAGTCTCAGCTCAGATAAGCCTAACCCTGCCCCTACCTGATGATTTTCTCTACCTGCCCTGGTAGCTGAAGATAAAGAACATAATCTCTTGGGAGCTCTATGGCCCTGGCCACTGCCTGACCCTCCCTATACTACTGCAACTGACGTGCTCTTGAAATCGCCACCTCCTGGCTGGAGGTCAACCAACACAAAACCAGCGCACTTAACAAAAATACATCCAAGGATCTTCACAGGGTCCACTTCACTCCCCGGCTGCCTCCACCAGAGCAGGTGCTGCTATCCATGGCTCAGAAGAGACCTGAAGACAAATCACATCACAGGACTCTTTTAGAAGACACTCTCCAATACCAGCCAGGAGTCCAATAGCTCTGCTGGGTGTCTAGATTCAGAAGAGAAACAGCAGGCACTGTAGTTTACCTCTCAGGAAGCTCCATCACTAGGGGAAAGGAAAGAGCACTACATCAAGGGAGCATCCTGTGGAACAAAACAATCAAACTGCAGCCCTTGAGTTTCAGATCTTCCCTAACATAGTCTATCCAAATTAGAAGGAACCAGAAAAACAATTCTGGTGATATGACAAAACAAGGGTCCTTATCACCCCTAAAAGGTCACACTAACTCACCAGCAGTGGATTAAAACCAAGACAAAATCCCTGAATTGCCAGAAAAACAATTCAGAAGATCAACTATTAAAGCAGTCAAGGAGGCACCAGAGAAAGATGAAGTCCAACTTAAATAAATTTAAAAAGAAGAAACATGATATGAATGAAAAAATCCTCAGTGAAATGTATAGCATAAATAAAAAACAATCACAACTTATGGAAGTGAAACACACACTTAGAGAATTACAAAATGCACTGGAAAATCTCAGCAACAGAATCAAACAAGTACAAGAAAGAAACTCAGAGCTCGAAGACAAGACTTTCAAATAAATCCAATGCAACAAAGACAGAGAAATAAGAACTAAAAAAAATAAACAAAGCCTCCAAGAAGTTTGGGATTATGTTAAGCAACCAAACCTAAGAATAATTGATGTTCCTAAGGAAAAAGAGAGATCTAAAAGTGTGGAAAGCATATTTGAGGGAATAATCCAGAAAACTTCCCTGGCCTTGCTATAGGTCTAGACATCCAAACACAAAAAGCTCAAAGAACACCTGGGAATTTCATCACAAAAAGATTATCGCCTAGGCACGTAGTCATCAGGTTCCCTAAAGTCAAGATGAAGGAAACAAGAGCTGTGAGGCAAAGTGTCAGGTAACCTACCAAGAAAAATCCATCAGATTAATAGCAGATTTCTTAGCAGAAATCCTGCAGGCTAAAAGGGATTAGGGTCCTGTCTTTAGTAAACAGTGTGATCATTGACCAAATTAGAGCATAAAATTATTTATGTTCAAATAGTCGTTATTATAAATATCCTGTGCCTCAGAGTTTCCAAAAATTAAAACACTGAGAAAAAATGTCATTTATTTTTATTTCTAAAAAATTGTCTTAGCTGATACATATAAAATGCTTGCAGTTAACAATCTACATCACTTTCCCATTAATGACCAATTGATGAGAGGATATTAAGATCACATGAACTTGGGTATGCACACATACGCATACACATCCTATTTTGTTAGTCTAAAGTCTATTCTCACAAAATATAACATTAAAAATGACTCAGTACCAAATAACTCTTAGACCTCAAAAGATCCTCCCAAGCAGACCCCCAGGTGTGTTGATAACTAGAGGCCCTTGGTGAGAAGGAAAAAAGGAGATCCTTAGTAAAGGGAATGGAACTGTGAAGGAAAGACAGACCGCTCTTGCATCAGTGCCCTGTTTCAACAGTACATCGCTGATTGGATGAACAGAGAGAGATCATGCCCACAGAATAAGATTCAGAAAACTAGGTAATGCTAATAATAAATGAGGTTACTGAGGTTCAATGAGATTAACAGTTTTGCCCAAATTCTTACTTTTAATCTGTTGTGGAGCAGAATTTAAAATTCAGGTCACTGGATTTCTAGTTCTTTATTTATTCCATCATGTCATACTATGGGGATTCATTATCGTGCATGGGATAAAATATTTCAATAAATGACATACAAAGTCCATTCCAATTTTAAGACTTTTAGAATAGTATTTGACTTAATTGTGGTTTTTTTTTTTAATTTATTTATTATTATTATACTTTAAGTTGTAGGGTACATGTGCATAACGTGCAGGTTTGTTACATATGTATACTTGTGCCATGTTGCTGTGCTGCACCCATCAACTCGTCATTTACATCAGGTATAACTCCCAATGCAATCCCTCCCCCCTCCCCCCTCCCCATGATAGGCCCCAGTGTGTGATGTTCCCCTTCCTGAGTCCGAGTGATCTCATTGTTCAGTTCCCACCTATGAGTGAGAACATGCGGTGTTTGGTTTTCTGTTCTTGTGATAGTTTGCTAAGAATGATGGTTTCCAGCTGCATCCAAGTCCCTACAAAGGACTCAAACTCATCCTTTTTTATAGCTGCATAGTATTCCATGGTGTATATGTGCCACATTTTCTTAATCCAATCTGTCACTGATGGACATTTGGGTTGATTCCAAGTCTTTGCTATTGTGAATAGTGCTGCTTAATTGTGTTTTAATCCTGTTATTATCAAAGTATTGATTGCATGTGGTATAAAATATAGTATATAACTAAATAAGTTTTATTTTTATAATTCTATGCAGTTTATAGAATATGATTAGTATATTAATAAAATATATGATAAAATTACAAATGCTTCTTTTATATTGCCATCAGAAAAGCCTAGTCAGAAAGAAAAAAAAAAAAACAAAACAAAACTAAAAACAGATACACAAGCCAGGCCCAGCTGCCAGAAACCATAATATATTGACTTAAATGATAAGCATCATAATATCAATAAGACAGAGTTATAAGAGATAGACTTTGTGACATCCTATGACATCCGGTAAACAACCACAGTCACACAGCTCTGTTTGAAATTTGAAACAACTTTAACTGATAATATTTATTTGCCATGGTAGAAAATTATCAGAATGCAATCTGGCACAATTACCTGCAGGAGATTATCCAAGAATGGAAACTTTAACATTTCACTTAATGTGAAAATACAGTGTTAAAAGTTTTATTGATATTTTAATCTTGTGTCATACTAGAAATATTGTTAAAGCTCTATGATTCCTCTTTACCATTTGTCTCACAGCAGAGGAAAAACTGCAGTTGATCTATTAGTAACTGAATAGACTTAGAAATACATCGTACTATCCCATTTAATGAGAAATGCTGAAATGACTTTAAAAGTGCTGTTGATTATATTTTCTGATATTATTGCCATAGCAATGGCTTAGTTAAATGCAAAGTTAAATTGTGTTCATATTTTCATATTGAAAAGTTATTAGTCATGAAATCAGCCAAAAAACCCTTTATATTTTTATAATTAGAAAAAATATATACAAACCAGTTAAAGTTATGTAAGCTTGTTGTCTACTATGAAAAACATTTTGTACATAATACTTTTTATAGGTCAATGGCTATACCTAGGTGGCTGTAGTTTATACACTCAAACAGCCACAAAAACATAACATAAAAAGCAGTAAGAAAAGAAAAAAACATTTCAAATCTTTACAAACAACTGATGGGGGATAAAAGGGAATGTATATTGTTACGGACTGAATTGTTTCTCCCTCCAATTTCATAGCTTGAAGCCTTAACCTCCAACATGACTATATTTGTAGATAGAGTCATTCAGGAGGTAATTAGGTTAAATGAGGTCCTGAGATTGAAGCCCTAATCCAATAATACCAAAGTCTTTATAAGATGAGGAAGAGGAACCAGAGCTTGCTCTCTCTCTCTCTCTCTCTCTCTCTCTCTCTTTTTTTCTCTCCCTCCCGCTCTCCCTCTCCCTTCACTAGTGTGCCAAAGGAAAGGTCACATAAGAACACAGCGAGAAGGGGTCATCAGCAAGTCAGAAAGAGAAGCTTCACCAGAAGCCACATTTTCCAGCTCTTCGATATTGGACCTCTAACACCCAGAACTGCGAACAAATGAGTTTCTGCTGTTTAAGTCACCCAGTGTATGATATTCAGTTATGGTGGCCCAAGAAGATTAATACATATACTTATGAAAAGAAATCTCTTCTAAGTGCTCATATTACTTATGCAACAAATAAAACTGGTTTATAAAAAATTTATGATAATCAAACAAAAGATTTGATACACATCCATAACATCATGGTGTACAACTTGATTATATTATACAGATATGCTATAATCTCAGATAAATGTATTAGAAAACATTGTAAAAATTAATGAAAAAAGTACTATATGTTCAGGAGAAAAAAAGTAGAAAATGTGAATCTATCAATCTCTACAATTTAGCTTAATGAATTCATAAGACATGTAGTAATGTAACTTATATCTATATATGTTTTCAGAAATATCTGCTGTAAACCATATAATTATATAAAATGTTGGTTCTTACGGGAACATAATAAAACTTTTTAATGACTGAAAAACAGTTACATTTCAAAGGGATAATTATGTTTATATAACAATTTTATAATTTTTTTTGTTTGTTTTAATAGCTTCAAACTTTGCCCCAATTGTATGCTTTAGGCCTTATCAAATATGTGGGGGAAATAAAAGATTTGCCACAGCCTCACTATTTTCTGGCTATGTATTATCAAATACATTTTGAAATCTTATAAAAAATGATTATGGTTGGCCGAGACGGGTGGATCACGAGGTCAGGAGATCGAGACCATCCTGGCTGACACGGTGAAACCCCGTCTCTACTAAAAAATACGAAAAACTAGCCGGGCGCGGTGGCAGCGCCTGTAGTCCCAGCTACTCGGGAGGCTGAGGCAGGAGAATGGCGAGAACCCGGGAGGCAGAGCTTGCAGTGAGCTGAGATCCGGCAACTGCACTCCAGCCTGGGCGGCAGAGCAAGACTCCGTCTCAAAAAAAAAAAAAAAAAAAAAAAAAAAGATTATGCTTATAAAGCAAAATCTAATTGAGACAATACAAAATTCTGTTATAAATTGCTAGTAATTATTATTACAGAAAGGTTAGAAAACCAAATAATTCTGATTTCAAATTTACCTCTGAAATTAGAAAAGTTAAATCCAGAAATGTAAACATATCAATATTTATATATCCATCTATCTATCTATCCATCATACTTGAAATTGTCTAGTGTCAGAATATCCTAAAGCATAAGGTTGCACATAAAATTGTGCATCATATTGTCATTAAACTCATATGATAATTTGTTATGTTTTACATTTGTTTCTATTGGTCCAGTTCCTGGTCATATAAAAATAATTTCATAAGAGTCAGTTTTTCAGATTCTGTTATTTAATTTATTTAGTAAATATATTAAATTAAGTCCATGTGCCAGGAAGAGAAATTTGGGGGACAAATAGAGAACAATATGGATATGCTCTTATCTCTCATGAAGTTTTCTTCTTAATGAGACCAACTGACACTAATCAAATAATCACACAGATAAATGTGTAATTTAAAATTGAAATAAGTGTTATGTAGAAAAGCAACTGAAAGCCTAGCTTTATGAAGTAAAAATGTATAACCAATTTACTTTCCTGAAAAATTATAACGTGCTACATTTTTATTCATTTTAAATACTTTTTTTTAATGATATATGGAGTTTTACTCTTTAGTAACTTTACTATTTAAAACAATACTTAGGGATAATTTTCATTTCGGAAATTACTCCTTAAGGATATTATCAGCCAGAAAGTGTTAATGTAGTTTCCAATTGTACCCAAGTTACCATGGAGGGGGATAGTTATAGATAATCTCTAGTAAATATCTTTCTTTTTTTCTTTTGAGATAGAGTCTTGCTCTATTGCCCAGGGTGGAGTGCAGTGGTGCAGTCTTGGCTACCTGAAACCTCTGCCTCCCGGGTTCAAGGGATTCTTCTGCCTCAGCTTCCTGAGTAGCTGGGGTTACAGGCGCCTGCCCACCACACTAGGCTAATTTTTGTATTCTTAGTGGAGATGGGGTTTCACCATGTTGGCCAGGCTGGTCTTGAACTCTTGACCTCAGGCGATCCGCCCACCTCAGCTCCCAAAGAGCCGGGATTACAGGTGTGAGCCACTGGGCCCTGCTGTAAATATCTTAAAATAAAAAAGTTACACACGTGTGCCTTCATTTGCTTTTGTTAAAAGAATACTTAAATTCACTAAAAACTATGATCTGTAATTAATACCACGGATAATGATAAACCAGTTACACACTAAGTAAAGCATAAATTGTACTAGATAATCATTTGTAAGCAGGAATCGAAGGCGATCTTTGTAATTTTTTAAAAAAATACCTATATATAAATTCAAAAATATAACCATCTTTTAGACAAATAAGGCTAAGTAATATTTTTACTAGATAATCTATATAATTTAAATAAAAATAAATGTGTTATTATCTCCCATTTTAATATTAAGAAGAGTCTACAGATCTAGTTAAAATAAAACAATAATAGCCCTTGAAATCTTAATGAAAATTTAATGTTTTTTTAAAAAAAGACTTGTTAAATATACTCACTATTAGGTAAGTTTTTCTCGTTAATGGGAATGTGAGTTAACTACATCTGCTCTTTTTAAACCAGCTTTCAGACTAGAAAAAAAAAAAAAAAGACATTTGCCTCCTAGGTACTTACCAATTTCATTAGAAGTGATAGATTTTTTTTGTGGTATAGAGATTCTTAGGTGATGAAAAATACTGATTGCTTCCCTTTTCTAATATAGCAGTACTTCATGTCTTGGAACTACTTCTATTGTCAAAGTGAATAATATTTTAATATGTTTAGGTATGGCTTTATTCTTCCTTACAGAACAATTCAATGACTTTCGACATTAAGAGAGTTTGTTATCAGTCACTTGAGTAGTATTGATGCCAAATCTATTTGATAATGTGTTTGAGCTTCAGGTGCAATTCTGGAAAAAAGAAACCAGAGGCTAAAATGTGCCCATGATCTCTCTCTCTCTCTCACTTTGGGTGGTTTGTGTAAGCCAAGAATCATATATTTTAGTAAAGCAGGAGAGCTTCTCAAAAAATGGGCCTTATCAGAAACTAGATTTGAAATTAGATTGTTTTTGCAGAGCTGTTTCTTAAGCATTTATGTTTGAGCTCTAGACAATATTTCGATGTAATAATCAAGCTTTTGGTTTCTAAGCTTTGATGAACTCTAAGTAGCACCAGAATTGTCAGATAAATTTTTACCTAACCAAAAATACAGTTCTAAGTATAATTGTTTGCATCAAGAGATTAAAATATATTATAATGATGTGCCAATATTTACAGAGTTCATTTCTGTCCAAGCAAGCATTTGTTAACGATCTGGAGTACTTACTGTGTACTGTGTCCTGCATGTTGATAGATTTATTATAGAAAATTTAAATATGGAGAAATGTCCTCCTCCCTCCCTACATGACCTGCCTGGCCATCCCTGTCTCAGGGAGGAGGTCACAAGTCACCATGGGTAATTTTAGCCCCCACTGGGGAAGTGTCCCAACACCATGCTGGTTATTTTGGTAGCTGTAGTTGTAGGGTGTGTGTGTGTGTGTGTGTGTGTGTGCACGCTCTGTGACCACCTAGTCTCCATGGTATGTCCCACCCTGTCCCCAGATCCCCTATTACCTCCACAATGACAGAAATACTCCCAGGGATTCTGGGGAGAGGGTGAGGACAAATAAATGCTATACCCTGGAGGACAATTTTTAGTAATAAAATTCAGTGTCAAGTATTTTTTTTAAATATAATAGATTTAATATAGAAAAGCTTAATATTTTTAGAGCTCATGTCTGTCCAAGAATGTATTTGTTAAAGATCTGGAGTACTTGCTATGAACAATGTCCTGCACATTGAAAGATTTATTATAGAAAATTTTTGAAACACAGGGTCCTTTGGATCATTGGTTACATTATAACAGGAAAAGTGAAAATAAACACAGGTAAATATTTAGGATACTCCTAAACTCTAAATGATTCCATCAAATTTCCTGTTCCGGGAAAAGTAATCACCAAGAAAAAAACAATGAAGAGACAAAGACTACTAACTTTTGTGCATACTCCGATGTTAGACAGAAAAGGCAAGCTATGAGACTAGGCAATTTCAGAGCACCAAGACAGCTTGTCAGCTGCTTTTATAATAGAGCACCTCATACAAAATCAACCCAGTGAGAAGAAAATTGGCATTGCTGCTAAGCAAGCAGGAGTAAATAAACACTCTCAAACAGTTACATAACAAATAAGATGTCTGAGTGTACTAAAAGATTAAAACAATTTGAATAAAAATGTACAAAACATGATAATTAGTAAAAACAGCAGTTTGAAAATATGCAGTAGAAAATGGCCTTTCCTAGAATATTAACAAAGACTGTACAACTTATTACTATTTTATAGTTTTCAAAAATGTTAAAAACACATACATGGCATGTAACAAAACTGGGAAAGACTTAAATAAATACTAAGAGCAACAGTGTTTTTATAAAAATATTCTATCACTGGCCGGGCGCGGTGGCTCAAGCCTGTAATCCCAGCACTTTGGGAGGCCGAGACGGGCGGACCACGAGGTCAGGAGATCGAGACCATCCTGGCTAACACCGTGAAACCCCGTCTCTACTAAAAATACAAAAAAACTAGCCGGGCGAGGTGGCGGGCGCCTGTAGTCCCAGCTACTCAGGAGGCTGAGGCAGGAGAATGGCCTAAACCCGGGAGGCGGAGCTTGCAGTGAGCTGAGATCCGGCCACTGCACTCCAGCCCGGGCTACAGAGCAAGACTCCGTCTCAAAAAAAAAAAAAAAAAAAAAAAAAAAAAAAAAAAAAATCTATCACTAACAAAACTATTGGTTAAAACTGTTGTCAATGTAAAATTAAGAAGATAAATATAACCCTATTTGACTAGTTATATCAGCATTTTTAATATGAAACACTGTTTTCTCCATAAAGAAAATAAGTTATGTAATCCAGGTTCACAGCTGGGGTGAAGTTTCACATTGTAAAAATAGGAAAAATGGATGTCGTTTAAAGAATGCCTGCATATGAAGAATTTCTTAAATTGTGATCTCTGTTAAGAAACTCTGAGACAGAAATTTGCATGTTAGAGTTTTGCTGGGAAGTTCCCTTAGGAGTAATACCTGTAAGAGAGTGGAAAAAAGGAAGTATACACCCAGAGAGAGACGTTTAAACTATAATACAGTTGCAATAAAGGATCTCTAGAGTTAGAGTGACCCTTCAGACTTGTCCCAAATGACAGCAAAGAAGCTTGGATACGTAACTTCTCATTGGTCAGTTATTAGACACAGGAGGCAGCTACATTCGTATGAAGGTGTGTCTCAGAGACTGATGCCTCTATGAGCAATCAGCAGTCAACACCAGGAAGCTGGGAAAACGAGTGCTGATTGAAAAGGTAGATATACATGCTGCCCTGCAATATCCATTACTGTCAACTTGTGCCACTCATATTCACTTGCTTTTTAGTGTAAGTTCAACCCATGTAGAATATGCTTCTCCAGGACTTGTCAAAGAAAAATTGCACCAAACACTTGTTAAAAATGACAAGGAAGACTACCCAAAACGATTGCAAGAGGAGTCAAGGCTATTGCCACAGGGGAGAGAAATCCAACTCAACTGAAAGAAAAGAAAAGAAGATTTTCAAATGCTGATGTGAGCTAGTGCAAAAGTATTAGAGGATCTAAGGGGGAAGACTAGTCAATGTGAGTAGGCTATCTGTCTATATTAATTGTCTTTTATCAAAGTTAGGCTCCTACCTACTCATAGACCCTGAGAGACAGAGGTCTTATCTTTCCTGATGATTACATTTCAAAGAGATGGATTCCAGATTTTTGAGAAAGAACTCCTGGGTGTTAAAACTGGCAAGAAGCTGAGAAATTATTTACACTCACAGGGGCAGAGAAATAATTTGCAATTTTAAGTTTTTTAAAGTAAATACTGTAAAAAAGGAGGCCAGGGGCCTATAGTCAAGAAGAAGCCTGTCTAAATTTCAGTCAAGCTGAAGGGAATATTCAGGCCATATTGGTCAGACTGTAGTTAGCAGTCTGGTTTGGAAAAAAACTCCACGTATAAGGTTAGTGTCCCAAAACATCAATCCTGGACACAATGCACATGCTGGCCGCTTTTTATAAAGATTAGGCAAGGAGTAATAAAAGATACCCCAAAGTAGACCACCTGAGGCCAAACATTTTATTTCCTGCATTCTTTGCAAAAACCCAGGATTGTCTCCTCTTGATGATAAGTGCCAATTAGCTCTGCCGGGATGGTGAGCCCTTTTTTTTTTTTTTTTTTTTTTCTAGTGTTCTCTTGATATGAGGAACTCAAAGTAATTTGGTGGCAGGTGGAGCTTAAAGTTGAGATGTTTATCCCATGTTGGAAAAGCTTCCCCCACAAGAACCTGTATCTATCCATACAGAGTCTAAATTCCTTAAGAAATAAAGCATAAATGTATTATGCTTATTTTTTAAATTATACTTTATGTTCTAGGGTACATGTGCACAATGTGCAGGTTTGTTACATATGTATACATGTGCCATGTTGGTGTGCTGCACCCATTAACTCGTCAGTTACATTAGGTATGTCTCCTAACGCGATCCCTCCCCCTCCCTCCGCCCCACAACAGGCCCCTGGTGTGTGATGTTCCCCTTCCTGTGTCCAAGTCTTCTCATTGTTCAATTCCCACCTATGAGTGAGAATGTACAGTGTTTGGTTTTCTGTTCTTGCAATAGTTTGCTGAGAATGATGGTTTCCAGCTGCATCCATGTCCCTACAAAGGACAGGAACTCATCCCTTTTCATGATTGCATAGTATTCCACGGTGTATATGTGCCACATTTTCTTAATCCAGTCTGTCATTGATGGACATTTGGGTTGGTTCCAAGTCTTTGCTATTGTGAATAGTGCCGCAATAAATATACGTGTGCATATGTCTTTATAGCAGCATGATTTATAATCCTTTGGGTATATACCAAATAATAGGATGGCTGGATCAAATGGTATTTCTAGTTCTGGATCCTTGAGGAATCACCACACTGTCTTCTACAATGGTTGAACTAGTTTACAGTCCCACCAACAGCATAAAAATGTTCCTATTTCTCCACATCCTCTCCAGCATCTGTCTTTTACTGACTTTTTAATGATCGCCATTCTAATGGGTGTGAGATGGTATCTCATTGTGGTTTTGATTTGCATTTCTCTGATGGCCAGTGATGATGAGCATTTTTCTATGTGTCTGTTGCCTGCATAAATGTCTTCTTTTGAGAAATGTCTGTTCATATCCTTTGCCCACTTTTTGATGGGGTTGTTTGTTTTTTTCTTGTAAATTTGTTTGTATTCTTTGTAGATTCTAGATATTAGCCCTTTGTCAGATGAGTAGATTGCAAAAATTTTCTCCAATCTGTAGGTTGCCTGTTCACTCTGATGGTAATTTCTTTTGCTGTGCAGAAGCTCTTTAGTTTAATTAGGTCCCATTTGTCAATTTTGGCTTTTGTTGCCATTGCTTTTGGTGTTTTAGACATGAAGTCCTTGCCCATGTCTATGTCCTATATGTCCTGAATGGTATTGCGTAGGTTTTCTTCTAGGGTTTTTATGGTTTTAGGTCTAACATTTAAGTCTCTAATTCATCTTGAATTAATTTTTGTATAAGGTGTAAGGAAGGGATTCAGTTTCAGCTTTCTACTTATGGCTAGTCAGTTTTATCAGCACCATTTGTTAAATAGGGAATCCTTTCCTCATTTCTTGTTTTTTCAAATGAAGACATATTCATGGCCAATAAGCATGTGAAAAAATGCTCAACATTAATAGTTATCAGAAATATTCAAATTAAAAACACAATGAGATTTGACACTAATTTGACACCAATCTGACACAGATCAGGATGGCTAGTATTAAAAAGTCAAAAAATAACAGATGTTGGTGAGCATGCCAGGAAAGGGATAGTTTATACCTGTTGGTAGAAATGCAAATGAGTACAACCTCTATGGAAAACAATATGGAGATTTCTCAAAGAACTAAAAATAGAACTACCATTCAATCCAGCAATTCCTACTACTGAGTATCTACCCAAAGGGAAATAAATCATTATATAAAAAGATGCTTGCAGGCATATGTTCATTGCGGCACTATTCACAATAGCAAAGAGATGGGGTCAACCTAAGTGTTTATCAATGAGTGACTGGATAAAGTAAACATCATATATATATATAGTACATATATGCTATGAAAAGCTACTCAGCCATGAATAAGAATGAAATTACATATTTTTCACCAACATGGATGAAACCAGAGGCCATTATCTCAGATGAAAAAACTCAGAAACAGAAAGTGAAATACTGCATTTTCTCACTCATAAGTGGAAGCTAAAGAATGCATACATATGGGCATAAAGTGTTGAATAATAGACACTGAAGACTCAGAAGAGTGAGAGGGTAAGAATGCGGTAAGGGATGAGAAATTACTTAATAGGTACATGTGGGAGTGACGCAAAAAAACTCAGACTTCACCCCTAGGCAATGTATCCATGCTAAAAAGCTGTACTTCTACCCTATAAATGTACAAATTTTAAAAAAGAAGTCGGTATACATTTATTATGAGTTATTTCTTTTACTGCACAGAGTGGCTAGTTAGGGACCCTAGTCAAAGTTTTGCCTATTGCAAAAATTTCTCTATTCTACCCTCTTTCAGGGCACAGATTGGGCTGTATGCAGCAGTAGTTTCTGTTTTGTTCCCACTGACATTCTCAGTCGATCTGCTCATGAGCTGAACCTAACCTTTTTCTCCATCAGTTTGCCGTAAGAATGCACTCATATGGTCATGGGGATGACCTAGTGGGCAAGCATAAGTGCACACTATTGAAAAATAAAAACAGTACCCATCTGTTTGTATAACTTACTTGTGCCCTCGAAGCCTCCTTATGCTGAATCTCAAGTATATATTTTCATCTTAATATGGAATGTTGATGACTTCACCTAACATTATGGTTTGGTGATCTAAAAGAACTCAACCTGTGATGTTCAGTTCTGACTGTGTAGTCACTTGGCGTTCCATGGTCAGGTGTATTTGAATGGTGTGTAATAATCTCCTGCTGATAGCTTGGTATTGTTTCATCACTCATGGGGTTTATGTTGTGTTTCTCCTAATTAGGATTGCGTTAACTCAACTTCATACCTTTTCTCACCACAGATGTTGTTAGGGCCATAGTGTCTGCCATGTCATATAGCCCAGATGGCAAAGCTACTCTATTACAGACTGTACCTGCTGTTGAGCCTTTTCATTTTTTGCACACCATTTCAAAAATGGAAAAATTCATATCCCTATGTAAATATATTTGAGCAGTATTCCCAGATGTGACCTGTTCTCTCTTCAGAACCTTAAGAAACCTAGTGACTGTAGTATATGGCAAGAGAGAAAATGTCCTATATGTAATAATTTAATTCATCAGAATATATCTTCTTTTTCTAGGTACCAGACCAGTGAAATAAAAAGGAATGCGAAAAGACTACCACTCCTGCATATTTTAAATTGATAAGGTTAATAATTGCCTTGTCTCAGGTTGTGATACTGTTTATGATTTACTAGCTTCATCATGGAAATATTTCTGTAGTTAGGAGATTTTTAGATGTTTGTATTTTGAATGCAGAGATTAATATAGGGGCTATACAGAACTGAGAATAAGTAAGCAACTGTCAGGCAAACTTCATTTTTCATGTTAAAGAATTTAGCTATTCTTCTAAAGCAATTTGAACTCACTTAAATGTTTTCAGCAGTAAAATTAAAAATATGTTTTTGTAATTGATAATTTCAATTACTCTTTCTTAAAGCAATTATTAACTGCCCTTTAATAATTAAAAATAGTGAAAGTGGATCAAAAATTCTAAAACTAAATTAATGAAAATTCTTAACACAATAACTAATTTAAAGATAAATTTTTCTTTGAAAACACATATATTGTTTACTTTTTATTTTTGGTTTCACATCTTTACTTTTATCTTCTTACTGTTCTTCATTTTTTGTCTTTGTCTAACAAATCATAATGGGAAAATAATTGTTTATCCCTCAAAAGCTGAAATTATACCGGTTTACCTTTAATGAAAATGATAGACAATTCTTCAGTTTAAGAGAATCTGAAATTTGCTGGCTGTTGAAACCATGGTATTTCACACTGAAAACTCTTCCATGAATACAAATAAAAAATACATACTGAGATTTAATATGAACGAATTTGCAAATTTAATACAATATTGAAAATTCCATACAAATACATTTTATAGATAAATCAATTTTTATGAAATTTGTTGAACTGTATTATATGTGCTTCCTAGGCTTAGGAGGGATTTTTAATGTTTTTTTTTTAAATGCTTAAAATAAATAGCATAGTAAAACACTAGGTCTTGCGTTAGTCAGAATGGATAAGTCTATTTTTGAAATTTGTATTTGATAAACTATAATTTTTCATCCACTCTTTTTCCTCCAGACATACTGCCCAAATGTTTTTCACTGCTTAATATTAAACAAATTATTTTAATAACATTATTTTGACTGTGGTATTGCCTTTGTACATATTATATTTATTTTACAGGTTCTTTAGGTCATTTACATATCCCAAAATGACATGCAATGTTTTATTTTACATGAGTGGAAAATAATTCTCTGACAGTTTATTTTACTATGTTTCTACTTGGAAGACAGATTGATACAGTAAATAATGCAATTTCAGTATATTTTTTTAAATACTATGTTTAAAGACATTGAGTGCTGGCACTTTTCTTCTAAATAATAAATAGCCTTGATAATTAATTATGAGGGTGCTTATACATTATTTCCAGCATGCAAAGTCCATGATCGCATTCTTAATTCACAAAGGAGGAGGTAATGTTGTTATAACTAAAATATATATAATTCTGATTCTAACTATTCAACGAAATGGTAAAGGAATCAATATTCACATTATCCCTAGATATTGAGAAAAAAGAAATACACCCATTTTAAAATATAGGAAAAACCTAAGTAATGTGCAAATAATGTGGGATAGATAATTATAAACACAATGTATACAAATTGAAAAACTAAAACCTAAAAATGCACAATGCTCTCAATTGTTCACATCATAGAGTTTATTTAAAAAATCTACTTCTAGGGTGGTTGTGGTGGCTCATGCATTTAATCCTGACATTTTAAGGGCCAAGGCAGACAAATTGCTTGAGCCCATGAGTTCCAGACTGGACTGGGCAACATGAGGAAAGCTTGTCCTGACATAAATACAAAAAATTATCTGGGCATAGTAATGCGGGCCTGTAGCACCATCTTCTGCTACTCAGGAGGCTGATGTGGGAGATGGAGGTTGAAGTAAGCCAGGATGGCACCACTGCACTCTAGCCTGGGTAACATAAGTGAGTCCCCATCTAAAAAAAAAAAAAAAAAAAAAAAAAAAAAAAATCTACTTGCTAGAGTAAAATAATTTTCTATAAATCCGTACTTGAATTTTTTAAGTTTTGAATAAAAGAAAACAAAAAGTTCTAATTAGAGTGAAAAGATCTAATACACCTATAGAAAAAAATAATTTTAGAATTAAAAACACTTCCCCTGAAAAAGTGTGTGCTCTGCAGTCTGTACGTTGAGTATGTAAAGGTTTAACTAATTTGGGGTTTTTTTAGTGGTTGTTGTTCTTATAGTGTTGCTCTTGTTACCATTTTCTATTTTAATTATGATCACCAAGAAGTCACAGAAGCATTTCCAATGCACAAAAAAGGGAGAAGAGATTTCTTCTATTCATTAGTAGAAATATGTTTGTGGAATTGATGCTATAGGAGGAAATTGTTTGCTTTCCCCAAAATTGCAGATATTTATATTAGACATAACATAATTTTAGCCTTAATAAAAGCATGAAGAAGCTAGGAAGAAGAGGCTGAGTATGGATATCGACTTCTTCTACCAAATGTATTTATTTTTCCTTTACAAGGTCTCACTCTGTCACTCAGTCTGGAGTGCAGTGGTGTGATCATGGCTCACTGCAGTCTGAACCTTCTGGATTCAAGCGATCCTCCCATCTTAGCCTTCCGATTAGCTAGGACTACATGCATCTGCCATAATGCTCGAGTAATTTTTTAAATTTTTGTATAGATGAGATCTCACTCTGTTACCCAGGCTGGTCCTGAACTCCTGAGTTCAAGTGATTCTTCCACCTCGGCCTCCCAAAGTGCTGAAATTATAGCCATGAGCCACTGTGCCCAACCTCCAAGGTAGATTTCTTATTTTCATGCTGTAATTTAAAAATGTGGTCTTCTTGTAGTAGTATATTTATGGATATAGAATTTTTCCAGTGCTTTTTGTTTGTTTGCTCATGTTGTCTAGGTAATTTTCACTATTTAAACAAATGAATAAAATTCACATATAATAAATTAATATTTATATATTAATACATTTATATTAAAATTTTTCTAATAATTTGAATTTTCTGCTATATTATACTTTGATTATTAAAAACATGGCATTTTTATTATTTTCTCAATTTCTAGGCAAGGTTAACCAAAAGAAGATGGGAAATAAAGGGTTTAACAGTAAAATCATTGTAGCTGAGGCAGGGAAAACAATCACTGTACAAGTACAAAATAAAATACTTTTAATAACTATTATTTTCTGTGCAATCATACATCAAGATATTGATTGATTATGTCAATTGGTTTTCCATATACTTACAAATAATTTGAATTGTTAATTTTATTTTAGAATATACTGACTTTTTCCCAATTAGTTTCAATTTGTGCAAACAGAGGTTATGTAACAAAGAGAAGGGCCTCTGTACTTAATATCCAGTTTAAAGAACTTCTTTAATCCCAATATTGTTCTCCAGGTGTCAGTGATATGGAAGAGGGCCAGGGAAGTGCTGGGTAGAGAAGGGCAGGTCCCTGGTGAGGACTCCATGCCCGGGCCTTGCCCATGGACCTAGGTGAGGACAGGTTCTCCTGCCTTCATGCCCAAATATTGCATTTTCCAAGACCAACCTGGCCCACCATGCCCCAATCTTGTGCCTTTAAAAACACTGAGACCCTAGTTGGCAGAGACACAAGGAGTTGGATGTTGAGAGGATGTTGAGGGGAGCATGCTGGTAGAAGAGCACACCGGACAGATGCCAGCACGGTGGCAGGCCATCCACCTGTGGACTCACAGAGTTTGGCCAGAGAGGTAGGAGGAGAGCCCGGGTGGCTGAGCAGCTTGACTCCAGGGGAAAACCATCTCCTTCTGACTCCCCCATCTGCTGAGAGCTACTTCCACTCAGTAAAACCTTGCACTCTTTCTCCAATCCCACATGTGATCTGATTCTTCTGGTACACCAAGGCAAGAACCCGGGATACACAAAGCCCTCTGTCCTTGTGACAAGGTAGAGGGTCTAATTGAGCTGGTTAACACAAGCTGCCCATAGATGGCAAAACTAAAAAAGCACATGGTAGTACACAGCCACTGGAGCTCCAGAAACTGTAAACATCCACTCCCAGATGCCGCTGCGGGGTCGCAGCCCCACAATCTGCCTGTCTGTACGCTCCCCTAGAGGTCTGAGCAGTGGGGCACTGAAGAAGCGAACCACTTCCCCTGTTGCACGCCCTGAGGAGGGACAAGGGAACCTTTCCCGTTTCATCAGCAGGACATGATCTTTTATGGAAGCTGTAGGAGACAATACATTTTCTTGTCCTTTCCAGTTTCTAGAGGTCACTCAGATTCCTTGACTTGTGATACCGTCCCTTTATCTTCAAAGCCAGACACATTGCATCTCTCACCCTTCTGTGGTCACATTTCCCCTCGCATTACAACAAGGAAATATTCTTAGCTTTTAAGGATACATGTGATTAGATTGCATGTTCAGAAAATTCTGGCTGTTCTCTCCATCTCCTGGCCCTTAACCCCAATCATCTACAATGTTCCTTTTGCATGTAACATATCACATTCAACGTGAAAATTCACAGGTTTCAGGGATTAGGGCATGGAAATCTTTTGGGAGCCTTTCTTCTGCATATCACAATTCACATGAAAATCATTGAGGCTGTTGATTTTTTAGTTTCTTTTATTGTCTAATGCCAGAGTGGTAAATTACAACAAACACTATCCTATTTATATAAGAATAAATATTCAGAAATATTATGTCTAGATTACAAAATATACTGTCCACAGTGCTATTGAGTGATTCTGTAATTTTGCATACATATCTTAGCTCCTTGAGACTTGTATTCCCTACTGAAGAAAAAATGTATTACAAGTTCATTACCAGAGTGTACAATTAAAAAAAAAATAAACTTGGATGTTTATTCTAATATTAAGATACAGTATTATGATTTATTTTGCATTTTACGTGTATCTGCGTACCTATGGACATTGAGAGAAGATAGAGTTTTACTTTATTTCTAATTATCTGTTGTTTATTTCTGATTTTGACAGCTGTGTTGTGTACTTTAGAAGCTATGAAGGGTTTAATATACAGCATTTTCTCCTTAGTTATTTTTAAGAAAAGAGAGTTATAGCATCGTAAGTTCTTGTTGTGATTTCACTGTGTTCCCACCCAAATCTCATCTTAAATTGTAGCTCCCATAATTCCCACGTGTTGTGGGAGGGACCTGGTGGGAGATAATTGAATCATGGGGATGGTTTCCCCCATACTATTCTCATGGTGCTGAGTAAATCTCACGAGGTCTGATGATTTTATAAAGGGTTTCCCCTGTCGTTGACTCTCAGGCTCTCATTTGTCTCTTGCCTGCTGCTACGTAAGAAGTGCCTTTCACCTTCCATCATGACTGTAAGGCCTCGCCAACCATGTGGAACTGTGTTTATTAAATTTGTTTTTCTTTATAAATTACCCAGTCTTGGGTATGTCTTTATCAACAGCAGTAAAACAGACTAATACAGACCTGAAAGTGATTAAAAATGCAAGAATGCAAGGATTGGCTATTCTAAAATACTAGATTTATATAATTTAAACAAAAAGGAAAAATTATTTAATGAAAAACAGGATACAAATTTCATATCCTACAGTTTTATTTTACAGGATTACTCTGATAGGTGATTAGAATAGTTACAAATATCCAGTAAATCAAGGTCATTCTCTGCATTATAATTATTAAGTTAAAGGTAAAGAAATGATTTTTCAGATTCATGACAATATTAGTTGTTGATTTTTATAGTCTAAGATTTATGACCTTAAAACTGTATTCCATAATTGCCTTACAAAAAATTCACTATCAAGTCTTAATTTTGATTACCAGGTAAGTGCTTGCATATGCTCTTTCAATAACCAAACCTAAGTTAAACCACTACTAATGATGATGAGTACAGAAAATCCACATACCTTATGATGGTACTTAATAATTCTAAGTGCTTCAGAGACCTCTGATCTTCTAAAACGTAACATATAAATAATACAAGACATGAAGATAAGGCCAAACTGATGTTTATTAAATCTGTTTTTCTTTATAAATTACCCAGTCTTGGGTATATCTTTATTAGCAGCATTAAAACAGACTAATACAGACCTGAACGTGATTAAAAATGCAAGAATGCATTTACAAAAATGCATATATAAATCTAATTCTAATTTTAAAGGATGGACAATTGAGTGAACTAGTTAAGAAATGTTATGTTTCAATATGTGGAGTTGGAAAAAGTCTGAATATTTTCTGAATATTCAGTATTTCTGAGTGTTACATGCAACATGTATTTTAGTTTTTTTTTTTTTTTAATTTAAAGACTATATTACTGTGATATTTTGTTTTTGTTTTTGTTTTTTTCTTTCCTTAGCCTTGACCTGATACTTTAGTCAGTTTAAACTTTAAACACCAGTCAGGACTGGTGCAGTGACTCATACCTAACCTCAGCACTTTGGGAGGGGATTGTTTGAGCCCAGGAGTTCGAGACAAGCCTGGGCAACATGAGGAAACCCCATCTTTACAAAACATACAAAAATTAGCCAGGCATAGGTGGCACACACCTGTAATCCCAGCTACTCCAAGAGGCTGAGGTGGGAGAATTGCTTGATCCTGGGAGGTCAAGTGTTCAGTGAGCTGTGATCGCACCACTGCACTCCAGCCTGGGTGACAGTGTCTTAAAACGATACAAAAAAGGAATCCTAAGCATCAGAAATGGAAATTAGAAAGGTTTTATAATTTACTATTGATCTTTAGATAAAACAAAAACAAAAACAAAAATTGAAAGCCCAGGACCACCAGAAGGAAACAAAAAGATGATTCTTTTCCACAGCTACATTTCCGATCTGGGTGTTGGCATTGGTAAGTAGAATATAATAGTATATACACTTAATTGAAATTTGTATGATGTTCATATTTTGAATTATATTTCGTTAACTTACAAATTTAGCATATATTAAAATGTCCTATTTTATTTACAGTTATCTAAAATGCTGTTATAAGTATTTCCAAAAACAAATAGTGTGTTTATTCAAAAATGCTTTATTATCTACTAACAACTGTGATTTGAATACCACTACTTACTAACGGTATGCTGCAAACAAGTTATCTTGCTTCCTTGAGCCTCAGATGCTCATCTTCAAAACTGAAGACACTTTTGAGGAGAAAGTGTGGAAGGACAATCACATCTACAAAATAGTCAAAAATGTTTGCTACTTTTGTACTTAAAATTTAGTACAGGCTCCATTAAATTTTTTTGTCAACATTTTTCAAATTTGAGTTAAAAAATTTATATATATAGAAAAGATAAATTCTCAAACCATATAGAGCAGTTTGTATTTAATTTTTTAAAGTATCTTCTCCAGTAGCCGTAATTAGGTTCCCTAAATTCAGCCCCACTCTAAAAATAACTAAAAATAATTATATATATTTAGTAAGAATAAAATAAAGTGGACTTTCAAGTTTTCATGAACAGAGTTCATTTTAGCAATGTTTTTAGTCCCCCCCCCCTTGTTTTTTCATTTGGCAATATAACTTGAATATTTCATACAGGAAAAATGTACATTTCATATTTTGTAACTTGTCTATCCTGAAACTTCTAAAACATCCTCTCCAATTCTCTCTTTGAAGTATTGACCATGTTTCCTGTTTCCCTCATAAAATAGAAGTACCAACAGGAGATTTTCCATAAAATGTTACCTACTAACATATTTTCATTGTCTGTATTAATATATTTTACCATCCATCTTACTACTATTCTTTTATTTAACAAATATTTATTGTGTACCTGCTAAACATCTGGCTCCACGTTAGACAAGGACTGTATGCTCAATGAAGAAACAAAATAAAATGAAGCTCCTACACAAATGAGGATTTATATTGTTGAATATTGCATGCTCTTTTCTCACTAAGGTCAACTCTACCACTTGTGCTCTAGGTTGCATCACTTTTTCCTCCTCAAAGAAGTCTCCTATGATGTTATTTCTTCCATTAAAAATATATTTTTATCAAACTACCCATTCCTGTTACACACTCCCCTCCTTATGTTTTTAGTTTTCCTTTACAGGAATGTCCTTTGAAAAAAAAGTAGTGTAATTTATTATCTTCAGTCCCCTCCACCTTCATTCTCTATTGATCCCAGTCCAATCAGGCTTTCACTCATATTGCCCCACCACAAATGATCTTTGCAAATCACAAAAGATCTTCACATAGGTAAATCCAATGGTCATGCCTCTGACTGTGCATTTATTGCCATGTCAGTAGCATTTTCTGTTGTTCATTCTTTCATTTTTTGGAAAACAAAACAGTTAATAGTGAATATTTTTTAGGATATTTTACTCTTCTGCCTTCCTTCTTACCTCATTACAAGATTTTTAATCATAACTTTTGTTTGATTCACCTTATGTATTTTGCCTCTTAAATTTGAAGTACCCTACTTGGTCCTAGTCTCTATCTATAGTCACTCTCTGGGTGATCCCACCAAATCTTTCTTCTTATGATTCCACCCAGAACTCTGTACTGAACTCTAGATTCGGATATTCAACCACATACTTCACATGGCAACATGGAATATTCATCTCAATTTTAGAACATGCACAGTGGAATTTTTGTTCTCTTCCAACCCAACATAATTTTTCCATAGTTTTCTTTATTCCAAGTAATGGACACTGCGTCCTTTCTGTTGTTTAGGTTTAAAACTTTGCTGTCATTCTTGTCTTTTTTTTATTTTCTCTTTTTATTTATTTAATTTTTTTTTTAGACAGAACCTCACTCTCACTCAGGCCGGAGTGCAGTGGCACAAGCTTGACTCACTGCAACTTCCAGTTCCTGGGTTCAAAAGATTCTTGTGCCTCAACCTCCGGAGTGACTGGGACTACAGGCCTGTGCCACCACGCCCAGCTAATTTTGTGGTATTTCTAGTAGAGATGGGATTTCACCATGTTGGCCAGGCTGGTCTCAAACTCCTGACCTCAAGTGATCCACCTGCCTTGGCCTTCTAATTTGTCATTCTTGATCTCTCATTCTTCATGTCTGATTCCAAATTTTCAGAATATGTCCATTATTAATACAGTTTCACCAGCTCGATTATTACTATTCTAATCCATTATATTATATTTAATGTTTCTATTATACAATTAGGGTAAAAGCCAAACCTTTTTAATAGTTGTACCATATAAGGTGGTAGTGTGATTTTGCTATTTTATTTGGAAATTAAGTATGGTTGTAAAAGGTATGGATTAGCCAAGTGGACAAGTAATAGACAGTAGTGATTCTGTAGTGGGTAAATCTGATGAAACTGAGAGTATGACATCCAGAATTTCCTTCCAAATAGTCTCCAGTTACAAATGACCAATAGAGGAATTTCCATTAGATTTGGAAGGTAGAAGTGAAGCAACAACCATCACTTTCTGAAGGACACCTCATTTAGGTATAGTGAATGACAGATGCAAAGGTGTTAAAGAACTTTATTGTCTCCTCCCAGGTTACTTTTTGTTATCTCTGATCAATGTTTCATTCTTTTTCTGGACTACTGGCTCTAAGGAACAACAATCTCTTGGTTCCTATCATGAGCTGTAGAGACAACATTCTATACATCTCTGTTAATTATTTTGCAATTCTACACTGACAGTTGGATATGCCTTGCTTGCCACATTTTCAAACCTGGACTTGTCCACATATTTATAATCTTAACTCAAACTGACTTATCAAAAACCAACTGAAACTTACTTATATTATTTTGAGTTTTCAGTAGTGCTTATTATTATTTTAAATACATATCCTGAAAAATCAATTTAAGTTTTTTCTTCAGCATTTTGCCACATGTAATACTCTTTCCAATGCAAAGGTCCTGTTTATATTTACACAACTTATTGTGTGTGTGTGTGAGAGAGAGAGAGAGAGTGTGTGTGTGTGTGAGAGAGAGACAGAGAGAGAGAGAGATTTGCGTATTGATTTTTAATTTGATTTCTATCTTGTAGTGAATTTTTCTCTGATTTGCTTGTGGCTAACAGGTATAACTTTATTCTTCACAAAGATAACTGTATTTTTAAATTTCTAAAATGTTATTATACTTATTATCCATATCAATGTTACCCATGAATAAATAAATATTTTTTCTTTCTTCTCATAGTGGAGAAAAATTATTAAAACTCAACAGAAATTTCTTTTGAACTCTTTAATGAAATAACCCAACAAAATAATTGTATTATTTTAAAATTATTATTTTAAAATTATTTGAAAATAAGACATTCAAAATGTTTCAATAAGGCCAGACATGGTGGCTGGCACCTGTAATCTCAGGACTTTGGGAAGCTGAGCTAGGAGAATCGCTTGGGACCAAGAATTCAACCCCTGCCTGGGCAATGCAGTGAGATCCTGCCACTATAAAAAAACTAAAAAATGAACCGGGTATTGTGGCGCCTACCTATAATTCCAGCCATTTGGGAGGCTGAGGTGGGAGAATTGCTTGTGCCCAGGAGTTTGACTGTAGCAAGCTATGACGTGCCACTGTACTCCAGTCTGGGGGACAGGAAGACTATGTCTCTAAACATGAACAAACAAAATTTCATATCTCATATTTTTATTTAATGTTTTTAATTATTTTATTTATTTATTTATTTTTTGAAATGGAGTTTGCTCTTGTTGCCCAGACTGGAGAGTGATGGCGTGATCTCCGCTCACTGCAACCTTTGCCTCCGGGATTCAAGCCATTCTCCTCCCTCAGCCTCCCGAGTAGCTGGGATTACAGGCATGCGCCACTGTGCCTGGCTAATTTTGTATTTTTAGTAGAGGCGGGGTTTCTCCATGTTGGTCAGGCTGGTCTCGAATTCCCGACCTCAGGTGATCCGCCTGCCTCGGCCTCCCAAAGTGCTGGGATTACAGGCATGAGGCACGGCGCCCGGCCTTATTTAAGTTTTTAAAAGGTTCTGAGATAAATATATTTCAGGTAACCCCACGATTTTGATCTTTCACATAAAAATATTCTTATAAAATTTTGATGCACATCTATACGGTATTGAATGAAAAAACTGATAAATTAGAATCTCGTGGATCTAATAGGGGAATTCATTTTAGTTGAATAGCTGCAGTCTTTCTATTACAGCTTGGATAGTTTTTAAAAAAAGACTCAGAAATCTGTAGAGTAATGGTAATAAAATAAATTTATTGGTAAATACTTTCAACATATGCTATAAATGATATGCATGTGTATGTGTATGTATTTATAAATATGCACACAAATATATGTATGTAAGTATACATTCACACATACACACTTTTTTTTTTTTTTAATTTGCCAGATCTATCCTAAACCAGCTTCTCCAAATGTATATTTCAGGGAGCAGAAAGACAAATGTAATATCTCAAGCTCTTGTATACAATATTTTCAAGTCCATGGATCATAGTCTTATAATGAAACTAGTGAAAGCCCTCAAAACTTTATGACACAATTTTTTATTGCATTTTATAAAATACTTTTCTGAATTTACAGACTGTGATCATATTTGTTTTCTATTTTAAATCACTTTAATAGTTCCTTAAGCAGTATATAATAACTTTGTGAAATGGAGTTCCTATAGTAATAAAAAGAAAATTCTAGGGCTTTTAAACAATTAATAAAGTTGTAATGGTGAATTTTCAAGCTAACAGTGTTTTTTAGCCTATATTATATCATGCTAACACAAAAGCTTAATTTCAGTATAATTGTTTCATTCATATTAGCACAATGCCACAAAAATAACTACACTATTATTCTAGGAATGCAAAAGAGGCAAGGATATCTCTTAGCCACCATTTCAATAACCACCGTTTTACCAACTATGATAAATCTCTAGAAAATATGAGTCTATCTAGGAAGGTTTTATAAATTTTAAGATGCACTTTAATTGATCAATAAAATATATATATTTTTTTGTTTTTGTCTTAGAATAAACATTTGTAGGAAGATACCTAATATAAAAGAAGGTTACAACTGGCTTAGGTCTACTTCAACACATTATAGTGTTTGAAGCTTAGTGCTTTAAAGAGACAAAGATAAATTCTCCCATTCTTAAGCTACTGAAACTCTCTCATCTTCCAAATAATGCTGTTCATATTTATGGATCACTAACTATGTTAAGTGGTTTTTATTATATAATTAATATTTATAACAATGATATAGGCTATTTTTAATATAAGTATCCATTTTAATATGAGAAATTGAAGGACAGAGATGTCAATAATTTTCTCCAGATCATACATAGCCAAGACAAGATTTCATGCATAGAAAGTTGACAACTATGGTCCCTTGTCCATGAAGCTGAATCACTTACACTGCCAGATAGCTATCCTGGAGTCCATTCTCAAGTGATTGTACTCTTTTAGAAAGATTATAATTCAAACTGTGCCTGCGTTTACTTGACAGCTAATACAGTCTCATATTGGCAGATGACTTTTATGCATCTCTTACATGTCAATTAAACTGCAAACGTCTTCAGGGTGTATGTTCTTTCAATTCAAACAAAATGACCAGAAGAGTGCTTTGTTTTTCTTTGATTTTTTTTTTTTTTAATGTTTGTTGATAGCACATAAGAGGCATGTAAAAGAACTCTCAAAAATTAATGTACAAATTACATGTGCTATAGAGTGATAAGATCTTATAGTAGTTGGTTATCATTAAATAAGACAGATAGCCTGAGACCTTCTCAAAAACCCTGAGCAGCATGTAGTGTCAAGTTATAGAAATGCAACTCAGTGAAATCCTGCACTCCACATATGATTTACTTTGAATAGATAAAATCCTACCTATCATATCGCAGCTCAGATTATTATTTATTAGAATTATGAAACTTTATAACTTAAATTCAAAGAGGACCATGACTATGAATGTCACTAAAGACTTTATCAGAAGTTTCAAGATTCCATAAGTGATAGATCTTTAGCTAGATGATTTTAACTCTTGTTGTTATTAGCTGTGGACAAAATGATACTTTCTTTATGTTCAGAATACACATGTTAATTAATTTAAAAATTTGTCCCCTATGGCAATTATGTAGCATTTGTATTTCATAAAAGTAGTCTAAAGCACTTATTTATTTATTTATTTTATTTTTTATTTCTAGAGACAGCCTTACCCTGTCATCCAGCTGGAGTGCAGTGGCATGATCACCGCTCACTGTAGCCTCAAACTCCTGAGCTCAAGCCACCCTCCCTAAAGTTCTTCTTTAAAATAAGCAGCTTCACCCTTTAGCTGGAGCTGCAAGGAAAGAAAATTAAAAATAAATAAAATAAGCTGTTTCTTTGTTGAGTCTCAAAGACTCATCACATAGGGTTTACTTGGTTGCTTTCTACATTCTAGAGAAATTACTGAATAAATAATTTCCTACCGGGGGTTGAAAATTAAAGGTGTAAAATGAAGAGAAATAGTGTTTGAGTATGAAAACAAGGAGAAAAAAGTGTAGGGAAACATTGATTCCACTGTATCCTTGGATTAAAAAAATACGACACAAAAACCAAACTTACCTGTACTTTTCTACTTCTTTTCCATCAATATTCGCAGAATAAATGTGTATCAATCACTTTAAGCTGCTGATAAAAATGGATGTATGCTATGATCACATCCTCATTGTGTCCAGCAAACTTCTTTCCCTAAGTTTTTCTAATAAAGAACATTTTGATTCTATCTTTTTATTTTGACATTGGTCAATTGTTATGGTTTATTCAATCTTGCTGAATTTTAGTTATTCTTACCAAGGCAAGAGTGACTACACTGGAAGAGATGGTGGTTATGATCATTCAGTTTTTTTTTTTTTTTCTTTTTTCAAGAGTATATAGTTCACAAGCAAACAAGTGGTTTAGATTAGGTCATGGAAGTGGTGTTCCTGTCTGCTTCAGGGAAACTACAGCTTTTATTTCAGGCAGTTACTTATTCATTTATTTATTGCTTCATTCAAAATTGATTCAATGCCTACTGGGGACAGTACAGAATAATGTAAAGTCCTTGTATTTTAGAGTGCAGACAGAACTTGACTAAAATCCTGCTACTAACTAGCTACCCAACTTCATAAATGCCACATAAACATTCTCATTTTCGTTCCTCATCCTGTAGAAATGACTTCAATTGACAGACGTCAACTTCATTTATTTTTCTCCAGCATCCAATGAGAAAAGCGTGGATGAATAAACATGAAACATTTGAAGTGACGCACACTAATACACAATGCACACCAATTATAGGGTCACGTCTAAATTGTTGCAGCAGTAAATTGTTGCTTGTGTGTGTGTGTGTGTGTTTGCTTGACACCTTTATTTATTGACGAAGTTGATTGCATCATTATTTTCTCCTAGAGAATCATGTCTTCCTCACTTTTAGGTCATGTGCTTTGGCTTATGTTCCAACTCTAGCTTAGATTATATGTCCCTAAGGCTGGTCAACAAGCTCCCCAAATTTCTGTTTTGGATCCCCTCTTCTCTAAACAGTGAAGCCTGGGTTTCATGGAGAAATTTTCATGAGCCATACCAGTCTTACTGATCCAGAAGAGGAGCCTGATCCAAGTGTAATGTCCTGTCAATTAATGCTGTGTCAATAAATTTAAAAAGAAATAAGATACACATGTCATCCTCACCCTTCTATGAAACTGCCCCAGCAGAAGATATATTAATAATTTTCCTTCAAATATTTTGAATTTCGTTTTCTGGCCATTTGATATAGTTTGGACATTTGTCCCTTCCAAAGCTTATGTTGAAATTGATCTCCAATGTTGGGGGTGAGCCTAGTGGGCGGTGTTTGGCTCACGAGAGCAGGTGTCTCATGAACAGCTTCATGCCATCCTAGGGATAATGAGTGAATTCTCACTATATCAATTCCCATGAGATCTGATTGCGAAAAAGAGGCTGATACTTTCCCTCTCCTTTTGTTCCTCTCACCATGTGATGCCTGCATCCCTTCCCTTTCTACCAGGAATGGAAGTTTCCTGAGCCCTTGCCAGAAACAAATGCTGGTGCCATGCTTCTCTTGAAAAGTCTACAGAACAATGAGCCTAATAAGCCTATTTTTAAAATAAATTATCCAGCCTCATGTATTCCTTTATAGCAATGGAAAACAGACTAAAGCACTATTGTAATCAAAGTCATCCTGAATTACGTAGAAAAAAATCTGCAGAACTAATTTAGATTTTCTTATATTTTTAAAAGAAAAATTGGTTGAGTTTACATACTGCATTCCAAATATATACATTACTATTATACTTCAATAAATAAAAATATTTTTACATTGCTAGATACTTGCATTACGTGTTGATTGGACGTAGTATGTAGTAGATCCTATCCTACATGACATCAAGTAAAATTTCCTTGAATTTGTCAGATTACAATTATATTTGTTGCCTTGTTACTCATGTATACTTTATTACAATTTTATTCTTAGTAATTTCTCCAAAACATTTTTGTCATTTGATGTATCTCCCAACCAACCTACCAAATACCACTTTCCCATCAATAATTTTTAGTGAGTAGAGAAAAATTAACTTAGATATTATTCTAGAGTTTTGTATTTATTAATAGAACTCTGTTTTACAACTGTCCTGTTTAATATAAACAGACTGTTGATTGTGTTCTGTTAAAAGATAACTCTTTGCACTGTTGATGAATTATCACTAATCGAGAACAACAAAAAAGGGGGAACCCTCTCTATATACACACCTAGGTCCCTTTAAAACTAACAAAAGAAAGAAAAGAAAAAAAATCACTTGTAGTTGTCACTATCAAACATTCATGGTTCCCTTCATAACTAGTCTTTTGTATTGCTTCAATTATGTCCCTTACTAGTGGTGACAGCCCACCTACAATTGAGCATTTCTGTGAAAATTTTATCTTTACTTCTGAATATGGAAACCAAATAGGCTACTGTTAGATTTCCTTAGATCTGAGTATTTCAGAATATAATGTATGTGTAACAATAACATTTTTTTTCCAAATCCGCAGTACATAACATTTTGTAGAAGTACATATTGTGCTATGCTAGTTGCTTTTTAAAGGTAGTAACATTTTCAAATTATTTAGGTATTGAAGAGTAAGATATTTCTCAACCAACTCTACTAGAACATTCAGTGAACTTTTCTCCCAGTGTTAAAATGTTAACATATTTTCACATTTTATCTCAAAAATTATTTTTAAATGGCTGTATTTTTTCTATGTAAGATTAGAGTTCGGGCAGTTTTATACAATTCTTGAGGTTGCATTTTGCTATATTTAATAAAAGTGTTTTTATGAACTAAGTCTTATTGATCCTATATATTATACATAAAATCTTAATTATTTGCTTGCAATTTCTCTTTATAATCTTTTCAGATTATACTCAGTTATAAAATAGAAGTGTAACATTTTTAAAATATTTTATAAGTGTTTAACTTGTGTTTGTGACTATTGCCAGGCTTTTTTCAGCTGGTCACCAGATCTTGGGACTCATCATCATATCTGTCACCATTTGCTGACATAAAATAGAATCAAAGTAATTGTGTTACCTGCCCAAGGTCACGTAACTTGTGTAACTGGAATTCTTAACAATAAACAAGTTGTGGTCTATAATTTTAATACAACTGCATACTTTGAAAGCCATTCTGCCTTTAAAGCCACTCAATAAATTAGCTTGCCTTAGTAACAGGCTATTGGATATTTCCACTGCGTTTCTGGTCACTCGTAGGCACTACAATATTACTTCAGTAACTATAAAGTCCAGTCGTATACAACATTCAAACTTTGGAACTTGGTTTAGAATTGATACTGCACTCCTATCTAAGCATGGGTATAAGCTGATTTTTCTTTCATTTTCTGCTTAGTGTTTCATATTTCTCTAGCTCATAGACTCTTGAGTTCTTACCTTTTCACTGTTGGAGCAAAAAGGGAAGAGAAGAATAACGTTTAACAAAGTTCTTTTTTTTGCCTGGTAATGCCCACATCTGATATTTAACTATCCTGACTTGACAGGAATTTAGGCTTATTCCTTCTTTCACAAATCACTCATGGAGTTTGCAGGATCTCCCTCCACTTCCTCCCTCCCTAGCTGGGAACTCTCATCAACAGAACCCTTGTAGTGGTGAAACAGTATCATTGCATTTTGTCTTACTCCTCTGCTCAGCCTTGAGAAACCTGTCTTTGAGCATAGCATATGCAAGTGACCAGTATTAGATTCACCAAAAACAAGTATGCATTCGTTTCACCACAAAAATCTGGGAGTGTAGCTGCATTCTAAATATCAACCTTCTATTCTAACGTCCTATGCTGATTCTTCCAACTTCTCTTTACAGATAACACAGACGTGACACAGAGTTTGACCTCCTAGATTTCTCCAAATTTCATGGGACACATATTAAATTATTAGCACTATTTTAAAAATATCTCTCTGACTTCAAATAATAAACAACTATTTTACTTTTTTTCTTTGGGATAGGTGAAGGGATGTATTGCAGTCAGAAAGCTTCCTGCTAGCATCATTCACTGAATGAAAGATTTCTCTAATCTCAAACCTGACTCTTAATCTCTCAAGACGTGAAGTTTTTAAGAATCCTAATACTGTTTTATTTATGTCTTTTTTCAAGTCTTACTATATATTCTGCATTACAACTCATTTTTGGTACACATTACCATAAATGTCAGATTTTAAATGTCTATTACAGCAAATAAATGGCAAATGACATTTAAACTGATTCTCAGTATTGAACCCTCCCACTATGTATTTATAACAGTCATTTATCTCCAGAATTCTATGGGTATGTCAAAATGACACCAAAGTAATATTAGAATAATAAGTGTTATTTATATCCCTTTGAATATGGCTCTTAGCCTATAAAGCCTGTGGGAAAAGGGGGCATTCAGGAGGTATCATTTTTTGCCAGTCTCTCCCTAGTTTACATCCTCATACACAGAAACAAAACAAAACAGAACTTCACAATTTTTACTTATATTAGGTAAATTTTAAGGAACTATATTTCTTCCCATTAACTCTTTCAGTAAATATACATTGATCACTAAAAACGTATTTGCTCTCTGAGGCGTTATTGTGATGAAATAATAGTTTACTTTTAGGTCCTGACCTAGACGAAGTTACAATTCAGTTGGATACCTACCTTTTTGTTGAACTATTCACAGAATAAAACTAATGTTGGTATACTATTGATGAGAATAATATCAAAACAACAAAACTATGTTTCATACATTAATAAATTAAATATAGTTGACTCTTCTGCTTATAAACCTACAGCTTTGTGTTTCAAAGTCCTTGATCTTGTAACTGTTTTTAAGAAAAGCTAGGTTTTGATGATTTGATAAAACCAACTTTCATGATACCTTATTTATCTAACATCTAAGCAATTAGAACGGTCACTAGCTAATCAAACTCCTTTTTTCTTTGTGCCTCTTCTGTAAACTATATTTAGTCAGAGGGAAGGAATAAAATACCATGATAAATATGTACTATTAAAGGGATAGACACCATAAGACAGAAAGATATATGGCAATATGAATGAGGAAGGAGACGGTGACAAAAGAAATAAATGACACATGTAGCTTAGACACCTGAGTAGAGACAGTTTCTATGAAGATGAAAGACAGGAAAATTAAAACTAGAAGAGAAAGGAAAAAAAAAAGATTACTAGAAAATGATATAGACCTCCTAGGCATGGTTTCAAAAGCTCACTGAGATAAGAAAAAGGCTTTAAAAGGATAGATAATTAATCATTGGGATTTCAATTAGCTAATATTGACTGGGATGGCAATTATGGCATTGATAAGAAAGGGCTTCTTTTCCTGGAGGTAACACAGGCTGTTTCCTGACATATAAAGTGAACAATCCACAAGAAGCCTAGGCTATTATACACTTCATCCTAATGTGGCTGGGAAATGAGACAAGGATGAAAAATAAGATAGTGGTAGAGAGTCATCTAAAGTCTAGTGATCACAATGTCATCAGAATGTCAATGCCCTTGAGGTTGTATGTGACAGAACAGAACAAAAGCATAGGCTTGGGTAAATAAATACAATAGGCCATTAGGATATGTGTACTAAGTTTTTTGAAAGTTGATTAAAATCAATTTCAGCTTCAGTAAATTTATGGAAAAAGATAATTTTAATAGCATATAGAACACTGACTTTCTTATTATAGAAAGCCCTTTTCTTGTTCTGAAAGTAAATGTAGTAGTCCTATTTTCTATATTTTTTGAGGATTTGGGGGAAACAAAGCAGCCCCAATATTTTTCCTTAAGGGACTAGCCTATCAGGATGTCTATTTCAGCTTCCTGCTGGTTGATGTGTTTGAATTGCTTTAAAGTTGCTCTTTATATATTACCTGAAAGTACTAGGGTACAAGTCTAATAACATATGTGATTAATAAAAACAGAGAGGTATATTAAGGAAAGAGGCTAATGATATTATATTAATGCTTTGCCATTTTCAAAAGCAAAGCAGCTTCAAATGTATTTTAATTTCAAAGAAAAAACGTAAAAACAACTGGAAACTTTAAGTTGTGAACATAAACTTTTCCAACCATCTCTTCTGAGGAACAAAACAGTGCTCCATTGAAATGAATTCAAAAATAGAAATTTAGAATTCACTTTTTCATGTTTGAAATTGGATAAAATAAAAAGAATATGTGCTGGTAATTGTATCCCAAATTTAACATACCATGTATGATGTCAATATATTTAACATATAATAAATAATCTATAATACATGCATAATTTAGGCTCTATGGTAGAATAATGCTTAAACACATAACACACAATTATTTTTTGCGTTATCTTTAAACAATACATTCAATACGTTTATCAATCAGGGCCCCATTAGAAAACAGATGGTGCACTCAAATTACTATATTTTAAGGATTTAGTACAGTAAAGGTTAGCAGTACAGTGAAGTTATTACCATCCCTATATCCTAAGAGACCAGGGGAAGGAGAAGTTATACGTATATGGAATAAACATCATAAGTGATCCTTTTGGAGGGACCTAGCCAGCCAGAGATGAAAGGAGCCAAGGAAACAAATACTCTGACCTTACTCACTTCTCTTATTCTGAACATCTGCTTGGTTCCTATTGCTATAATTCATCAGAAAGCAGGAGTGCTCAGGAGCCATTGTTGTAGTACATAGTATATATGTGTCACCTATGACATAGAACAGTGATATCCTTTAAAAATATGTGCCCCCCCCCCAATCTCATATCAAACTGTTATCCCAAGTATTGGAGAAGGGATCTGGCGGGAGGTGACTGGATCATATGGATGGAATTTCTTCTTGCTGTTCTCATGCTATTGAGTGAGTTCTCACAGATCTGGTTGTTTAAAAGTGTGTAGCACCTCCCCCTTCACTCTCTCTCTCCTGCTGTGCCATGTGAGGACATTGCCTGCTTCGCTTTCACCTTCTACCATGACTGTAAGTTTCCTGAGGCTTCCCCAGCCATGTTTCCTGTTCAGTCTGAAGAACTGTGAGTAGATTAAGCCTATTTTTTCATAAATTATCCAGTCTCAGGTAGTTTTTTATAGCAACGAGAGAATGGAGAGAATGGATTAATACAAGCAGGATGAGTCAGAGTAGATAGGAATCTGTAGGAGCAAATAAAAGGCATTCAACCCAATGTGCAAAATCATGCAGTAAAGGCATACTCAGGTATAAATTCTTAATGTTTTACTTTATTTATTGAGACAATTGTGGGATTTGAATACGTATTGTTTTATAATTTTCTGGCTCTAATTTTGACTGTTGTTATTCACACACACACCCCCACACACACACACACATATACATAGCATGTGACCAATCATATTTTCAGAAAAGAGAGAAAAACAAAAAAAAATTATTTATTAAAATCTGTATCTTTTTCAGTCACAGTAGCACGTTGTACAGCCTTGAAATTTTAAAAAGTTGTGTAAAGATAAACTGGATTTAAATTTTTGTCAGCTGCTAGATGTGAATTTTATACAAATTTACTGTAAACCAAGTTATCAATTTCTATCTCAAAGACTTGTTAGTATAACTGAGTACTCTATTTTTTAAGAAAATATTTTAATTTTTTTCTCTCTTCTTTTCTCTTTACTCCTTCTCCCCACTTCCTACTTAGCTCTTTAGAAATGCAATTATGTATAGCCTTTTACCTCCTCTTCCCCAGGCACTCCCTACAGGGCAATTTCATCTATGTGCTTAGCACCTCCAGAGCTAAACTCTTACCCACCAGAAGGTTGCCTTGAGAGGTAACAGTGAATTTACAACCCAAAGTATGCCCGGCTACAATTTTTGACCACTTTTAAAACCTGATTTTGCCCATGAAGACACTGACCCAACTGTCAAGTAGGTAAGGCACCCAAGCTCGTACGAGGACACTTCACTTGCACATTTTGTCCCCTGACTTTTAAAAGTGCCTGCTTTCTACTTCAAAAGTAAAATGGTACCCTTAACGCAGAAAGCCTGCACTTCTTCCCCTAGGCCAGCTTTAGAATAAAAAGTCATTTTCTTTATACCAGACCTTGCTCTTGTCAATTGAACTCTGCAAGTGGTGAATGACTGAACCTGCCTTTTGGCTACATTAAAAAGAGCTGATGAGAAAATATATTTATACTCATTTTCTCAATATTTGTCTTGAGGCCACTGACACTACCTTAGAGAGAAGAAACTCTTCATCTTTCATGCATGAATTATATGTGAAAATGACCCCTTTTTAGGAACAGTGCATTAACCCATGTTACTTACAGTCTGAAGTACTTGTCTCATCTGTGTCAACTTCAATCACCATTTCAACAAGCCCTGAGGAAAGATGTTTGACCTAAAAGTTGATGGTTATCCCTGTAATATATGAAAATCAGTTTTCTTGGGTTTGGTCTTAGTTGCAATTGTTAGTAGAACATTAAACCACTCCCTGGGATTGTATGACTACCTAGTACATTAGCTATCACAACAATTCTAGGAACTGATTTACATTATCCCCAGATACTTATAAAAGGTCAGAAAATGTTCCAGGGTCAGGCAGGTGGTACATCAGATTTGCCTGATAAACAAACCTGGGTCCTCTCTATTTGATCATGCTATTAGATTTTTTAAAGTAACTAAATAAAAGCAAAAACAAAAACAAAACCCCAAGCATCATAATGAAATAGTACTTCTAACACAAACTTGAGGTTTTAATACAATCATCTTATTTACAAATGCCCTACTCAACTCAGTAACATAGGATATAAAATATTACATACAATATTAAAGTTAGCATGGCAAATAAATGACATGATTGTTTTTTAAATTTTAATTAACATAAGCAAATAACTATACTAACATTCTACACCTATGCTTGAAACATTGCTATTTATCAGTTGTCAAGTATTCAAGAATAAATTATCAATTAACTTACTTATAGTACTACTGATAAGAATATCTGATAGAGATTGACATTTTATTTGGTCTGGAGCCTATACCAGATGATTATAGCCATCCTTTCCTTTAATATACATGAAAGCAATGAAACTTAGATATTATCATTCTCACTCTGCATACATGAAAACTGAATCATAAAGAGATTAAGTACATCCTCCTGATAGCCCAGTTGGAAAGAGGGAGTTGAGATCTAAACATAGGCTCTCGGACTCTCAATCTCTTACTTTTTACCGCACACCATCATGGTGTAAAACCATTTACTTTCTTGGTTTTATCATTGTGTTCCATTGCTCTACTTTTGTTGAGGTCCTTATTGTTTTTGTGATTTTTTTTTTTTTTTTTTTTTTAATGTTTTGGCAGTCTCCCTCATAATGACTGTTTTCACTACCAAGGCAATTCTGCCAAGAGATTCCTCCATTATTCCCCAATATTCCCCTGAAGTTGATGTTTGAGGGGACATTAAACCTTCTGGATTTGGTTGTAGAATAGTCACCGGTAAGTGACCACAGGCACGTTTTGTACTACTCTCCTCCCTTGACTTTTATTATTCTCCTCTTTTGTAAAAATATAATTAATTAGTATTAATTATTTGACTCATTTTCAGGAGTTAAATTACTTTCGTTACACTCAAATGCCTTTATTTCTTCTTTTCTCTATTGACTATCTCCCTTAATGGATTAGAAAATCATTTCAGTTCAAATCGCAGTCTGTTATTTACCAGATGTATGAACTTTTTTGATGCTATTTTTTTCTGTGTCTGAGTTTTTCCATGGAAGACAAAACAAAACAATAATGCCTACTTCTATCTGTCCTGTCTGGATCCAGGACACCCTGTTTCTTATCATTTTGGGATGGATACAGAGGAAATATAATTTTGGATGACAGGAAAGAAAAGGTTCTAGTAGACTGTACTTAAAATATATATATATATAGGCCAGGTGCGGTGGCTCACACCTGTAATCCCAGCAGTTTGTGAGGCTGAGGCGGGCAGATCACGAGGTCAGGAGATCCAGACCATCCTGGCTAACATGGTGAAACCCAATTGCTACTAAAACTACAAAAAAATAAAAAATAAAAAAAAATTAGCTGAGCGTGGTGACAGGTGCCTGTAATCCCAGATATTCAGGAGGTTGAGGCAGGAGAATGGCGTGAACCTGGGAGGTGGAGCTAGAAGTGAGCCAAGATCGAGCCACTGCACTGCAGCTTGAGCGACCGACTCCAGTCTGGGCCACAGACTCCATCCTGGGCTACAGAGCAAGACTATGCTTCAAAAAAAAAACAAAAAAAACAAAAAAAAAAAAACCAAAAAAACAAAAAAACTACCATGTATTTATTTTCATGAGTTCAAAGTGATTTTGTGATTATCTTTGTTGAGTTCCTCAGATAAACATGCGACTGGATACCTTACTGGGAAAATAAATAAAGTGTTTGTCATGTAAAAGCCTTAGACAGAATCATTTTTATTTAATTCAGGTAAGTACCAAGGCTAACTTTCTGGGTTTTTTTTCTTTTTTTCTTTTTTTCTTTTTTTTTTTTTTTTAAGTGACAATCTTGAAATTAACTTCCAGGTTCAGAGATAATCTGCATGATTAAAAAGAACAAAAGTATCACTTTTATCTTTGTTCAAAATCTTAATCTATGGCTTTCTCATTTTCTCAAAGCATGTTGTAAATAAAATAGTTTCTCCTGCAGTTATTAATCAGTTGTTTTTTGTGTAAACAGTTCCACAAACAAATTCACTAAGCCCTATTTAATAACTTCAGGAATTGTTTTTGTATGTTAAAAATCCAAATAAATATTAATATAATTCTATACTTACAAATTTATAAACAAATTGAAAATTCTAAAATTGCAGTGTGCTTTATAAACTGACCACAGGAAAGCACTAAGAATAATTGAAAAAAAAAAATACTGATGCTTGTGTCTATGTAAAAGTAAAGAAAATAAATCATTAAATTGCTTTGCTAGAGGAGTGAAATGTAGTGAAATGTAAATCCAAGGAGATGGAATTTTCATCACTGCATTGTTTGGATTTCACCAAACAATGTCTTTCAGCAAAACTGTTCACCACAGACCAGTAATTACCCTTGAGGGCCTTTGGTGAGAATTGAATTTGCATTCAATAAGGCTGACACTGGGTCTGGAGGGTAAAGGAGTAAAGCTAGCTGTTTGCAAATTAAATTATGAGGATAAAATAAAGATGCTGGGCTTGTCACTCTGTCAGTTAAATAGGATATTATTGAAGCGTTGTATAGGTAATGACTAAAACAGCTGTTCATCCTTCCCCTTTTGACTTGTTGAATTTATGGATGTAAAGATATTTAAAAAATTTTAAATTTGAGCTTAGATTTGTTTTTCTAGCAACAAAACAGTTTGAGTATATTCAGCAAAAGGCATTATCTTTATTAATACAAATATGTATTGTAAAAGCATTACACAATATATAATCCAATTAATTCCTTAAAATATTCAATATGCATAAGTCTTATATAATGTAAGAGGGAGAAAATAGCTTATTATTTGTGTACATATTATTTATGTATGTGTTATTTATGTACAACTAATTTAATAAAATGAGTAATTCCATTTATATATGTGAATATACATGTGTGATATATATGTATTTTGTGTGCATATATATGAATGTGTGTATAAATACATAGATTCTTGGGCAAAACAACATACACAATAGAACCAAAAAATATAATTTTCTTCTATTGTCAATCGACATTTAAATTGACATTAGACATCTGTCCAGAGAATATGTTAGTAAATATAACTTTGATCCAAGCAGTCACTAATAGCAAACATAGTGAAGCATATTTTCATTGAACCATATTTTCATTGACCATTGATAGATTGAGTCAGAAAATGCATTGCTGGTGCTGTTACTTTTTGGCATGAGTTAACTTAGCTTAACACAGGTTAGAGAACTTCTGAGCTCTGTACTAAAGTTATATCATATGGACCTTCTGGGTAAATCATTTAATGGACTACCGGAAGAAAGGACACAATTTGTGCCTATTTAAGTATATAAGCCTAACCAAGTGGGTCAGAATTTGAATGTGATATACTTTAATGCATGTGTTCAGGTAATTAAATGGTAACTTGATTTTTTTTTTTTTTTTTTTGGTAGAGTTGCGTGAAAGAATGAAATAGACACGTGCCTTATATGTTCAAAATTTAATGCCTCTTGAGGAAATTATGAAGGTAAACAGAAGAGATCCTCCACCACCTTTATCTCCTCTCTTTATCTACTCACCTGTCTGTAGGAATGCCAAGATGCTCTGTCCACTTTGGCATTATGACTGATAACTTCAGAGGCTCCTGTCTGATACCAGTCCTACCTTCTTCCTACCCATTAGGTCCCATTCTTTCCTTCAGGCCCATGGAGTTACTCTTGAAATTAATTATTTGTTTTCTCTTCTGTGTCATGTTGTTATCCTTTTGATTGAAGCATTCAATCTGCTTGTCGATGGCTTTTATTTCTTCTATATAGCAAACAAAACAAATACACCAAAGAACAACAACAGCAAAAACCACCTCTGTAACACTTTTTTTCCCCCCAGCTTTTGCAGTTTCTTTGCCCCTCTTTAGAGCAAACCCTTTTGAGAACATTATTTTTACTTGCTGCTTTTTCTCTCAATCTTTTAAATTCACTCTCATCTGATTTTCACTCTGTGGTACTCTGGTAAATAATTTAACAACCAGCTTTCTGCAGAACAAAGCTCTAATTTGAAGTGTTTTCTGAGATTCACAGTATAAATACCTACTCCCACCAGAGTAAATTTTAAGATATCAGAGCTCATTTCAAGCTACTCGATGTGGTGTTTGAAGGAGATGTGGCTTCTTTGAGGTGTTGTGTTTTATTTTCTTTTTTCGTAAGAGCTAGTTCAAACATTCCAACCGACAACTGACCACCTTGCTAAAACTATCCTCTTAAATTTACTCAAGTGGGGTTTTGATCCCCCCATGCCTTCACTATCAAAACAGCTGTATTCGGATTACTACTGATCTCAAGTAGCTAAATCCAATATTTCATTGTCAACATCTTCTTGTTCCATCTAACAGCAGCATTTTACACAATTAAATCCACGATAGTCCTTTAAATACATTCTTCAGTTGGCTTCAGGACTCTTTACTTCTCTCGCCGTCTCTCTACCTTATTAGCTGTTTTTTTGTCTGACTTTACGGCTGGATTCTCTTTTTAAAAACCTTTTAATATTGAAGTAACCCACTGCTAGGATTTGATATATCAAGACTACATCCCTTAGTGATCTCAGCCAGGCTTCTGACTTTATATACCATTCATAGAACAACAATGCCTCAATACATAGATGTATGCATATTAGGAAACACTGTTTCTATATGTAGTCAGGGAAGGTGCCCTGACTCCAAAATCCTATATGCAACTACTTACTGGACAACTGTTGAAGGAAATATAATTAAAAACAAAATCTCCCACCAGCCCCCAAAACCTCTCCACAAAGATAACAGAGAAAAAATATTATTATTGAATAATTATTAAGCCAGATTGTGATAAGCATCAGGGGTAATCTAAGAAGTTGCAATGACTATAAGAAATCTCATCCTTTATACAGCCAAGCAGATGCCACCCATTACATGTAAGTTCTCAAGATTAAAACAATAATAATAATTAGTTCTCAAGTAAGAGGACTTGGCAGCACCATTAGTCACAATTCATCCTAATTTTGCTTGGTGATTGGTTGATTATCTGTGTTAGCTAATTGACATTATCCAAAGGAATAATATACTTCTCCTATCTCTATGACAAGACGTACTTTTGCAACTTGGAAAATGAAGTCCTTCTAAGTGAGGTCCCTAAGATTCCACAGAAAGTAGGAGATAGTGGTGCTATTTTCCTTGATTATTACATTTTAAAGAGATGGTTTCAAAGTCCTTGAGAAAAGCAACCTTGGGTTGTGAAGCTGGAAGAGGATTATTTAGCTTTTACAAAGACCTACATACATTTCAAATAGTGAAAGAACTTAAATTTTTAAAGTAATGGCTTTATGAAAAGGGAGGGACAGTCTTTTTCATTACTATGAACAGGGATAATTAGTTTCTTATTTTTAGTTTGTATTTGCCCTTGCAATCTCTTCTTTGTGTTATTATAACATAGTAACACTATAATGTTTCTAATTATTTCTATTGTTATTTCTACGTTTTTTGGGGGAAGCTGCAGCTGTCTAAAATCCAAGCCAATAGTAGAAACAAAACAAATCAATAATTACTATCATGATAGAATAATAGAATCACTAAATTTTTAAAAAATAAAATACATGATTTCAGTTGAAGAAATCACCTTTGAATATATTATACCACAGGTTAAAACTTAAATAACACTCTTCATTAGTAATTCACAAAGATTTCTCCAAGTCATAGATTAATTTTATGAATTTGTATGGTGTCTTTATTGCTTTCATTTTTAAATGTTTAAGTATAATTTGATAGTTGCTTATGAAGACTTCCCCAATCCCAGCCTCAGGAGTCATTTAGCACTGAAGCCTTAAAATCTATTTTTTTTTTGTTATAAATGTTATAATAAATGAAAGCCATGCTTTACTGATTGAAAAGACAAAATCCCAGTCTTTAGCTGGGAACTCATATCAAAGCAAGTTCTCATTAGAAATCAAATATGATACTTCACAATTTGTTTATTTACAATTCTGTATTATTTATTTAATTTTCTTTTTTTGAATTTATTTTTCTTAAGTTGACAAAATTATATGTATTTATTGCATACAACATGTTGCCTTGAAACACATATACATTGTGGAATGCTTAAAAGTAGCTGATTAATATACGCATCACTGCACATATTTCTCATTTTTTTGGTGAGAACATTTAACACCCACTTTTCTAGCATTTCTGGAGCACAGTACAGGTTGAGTATCCCTTATCCAAAATACTTGGGATCAGAAGTATTTTGGATTTTAATTTTGGAATAATTTTTGGAATATTTGTATTATATATTTACCACTTTTGCATTCCTAGTCCAAAAATCCGAAATCCAAAATTCTCCAAAGAGCATTTCCCTTGAGAGTCATGTTGATGTTCAAAAAGTTGTGGAGTTTGGATCATCTTCCAGATACAGATACTCAGCCTGTATGTTGTCATTAGCTGTAGTCTCCATGCTCTGCATTTTCAAATTTATTCCTTGTATCTAACTATAGTCATGTGACACAATGATGAGGATAAATTCCAAGAAATGTGTCATTAGATGATTTTATGATTGTGCAAATAACATTGAGTGTATTTACACAAATCTACATGGCAAAGCCTACTACAAACCTAGGCTACGTGGTGCAACCTATTGCACCTAAGCTAAAACCTGTATAGGATGTTACTTTACTGAATGCTGTAGGCAATTGTAACACAATGCTAAGTATTTGTATATTTAAACATACCCAAACATAGAAAAGATACAGTAGAAATATAGTATTATAATCTTATGGGACCACCATTGTGTTTGTGACTCCTTCTTTGACTAAAACATTGTTATGCAGCACATGATATAATTCTTTATCCTTTGATCAATATCTTCCCATCTTTCTTTCTCAACTGGCCCATTCTCTGGTAACCACCATTCTACACTCTGTTTTAGTGAGATCAACATTTTAAGATTCCATATGTGACATCATGTAATATTTGTCTTTCTGTGTCTGGCTTATTTCACTTAACATAAAGCACTTCCATTCATAAATATAATTGCAAATTACAAGAGTTTTTTTTTTTTTTTCTTTTTAATGGCTGAAGAGTATTCTAATGTGTATATATAATATATTTTATTCATCAATTTTGTATGTTGATGAAAAATTACAGGGATTCCAAATCTTGGCTCTTGTGAATAGTGATATAATAAACATGTTAGTGTAGATATCTTTTTGACATACCGTCTTCAATTACTTTGTATATGTACCTAGTAGTAGGATTGCTGGATCATATGGTAGTTCTATTCTCAGTTTTTTGAGGAACCTCTATACTGTTCTCCATAATGGCTATACTAGTCTATGTTTCCACCAACAGTGTGCAAGGGTTCCCTTTTCTCTGCATACTCATCAGTATTTTTCTCTTTCACATCTTTTTATAATATCCATTCCAACAGAATTGAAGTGATATCTCATTGTGGTTTTGATTTGCATTAGTCTAATCATTAGTGATGTTGAGAATTTTTCATATACCTACTGTTCATTTGTATGTCTTTTCGGGAATATCTAAACAGGCCTTTTGTGTATATTTAAAACAGGTTGTTGTTTTTGCTCTGCAAACAGAGACAATATAACTTTTCTTTTTTCATCTTGGATGTCTTATATTTCTTTCTCTTCTGTAATTGTTCTGCCTTGGTCTTCCAGAACTATGTTAAATATAAGTCATGTAATGGGCATCCTTGTTTTATTTCAGATCTTAGAGAAAAAGCTTTTAATTTTTTTCCCATTGGGTCTGATGTTAACTGTGGGTTTGTCATATACAGCCTTTATTGTCTTGAGGTATGATCAATTTTTCTGTATCTAATTTGTTGCATTTTTTTTTCTATGAAAGGATGTTTGATTGTATCAAATGCTTTTTCTGAATGTATTGAAATTACCATATGGTTTTTATCTTTCCATCTACCAATGTGATGTATCTTATCAAGTTTATTGGTTTGCTTTTGGAAAACCATCCTTGCATCTCTAGGATTAATCACACTTGATCATGGTAAATAATCCTGTTAATATGCTGTCAAATTAGGTTTGCTGTTATATTGTTGAGTATTTTTTCAATTATATGCATGAGGAATATTGGCCTGTGGTCCTTTTTATTTGTTGTGTCCTTTTCTGGTTCTGATATCAAGTCATTATGGACTTCATAAAATGAATTTCTAAGTATTTTTTCACATTAATTTTTTGGAAGAAATTGAGATAAATTGATGTTACTTTTTTTGTCTGGCATTGTGGCTTACACCTATAATCCCAGCACTTTGATAGGCTGAGAAAAGTGGATAACTTGAGGTCAGAAGTTCAAGACCAGTGTGGCCAACACAGTGAAATGTTGTCTCTACTAAAAATACAAAAATTAACCAGGTGTGGTAGTGCACACTTGCAATCCCAGCTACTTGGGAGGCAGAGGCAGGAGAATCACTTGCACCTGGGAGGTGGAAGTTGCAGTGAGTCAAGATCACATGCCACTGCACTCCAGCCTGGGCAACAGAGCAAGATTCCATCTAAAAAAATTGTGGTTATATGTTTCTTTAAGTATTTGATAGAATTCAGCAGTGAAGCAATCAGATCTGAGATTTTTTTTATTCTTTTTTCTTGATGTTAGGCTTTTTTTTTACTGATTCGATTTCCTTACTCATTTTTGGTGAGTTCAGATATTCTATTGTTTCATAATTCAATGTTGATATGTTGTATGTGTCAAGAAATTTACCTATTTGTTTCCAGGTTGTTAAATTTCTGGTATATAATTGTTCATAATAATCTCCTAGTGTATTATTCCATTCTCACACTGCTATAAAGAACTACCTGAGACTGGGTAACTTATAACGAAACCACATTTAATTGACCCACAGTTCCACAGGCTGTACAGGAGGCATGGCTAGGGAGATCTCAAGAAACTTACAATCATGGTGGAAGGACAAAGAGGAAGCAAGTACATCTTCACATGGCAGCAGGAGAGAGAGAGAGCTAAGGGGTAAGGGTACACATTTTTAAACAACAAGATCTCAAAAGAACTGATATGACTTGGCTTGTCCCCACCCAAATCTCTTCTTGAATTCCCATGTGTTGTGGGAAGGACCCAGTGGGCAATAACTGGATCATAGAGGCAGGTCTTTCCCATGGTATGCTCATGGTGGTAGGTGGGTCTCACAAGATCTGATGGTATTATAGGGGACAGTTTCCCTGTGAAAGCATTTTTCTTTGCCTGCTGCCGTCCATGAGAGATATGACTTGTTCCTCCTTGCCTTTCATCATGATTGTGAGACTTCCCTAGCTACGTGGAACTGAAAGTCCACGTTAAACCTCTTTCTTTTGGAAATTGTCAGGTCTTAGGTATGTCTTTATCAGCAGCAGGAAAATGGAATGATACCAGAACTCATTCAGTAGCACAAGAACAACAAGGGGGAAATCTGACCCCATGATTCAGTCACCTTCCACCAGGCCCTTCTCCCACGGCAGGGAATACAATTCAACATGAGATGTGGATTGGGACACAGTGCAAAACCTTATCACTTAGGATCCTTGGTATTTCTGTGGCATTGGTGGTTGTATCTTCTTTTTATTTCTGATTTTATTAATCTTCTGTCTTTTTTCATAATTAGCCTGGCTCAAAATTTGCCAATTATGTATATTTTTAAATAAAAATATTTTTTGTTTCTCTATTCTCTATTTCATGTATTTTACTCTTATTTTTGTTATGTCCTTTCTTCTACTAATTTGGGGCTTCAATTGCTCCTGTTTTTATAGTTCCTTAAGGTGCAACACCAGGTAATTTATTTGAGCTCTTTCTCCTTTTTTTGGATGCACATGTTTAATGCTATACCTTTTCTTCTTAAATTCCTTTTTACTGTATCAGATAGGTCTTTCTATGTTGTGTTTCCATTTTTGTTTATCTGAAGAAACTTTTTAATTGTCCTTTAAATTTCGTCATTGACTTATTGGTTGTTCAGGAGCCTGTTGTTGAATTTTCATGTATTTGTGAATTTTTCAAAGTTCTTCGTGTTATTGATGTCTAGTTTTATACTATTTTGGTCAGAAAACAAGCTTGATATAATTTGAATCTTTTAAAATCTGTTAAGGCTTGTTTTGCAACCCATAAAATGATGTGTTATGGGAAAAGTTTTATGCATTGTTGAGAATAATGTACATTCTAATATCTGTGCATGTCTGTTAGTTCCACTTGGTCTATATTGTCATTAGTAGTTTTCTTATTGATTTTTCTGGCTGCATAATCTGTACATTGCTGAAAGTGAGGTATCAGAGTCCTCTGCTACAATTTTATTGCAGTCAATATCTCCCTTAAGATATATCAATATTTTCTCTTTATGTTTAAGTTTTCCAATGTTGAATATGTATATGTTCACAATTATTATATCCTCTTTCTGAGTTGACACCTCTATCATTATATAATAATGTTAGTTCTCTCTTTTTTCAGTGTTTGTCTTAAAGTCTATTTATTTAGTATGAGTAGAGCTAATCCTGCTCTCTTTGGGTTTTCATGTGCATGAAATATCTTTTTCCATCTGTTTGTTTTTAGTTTATACGTGTCCTTACAGGTGAAGTGAGTTTCTTGTAGGCAGGATGTAGTTGATTTTTTTAATCCATTCAACCAATCTATGTTTTTTGACTAAAAAAAATTAATGCATTTATTCTTAAGGTCATTACTGATAGGTAATGGCTTACTAGCACTACTTTGTTAGTTGCTTTCTAATTGTTTTGTTGATTCATTCCATTCTTTCTCCCTTACTGTCTTTGTAGTTAAGTGATTCTTTCGAGCGGTATGTTTTTGATTCCTTGTCTTATATTTTGTGTGTATCTATCACAGATTTTTGCTTTATGATTATAACTAGGCTTACAAAACCATCTTATAGTTATATTTGTTTATTTAATTCTGATAAATATTTATCTTTGAAGAAAATACACTTTTAGTCCACTCTCCCTAACACTTTGAATATTGATGTCACCATTTACTTTAGATATTGCATATTCCTTTAAAAATTTTATCCTTTTTAGAATTTTTAGTAGACTCATCTTTTAACCTTTATCACAAATATGTATATATATATATATCATATATATATGATGTTTTTGAAGGGAATGATTGAAGAAGAGTCCTATTTCACAGTATTTATTTGCCTTCTCTGTCTTAATCTGTTTCCTGTTGCTATAACAGAATACCACAGACTAGGTAATTTATAAATAACAGAAGTTTATTTTGCTTACAGTTCAAAAAATGCAATGTTTGACCATGGTGTCATTATCGGTTGAAGGTCATCATGCTATGTTGCTCCATTGCAAAAGAGTGAACAGACAACTAATTGTGAGTGAAAAGAAAGTTTGAGGGACCAACTTTGCTTTTAGAATAATAATATAATAATCTGCAATTGAGATAAATAATCCTCTCTCATGACAACATTAATTCATCAATGAGGGAACTGTCTTTATAAATCAATAATCTTTTATTAGGCTGTACATTGTTCCACTAAAGATTAAGTTTTCAGCACACGAAATTTTGAGGGGCACATTCAAACCATATTACTTTTTAAATGTTCACTTAAAAGTTTTTGGTTTTTTTTTTTTCTTGCAAGGCCCAGTAAATTCATCCTAAGTTTCAGTCAATCCCCTAAGTTCCATCATACTACGTGACAATTTAGTCAATTTAGCCATTGTTCCATCTTCCCAAATAATTGTTCTCGTATGTGAAAATCAAAAACATCCATAGTCATCTAGTATTAGAGCCTTATAATGAGACCTCATTGAAAGGTACAGATTGAATTTCCAATGTTTAATGTAAATGGCTCTTATTGTTTTAAGTCTTGAAGACAAAGCCAATGCATTAGTCTGTTCTTGCATTGTTATAAAGAAATACCTGAGACTGGGTAATTTATAAACAAAAGAGGTTTAGCTGGCTCACAGTTCCATAGGCTATACAGAAAGCATGATGTTGGCATCTGCTCAGTTTCTGGGGACAACTTAGGAAACGTACAATCATGACGGAAGGCAATGGAGGAACCAACCCTTCACATGATCAGGAAAGGAGGAGAGAGAGAAGTGGGAGCTCCTACACACTTTTAAACAACCAGATCTCATGAGAACTTACTATTGTGACTCCACCACCAAGAGGGATTGTACTACATCTTACATGAGAAACCTCCCCCATGATGCAATCATCTCCCACAATGTCCCACCTTCTACATTGGGGATTACAATTCGACATGAGGTTTGGTTTGGGACACAGATCCAAACCATATCACTCACCCTATAGATTTTTTTGTTTTTTGTTTTGCTTGTTTGTTTTGCATTGGATCTAAAACAATGGTTACCCTAGTTTAACAGTGAATTTGACCTCTCTGAATAATAGAATTTCATCTTTGTTTATTTCTCAGTATGGTACTGGAGAGAACTTGCATCTTAATGCTAATCAGGTGACATTAGATCTGTCTTTTACAGTATCTACTCTGAGCTATCAGATTTTAATTTGTCTATTAATTAGATATTTTCTTTTCCTACATCTTCCTTCAAATAAAACATTTTTGTGTCAAATTTAGAGCTGAAGTACCTGGATGAATATTAATTACTTTTACTTTATTATCAAAAAATTGCTAATGAAGATGACTCACTGTCATTAATCAATTAATCAAGTCAGATTGCTGAATTTATAAATGTTCTGATTTAAATATGTTCTCCAAAGTGTGTGTGTTAGAAACTTAACTGCCACCATAAAAATGTGAGGAGGTGGGACCTTTTGAGGTAGCGAAGATTAGAAAAGGTCATCAGTAGCATCTCCATGTTGGCACAAGTGACTTTATAAAAAAAGAGTGAGAGTCCTAAACTGACATTCATGTTCTTGATCCTCTCAATCAGTAATGTATTATTTCATATTTTGATGCAGCAAAAAAGCCCTCATCAGATGCCAGTCCTGTGCTCTTGGACTTCCCAGACTCCAGGACTGTAAGAAAGAAATATCTTTTCTTTTATAAATTACCCAATCTAGAGTATACTGTTAATGTAACAGAAAAAAAAGTCTAAGACAATAAGCCCAGACAGTGTTTATAATGGGAGTGCAATTTATAACTGACCAGAAATGAGACTGTTGGATTATTACTGGGATACAGAAAGGAGTAATGTAACAAATGACGTATTTATTTTCTAGTAAAGTGTGATTCTTAAACTAGTTTAAATAACTCTACTGTAAATAGGACAACAAAGTAGTCTTTGAGAATAGTAAGAGGGTTGCTGGAATACATCCTTTCAGTTAAGTTTGGTACCAGTACCAGTTACCATAGGGAACTTAAATGTTAAATACTTTTGGGGAACTGGGAACTATAGTCCAGTACTCCTGAGAAGCTTGCTTCCCATGGGAAGCCCAAATCTAGCTGTCTTGTTGTGTTTTCTTGTTTTGAGTGATCAGCAACACATTGAAGAATGTCTTCTATTGTAGTGACAACTGATCTTTCATGCAGAACACACTTATGTAGATGACATCTCCTGGGCGACCAATGTGGCAGACTTCTTACAGCTTGTCGTCTCATGTGCTTATGACTTACCTTAGGGTTTCTATGGGGAAAAATAAGCCACTCCAAGTGTTTAACAGGATTATTAATAGATTCAGTTAAACTAGGCACAGTACATGGTCTGAGTCCCAAACCCATGGGCTGTCCACACATAAACTTAAAAGGAAAGATTTTTGTTTGTTTGCTGGTATCAGTCCATTTTTTAACAAGGTTAGTGGTGAAGTTCTAGGCCATCTTAACAGTGTGTTATATAATATTAGTGACATTTTTAGTAGATTTTATTTATTAGAGCATTTTTAAGTTCAGCAAAATTAAGTGGAAAGTACAGAGTTTTCATATACCCACCCCTTTCATGTACAGCTTCTTTCCTCAGTCAACATCCCACGTCAGCGTGGCACATTTGTTACAATCTGTAAACTACATTGATACGTCATTGGCACCTCAATTCTATAGTTTACATTAGAGTTTGCTCTTGGTGTTGTAGATTCTATGGATTTTGACAAATGTATAATAACATTTGAATAGAAATTCTTCATTGCAGTATCACACAAAATAGTTTTATTGCCCTAAAAATTCCTTTTTCTCCATATATTTACTCATCCCTCCTGCTTACCCCAGTGAACCACTGACGTTCTTGATGATTCATAGTTTTGACTTTTCCAGAATGTCATATTGTTGGAATCACATAGTATAATGCTTTTACAGATCAATTTCATTCACTCAGTAATATGCATTTAAATTTTTTCCATGTCTTCACATCTGGTTAGCTCATTTATTTTTAGTGCTGAATAATATTTGATAATCTGGATGCACCACAGTTTATTCTTAAACCAACTGAAGGGCTTCTTGGTTGCTTCCAAGTTTGGGTAATTCTGAATAAAGCTACAATAAACATTCATATACATGTTTTTTGTGTGGACATGTTTTTGACTTATCTGAGTAATACCAAGAGCACGTGATCACTGGATCAGATGGTAAGAGTATGTTAACATGTTTTAAAACTATCAAGCTATCTTCCAAAGTAACAGTGCCATTTACATTCCCACTAGCAAAGAAGAGAGAACCTGTTGCTGCACATCCTTGCTAGCATTTGGTATTGTTAATGTTACGGGTTTGGGCCATTCTAACAGGTATGTAGTGGTGTTTCATTGTCCTCTTAATTTGCAGTTCTCTAAAGACATATGATGTGCAACATCTTTTCATATGCTTATTTCCACTAGTATATCTCTTTTGGTGAGGTGTCTGTTTAGGTCTTTGGCTCACTTTTTAATAGATTTGTTCATTTTTTTTATCTTTGACTTTTAAGAGTTCTATGTATATTTTGGATAGCCATCCTCCATGAGATATGTCTTTGAAAAATATTTTTGCCCAGTCTGTAGTTTGTCATCTCATACTCTCGACAGTACTTTTTGTATATCAAAAGTTATATTATAATAATTATTAATAATTTTAACAAAATTCAGCTTCTCAGTTATTTATTTCACTGATCATGGCTTTGGTCTTATATCTAATAAGTCACTTCACGCACAAGTTTCTCCAGATTTACTTCTATGTTATCTTCTAGGAGTTTTATAATTTTACATTTACATTTAGGTTTATGATCTTTGTTAACTTTTGTGAAAAGTGTCAGGCTTGTGTCTAGATGCATTTCCTAAAATGGATGTCCAGTTGTCTAGCATCGTTTGTTGAAACGATTATTTTTTCCTAGCCACTCAGTTTTTAAGAGTTTGATTCACTACTTTAATTGTCCAGAAGGCTGAAATTTATAGCAATTTGCAAATTTTTGAAAAATTATTATAAAACGGTAGAAATAAAATGTCTTCCTCTGCTCTAGTCAGTGTGTTCTGGTATCTCAAAAGCATTAATTATGTTTATTAAGAGAGCATTTATTTCTTCTTAAAACTGTCTTTTGGCTGGGCATGGTGACTCACGCCTATAATCCCAGCACTTTGGGAGGTTGATGTGGACGGATCACCTGAGGTCGGGAGTTTGAGACCAGCCTGGCCAACATGGTGAAACCCCGTCTCTACTAAAAAGTAAAAAAAAAAAAAAAAAAAAAAAAAAAATTAGTCAGGAATGGTGTCACGTGCCTGTTGTCCCAGCTACTAAGGAGGCTGAGGCAGAAGAATTGCTTGATCCCAGGAGGCGGAGGTTTCAGTGAGCCGAGATTGCGCCATTGCACTCCAACCTGGGTGACCAAACAAGACTCTGTCTAAAAAAAAAAAAAAAAAAAAAGAAAAGAAAAAACTGTCTTTTAAAGAGAACAAGACTTTATATCATCTAAAAATCACACACAATCAAATTTGATAATTTGGCTCTATGAAAACAAGTTTAGCTCTATGTTATCCAAAATTGGATCTACAGCTCTATAAAACCCGACTGTCATACAGGTATCATCAGGTAACATTGATCAGTGAGAATTTCCTGTGGTTATCCTGGGAATGGCCTGCAAAAAAATGCTGTTGACAAATAGCATGTCTCTTTAATATATCTTGAATAATTTTTGTTATTTTTTGGTAGGCATAGTAAGAGTCTATTGCTCTTAAAATCTTTCTTTTATTCAGTTGATTTGTTGATGATAAAATACTAGTGAAGTAAATAGAGATGAAGGTATGGGAAATATTTTTAGGCAGTTCCCATAGTCTGGTCAGTTGTTTGTTTGTTTGCTTATTTTTACCATAGCCTCTTGATTAGCAGGAACTCCAGGCTCATGCCACCACACCTGACTAATTTTTTCAATTTTTTTGTAGAGGCAGGGTCTCGTCATGTTGCCTAGGCGGTCTCGATGTGCTGGGCTCAAGCTATCCTCCTCTCTCAGCCTCCCAAAGTGCTGGAATTACAGGTGTGAGCCACTGGGCCAGTCCTCTAGTCAAATTATTGAAGCTCCTTTTATAATCAATTTTTTCATTTTATTTTTTGAAGCATTTTTTAATGGACAGAAGTATATTATTAGATTAAATAGGGAACTTCTAAATTCTACCATATCTTAACAGCAGCTTTTGCAGCTCTATCCCAAGAAATTATTACCTTTAGAAACTTTATCCTTCTGTCCTCTGTGAGCTCTCCAATGCATTGCTGATATCCGAGAAGGCGATTGTAAATCCACCGACAATTCAGCCATCAGTTTTACATGAAATACATTAGTTATCCCTGAAGTAAAAAAAGTCATATTAAAAATGTTGTTCTGTTGCATGACAGACACTATCTGTGTGTATGTGTGTGTGTATAAAATCCAGAACCAAGAATTACAACTCTAGTTACTGCTATTCGCTCATCTTTTTGTGTAGACTTAATTGCAGACAAAACATGTTCTTTCAAGGTTTTATAAGTCAGCACAGTGGAGGAAGCCTTACATGGGCCACTTTTATCCTGAGTACCCGACCCATCAGTAAACGTTACCAGATATGCAATATATTTAGGAATAGCAGATAAATCATACTGAGTTTTTCTGTATTTGGAATCTCAAAAGCTAGGACAGAGGTTATAACTAACTTTAGTCATTCAAAAGGCTTTTCAGATTCTAGAGCTAAAACTGAAAGATCAGGAGAGATCTTGCAATTGCTTTGTTAGAGGTTTGGCCAGTCTATGAAAGGTGAAATCTACTGCCTACAATTCTTCACTAGTCACAAAAATTGTCTAGGGTTTTTTTTTTAAGTAGTAGTCCATTTTTTTCTGCAAAATGAGCTGATTCCTAGGTCGTAACACTGTGTGGCATACAGCTGACAACAGATGACTGAAATATTTTACTTGGGTTGGGCAGTATTACAATTTGTTTAGGATGGCTTTATGCTCCTGTGAAGTAAAGAATTCTAACAAAGCCAAAAGTCTCAATATATCAGTTTTGCATTCCTCTCTCATTTCTGACAATAAATCATCTAAATTTTGAATTTGTATAGATCATTCTGGTGGGACAACCATCTTTCTCTCTCTCTTCCTCTCTCTCTTCCTCTCTCTCTTCCTCTCTCTCTTTCTCTCTCTCTTTCTCTCTCTCCTCTCTCTCTCTCTCTCTGTCTCTCTATCTCTCTCTGGTTAATGACTAGAGAATATAGTAGGAGAGTCTTGAAACTCTTGAGGAATTATTTGCCATAAATACTGAGCTCCTAAACTCCTTCACAAGCAAACACAAGCAATAATTTAGACTGTTCTGCTGAAGTAAGGAAAGAAAAACATTTCAGAACAGAAATCAATTACAAAGAAAATTTTGCAGACAAAGATATCAAAGTGAGAAGTCAGAATAGTTACAGAGTTAGTAACCATAGGGATTAATGACTAATGTACAAATATATATGGTGGTCAACTATTTTTATCAAATGTCTTTTTATTAGAAGTATGGGGATATTATAAGGTAGATACTGTCTTTATAAATTATTCTTTGGTTTCATAAGTTTTTATAACCAATTTATTATCTTTAAGCTCTCAACAAAAGATATTGTTTTACATATAGCCATAGATTATTCTTCTGGTATACCGTTTTTGTTTGTTATATATCTCTAATAAAGCCGGTATGAATATTCCCTACATCAAAGCAATGCACCAGTGTGTTTCAGTTGGGGTACTTTTTCAGAAGAGTATCAGACTGCTACTTTCTTCAATACCCCTTTTCTATCAGAAGTCAAGTGCATAGTGATCAAATCAGCTGCCATTTCCCAAAGGAGCTCCAGAACTACTCCATCTGGAGTAGAGAATATGGCAGACTTTAAATTTCACAGCAGGTCTTTTTCAATTGATTTGTGAAAGAATTAGGAGAATGTAAGAACCCCAGTTCTTCAGTCAGATGCTCTGTCTGTGTGAGAACTGCAGAGGTAAAGGAAAAAGTCAAAGGCTGACTCAAAATACCAATCTGTGCTGGTCTATTACCAAACAAAAGGGAAGAAAGTTCTGAGAAAATTGCAAAATATATAGCATCAGTATTTATCTGAAAGAGCAATGCTAGATTAGCCTGAGGAAAAGTAACTGACATATGTGGCTCACTAGTTCCCACCTGTGACATTCCCTCAATTTGTCGGTTATGACCCATTTTTTAGCTAAAAGTTTTGTTCTAGGAATTTCTAATTATTTTATCCCTGAAAATATTGCATCTTCCATAGTCTCTTTCTACAACCCGTCTTTCAACATCCTGGCTTCTTGCAATAATGGCATACAGTTTTTCTTCTTTCTGTATTCCTTTTATAGGTAGGATACTGTAGGAATTATTCTCTTGAGTAAAATTGTAACTTAACAGCCGAATATAACAGTCTTTATTTTTTATTTTATTTCATTATTTTCTTTAGATTGTCCCAAAACTGAGTAGATAAATATAATATTTGAGTAATAGTTTGTCCTGGCCATGCTAGTACCTATTCCTTAGAATACATGTTCTTGGATTTTGACAGTTGGCAAGAGAGCTAAGATATAATTCTAGTTGCTGAGACTAGAATGTGATTTCAACTTATGCCCCTGTCTGAGCCAGTGAATTGTGAGGAAACCTAAACATACTGGGGGTGGATATCAGTGAGGAACTCCCATGCTGTTTGGGTATACCACTGCAACTTCTCTTAGCTTTTCTTTAATGGAAAGGCTTCAAGTATGTCCACTAGCAACCCTTCTCAATGGGTCTCTCCATGCATCTCTAATATTCATAGTTTTTCTATACTTATGGGAATGATCACTTCCCTGTTCCCTGAGTCAGTTTAAGGCAAGGAGGGATACAGATAAACAGCAAAAGTAGAGGGAGCAAGGATATCTGAGAAAAAAGGAGGAGGATTGTCCAAAAAGTGAAATGACTTTCATTCTCACATTTTCTCTTTCACTTTTTGAAGTATTTTATTTTGGCTATCTAAATTATTTATTTTTTTATTAGAATGATAGTCATTATGTAAATACTAGTAATTCATTTGCTTGGGATGAGGCCTGTCTCAGGGCCCTGGCAAATATATAAATTTATTCAAATCCAAAGAACCATTCTTAGGTCATTGCAAGACCAGATTCTCATGTATCTATTCCAAATGCAACAGAGAGAAGATAATACCCTTTAAGCAGAAGATCTGAAGGCAACATTTCTGAAATTCCCTATTTTCTAAGCATATGGTGATCCTGATGGGATTTAGACCCCACAATATCCATATTTATTGGTAAGTAAAATTTGAATTTGAAGAGGGTGGTCCATTCCGTTAATATTCCAGAAGAGTAGATACCTAAAAATGAAACTTTTATAATCCAGGGCCTTTTACCTGACTGTTGCATAGCCACAGACCTTCAGTCTACTCAACTCAGGCACTACTCAACAACCCATATTGCTTTCTGGAATTGTTGCATTTCCATAATCATAAAAAGAGAAAGAAAACAGTTTTGTTATTGAATAATCATTAAGCCACAATGTGATGTGCACCACAGGCAATCCACTAAGAGATCTCAAAAACAGAAAGAAATTACATCCTTCTGTCTAGCCAAGAAGATACTACCCATTACATACGTGCTCTCAAGATAAGCAATAACTAGTGTTCAAGTAAGTGGACTTAAATGCACCATTTGTCATACATAGTTTACACTAATTTCACTTGGTAATTGGGTTGAGCGTCTGTGTTAGGTTATTCACTTTATCTGAAAAAAAAAAAAAAAGCTTATATCTTTATGGTAAGAGGTAGTTTCACAACTTGGAGTGAAAAGCCCTCCGAATTTAGGCCCCTACACTCTCACACATAGTAGAAGACAGGAGCACTATATTCCTTGGTGATTATATTCAAAAAAATGGTTCCTGGGTCCTTAGGAAAGGCAATCTTGAGTCCTGAAGCTGGCAAGAGACTTATTTAACTTTTAAAATAGTTTAATATACATTTTAAAGAAAGAGAGAATGTGCATATTTTCTGAAGCAAGTACTCCAAGAGAATGGAGGTGAGATATCTTTTTTTTTTTTTTTTTTTTTTTTTTTTAGTTTCAACAGGAAGGATTAAGCCTCTTATTTTTAATGTTTGTTTTCTGTTACAAAACTCAAATCTAATCTGTTCAAAACTGAAATCCTCAGCCTCTCCTTAAATTCTATACATTCACAATTTTCCCAATTTCAGTTAATGGCAATTCAATTTTTCTCCCTAATTTAAAACACTTAAATCATTTTCTGTCTTTCTTTCTCAATAGACTTTACTTTCAAAAGATCCAGATTCTGACAAGTTCTCATTACCTCCACTGGTAACACTGGCCTAAACCACCTTCATTCTCGTTGAAATATTTTCTCTTCTTACTGTTTCCAATCTTAGTTCCAACTTTGGCCCACTCCCCCAAAGTGCACCTACATTCTACTTTTAGTGTGGCAGCCAGGATAATTCATTTAAAATAAAAATCGTATCATTTTTCTTCTAGTCAAAATGCTGCCACAGCTTACCAAAATCATCCAAGTAAGACACCAGGCTCTTAAAACGACCCCCGAAATTCTGTACCATCTGCTTCTTCATACTATTATCTTTCTAACTTTATTTCATAGTTATCCTCATCGTTCATTCTGCTGCAAACGCATGCTGACATCCTTGCTGTTACTTTTATATGCCAATCACTCCTGAGTATTATAGGTGTTCACTGCTTTTACTTCTGCCTGGAATGGAATGTTCACTTCCCAAGTATCTGCATTTATCTATCACCTTCTTTAGTTCTTTCCTCAAATGCTACTTTTTTAATGAGAACTTCTCTGACCACCCTGTTTAAAAATAAAAGCCCCCTCCACTTCTTGTCTTCCATAACTGTTTTTCTGGTTTTTATTTTCTTCTTGTGTAATTTATTACAATTTCTTATTTTTTTCTCCTCACCCATAAAAATAAGTTTTCCCAGTGCAGAGAATGTTGCCTATTCCAGAAACCATATTTGCAACACCAAGAATGCTGCCAAGAACACAGTGGCATTCAATATATGACTATTGAGTAAATTAACGAGTGACTGATAATAGTTATTGTTTATTGTGCATAGGTTCCATATTGTTTATATGTTATTTTATTTTTCTTTCAATAGTAACACTGTGATAATGGTTTAAATACAATGTTTTTCTAACCTTTGCTCCTAACTGCCTTCAATAAAAATTAAGAAATTATAAGAGTGGACTAATTTGGTGTCTAAACATATTATATTTCAGAACCCACAGAAATTTATCTAACACCCTTACCCTTGGATAAACTCTCTAGGCTCCATAAGTTCTACCCTCTCCATGAAATTTTTCTGCTTTGTCTTTCTCTATGTTCCACCCAAAGAAAGTTAGTCAATTCAGTCCTTTGTGCTCCTACAGCATTTTGAGATACATCTATAATTGCACTGATAAACTTATATTATCATTATGAGCATGTTTTGCCGCATTAATTTGCAGACCTTCTTAATGACAAAGTATACTTTCCTATATTTACATTTCTAAATGTTTGTTGAATCAATAAAATCAGACATTTTCAGTGATGTATCTAATTTAGAAAGTGAACATTTGTGCTGGACTTCCGCAATTTTTTTCTTCTGATCGCATGTAATCTGTATTAAAAAAAGAGAACATTGGGTTAACCTCCTAAATTCTGTTTCTCATAATAAAAGCTAACTTGTGCAAATTTTGAACTGAAGTAGTAGCTATAATAGACTCTCAAAAGAGAATGAAAATTAAACAAAATAATTTTAAAAGCACATTGGTAATTTGTACACAAAGTTCTCTAAATGTTCAAAATATTCAATTAATGTATTATATTCCATTAAAACCTCAATCTATTTGTTTGTACATTGTCTACTCAAATTTCTAACACATATAGATTCATAGCAAATCTTTTTTGGCAAGATTAATTATTAAATATAAGTTCTATGAAAATGATACAATTGTGGGTGATCTTGATTAAGCAAAGTGATAAATATCATTCTCTAAACAGTATTCATCGGTCAAGAAATATTGATCCCCTGTAAGATATATGGATACACCATAGGATGCCAGAGATACAAAGGTTTTAATATGTATTTTTTCAAAATGTAAATGTAAGTAGTTTAAAATATTCAAAGAATGTATACATTTTATCAGAAAACATAGTTTCTGTCAATGAGTAGAGAGATATAAATAAACTACCTCTACAGCTCAGTGGTGAGATAGTCATAGAAAATTGACTCTGCTTTGAATTTATTTAAAATGATAAATATAAAAATAGAGTATATAATAATAGTAAAATTAATGTTTTTGTAAAGTGATCTTTTGTACATATTTAAATCCTCATTTATTATTTAAGCCCATTCATTCAATGTATATGTTTTTATACTGACAGTGTGACAGCTATTTGGCCATGCATAAAAATTCTTATAATTAAAATCAATATGATGTGAAATCATTTTATTTAGATTAAAATATCATATTACTTAAATATAAAAAACTTAAATTAGAAGAATAAGCTATTTCATAAAATATGATCTATATTATGATACTCATCAAATGTAGAATCAAAGTATGCATAGTGAATGTATATGATATAAAATAAAATAGAACGAATCTAACCACATATAAAAACACGTTACATTAAGAACGCAGGCTTTGATTACCTTTTAAACATCATTTCATTTTATAATCTATACATCAGAAAAGAAGAAAATTCTAAAGAAAGTAAATGCCAGTTAGAATCACTAAATTGAACATTACATCAACAAATTTAACGTTGCTTACTAGCACAATAACTTTGAATTCATTTATGATTTCATTCTAATTTTACAAATTAACCTGGGATACTACAGAATATGGGTTATCTCAATTATAGAAATGTGGTTGTTATTATCATTTCATTATTATTCTATTTTAATACTAACAATACTAATACTTATATCTATATATACTATATATATTATAATAATATTTATATATGTTAATAATTTTCAAGAATAGTTTTGATTCATAATCATTACTAGATAGTTTTCCACCAAGAACCTGTTTGCTAAGCATATTTATCCAGACTTCAAATTCATCATTAAATTTAATATAGTTTCAAAGACTGAGATTGTTATAATCCCAAAATGAAGGACTATATGTTTAAAAAAAATAAAATGAACAAATAAAAGACACGTAACCATAACTTTTTCTATCCCCAAATACTCTAGAGGGGCACTGGAAAAAGCATTTAAGTGTAAGGATTTTGTACTCTGAGCACTTCTAGTCACCGTTCTGTCATTAGTAGACATATAAAATTTCTAAACCTTACTTGTGTTTACTTTGTGGGCAGTAGTAGAATTAATAGGGTTATTGTAAACAGTAAATAATAAAATTTATGTAAAATACTTAGTTAAGTTTTATTTTCATACAGTAATGTTTAACAAAGTTTGAGGAAAAACTCTCAAACAACAAATTACATATTTCCAAAACCTGAATATTATTGTTTTTAAATGTCAGTGGACATTTCCCAGCCTTACAAACTTAAAATTCCAGCTATTTTAGTGTCTTCCTACATCCTACACTACCAGATTAAATGATTTTTTATTCTCATTACAATTATTCTCATTATCTCATATCCTATCAGACAATACCATTTGTCAACAATTTTGAGAATCGATTTCTCAGTCTAGCGCTCAAGTCTCCAAGTTAACATTAAGCTTCTTCTTCTGATACTCCTATAATTTATATGGCTTGACTACTGCCAATGCAAACAGAATGCCTGTCCAAGCTTTTGCTTTTATGCATGTTGTTTCATTTTTATGAAATGCGTTACTCTATTTTCCTATGTGAATTATTATCCCTTCCAAAAACATTCTTGCTGATATTCCAACCAACACCCTAATCTATTACAATCTTATCTATTAAATTTTGTTTGTGACTATTATATGGCTCTCCCTTGCATTATAGTAATTTGTTTTTATTTAATTCCAAATATTGGATTGTGGTTTCTCAGAATAGCAGTGTCATGTCTTACTAATCTTCTTATTTTATGCATTGCAAAGCAGAAAGATGTAGATACCACAGTTGATTGGGAATATTTTCTAATTTGAACACAGAACATGCACTCTTCTGTTATACACACTGTAATAAATTAAAATTAAATAAGGTGACACAAAATTTAGAAACTTATTTGGGCTCCTTCAAAATGGGAGTTATTTTATATTAGTGCATTAAGGAATTGAAATGAAAAACTGCATTTTTTAAACAAATAAAAGAAAAAGAAACTCAAGCACAAAAGTAAATCTTCATGGACAAGAAATGTAATGTCGCATTACATATTGGAGTCATCTGTGTGTGGCAATAGGTAGAGATGTCTAAGAGTTTGCTCATATAAGAAATGTGTAGCACAAATACCCCAAATGCAAATTCAAGTGCAAGATTTAGTCTCACTACTATATTCTCATTAAATGGGTCATTATAGTAAATGAGTGAAATGAGTCATTATAGTAAATGACTACTAGAGGTCGTGCCTTATGCAAATAAGGCCTAAAGGCATGGGTACAATACATACTAAGCTGTGTTACCCACTATCTGTGTACTCACTATGAAATATATCCAATATCTTAATGTGGCAGTGGTTCTAACCAACTTAAATGAGCCTAGGTTTAGAAGGGAGATACCCACAAGAAAGGAGGATCATAATATATGCAGGAGCTGAAGAGAGTGACTGAGAAAAGAGGGTGTGAGAGATGTAAGCCAAAACGTATCTGGGACAAATCTCAATTAATTGAGGAGTTGATTTTGCCATGGTTAAGAATGTGCCCATGACACAGCCTAAAGAGGTCCTGAGAACATGTGCCCAAGATGGTTGCATTACAGCTTGATTTTCAACATTTTAGGGAGACAGAGTTACAAACAGATATGTAATGTCTGACATGTACATGTTAATATATGTAAGGAGTACATAAGGTGTACATTGGTTTGCTTGGTAAAGGTGGATTCAAAGATTTTTTTGAATTGGCAGTTGGTTGAATGAGTTAGTTATTACCTAAAACCTAGGATCAATAGAAACGAATGTAGGGTGTAATATAAGGGGTTGTAGAGACCAAGGTTCTTATTACACAGATGAAGCCTCTGGGTAGCATGCTTGAGAGACAATAGATGGTAAATATTTCTTAGACTTAAAAAGGTGCCAGACCCATAGCTAATCTCTCCTGGATCAAGATAAGTCCTGGAAAGGGAAGGGGATTCTCTATCAAATGTAGATATCTTCCCACCAGGAGACAGCTTTGCAGGACCCTTTTGGAATACATCGAAGAAATATATTTTGCGGTAAAATATTTCCATTTTTATCAAAGTCTGCTATCTGTTATCTTGTGATACATCTTATAGCTACAAAGAATTGTTTTGGTCAGTGTTAAGATCTCTGTTTTAATGTGAATGCTGCTCAGCTGTACCTGAATTCCAAAGGGCATTATAAGGTCTGTCTGAACCCCATTCCCACTTCCCATTGTGGCCTGAACTAGTTTTTCAGGTTTACTTTTAAATTCCCTTGGCCAAGAGGGCATCTGTTCAATTTGTTGAGGGACTCAGAATTTTATTTTTGATTTAAGGAGGATACACCAAATGAACCTGTAGAACCACATTGCAAAGTGACATATAACCCTGATAAAGATAGTCAGCCAAATTCACAATTAAATGATGAAACAATTCTGGATAAAATTAAACACAACACATGAAGCAATGTTAAATTGTATATTAATAAACTACAAATAGGTAAAGAACAAGCAATTGCTTTAAATTGGTATGATGCATTTTTTTCTTCCTTTATTTATTTTTATAGATATAGGGGAAAGAAGTACAGTTTTGTTACATGGATATAATGCATAGTAGTGAAGACTGAGTTTTCAGTGTAATCGTCACCCGAAGAGTGTACACTGTACCCATTAAGTAATTTCTCATCCTTCACTCCCCCTTACCCTCCCACCCTTCTGAGTCTCCAATGTTTATTATTCTACTCTCTATAACCATGTGTAAATTTGTATTTAGTGTCTTAATGAATGTGTAAAGTATGTATACATTTTATAATAAAAATACATATTGGCATGTGGTCAAATGATGACACTAGGAGATGTTCACTAAGTACAATAAAAGACTGTAAATTTAATAAGAAATGTAAACCTGAGGGGAAAATTTAGAAATCATCGATGAAGCAGAAAGAAAAAGGCAGATAAGGGGATAAAAGAGAAGATTAAAAAATTGACAAAAAGGGAACAAAAAATAAATAATTTGTTATATATATATATAATGTTCCCACTAAATGTAAATTAATTAATTGTAAGTCCTGATTAGAGTAAAAAAAATTCTAAAGATCCTCTGATATACTGCTTATAAGCAGCACAACAGAACACACACATAAACATACACATGTGGACTGGTGAAAAATAAAGGGATCATAAAAATAGACCGGGCAAATTATAACTAAAAGAAACACACACACACACACACTCACACGCACACAAAAATTTAGCCAAATTCATTATAATAGGTAAATATGAGACAACGAATAACAAATGAAGATGCCACATAGAAGATAATAATAACCATAGAAATCTATTAATGAAACAATGTAACATGAAAAAATACAGTAAAAAAAAAAACAAAATCTGTCAGCATTAAAGAAATTGATAAAATCACAATCAGAGTAGGTGATCTAAATACAACTATTTAAAAACAGACAGAATATTAAGCAAACCAACTTACTGAAAAGGATGAAAAACATTGATCTGCTAAATTACTTGTAGTACACCTCAGTAAGAAGTTAATACTTGAGCAAGGACTTACAAAATGACAGAGCAGTTTATGTATAAAAAAACAAGTTAGACAGAAGTGCTAGCAAATGTCCTGAGGTAAATCATGCTTATTGTGTACCAGGAATAAGAAAGTTGTGAGTGAGGCTGAAGGACAGAGGGAAAGGGATGAAGCCAAAGAGCCAATGGGTATGGGGAAGGGAGATTTTGAAATCCTATTGGAGTTGATTCAAAAGTGATAAGAGGAAAATTAGAAGCAACGCCTATAGGCACTTCTATCCATGAGTTTCATTGTGAAGAGGACCAAATAAGATGGCAAAAACTTGAAGAAAAAGTATGGCAAAAAGACATTTTTTCATTGTTTATTGCTTTATTTTGTCAGACATAAGAAATAAATACATGTTTGTCCTGAGCAGGAGAGGATGGAATGCAGTGACCCAGTGGAGAAAGCAACCTGAAGTCAGATCTTGAACAGCAAGTATTCAGTGAAATTAGAAATAATTTTTTAAAAATGTACATTTGATTACATAGCCAGAATCAGGCAGGGGAACCTGGATCATTAACAGAAACCAGAAGAAACCTGATACATATACTATAAATTGTATATATTCTATACATATCTATAAAAATTGTTGACCAGCTTGGGCTGGTTGTTACCTGCTGTGTCTTGTACCCTTGCACGGTACTACATTAATCCCCCTAGCACAGCACTGTGTTGATCAACTATATTTCATTTGGTTTTGGCAAAGTCAACATTATGGATTCAGAAATTATTAGAAACAAGGACAAAGTTAGCTGTGATCAATATTTGGCTGAGTACAGTAGAATAGCTGAGATTGTGTTAGTCCTTATCCACTATAGATCCTCTTGAACCAGGGGCTTTAAATTGGTATACATACATCCAAATGTGTATATGTATGTATATGTACAAATGTGTATATATACACACACAAATATGTGTATATGTAAATATGTGTGTGTGTATATATATCCACAAATGTATATGATAAAGCACATTGATCAAGCTGTACCAACAATAATTAATCCTATCAGCCCAGACAACAAAGTAACCCTGTTTTTGCTTCTTCTTTAGAGAACATGAAAATTAAGAAATGGCTAATTAGTAGTCATCATTTAAACTTTAATTGAACATTTGTTTTACTTCTTGATAGAAAACTCTCTGATTGGCTATTAAGTCACCAATAAAAATCTGCAAAAGAGTCATTAGCTGTGGTAGCCTGAATAATGAACCCCCAAATTATCAGTTCCTAATCTCTGTGAAACCTAGTTAATAGTCCCATAGACAGTTTTTTATTGTTATTAACATAGAAGACACTTCTGGTCTTAAAGCTTAAAACTTATATTTGTTTTATCTGAGTTCCTTCCTCAGGGAATGACCTTCAGGCTTCTCAAAAAAAGTATCAAATAACTGAAAATTACCAGATCACTGCATCAGACGCTGACTGCCCAAATCATCAGCGTTGCTCTTTACCCCTCTCTAGTTCCTGTTTTCTTTACACATCCTTACATTTCTTCGATCCTATATAAATTTCTAGTTTTAGTCGGGAAGATGGATTTGAGACTGAGCTCCAATTTCCTCGATGACAACACTCAATTAAAGCCTTCCTCCTTGGCAGCGCTTGTTGTCTCAGTGGTTGACTTTCTGTGCAATAAGCAGTAAGTTCTAGACTGAACCCCTGGTGTTTTCATAACAGATTTTAATTCCTTGGCCAGGAACAAGTTCCTCGTGACTTGCCTGTCATGGGTCAGGAGTCTCAGGATCCCTCCTAAGCAGTTGCTTACCCAATTTTACCTGGAGGTGATTTTCCATCTCTCTCTGGCCCTGCCACAATAGGTCCCAACCACGTTCCCGATTGCCTCAAAATAAATGCCTTTGAGATTTGATATCTACATCCGGGTAGGTGAGTGTCCTTTGTGGGCCCAGACAGCAGGATCTACTCCTCTCAATTAGGGAAATTTTTAAATAAATTTCCATTTGCATGTTGGAAAAACTGAAATGACTGAAAGAAGAAAGCATCCTGACTGCTTCAGTATGGACCTTCCTTGGGATATTTTTTGTGTGTCTGGGCAAGTGGATGTCTTCTGTGAGTACCAGACAATGGGATTGGCTCCTCTCAATGTGAGAAATGCTGAAGGAATTTTTGTTTGCAGGTTGATCAAGCCCAACCAATGAAGAGAGGAAACACCCTGTTTTAGTTTGGACACTCTTGGGGCTTGTTTGTTGTGGCAGCAGTTGGATTTGTTTTTGGTAACCATGTGTGTTTGTCATGGAAAATTAGAATTCGGTAAACTGATATTCTCTTGTAATACTGCTTGGCCCCAATATTGTTTGGAACCTGGATATGCTGTTGAATTGGAAAATAGGATGGAGTTTCATGTATCTAGGCTTTTGTGCTGCTGTTCTAAGCAGGGTCAGGCTCAAAGTGCCATCATATGTATCATTCTAGGGAGGAGAAAGAGACTTGAAGCAAATACAGAAAGGAAGACAACGTGAAGATGAAACAGATTTTAAAAGCTGGCCTTCAATACTGGAGGGATACAGTCACAAACAAGGGAGCACCAAATACTGGAACAGGTGTGAACTGAGATAACAACCCCCACAGAAAATCAGATTGTCAGCTGCAGCAGCTGCTTTATTTATGGAAACCATATAATTGTTTTACTAGACTGTGGTGCTAGATCCAGCAGATAAAGAAACATTAATAGTACCTCTATCTCCACACCTCCTGCTCTAAGATGTTTCCTCCCTATGTGTCAAGGTTCTTGCTCTCTTTCAATAGACACAAAATCAATGTGTCCCATTACAGAAGCTAAAAGTTTACTTTTATTCTCTATCATTTCCTTTTGACATTCAGAACCTTTTGTCACAGAAGGTCAGCTTCAAGTGGAACAGTACACTTCTATACAATTTTTTGAGCCTCATTACATCCTTCACCTTGGTTTGAGAGGGGCAATCTAGAGGGACCTATTGAGCAGTATTCTCAGCCAAGATGTCAGTACCTTGGGGAATATGGTTCAAGATGAGATTCTGGTTGGGGACACAGCCAAACCATATTATTATCCCTGGCAGCTCCCAAATCTCATGTCCTCACATTTAAAACACAATCATGCCTTTCCAACAGTCCCCCAAAGTCTCAGCTCATTCCAGCATTAACCCAAAAATCCAAGTTCAAAGTCTCATCTGAAAGAAGACAAGTTCCTTTTGCCTATGAGCCTGTATAATCAAAAGCAAGTTAGTTACTTCCTAGATACAATGGGGGTACAGGTATTGGGTAAATGTACCTATTCCAAATGGGAGAAATTGGCCAAAAGAAAGGGGCTACAGGACCCATGCAACTCCAAAATCCAATAGGGCAGTCATTAAACTTTAAAGTTCCAAAATGATATCCTTTGACTCCATGTCTCACATGCAGATCATAGTTATGCAAGACTTGGGTTCTCACAGCCTTGAGCAACTCCATCCCTGTGGCTTTGCAGGGTACAGCCCCCCCCCCCATGGCTGCTTTCAGGGCTAGTGTTGACTCTCTGTGGCTTTTCCAGTGCACAGTGCAAGCTGTTGATGGATCTGCCATTCTGGGGTCTGGAGGGTGACCCTCGTCTCACAGCTCCACTAAGGCAATGCCCCAGTGGGGACTCTGTGTGGAGACTCTAACTCCACATTTCCTTTTGGCTCTGCCCTAGCAGAGGTTCTGCATGAGGGCTCTGCCCCTGCAGCAAACTTCTACCTAGACATACAGGTGTTTCTATACATTCTCTGAAATCTAGACAGAGGTTCCTCAACCTCAATTTTTGACTCCTGTGCACCCACAAGCTGAACACCATGTGGAAGCCACCAAGGCTTGGGGCTTTCACCCTCTGAAGCCATGACCCAAGTTGTACCTTGGCCCCTTTTAGCTGCTGCGGGAGTTGAGGCAGCTGGGGCACAGAGCACCATTGTCCTGAGGCTGCACAGCGCAGGGGGGTCTGGGCCTGGCCCAAAAAAACTATTTTTCTCTCCTAGGCCTCCAGACATGTAATGGGAGGGGCTGCCATGTAGATCTTTGACATGGCCTGAAGACATTTTTCCTATTGTCTTAGTGATTAACATTTGCCTGCTCATTACTTATGCAAATTTATGCAGTCAGCTTAAATTTCCCCCCAGAAAATGGGCTTTTCTTTTCTATAACATCATCAGGCTGCAAATTTTCCAAACTTTTATGTTCTGCTTTTTTTTGAATGCTCTACCACTTCCACCAGAAACCCTAAATCATCTCTCTCAAGTTCAAAGTTCCACAGCTCTCTAAGGCAGAGACAAAATGCCATCAGTCTCTTTGCTAAAGCACAGCAAGAGTGACCTTTGCTCCAATTCCCAACAAATTCTTCATCTTCATCTGAGACCACCTTTGCCTGGATGTAATTGTTTATATCACTAACAGCATTTTGGTCAAAACCATCCAACAAGTCTCCAGTAAGTTCCAAACTTTCCCACATTTTTCTGCCTTCTTCTAAACTCTCCAAACTGTTCCAACCTCTGCCTGTTACCCAGTTTCAAAGTCACTTCCACATTTTGGAGTATCCTTATAGCAGTGCCCCACTACCTTGGTACCAACTTACTGTGTTAGTTCATTCTCATGCTGCTATTAAGAAATACCCAAGACTGGGTGATTTACAAAGGAAAGAGGTTTAATTGACTCACTGTTCCACATGTTTTGGGAAGCCTCAGGAAACTTACAATAATGGTAAAAGGCAAAGGAGAAGCAGGTACCTTCCTCACAGGGCAGCAGGATGGATTGAGTGCAAGTAGGGGAAATGCCAGACACCTATAACACCATCAGATCTCATGAGACTCACTCATTACCAGGAGAGCAGCATGGAGGAAGCTGTCCCCATGATCCAACTAGCTCCACCTGGTCCCACCCTTGACATATAGGGAATGTGGGGATTACAATTCAAGATGATATTTTAGGTGGATACATGGTCAAACCATATCATTAACCTATTCTTGTTTTAATATTCCTGTAAACAGAATATGTGAGACTTCCAGATTAGATTTAAAAGACAGCACTTTAAGCAACATAACCATTGGCATTTACCTCAATTCCCTTTTCGGCCAAGTCCCAAAGAAACAATATAGGGGCTAGATCAATATTGCACATTCAGTGGGTTTACATCACAGCTGAGGGACACAGACCTGGGAAATCTACCACTTTCAGACTAATCAATAGGAAGCCTGTTTTTGGTTTCAAGAGGTGATATTATCTCATCTCTCAAAGTTGTTTACCCCAAATATAATCATGAAATATGGTCCAGTTTAAAAAAGTGGTCAAGCCTTGCAATCTTGGCATACATGTTGTCAAAGATGCTCTGGGTTTGTGGCAGATCATCTCTCCCAACACATACATTTCACATTTTTCCAGGAGCCACAAATTTATTTTGCTCTTACTCTGGAAGTGCAAGCCAAGTAAGAAAAGAAAAAAAAAGAAAACCTGAAGTAGAAAATCGCATAGGTGATCAAAAAGTTGTATTAATTTTGTATAATATTTGTAAGACTGAAAAAATATTAGAGTTAAAATAAAGTTTTGTTTCACATATATAAATATATGCAAATGAATGTATTTATACATGTAAATTCTAAAATTTATGAGTGTACATATTTGTAAGCATAATATATGTATATATAAATCACAAGCTCTCATATATAGGAAACATATCATAAAAAAGTATTGTTGTATAGCAAGATTATTAATTATTTTTAAAATTTGAAAAGAAATGTTAGGATAGACTTGCATGGGGAACATAACCTCTCGTCAATGAAGAAGGTGAAGACAGATCCAAGGAAATGGAAAGAAATATCTCCCTATAAATACTTCTTCCAGACGTATTCTTTTAATTTAATGCAATTTTAATAAACATCTCAACTGGATTCTTACTAGAACTTGATCTGTTTATTCTAAGGCTCGCTTGGAGTTATGAATTTGTGAGAATTGACACTCCTGGACTTAGTGGAATTGCCCTTGTTACTCAAGTATCGTGGAGCACACATAAAGGTGTGAATTTCAGGAAATTAAAATAGATTATTTGAAATTCATGCTTCGCTGAGCACAATGACTCTTATCTGATTCCAAAGGTAAGAATGGATACTTTTTTAGGCAGGTGACAGACTTGAATCTCAGATTTAACATTCCTTTCAAAGTATCTGTTATTCACATTGTCATAGATACCCTCTTGTGTGGAGACATATCACCTCTTGAAAGTAATCCTTTTAATAGAGCGTTTGATTACATGCAAAACACAGTATATTATATCACAACTGAGTTAATTTATAGTTCATATGGACAAAATGATATTCTTTCTGAACTCATTCTATTAATTTCATTTAGTCACATAGAAATTTAAGCTTTCTAATGTCAAATTCCTGATTCTCTATTAATAAGAGAATTTAAAGAATATATAACTAAAAAGGCCACAGTTTTTTGGAAAAAAATAATGTATGTGTGTGGTCGTTTTGTGTATGATGTTAAAATTAATAATGTAATGCTAATAGGAATTAGAAAGATATCTAATCAATGGAATAATTATTAGAAGCTGAAATATGCATATGTATATGTAGTGTCTATCTGAACGTAACATGATTCAATTTTGTTAACTAAAAAAATATTTGAAAAAAGAAAACTATAACTCTAATCCAATCACTGATAAAGTCTATATTTGCCAAATCTACAATAGGCTATAAAATTATTAAATAAAACATAAGTAATATTCACATATTAGGATGTTGAATGTTTCTTTAACCATTATATCCAGTTCAAAATTATAGTAGAAATACTGAAAGATATGGATATGTTGTTCCATAAAATACTGTAAATAAAAGGAGTCAATAATATAAAAAAGAAAATAAATTCAACATATATGACTTCCTCTGTCAAACAATATCAAGATACATATTTTAACAAATAATTTTTAAAAATCTATTACATTTTAGAACACTGAGAAAGAATAATGAAAGTATAGCTTATAGATGAGACAACCAACAAATCTATATGATATTTTCAAATTTAATAACAAGTGATTTAGTAAAAGCAGTGTGGCTCACACCTGCAATCCTAGCACTTGGGAGACCAAGGTGGGGAGATCACAAGGTCAGGAGATTGAGACCATCCTGGCCAATGTGGTGAAACCTCATCTCAACTAAAAATATAAAAATCAGCTGGACATGGTGGCCCATGTCTGTAATCCCAGCTACTTGGGAGGCTGAGGCAGGAGAATGGCTTGAACCAGGGAGTTAGTGGTTGCAGTGAGCCGAGATCGTGTCACTGTACTCTAGCCTGGTGACAGAACAAGAATCTGTCTTTAAAAAAAATTAAATAAGCCACTTTTTACTTTTTGACTATCAAGGAGTGTGTGTGTATATGTGTGTATGTGCTTGTGTCTGTGTGTGTTCAAAGGAATGTTTGAACAATATTGATGAGCTTGGTATGACATAATTGTAGTTTTAATTTACATCATGTATACCGTTAAAATATTTCTAGAAGTCAGGGTGAAAATGCACTGACAAAGCCTATATATATATAAATATATATATAAATATATATATATATATATATATACTTACTCACCCTTCCCTTCTCCCCCTCCCTTCCTGCCTTCCTTCTTTCCTTTCAGGGGAGGAGGTCAGCTTAAAAAAATATATTTTAAAAGCCTTTTTTTCCTATTAGAGGTTTGTGTTTCTTACCAAATTTGGGGCATTACTACTTTGAGTACTATCTACTTACTGAACTTATTTTAAGTTTAAAATAAACTTTATGTCTCAACTTGTTTTTAAATTGCATTCAATACATCCAAACAATATCATAGGATATACATATATAAATGTGTACATGTATGATATTCTAAGAAAGTGAATGTGCAGAAACTGGTGAAGAACAAGATTCAGGGACCCTCACTTAACAGACTCCATTCAAGTCCCTACAACTCATATTACAGTTTTAATTACACATAGTTTTTCTTAAAGAGTTACCCTCCACACCCTGAAATGACATTAGCTTCAGTCCTTTCAAAACCTTCCTTAATCTCCCTACCCAAAAGTTAGTTGTTCATATCATGCATGTCAGTGTAAGAAAGAAGTGATGAATCTGGCAATACTTAAAGAATGAATTGTGGAAGACAGTGTGGCGATTCCTCAAGGATCTAGAACTAGACATACCATTTGACCCAGTCATCCCATTACTGGATATATACCCAAAGGATTATAAATCATGCTGCTATAAACACACATGCGCACGTATGTTTACTGAGGTACTATTCACAATAGCAACGACTTGGAACCAACCCAAATGTCCACCAATGACAGACTGGATTAAGAAAACTTGGCACATATAAACCATGGAATACTATGAGGCATAAAAAAGGATGAGTTCATATCCTTTGTAGGGACATGGATGCAGCTGAAAACCATCATTCTCAGCAAACTATCACAAGAACAGAAAACCAAACACCGCATGTACTCACTCATAGGTGGAAATTGAACAATGAGAACACTTGAACACAGGAAGGGGAACATCACACACCGGGGCCTGTTGTGGAATGGGGGGAGGGGGGAGGGATAGCTTTAGGAGACATACATAATGTAAATGACGAGTTAATGGGTGCAGCACACCAACATGGCACATGTATACATATGTAACAAACCTGCATGTTGTGCACATGTACCCTAGAACATAAAGTATAATAAAAAAAGAATGAATTACTGAAAAACAATTAGTCTGATTACTTAAGTATAAGATGCCAGGTAACTATAGTCCTGTTTGCTGCTAACAAATAAATCACAATTGAAGTCAAGTTTCAGTTTTTGTTGTGAAGATACAAGCAGCATTGGAACAAATCAGCCAGTGTGTTTTAGATCACACTGCATTATCTATTTAATCATCACTTGACAGTATTAATGAAAGTATCTAAACAATCTAACTATAGCATAGATTGACTCCTTAGTATTGGAGTATTCCATGCTCTGGCATCAACATATAGAACTAAAAAATGTGTCATGTTCTAGCTCCTTGAATAATAATTTCACCTGCAGAGGACTATTTTTATGAGTTTCACAATTCATCATTTACTCCCTTATACTTACCAACCCTGTTTTTATCATCATAAATCTGTAGGAGCTTAGTCACCCTATAAATCACACATGGGTCAAGAAACTTTCTCATGTCTAGTTCTATTGCCACTGTCTTGGCTTAAAATCAGATCCCATAAAGTGTAAATGGTACTAGGAACCATTTTCTGTTGAATATAAATTTTTGGAAAGATAAACTGTTATTTAATTAATATATTATTGTGCTGCTGAATTCTAATAAGTATATGATCTTTGGCAAGTCACTTAATGTTTTTTAAGTCTGTTTCATTGTCAGTATAAAAACGCTGCTTCCCTTATTGAGCTATTGTGGAGATTAAATAAGATAACGTTAATTCAAGGATATCAATGTGGAAAATATTTGTGAATGTTATCTGTTATTATTCTGTTATGCTTCTAATAGAAAATACTGTTGATGGTGAGCACTTTTCAAAATATTTCAAGATAGATGCACAAAGTTAAAAAGGAAAACCTGGATATAACTAGGCAATGTAATTCAAATGTAGGCCCCGACTATATAGGGAACTGTGTCAAAAGACGTGAATAAAATGTTTTAGACATGAGTTTTGGACAGTAGGGGAGATATTAGGTAGATTTGATAGTGAAAATAATTTACAGGATTTTTTTTTAGTACAGGAAACAAATGGTTAATGAAAATAGCAAATATAAGGGCCCCAAATTATTGCTGATTTCCTTTCAGGGGAAGATATATAATGCTACTAAAAATGGAGTAGTAGTTAGTATTTAGTTTGACTCAAAATAACAAAAAACTTTTAAAAATTGAATAAAAGATGCCAAACAAGATAAACATTTATTTCCTTTTTCTATAAAATTTCCAATATGCATTTCGAGGTTGGACTGACTCACAATCTTTCTATTCCCATATTTATTATGTACTTTCTTATCTTCATAATCCAAGGTGGCAAATACTACAATCAGTGGATAGATGAAGAAATGAAGGAGAGGGACCAGGAATAGCCTCAACTGTTTTTTAGTATATGTGCCTGAAGCTGCCACAAAATTCCTTCTAACATGCTCACACTTGCTGCAAAGGAGGTTGTGGAATATATTCTTCAATGCTAAGGGAATCATATGATGCTCTTAAATTTTTATTACTTTGAAAATTAAGAAATGGATTAAAGACATAAAATATTAGTGTCTACCAAAGTGAGACATGATCTCTCAGCATTCTTTGAGCACCTACTCTGTGTTCATATCCTGTGATCTGTACCTACGAAGGAACTCCAAGCTTAAACCCAAGACCCCATAACTGATGGTTCTAGTTGCAAATAATGAGATTTAGATTGTCTTTAAAGACAAATATAGCAAAAAACCTATAGAGCACTCTGTAGAAGACTGCTTACTCAAGGATCTGGTATACACAAGAACAGATAATATTATTCATGTAGTTCTGAACAAGCAAATTAATAGGCACATTTAAAATCCTTTTTTTCTTTTCTTGCCTGAACAAGACATCTTACTAAATACTGTGAAGGATGAAAGGGTAAATGCCTTGAAATGTTGATATTAACCACAGTTAATTAAAAAGGACATAGGGTGATAAGTAAAAACATAAAAACATTTAATTCATCAAAAGCTGAATTAAAATTAAAAGTACCCATCATTTACATGTTGGTAACTAATTCTTTCATGTTACTTTAGGTTAATTCCAGAAAAATGACAACTTTTCCTATCTTTTCTTGAAGGTAGAATGCTTAGCAAATAAATGTGCTAAGTCAGTTTATTTTTTTTTTACCTGTACTTTGAAAAGCTAATTAAGATGTTACATATTTACTTAATTTTTCTTTTTAAATTTTATTATTATCAATGAGGCATATTTCCATTAATAGATATTTCTTATAATTTTACATTATTGGATTATATATTAATTTTAGTAAGACTAAATTTGAATTTTAGCACACTTTTTAAAACATAATTGATTTCCACTCTTTGCCTTGACTTACCTTCAATCAATTAGCGTGAGGAACTAGGACATTTATAACCTCACTAAAAGTCCCAAGTTTTCTGTCTTTTTCTCTTTCTTTCCCTCCCTCCCTACCTCCCTCCCTCCCTTCCTTCCTCCCTTCTTTTCTCCCTCCCTCTTTCTCTCTCCCTCTCTTTCTCTCTTTCCTCCTTCTCTTCCTCCTCCCCCTCTTTTTCTTCTTCTAACTAACTATTCATAAAGAAGAACATTTTTAAAATTTGCATACCATTCAACTTCAGTGTTATTTTTGCCAAAGATATTTGATGAACAAGCATTTTCTTAAAATATATGTCAGCCATATGTTATTTATCCATGAATACATACACATTTCAAGTAATATATTACTTGAGAAAATAATATAATTTTCAGAAATTTGACATGAGTGGGAGGATGACTGTAACTTTGTCTGAAGATAATTTACAGTGGTTGTTTAAAGGACTGAGTTCCAAGGATACATTCCTTTGTAGGAGAAATAAACCTCCACTGTGTTCATAGGAACCAGTTAGCATACATGATTCTAACTCAGATACTGTGAATGTGGCAAAGCATATGCGAAAAAATTCTGTAGAGTTATTTGGGCCATTCTTTCACATGGAAACACCATTCACCTTTGATTTTCCAAAATTTTCTATATGTTTGATTATAAGGTCTGAAATAAATCCTCATGAGAATTTGTAGGAAGTCTCAAAATACCATACCTATTGTAGTGTCCTTATTACTGCTTCATCATGGATAACTCTCTGAGTAAGAGAGATAACTCAGCAGTATCAGTTTTGATACCTTCCACGTATAATTGGCTGAGCTATTGAAGCAAACTCTATAAATTTCTGTAGTTGGGTCTTAGTATATACATTAGCCTTTCTCTAGCAGTCCTTGTCATTTTAATACAGAGAGAGTAACATATTTTTGATAAATAATAACTCCAATTGTCAAATATTTCAGCAAAGCTTACTTAAAAACGAAACTCTCAATTTACTTTGTTAGCAATGATTTGAACTGGCCTCCTCTGTTTTGTCACTGTGATTTAATTCCACTAACACATCTTAAAATTTTCATTATGAAGTAGATTTGAGTCTTTTCAGCAGCAGCCAATCAAAGAGGGTTAAGACTTATAGTGAAGATGGTAGATTATAGCAACACATAGTTTTGTGTTCAGATACTGTCTGCTCTTCACTAACTATATGAAATTGAGTACATTTCATTAGCTGTACAATGAGGGTAATAATAATACCTACCTGCTATGATTAAGATGAAAAATAATTTAGACAACATTTTGTAAATGTTCAGCACAGTACTGAAGACACTGCAAACATTCAGCAATGTTTGCTATTGTAATTACTACTTTACTAGGGTAAAAATAGTATCAGTGATAGTAGTGGTGGTAGCAGCAGTAATGGTAATGGTAATAGTGTTAGTAGTATTAGTAGCAGCAACATTATGAGAATTCCTTCACACTTAGAAGATCATGACCATGAACTAGGAAATTCCTTGTAAAGTGACACTTTTCTACTTAGTTATGGAATTAAAGTCTCCATTGTATCCAATTTATGATAACCATTTACATCTGATAACTTAAATTCTGGATGAATGTGATATTTTAATTGGCAGAAATAAAACTTGCACAAAATTTAAACAAAATGTATATTTTTATTTTGTGTACATAGAAATACATATAATTTAATTCTACTTAAACATTTATGGTAACATTCTCAATCCTATAGATCAGCAGTTACCAACCTTTTTGGCACCAGGGACCAGTTTCATGGAAAACAATTTTTCCATGGCCGAGCAGTGGGGGAGGGTGTTCAGGATGAAATTGTTCCACCTCAGATCATCAGGCATTAGATTCTCATACGGAATGTGCAGCCTAGATTCCTTGCATGCACAGTTCACAATACGGTTCTCACTCCTATGAGAATCTAATGCCACCATTGATCTGACAGGAGGTGGTGATCAGGCAGTAATACTCCCTCACCCGCCATTCACATCCTGCTGTGAGGCCCAGTTCGTAACAGGCTATGGTGGCCTGGGGGCTAGGGACCCCTGCCATAGATGACAAATTCCCAGGTAAAATTTTGTTATATATTTGTTGCCTTGTTTTGTAATAAGTATTTTTATTCCTATACCAAGCACTTTAATTTATAAGTAATCATTGAAGTTGAAAACTGACATTTAGATTACCTACTGAGGCTTCAGGCTGTATGTGTCTATCCTGATAGTAATGAGTGCTTCTGTGTGTTTTTTTGTTTGTTTGTTTGTTTGTTTGTTTGTTTTGGAAACTTCCTTCCTTCCAAATTTAGTGTAATATTAAAATTACCAAATATAATGCTATCATTGTTTAATAAATAGTCATCTCTATTGCAAATAGAGTTTCATCATATTAGATTATTCATTGAATTACAAAGTATGGTCCAGTTTCAAAATATCATTTCCAAGCTTGTTTAATTCTTTAACATCTTTAAGCAGCTTAAAATAAATTCTATATCCCTAGTGCTTTCTTTTTGATAAATAGTAGAGCGTGTTTCCGACTTTCAACCTCTTAACAGTTGTCTGGTGTTCTTTCCATCTCCACTCTAAGTTAAAATATAGTTATAAATCCTTTTAATAGGCATACTGTAGCCTTGATTTTACATTCCAACCAAGGTGTTTTATGACGTGTCTGGGAATACACACTTTTACAAATTCCTTGCCAAATATTAATTAGTAATTTTATAGCAGCATTTCAAGGACCCAGGGAATACACTTTTAAAAAGAAATATTAAGGGGCCCCTGTCATCATATTCTGAGTTTTAACTCTGCAATGAGAACGAAAACAAGCATTACATTTTCACCCATAAGGAAGTAAGGAACATGTTGCACTTCAGGCAAAACTGCAGCAATAACCTTTCCACTGGCATTCTTCTTCCACATTTATCAAACGCTCTGATTCCCTCTCCTGTGAAACTATCTTCAGACACTTTACCACCTAGTTACAATGCAGATCATTTTAGCAAAACTAGTTACATGCTGCTAAAATACTTCTACCTTATTCAGTATCAAGAAATTCTACTTTATACTCGAACTTTTCTAATTCCGTGGGTGATAAATAAACTCTTGCTTTGCTCCATGAAATCCTCCCAGAAATTCTACCTCCCCCTTACTCTTCCTATACGAACTGATCAACTCCAAATTATTCGTATTTCCTCAGCAAGATCTTCATCTTTCACCCAGGGAAGAACTGTTCTATTATTGGTTATTTTAGAGCCCTATATGTTTTCATCAATGAATATAATAAATATTCATCTTTATCACTATACTGTGAAATCTAAGGGAAGATTCTTGATCAGTCCTGCCTGTGTTTGAATTACCAAGAGTTAATAATACAAACCCCATAGTATCCACATTTAGAGAGTGAATGAATATATTACACCAATTCTTATTGCACATCAAAATGTTCTTTTGCTGGCTTTTTTCTTTCTTTATAACCAAATGTTTGCTTTCCTATAGCTGTGTTTAGAACTAATTTTTTAAATCCGCATTTGCAATAATTACTCTTAAGAACTGTAATAATACATGTCTGTCAGCTTTACCATGTATTATAAACTCACTGACTCACTGTTTAGTTGACTAGAACTCCCAAGAGGCATCTCCAACGTAATTCACTATGAAATAATCTTGATTTTTTTCTCTAAAATCTACTCCTCACCAGAATTCCCTATTTAAGTAAATGGCCCTTCTCTTCATCCAGTTATTCCTTTGAAAAGGCATGAACTTAACTCATATTTTCGCTTATGTTTTGCATCAACTATCAGAAAATACTGATGGTTTGATGTTAAAATACAGACCAAATACGCACTTCCTCCCCACTTTTACCTCTGTCAGTAACATCCTATTCCAAGGAAACATTCAGTCTCCCACGGAGAATTACTTAGCTTCGTAACTCATTATGTGCTTTGTATTATTTTACCACCAACTTCTGTGAGTTGATTCTCCCAGAGCAGCCAGAGTGAATCTCTTAAAAACTGAAACCTGATTGTGTTATTTCTTTGCTCCCATCACAACTAACATAAAATGCAGCTATTGGTTCATACCTTTATTGTTGGTCTAATGCATGAAGTGAAAAACAAAAACCATTGTTGGTTTTGGGTATTTCTTTTTTGCTTTTGTTTTTGTGTTTTTAGTTTGCAGATAATTTACCATGATGTTCATATACTTTTTTTTTTTTTTTTTTTTTGAGTTGGAATCTTGCTCTGTCTCCCAGGCTGGAGTGCAGTGGTGTGATCTCGGCTGACTGCAACCTCCACCTCCCGGGTTCAAGCGATTCTTTTACCTCAGCCTCCCGAGTAGCTGGGACCACAGGTGTGTGTCACCATGTATGGCTAATTTTTTGTATTTTTAGTACAGACAGTGTTTCACTGTGTTAGTCAGGGTGGTTTCAATTTCCTGACCTTGTGATCCACCCGCCTCGGCCTCCCAAAGTGCTGGAATTACAGGCGTGAGCCACCATGCCTGGCCGATGTTTACATACTTGATGTAGCAAACATGATTGTTTAATTCAGTGTAAAATGCGTCATCTTGCTTTTTATTTGTATTTCTCCCTAATTCAATCTGTTTACCATTTGAATATTTTTCATATTTTGAGAATGAAGTAAATCAAGAAATTACATATTATTAGAAGTATTATGACGTTTTATCATTGAGAAAGCCCCTGTCCCCTTCAGATTCTGAATTTCTGAGGTTAGTTTATGCAGTGGACTACCCTGAATTTTTCTCTATCCTAAAGAACAATTTGCTTAAAGCTGTTTTTGCTTAAATTGAATATTATATAGCCCTAAAGGCCTAATTTAATATTATTCTATTATGTTCAGCAGATTATTCTTCTTCCATATTTCCATTTCCATTATTCTTCTCAAGCCTTAATTCATGAAAGCGCTTGAGAGCTGCTTGTTGTACACGTTTTTATCCAAATATATTTCTCATGACATAAGTCCTGAGGAACCAGAAAATGTTATAGATGAGCCAATTATGTTGGTATACATGACATTAAGCAAAGTCATCTGTCATGGCATCGTTTGTTTCCTGTATTGATAGAATAAAACTCATCCAAACATACTGCTTAACTCAAATGGTAATTATAAACAAAAGGTGAACAAAATACTTGAAAATCTCAGTCAGAATATGGGAAGGGAAGTAAATATCAATTTTATCTTTCTGGAGAAATCCTAGGATATGGAGCTGTGTCTGACGGGCTTGTCCTGCTATTACTAGGTGAGGCCCTCTCACAGTCTCTTGGGCAAGTACTTTCACCTCAAATTTTACATAATGCTCAGTTTAGAAAATCAAGGAACATGAAAAGTGCAATAAATAATTCCTAAAAGGGTCTAGAATTTACATATGAAAATGTTATGATCTTCTAATTAAACTTTTAATAAAAACATGCGTTCATCTATCTTTTCACTGAATTCCCACTATGCATAACATGAATATTATGTGCTGATGACGCTGCAATAAACAAGTAGAGCTTTGGGGAAAGAATTTTAACAGCTATTTACACAATTTTTCACGTAATGATGATGCATATAAGGGAAAAAAGATGTCATATGATAATTTGCCTAGTGAATTTTTAAGTATTTCTACATAACATATGTTATTCATACTATAAATACAGTGTGATTGACAATAATATATACATATATTTACAATATTAAGAATATTGAATATTTTATTGTGGCATTTCATATTTCTTAGTAATATCTGTGACCAAACTACTCTTAGTTATGAAATTACACATAGTTTTTCATATGAGGATTAATCAAGATTTTATTTTTAGTCATTCAAACTTTAAGATATTTCCACATTTTGCAAAACTTTATATTCTCTTTTGCAATTGGTTAATTCATGATTTGTATACATCTAAACAGAAAATGAAATATAGTAGTACTGTTTTTGCATTTTCTATATTTTCAAAATTTTCAAAGCAATCTGGCATGTGTACTACAGAATCAGGGTAGAAAATGTTTTCTTTTAGAAATTCCAAAATCAAAACTAATTTCAGTGAATTTTCATCTTTCTCCAAGATAAAATGAAGTATCTATTTTGATTGTTGTAGTGTCTTAGAATATTTTCTCATTCTAAAACTGAAAGATTATTTAGCATAGTGTTATAAACTGAAGAGTATCTCCCCCCCCAACTCCCAACATTCATATGTTAAAGCCGTAATCCCTAGTGTGATGATTGTATTGGGAAATCGGGCTTTTAAAGAGGTAGTTAATACTAAATGAGGTCATAAAGGTGGGCAATAATCCAATAGGACTGTTGTCCTTATAAAAAAGAAATATCCTCTTCCCTCCACCTGCACTAGCAGAGGAAAGGCTATTTGCAAGCCAGCAATAGAGGATTTACCAGAAACCACATTTTCTAGTCTCTTGATCTTAGGTTTGTAGCTTCCAGAGTTGTGAGAAAATAGATTGTTTTTTGCTGTATAAGCCACCCAGTCTGTGGTATTCTGTTATGGCAGCCCTGGCCAAATAATAGAATAAGTCATGTATTTAATCAGTTATCTTAAATATTCGATTAGTTATGCAAAATGGCAGTACTTTTTGGACAGATAAATATTCATTATTAAGTCCTTTAGATTTTTATCAAAATATGCACAAATTGCATACATAGGTATGTGTTCTTCCCATTTCACAAGTAATAGGCCTCCTAAAAATTATTTTCTGATAAGTGCCAGAAGTTAAAAAGTACTGTATTTCCTTTTTAAATTTTGATGATCTATAGTACATGAGAAATATTAATATATGGAAGATTTTTTCCTTTACTACAGTCAAAATAATGTGAGTTTTAAATATACTTATGCAGGAACAACTAATAACTAATAATTAAAAGAAATCACATGCAACTCTTGAAACAGTTTCTTAATTGCAACTCATTAAACTAAATTGCAGCATATTATCTCCATTATAATACCCAAAATAGAATTCGTAATGGTCTTTCTGTCATTCTTCCATGCATTTTATATCTGATGTTAAAGAAACTTTTAGAATGTCGTAGTCTTTATGTTATAAATTATACAATATAAATTGTTTTTAAACCTCAGAAATGATTGGAAGAAAAATAGTTAAAATTTCAGTCATGACTGATAGCTTACCCAGGTTATAAAAGCCAAACTAGATGAATATAGTTTTTGCATAAGTTATTTTAAATAAACTTTCTTTTTTATAACAATTCATGATTCGTATTTTAATATGCTATACGCCTGAGAAAAAAATGTGATTCTATTAAAAAATTACAAACTAAAAAGCCATACTAAAATGAGTACATATCTCTTATTATAAGTAAACTTTTAGGTATTTAAATGGAATTCACAAATATGATATAATTCTATTTTTTGAGCTGGGGATACTACTCCAAGTCGGGTAAGCATATATTGATCTTGCTATTTATCCTAAATCCCAATTATGCAATTGTACAATGACTATGGTAATTACAGATGAACAGTTACATGTAGAAGCTCTTATTTCTTAGTTTATTTGTGTTATGACCATGGAAAACCAATGTTGACTACTGAGAAAGTAATCAAGCAATAGAAAAATGAGGCTCCATCGACAAAGAATGCAAATTTTGACAAATTTTTTCAATGTCTCAAATAGTTTAATAAGTAAAGAACCAAGGCAGCTGATGTATGTAAACGCAGGTTTTATCTGCACTGTCTCTCTGCTACCAAGTACTTTCAGAGTAAGGATCACAACTTTGAGTTCATTTGTGGTTGAGTGTTTTATAAAGATGTTTTATTGTAAATCTTAGTGTAAGGTAACTGAAATCATCTTTAATGTGCACATTAGTATTTTTGAAAAATCCATCTGCAAGTTATGTCATGATGTAACCATTTCATAATGCGTTTTTCCCTTTCAATTTTGTCTTACAGTTCCCCATGGAAATGGAATTAATTTGATTTGAGCTTTTTTACTTACAGCCCTTTCTACCTCCACATATATCTAAGCAAAGCTAACATTTATGATGGGGGATTGATTATAGAAACATATTCTTTTGTCTTCAACCTGTCCTTTATCAACTTTGTGTACTGGTTTTTTAGTGTATATATTTGTGTCTGTGTGTGCTTCTAAAATCCTCTTTGATAACTTTCTCTTTATAAACAAACCTATGAAAACAAACTAAAAAATTCCTTACTACACTTTATACCACTTTAAAAAAATAAATAAAATAAAAAACATTCCTTTGTTTACCTACAGCTAGTCAATTACTTTGTGCTACTCCTTTCCTCACCTCCCTTTTCCTTTTCTGTCGATTACAGTGTCTTCCATCCCATCACACACATGAGTCTAGCATAGATAAACTAATCAAGTGGAAAACCCTGTCTTTTTTCTTGTTAGATTTCTCTATGGCATTTGATAACGGTCAATCGTTTTCTCTTTGTTGAAACATAAAACTTCTTATAGTTACATGATTCCACTCTCTTACCATTCTGCCCTAGTTTACTTTGTAGCTCTTAGTGTCTTTTTATTTTTTATTACTTCTGTTTTGCTTTGAGTAATATTATTCTTTAGAAATCCAACCTTAGCTTCCTTGCCTTTACAATTTCTCCAACCCTTAGTCTTAGCTTCTATTATTGTCTGTCTACTCCTGTTACCCTTGACTTAACCATTGTCATTGTCTTAACTTAATTTAATTTAATAATTGTCTTAATTTAATACTTAATTTAGGAGAGCTAAATAATTAAACATGAGGCCAAAGTACATAAGAAAGCGGCAGTCTTTTATTGCAAATATGCACACACTTTCAGGAGAGATTCTCCGGTACCCAGGTATGGGGCCAGGGAAGTCGCCCCTGGCGCTCACCGGTGAGGTTCTCACGTCCACAAGTAGGAGGGGCGGAAGAAGTCACGCTGGCTCCTGCTGGCAGCTGACTTTTATGCATTGGTACTGGAAGGGGGAGGGCAGTGGGCGGGATAAGGGCATGATAGGGGCATTTCCATAGGTGTGGCCGGGTAAGTTTCCATCTCTTGGGATTGACGTCACCTGGTGCATGCTCGGTTGTCCTGCACTTTCCCGGGGCGGGAAAGTTGGTGATGAAGAACCTGGAAGCAATCGGAACTGTGCCATCTTGTTCACCTTCCTCCATTTTGTCACTTCTCCCTCACCCAAACAGTCATCACTCAAATCAACTGGATTGCTCAAATATTCAACTTCTCATTCATCTTCCATATTCCACATAAATTCTTCCTTCAATTCCTAAACACAGTAGCAGGGGCAACTTTCTTAAAACTATAAATCAAATTTGGACAAAATCTTCTTGAAAGATTCATAAAGATTCTCCCTGTACACAATTCTACTTGTTTCACTCCCTTTTAGATGCTGTACTTGAGATCAGCTCCCCAGTAGAGTCCTGAATTCTAATCCCTGTTTCCTGGGAACCCGAACTAAAGCAACTGTTCCGAGGCTGCACATCACAAGACAATTATACCCGTCTTACTATACAGTTCTTTATTTTCTTGAATTAGCAAGAATATTTTAATTTGCCCTTGATTGTCCTGGAAGGTGCTTCCCTTCATGTTTGTCATTTTGGTCTCAGCATGAATGCCACCTCCACAGAGAGACCAGCCTGAAATAAATTCTTCCTATCATTGTGTTTTTTTTATATTCCACCATATTGAAAATTTCCCTTTTTTCTAAATGCATATCTCTATGTCTGAAATTATTTTGCTTGCTTCTTTATGTATTATTCATTTCCCCTCCAGATAGAATATAAGCTACCAGATGGAAAGTAGCGAATCTATCTCATTTTTCTATCCATCTTATCTATCACTGAATTTAGCACGTATAGTAAGCACTCAGTAACTATTTATTAAAGAATAAATTAGTGGGCATTAAAACCTAAAAATCACTCCAAATTGACAAATTCACATTCTCAAACATCTGAAAGCTCCAAATAACTGTAAAACTGATTATGTACAAATCTTAGCTAGCGTTTTCATTTTCTGAGTTACTGAGTTTTCCATCTCAAGTGACTTCATTATTTGATATGCCAAACTAAATTTAGGGTTATTTTAGCTCAAGATAGTGTATTACTCATTTTTATTCTTTATTTCTGTCTCATCGTCTTATTAATTGGTCACTAAATGTTGTAAAATTGGTCACTTCATTATCATTAGATTCTACTCACTTTATTTATATGCATTGATAAAGTATTAAATCAGGCTTCATCATCTCTTACCTGAACTACTGTAATAGCTATATAACAATTCTTACTCCTCTCTATATTTTTCCTAATTATGCTAATTATTTTCACCTTATACTATCTAAGCAGTTTATTATTAACAATACTATAAAATCTATTTAAATAATTGAGTGTCTCATGCATAGTGTTTACTGTTTAGGCATCTGTATATATTTTCTCTTGTTTCCTTCATTCCTATACTGAGATACTATTTCATATTTCCAGTAAGGAGCAGGGTTTCATCCCTACATATGTACCTATTGTTTATTTTGCTTGAAATGTCTTTCCTCTTCTTCACCTGGAAAATTGTTCAGATCTCACTAAAATGTTACTTATTTTGGAAACATTTCCTGATTTCTCTACATATAGAAATGTTTTCTGTGATATAGTAGAATTTTGTACATGCTTGTATTTCAGTAAATTTCAAATTCTTTTTACTTATTACTTGCTAAGTCTGTCTTCTTCAGAAACTTATAATTATTAAGGGAAGGAGTGTGTCTTATTACTCTTTGTCTTACTAGTTCCCAGTACAGTGTTTGGCACTTATATTGCACTCATAAAGCTCTAAAGGAATAAATGAATGCATGATGAATGAGAATTGTGGCAGGGTCAAAGGAAGAAAGTGATATAAGAACTTAATAACATACATTTTATTTCTGAGAGCTTGTAAAAATAATGCTGGGGAAATACAGAAAATGATTCACAATTAAATAAAAAATAATGTAGTTACTTGGGCTGGAGAGTGGGTCAAAAGATTAGTAGTGTCTGATTTAAAACCAACAAGTATGTACCAAGGTATATGTAAATAGAATTTAAACTTTTATTTTAAAATGGCATTACAATCAATATTCCCAGAAAATTTCCACAATGAAGAAGCTAGATATTTCAAATTAATGAAAATAAAATTATCTAATGGAATGATAATTTTAAAGAATATACACTGCGATACTAAATATAATTTGTATATAGCTCTTTATTTCTGAGAAACCATATGATATTCACTTTATGATCTTTGTTTCATATAGTACCAGAATAGGTGATAATATCTCAAAAGATGTTTTCAATGTTGATTAACTGATATCTCGAAAGATATTTTTAATATCAATATTGCTTTACATTCAAATTTTGGCCTTATGGATAAGTGAGGAAGAAATTGTTATCATGATATTTCTTTAATGCTGCAATGCTTCTACATCACTGTGTTTTATCTCACAGTTATGTAGGCGAAAACATATCTTAAATGGTTTAAACAATTGAGAAAACAAAATATACATAAAATAATATTGTTTAATATTTATATACTTTATTGGTAAAAAAGAAAAAAATAAGAACTAATCAATTTACTATTTAAATATTTTTAAAGATCAGAAATAAAATTAAAATTAAGCTATATATGTGTATGTGTTTTTAAAAGGATAAATTAACATATAAACAGTGCTCAAAATCATAAAATGGAATTCTTAGTTTAAATGGTAAGATTCAGATGTGTATGTAGAATGTGAGAGTTAGATATTAATGGTATTAAACATACCATGAATAAGCTTTTTAACCATTTCAGTTGTGTGACTTTAAGAAAGTTACATCACTTCTTTCAGCTTCAGTTGTCCCTTGGGAAAAATAGGGGGAGTAGTAGTCGGTATGTCAGATGACTATAAAAATAAAAGAAGTTATAATACATGCATGATGCTTAGCCTGGTGGCTGATTCATGATTAGAATAGTTGTTAAAATTATTATTATTACTGGATAGTGTTTAGAAGAAATGCACCTTTAAGCAAATAGTCCTACTTGATTGAAAATTGATTGTTTATATTAAGTAGTAAAGCATGAGTATTTTAACCAAGTAAATCCACCTGTAGCAATTATTTTAATTATAGTCACTGTAAATAAATACTATTCTTGAACTCACCAGTTTACATATAAATCATATACTTTTTACTTATTCATGTCTAAATAAAATATAATTGTAGATAAACAGCTTTAACAATCTTAGGTGTCCTGAAATATTACTTTTTTGCCATCACACTAAATAGTGCTAGAGTAGAATATATAAACCATCTTTTCAGGCCAAAATGTAGTGATGGAGTATGTATTATCCTTTGTAAATAAAACAAATTTTTGATGAATGAAAAACAAATGATTTCTCAGAAAGCTCTGTTGTGCAACACCTGAAATAAAAAGATTTATCATTCATCATTTTAAGTTATAATGATGCAGATGTACCCTTTTACGGTGCCTCAGAGGAAATGCTGCAGACATAAAATGCAGATGATCTAGAATTATATTCACTATTTTTTTGAAATATAATTGCTACAAAGATCTAGGTTGCAAGAAGAACAATTTGTAGAGGACAATGTCTTTGGAAAGTAACAGTAACATAGAGAAGACATAACATGGTATATCTGTAGAAATGGACTGAAAAGATGAAATTAAAATAATTAGAAGGGGAAAAATCAGAAAATCAGAAACACTTGAATAAACATATTAAAACTGTATATTATTAAAATTATATTTCTGATATCTAAAAATGAATTAAAACTTTCAAGAAGTTATTTTTATTTCATTGCATATAAGCTATATTTCACAGTTCTTAAGGTATATTTGTAAAATTAGCATTTGTTTCTACCCTAAATTCCCAAAAGACTTAAATTTGCTGTGTTAGAGACCATGGGGGAAGGGAGGCTAACCTGAAGGAGAGAAGAGTGATGGAACATTCTGTTGTTTCTAACTGAGTTCGATAACACGCACCTGAATTGAAAATATGATCAACCAGATCTAGGAATGTTGAGTTCTCCACCCATCCTCCATCCAGGAAAGATAACTGAACACAAAAGAAGTAATTCAACTACAAAAAACAAATTAAGATATCAGTTTCTAGCTTTCACGTAATAATTGAGATGACTGGGTTCATAGAAATGTTCTTACTAAATAGGTGTAATGGTTTTAATTTTAAGCTGAAGGATTTTTCATAAATCACAAATGTAAGAGAAAAAAATTCAATGCAATAAAATATAATAGGCTATAAATTTCCATATACATTTATAAATTTTATATGAAGAGTGATTCTTTTTTATTATCAGTCATTGAATCTTATTTAAATCTATTGTTTTAGGCCAAGTTATAAAATTCAAAGAACTTCTCATTGCAATTTCTTTCTCTTGATTGTCGGTATTGATTTAAATCATTCGGAGAGAGGCCACTTATTATATTCAACATTCTATCCATTATTGCCTCTGCCAACTTTTAAAACTTATCATTAATATATTGCAGGATATAGTGCTGAATTGCAAATAGCTAAGTGTAATAAAGCATGCATCTTCTGATGTAAACATATTTAAATAGTATGCATGTAAAGCATCTCTTTTAAAGTTAGGTTCATGTTACAAAATGTAGCAATTACTAGATGGAAAGCCAGTAAAGAAAGAGTATCAATACAAATAGCACATAATAGTTATCTAGGGCAGATAATTCCCACCCCAATTTTTCTATATACTGTGGGAGATTTTTACTCTTTACCTACAGTATACATTATAGAAGGGTTTGTACCCGACTAGAAATCATATATTTTGATGCCTGGTCTGGTAATCTTAAACTAGCAATATTTTCTATATAAAATACTTTTTTACCTGCAAGTGATGGTGATGATGATGATGAGGATGAGGATAATGATTATTGCAAGCCACAGATGAGACTAACTTAAAAAAAAAAAAATACTATAACAGGCTGGGCACAGTGTAATTCCAGCATTTTGGGAGGTCAAGGTGGGTGGATCACTTAAGGTCAGGAGTTCATGACCAGCCTGGCCAACTTGATGAAACTCTGTCTCTACTAAAAATACAAAAATTGCCCAGGCATGGTGGCAGGCACCTGTAATCCCAGCTACTTGAGTGGCTGAGACAGGAGAATTGTTTGATTCTGGGAGGCGGAGGTTGTAGTGAGCCAAGATCGTGGCACTGCAATCCAGTCTGGGCAACAGAGTGAGACTCCTTCACAAAAAAAAAAAAAAAAAAAAAAACTTACAACATACTACACAATAATAACAGCATTCATTGAGCATAATAGATGACTAAACTAAGTTGAAAACTAATATGGAAATTAAAGCACAACTAAATTTGACTAAGAGAAGTATAAATATACATCTTTATATTTATTAGAATATAATTTTACTGTTCCAGTAATTGAGAGGTACACAAATGTCACAGCTTTGAATGTTTTAAAATTGTTATCTCATGATTATGAAATGTAGTAAATTACCAATTTCTATTCAGGTATATGAAAAATTGGTAGATAGCCACTGATAGAAAAGACATTGATTACACGTATAATACACTCCCTAGTTGAAAAATGAATATTTAGTCATTTTGTTTATAAAGTGCCAAACATTACATTTAACTTTCATTGATTTATCTAAATAATCTAACTCTTTCATCTATATATGGATGAAGATCGGTTTTTTAAAAGTTCGTTTGTACAAATACAATTTCATCTCTAAAAGGAAGGGATACTTCATACAATAGCTTCAAGAGAAGTAATTTGTATCCTCAGGTCACGATTGTGGCTGCCTGGGTTGTGCTAGATTGAATGACTTGACTTTCACTTTTTAACTGTTCCTATAATTTGATTATCATTAAATGAACCAGAAAATAAATTTGCTTCTACAATAAAACCTACAGGCTTTTATGTCAGTCTTTTAACAAGATTTATTCTTTAATAGAAAGATATGCAATAAGGAAAAAAATATCTAGTAAAAGGTAAAATAAAAATCCTCATTACATACCTTTAGGGCTTAGACTGAAAACTGAAAAAAATGCATTTAAGTCTAATACTTAAAACGTCTAAAAAGTTTTATAGTCATATAATAGTTTACACCTGACCAAATTCTGGAAAAGTCTTCAGAAAAACTTACGAATCCTCATGGCGACAACATAATCAGTGGTATCAGCTTTACCTCCCCTTGAGTTCAATGTCTTCTATTCACTACAGGGACATGTGAGAGTGAGTGATAATTTCTCTCTGGCAACAGTCAGAACAACTACTACACCTGTCGCAACTCCTGTATTGCAAGCATTGCTGGATTCTTTCTTTGCTCAACACAGGTTTCTTGTCTTAAGTTACACTTGCTTTTACCTTCTGCTGCTCTTGCCTACTCTTCTGTGTCCTTTTTGTAATTTTCTGCTTCTACTTCTCGCAGTCATTTTCTCTTGAACAACCACACAATATATTTGCAGCATATATACTGGGCATTTGTGGGAAATGAAGAAAAGCTCCCCCTCTGTTGTGAACACTTTGCAGAAACAAAATGAACCTTTACCCAAAATTTGGTTTGCATATTGAGACTTATGACACCATATATGCCCCACTAGAATGAGAACATATTCATTAAAACTCACACAATGAGGCTTCCGGGAAGAGTATGGTATCTCCCAGGCGCAACTAAAAATGGATTGAGAGAGCCCGGAAATCAGAATGATGTGGGGGTTTTATGATGGCTAGGGTGTGGGGTTGAAGCGAAGGTTCTCTGTTAGCAGGGCCTTGTACCAGCACATCAAAAATGGAGACTCTTTCTTATACCCTGCGAATAAGTAACTGAAAATAAATACCCCTCCAAGTAGAGCAATCATAAACAGATGTGCCTTTCTCCAGGGCCATGCAGCCTCCCAGGATGTGCCTTGAGTAGTGGCACTGGTTACATTTCATTCTCTAATCCCCACACCTTGGTCAGTGACTTTGGGGAGGACACAGCACAACCACACAATTTATGCATAGATAGAATGTTGAAAAAAACATGGCTTTCGAGGAGTGGGAGGATGAAGTCCTCATGGACTAATTAATGAGATTTGGGAGAATTCTATGAGAATCAGTAGCAATCTATTGAACTAATTATATGGTTACCTAGGCAATAAGTGAATCTCCATTTCATTGCATAATAATGACAAGGAATTCAGGGTAGTTATAAGGAGAGTGCTGGGATATAGGTTCAAAAACAGTTGCACAAATGTCATGAGTGTTACTAAAACTGTTCTAGATTTGGGCATTTTTTTTTTCACCGATCTGTGGAATGTCTCAGGTTGACCCCATTATAATAAATAGAATTTTATAAGAAGTTGTCCTGAATGGGCAAGATTCCATCTCTTTTAGATGCCAGTTACAAAGACACACACTTATATGAAGTATTAAAAGAAAGAAATATGTGACTACCATATTCAGAAACTAGGTAAATCACTAGAACTTTAACTAGGTTGTTTTGCAAATGAGGTCTCTCTCAGAGAGAGCAATGTTTATGAAGAATGAAGCAATATTTGAAAGATATAATAGGTCAACCCCTGTTACAGTTCATCACATACGGTTAAAAACCTTCAAAACTGATAGCTAGAGATCTGAGTCGTTTTTAGTGTGTGCTGACTACTAGAAATAATTTTGCCTCTTCCCTGGGAAAGAATTTATAGATGAGTACTCAAAAGCTATTGCAGGCCAGGCATGATAGCTCATGCCTGTAATCTCAGCACATTGAGAGGCCGAGATGGGAAGATCAGTTGAACCCAGAATTCGAGCCTGGGAAATACAATGAGACCACATGACTACTATATGTGTGTGTGTGTGTGTGTGTGTGTGTGTGTGTGTGTGTGTAATAGCCAGTTGTAGTGATGTGTGCCTGTAGTCTCAGCTACCTGGGAGGCTGAGGTGGGAGGATTGCCTGAGCCTGGGAGGTTGCACTCCATCCCGGTCAACAGAGTGAGACCCTGCCTCAAAACAACAATAAGAAAAATAAAATAAATAAATAAATGCAATTTAAAAAAAACAAAATTTGACAAGTGAGACTTAAACTAAAAAGCTTCTGCACAGCAAAATAAATTATCAAGAGAGTAAACAACCTACAGATGGTAGAAAATGTTTGCAAACTATGCGTCTAACAAAGGTTTAATATCCATAATCTATAGAGTCAAACAATTCAACAAGCAAAAAAACAAATAACATCATTTAAAAGTGGGTAAAATATATAAATAGACATTTCCAAAAAGAAGACACATAAGTGGGCAACAAACATGTGGAAAAATGCTCAGCATCACTCATCATCAGAGAAATGCAAATCAAAATCACAATGAGATACCATTTCACACCAGTGAGAATGGCTATTATTGCAAAGTCCAAAAACAACAGAGAATGGAGAGACTGCAGATAAAAGGAAATGTTTACACTCTACTGGTGGAAGTATAAATTGGTTCAGCTATTTTAAGTTATTTAAGAAATCTCCAAACTGTGGAAAGCAGTTTGGAGATTTGACCTAGCAATCCCAATACTGGGTGTATATCTAAAATAAAATAGTTCATTCTACCAAGAGACACATGCACGTGTGTGTTTATCCCAGCACTATTCATAGTAGCAAAAATATGGAATCAACCTAGGTGCCCATCAATGGTATACTGGATAAAGAAATGTGGTACATACACACCAAAAAGTAGTAAACAGTAGTAAGAAAACAAAAACTCATCCTTTGCAAGAGTATACATGCATCTGGAGACCATCCATTATCCTCAGTGAATTAATAGAGGAACAGAACACCAAATACTACATGTTTTCACTTATAAGTGGGAGCTAAATATTGGGTACTCATGACATGAAGATGACAGATACTGGGGATTACTAGGGTGGGGAGGAAAGGAGGGAGGGAAAGTTTGAAAAAACTAACTATTGAGAGCTATGCTCAGTATCTGGGTGACAGGATCATTCATATCCCAAACCTCTGCATCACACAATATACCCATGTAGCAAACTTCACATGTATCCTCTGAATCCAAAATATAAAAATTGAAATTATTTAAAAAATGCCTTTTGCAGGAAGATATCCTTGTGACAGATAACCTTATGGAAAAAAACATAGATAAAGCATTGAATAGTATTGGGGCTTTTTTGCCCTGAATTTGATTTAAAATGCTAATAAAAATGATAATCTGGAAAACAGTTTCAACAAAAGAGATCTAGATTAATCTAGATAAATCATTACACACTCAAAAACGTCCCTTACTTTTATATTATAGCCAGATGAGAATTAGAGTTGTTTTTTTTTTTTTGTTTTTTTTTTTTTTTTTTTTGAGCCAGAGTTTCACACTGTCACCCAGGCTGGAGTGCGGTGGTGCCATCTCGACTCACTGCAAGCTCCGCCTCCCAAGTTTACGCCATTCTCCTCCCTCAGCCTCCTGAGTAGCTGGGTCTACAGGCGCCCGCCACCACATCGGGCTAAATTTTTTTTTTTTTTTTTGTATTTTTTTTGTTGTTGTTGTATTTTTTTTTTTCAGTAGAGGCAGAGTTTCACCGTGTTAGCCTGACCTCGTGATCCGCCCGCCTCAGGCTCCCACAGTGCTGGGATTACAGGCGTGAGCCACCATCTCTGGCCAAGAATTAGAGCTCTTGTATTGGCAAAGAGCAGCAGATGAACCAGGATAAGGTGAGCTCTTTTAAGAAATATACCATTGTGCAAGAGTGAGAAAGCAAAGTACTCAAAACCAAAGGTGCCAGCTAGAGTACAAGACATCTAAAACTGCTGATTCTAGAACGTCCTAAAACTTTCATTGGGTCAACCATGATAACCTCACTTCTGGATATATAGAGCATCATTGGAGTTGGAGAGAGGAGAGGGATGCTGGAAATAAGAAGATTATTGGTTGAGTTACTACTTCACTAATTATGGTCAAAAGTAAATTGCTTGAATCTGTAAAGTCTCTCTCCATGCTCTTTGATCCCACATTCTCTCGTTCCCTAGTCTCAGAAGTTTCAAGGAGAAAGGTGTTTAGACATAGATCTGAAATTTCTCTGTCTCTTAAATAACTGAAGCTTATACAGTAGTTTTTGAATATTCTGGAAAATGTTGAGAAGATAATTAACTCAATCTTTTATAGTTTTATCAGGAGCAGGTGCCCAAATTATCTTGTGCCTGGTCACATCAGGGGAGCAGACTCCTGAATTCAACTTGTTGGTTTTGAGTAGGCATTGCAGTTGAAAAAGAAAGTGATGTCAGACTGTATGTGGGGTTCATCGGGCTAATCCAATACAATATTGATGGCACAGTAGCCATCTGGAGTGGCCACTGTGAGGATGCCAGCTGCAGCAGTGGGGGAAGCACGGCCAGGGCTGCATGCTCTGTGGATCTGGCAGGGGTCAGGAACAGGTGATCCCAGTGGAAGCCCCACCTCTTACTGAGTTGGTAGAATGAAAGCCTGTGCTCCCAGGCACAGCTGTTGCCATCCAGTTGTGCCTCAAAACCCAGAAATCCCTGTGCTCTCAGGGATGCAGGAAGCCCCTTGAACCCACAGGCTTGGAAGCACCTGCTCCTGCTCCCTGGCCTCTCCCCATTCCCTGCAAGTGCTCCAGTGCAGAACAAAGCTGTGGCTGAGCCTGGTTGCTGTTGCAGCACTGCCAGGTGTGTACACACTCAGCACGGGGCTGACATGCCAGCCCCCTGCCGCCTCAGTCCCCTCTGGACTTTGGACAACAACAAGCACAGAAGGAAGACCAAGGGGCTAAGGATGGTTCAGGGTGGGCCTGCATTTTCCCCGCAGTACAGACAGCCTGGGTGCCACGGAGGGCATGTTAATAGTGGCAGGAGTCAGACAGATTCTTTGACAGGAAGGGATGGGTCCCTAGTGAGACCCCACCTTCAAGCCAGGGATGGCCTGAGCCTGGAACTGGCAGGTGGAGTCCATGACCCAGATTAAATACTTCATTGATGACTTTTGGCCAACTGAATGGTGCTTCTTTCAGGCACAACTGTGGCCACCCATAGACCAATCAGCACTCACTTCCTTCCTTCAGTGCACATAAAAACCCCAGGCTAAGCCAGGCTCAGACATTTTGTGCCTGCAAATAGGAGCTACTTACCTTGGGTCTCCTCTACATGCATCAGGACTACCTGCCTATGGATGGGAGCCACCCTCTTTCGGTGTTTTCTACACTTGTCAAGACGAGCTGCCTGCAGAAAGGAGCTACACACTTTGGGTCTCCTGAGAGCTGTTCTGTCACTCAATAAAGCTACTCTATGACTTGCTCAACCTCCAGTTGTTCGCCTAACCTCATTCTTCCTGGGTTCAGAACAAGAACTTAGGACCCACCAAACAAACAGAGCGAATGGAACTCTAACATCCTCTTGGTTGGCTTGCTGAGCTGTGGGCAGTGACATGCTCTCAAACTGCAGGAGTGAAGTGGCAACCTTTTTGGAGGCCCAGACTTCAAGGTTCCCTGAGCCAGAGCTTTTGTAACACTATAGCCCTCCCACTCTCCATCTGTGCTGGGTGGCTGCCCCATACAATGGGAAGCAGTATTAGGGCCAGGCCAGTTAAGGAGCTGTGGGCCACAGTGGGTGGAAGGACTGAAAGAGCTGTAACAAAAACAGACTGACATGCAGCCTCTTGTTCACAATGCTGAGGGTGATGAGGAGGAGAGAAGAGCTGTGGCCCTTCTGAGAGTTCAGACCTCAGTGCTTCCCAGGGCTGTGACATGCTGTTACACCCTCTTTGGGTTTCTGCAGTTTCTGGTGCCTCTGAGCTTTCAGGAGTCACTGTGTTCCCCATTGCCTGTAGTGGAAACCATTTGTGGTATGCCCCGTCTAGCCACAACCTTGCATGGAGTCAGCAATTGTGACAATGTGTGAAGCTGCCCACTCAATCCCATCAGCTAGAGTGTCTGGCTCTGTGCAGTGGCCAGACCCCAAACTCGACAGTGAGTGGCCAACCTGGGAACCTGAAGTGGGTAGCCATCTTTATGGCTGAGTTTAGAGGTTTTATGGGTTTAGAATTGGGGAATGCATGCCGTTTGTCCCCTTGGTGGTCTGGATAAAAGATATAACCAATCAAAAGATATAACCATTTGATTGGTTAAAAGGCATCATCCAGAAGGAACTAATCAAGAGAGGGTGCATGAGATGGGGATAGAAGTTCTCACTCTGATTGTGGACCCTATCCAGAACTGGTTGTTAGGTTTTCAGGCTTAAGGTTGTCTTTGGCTTGGTTCACACCCGCCTCACTGCTCTGTGCCTGGCTCACCCTTGGCAGGCATGGGATCCGGGCTGGTAGCATAAGCCAAGTGCAGCCTTCCAGGCCTAGTGGGCAGAACAAGTGCAGCAGGAAAAAACAAAATCCAAGCAGAGGTGTCACAAGCCACAGAGGTTTCTGGCTGGTGAAGTGAAACTCTAAGGATCCTGTGACAGCATTGTGGCTTCCACTGAAGAATGGATAATTAACATTGATGTTTTACCTGCTTCTGCAGTAAATGCTTATAAAGGCTAGAGAAAATTCCCTTCATCAGGAAAAACTTTAACTATAGAAATGCTAATAGTGTATGTAAAATGTTTCTGACTTTTCTTTCTGTCCTTTCTTGAGAAATTAAATGGCAAATACAAAAAAAGGAGCTCAAAGCCACAAGACCTTAAAATTAAAAGGAGTAGTACAAAAATTGGAAATCAATACAGTCACTATATATGGACAGTGAGATAGCTAAAAGTAGCTGAATATTGTTCCAGATACTGTAATTGTTACTGATTCCATTGCATAGAATGATGATATTATAGTGAGACTTTTGTTCCTGTGGTTCAGTGAGCAGCAGAGAGTGGCCTCCAGCAGCTTTTCCTCTCCCATAGTTCAGCAAGCAGGAGAGAATGTTACAAGCCCATTTACTCTCACCGTCCACAGCTCAACAGGCAGAAAGCAACAGCACCCAGTGGCTTCTTTCACTCCCATAGTTTGGTGAGTGGGAGAGAGTGTCATAGCTCTTTTTGCTCCCACCATTCAGCGGTTTATGGGCTCTTGTCCAGCAGCCAAGAAGAATGAGGTATGCGGACACCAGAAAATGAGCAAGAGAGAATAGAATTTTATTGAGCTACCAAAAAGCTCTTAGCAGGGAGTGGGATCCCGAAGTGGATAGCTGTCTGTGTGGCTGAGTATGGGGTATTTACGGGCTTTGAATTGGGGAATGCATCCTGATTGGTCCATGAGTGGTCTTGGAAGAAGCACCATTTGATTAGTTATAAAGCATCATCCAGAAGGAACCAATCGAGAGAGAGTGCATGAGATGGGAACGGAAGTTCTCACTCTGATTGTAAACTCTATCCAGAACTGGCTGTCAGGGTTTCAGGCTTCAGTCTGTCTTTGGCTTGAATGTTGGATTTCCCACACAGAGATGGGGACCCATCTCTGTCTGCCTAAGAATTTGTCTGTCTCCTGTCTTATCAATATTTACTGAATTTTGCTGGAACTTGCCAACACATTCATTTCTATCTCACTGTCATCTGAGGACCATGAGCAATTCACGTGTATGTCACAAATTCTCCAATGTATACTCTACTAAATTCCCTAAAGTACTATTTTACACCCATGGATAGTTAAAAATTTTATGTGACTGCCTCTACCCTCTATGTCCAAAAAGTTCATTATATAGATAAAGTCCTGTTGGCTGCCATGTCTAAGATGGAGTTTCAACAGGGTAAATTGAATATCTTAATTAGGATTGAGATGAAGCAGGGACCTCCTGCCCACTCACCCACACTGAGCATAGAGAAAAAAGAAAAATTTGATTTTTTCCTTTCAAGGGAAATTCCAGGCACTTAGCTAGCCCTTCAACCAAAAATTAGGGAAATGAATGAATAACATGCTAAGCAAGAAGGTAATAGTAGTTTAAATAGTCATTCAAGTAGGTTAGAATCACAAGATGTTTGCTGCTTATAGAAACTAAATATAATATCTTGACATATATCCTCGAGTTGTTTTTCAGAAACCAGGACCCCACTCAATGGAGAATGCCAAGCACTCTCATGTAGACCTCAAATAGACTGAAACCAAAAAGTAGATAAAGAAGTTCAAGAAATTTCCCAGCGCTTAACTTACTTTGGAGACACCCTTGCCCTTGCCTTCAAAAACTCTTGCTTATAAGCAAGAGTTTGGATTGTTGCTGTTAGCTGACCATTCTCCTTTCTTGGTGCTTTGCAATACATGCCTTTCCTCTGTATATTTTGGTGTTAGTGTTTGGCTTTGCTGCACCAGACAAATGGTGCCAAGTTTAGTTCAGTAATACTATAGGTTTAGAATAAGTTCTAACATCAAGTAATATGAGACTTCCAATTTTCTTTGTATTCAAATTTATAATTTGTATTAGGGTTGTTTTAATTATTCTACCTATTTACATATCCAAATAAATGTGAGAACAAAGCCTGATGATATATTGAGGATCATGTTGATTAATAAATAGGGTATTTTTCAATTTATTTCCATTTCTTTAATCTTTTACACAGGTATTTTATAGTTTTTGTATATGGATCTTGCACTTTTTTGTTAAATTTATTCCTACACATTTTAACTTATAAATGGTATTGTGAATGAAATAGTTTATTTATGTGTTGGGGGGGTGGGTGGGTGAGTGTGTGTGCACACTTGCTGTGGAACTGATTATTTTGTTTCTGTATAATGACTTTTACTTTTTTACTTTATTTTAATGAGAACATTTGGCATAACATATTCAATTTTAACAAATTTTTAAGTGTATAACATTATTTTTTTACTATAGGTGTAATGTTGTACAACAGCAGATCTCTAGAGTTTATTTATCTTGCTTAACTGAACATTTATGACAATTGACTACTAATTTTCTATATTTCCCTCCACTCTCAACCCCTGGTAATTACCATTCTTCTTCTCTTAGATTCTATAAATTTGACTACTTTGGATACTCACAGGAGTGAGATCACGCAGTATTTGTCATTCAGTGACTGGCTTATTTTACTTAGCATAATGCCCTCAAGATTCATTGATGCTGCTGCACATTGAAGACTTTCCTTCTTTGTTTTTAAGTCTGAATAGTATTCCATTGTACACCACATTTTTTTTTTTTTTACTCCATTGTTCTCTCTATGGACAGTGAGGGTTATTTCACATCTTGGCTATTATGAATAGTACTGCAATGAACCTAGAAGTGCTCATATATCTTCCAAATTCTAATTTCAGTAATTTTAGATAAATACTCCAGAAGTAGAATTGCTGGATCATATGGTAGCTTTATTTTTAATTTTAAAAGGAATAACCATATTGATTCATTTTACCACCAGCATTGTACAAGAGTTCTAATTTCTCTATATCATTGCCCACACATGAGTTTTTATTTCTTTTTTTTAATTCAACTTTTATTTTAGACATGGGGATACATGTGCAGGTTTGTTACATGGTTATATTGGACAGTGAGCATGATACCCAACATATAGTTTTTCAACCCACATCTTTTCTCTCTCTTCCCAAGTAGTCTGCAGTGTCTATTGTTCTCGTGTTTATGTCCATGTGTACCCAATGTTTGGCTCCCACTTATAAGTGAGAACATGTGATGTTTGGATGTCTGCTCTGCATTAGTTTGCTTAGAATTATGGCTTCCAACTCCACCCATGTTCTCGAAAGGGTATGATTTAATTCTTTTGTGTGTGGCCATGTAGTATTCCATGCTGTGTATGTACCACATTTTCTTTATCCATCAATCATTGATGGGCACCTAGGTTGATTCCATGTCTTTCCTATTGTGAATAGTGCTGTAATGGATACACAAATCTAGGTATATTTTGGTGGAATGATCAATTTTCTTTTGGATATATACCCAGTAATGGGATTTCTGGATCAAGTAGTAGTTCTGTTTTAAGGTTTTTTGAGAAATCTCCAAACTGTTTTCCATAGTGACTGAATAAATTTACATTCCCACCAATATTGTATAACTATTCTCTTTTATCTGCAGCCTTACCAACATCCATTGTTTTTTCACTTCAAAGTGGCCATTCTGACTGGTGTGAGATTGTGGTTTTGATTTGAATTTCTCTGATGATGAGTGATGCTGAACATTTTTCAACATGCTTGTTATCCCCTTGTATGTCTTCTTTTGAGAGGTATCTATTCATGTCCTTTGTACACTTTTTAATAAGGTTATTTGCTTTCTTCCTTGTTGAATTGTTTAGGTTCCTTATAGATTCTGGATATTAGACTTTTGTCAGATGCATAGTGATATGATTTGACCCTGTCTTCCCACCCAAATCTTACCTTGAATTATAATAATCCCCAAGTGTCAAAGGTAGAGGTAATTGAATCATGGGGGCAGTTTCCCCTCTGCTGCTCTCATGATAGTGGATGAGTTCTCACAAGATATGATGGTTTTACAAGCATCTGGCATTTCCTCTGCTTGCTGGCACTCATTCTCTCTTCTGCTGCCCTGTGAAGAGGTGCTTTATGTCATGATTGTAAGTTTCCTGAGGCCTCTCCAGTCATGCAGAACTGTGAATCAATTAAACGTCTTTTCTTTACAAATAACCCAATCTCAGGTATTTCTTCATAGCAGTGTGAAAGCAGATTAATACAGTAAGTTTGTACCACAGAGAGTGGAGTGCTGCTATAAAGATACCCCAAAATGTGGAAGTGACTTTGGAACTGGGTAATAGGTAAAGGTTGAAACAATCGAGAGGACTCAGAAGAAGACAGAAAGATGTGGGATAGTTGAAACTTTCTAGAGACTTGTTGAATGGTTTTGACCAAAATGCTGATAGTAATATTGACAATGAAGTCTAGGCTGAGGTGGTCTCAGAGGGAGATGAGAAACTTGTTGGGAACTTCAGTAAAGGTCACTCTTTCATTGTTTTAGAAAAGACACTGGTGGCTTTTTGCCCCTGCCCTAGATATCTGTGGAACTTTGAAATTGAGAGAGATGATTTAGGGTATCTGATAGAAGAAATTTCCAAGCAGCAAGACATTCAAGAGATGACTTGGGGGCTCTTAAAAGCATTCAGTTTTACACATTCACAAAGATGTGGTATGGAATTGGAACTTATGTTTAAGAGGAAAGTTTTTTTGGTAACCTTATAATATAGTTTAAAGTTGGGTAGTGTGGTGCCTCCAGCTTTGTTCTGTTTGCTTAGGATTGTTTTGGCTATTTAGGATCTTCTTTGTTTCCATATGAATTTTAGAATATATATTTTTTCTAATTCTTTGAAGAATGATGTTGGTAGTTTGATAGAAAAAGCATTGAATCTCTAAAATGCTTTAGGCAGTAGGATCATTTTAATGATATTGACTCTTCCAATCCATGAGCATGGAATGTTTTTCCGTTTATTTTAGCAATATTTTGTAGTTCTTCTTGTGAATCTTTCACTTCCTTTGCTAGCTGTATTCCTAGGTACTTCATTTTCATTTTGACTAAAATTGTAATAGGATTGTGTTTTCCTTTTGACTTTTCAGCCTGGACATTATTAGTGCATAGAAATGCTACTGATTTTTGTGCGTTGATTTTGTGTTCTGAAACCTTGGTAAAATCATTAATCATTTCTACTAGTCTTTTGGTGGAGGTTTTAGGATTTTCTAAGTATAGACTCATATCATCAGTGAAGAGAGGTAGTTTGATCTTTTCCTACTTTGATGCCTTTTATTTATTTATCTAGCATGATTCCTCTGGCTAGGACATTCAGTACTATGTTGAATAGAAGTGGCAAGTGTGGGTGTCCTTGTCTTTCCATTTCTCAAGAAAAATGGTTCCAGCTTTTGCCCATTCCATGTGATGTTGGCTATTTTTTGTCATAGATGATTCTTATTATTGGAAGTATGCTCCTTCAATGCCTAGTCTCTTGAGGGTTTTTATTAAGAAGGGGTGTTGGACTTTATCAAAGGCTTTATCTGTGACTGTTGAGATGATCATATGGTTTTTTCTTTTAATTCTGCTTATGTGTTGAATCTCATTTACTGATTTGCATATGTTGGACCATTAGACCAGGAATAAAGTGTATTTAATTATGGTGAATTAAGTTTTTGATGTGCTGCCAGCTTTGCTTTGCTATAATTTGTTGAGAATTTTTTCATCTATGTTCACCAAGGATATTGGCCTGAAGTTTTCTTTTTTCATCATGTCTCTGCCAGATTTTGGTATTAGACTGATGCTGGCTTCATAGAATGAGTTAGGGAGGAGTCTGTCCTCCTCTGTTTTTTGGAATAGTTTCAGTAAGATTGGTACCAATTCTTTTTCATATGTCCAGTAGAATTTGGCTGTGAATTCACCTGGTCCAGAGCTTTTGTGGTTGGCAGATTTTTTAAATTACTGATTACACTAAAGGAATTAAACATGGCCTATTTAGGGTTTCAATCTTTCTTTATTCAGTATTGAGAGATAGTGTGTCTCCAGGAATGTATCCCTTTCTTCTAGATTCTCAAATTTGTGTTCATGGTGTTGTTCACATTATCTCTAGTGTGGCTTATTTGCATTTCTGTGGGATCAGCTGTGATGTCATCTTTGTAACTTTAAATTGTATTTATTTAGATATTCTATTTTTTGTTAATCTAGCTAGCATTCTATCAACCTTGTTAATTTTTTGAAGAAACAACTCTTGGTTTCATTTCTTTTTTAATGGAATTTTCATTCATTTTAAGTTTTAAGCTCTTCTCTAATTTTAGTTATTTCTTTGCTTCTGCTAGCTTTGGGGTTGATTTATTCTTTTTTTTTCTAGTTACTCTGCTTCTCTCTTGGGAATGCCACAGGTCATAAATATAGTCTCATTACAAAATTCCATAATTATTGGTGCTCTTCTTTATTTTTTTAAAGTTATTTTCTCTTAATTTTGTCTGACTAGCTTGATTCAAATAATCAGTCTTACTAGGCTCAGACCAATTACATGGGTCAGGTGGTTACTGGCAAATTTAGGCTGGGAGGCTATGGAAATACTTGATGGTTCCCTTTTTAGAAAGATTTTCAGACCAGGGTAAGTCAGCTGTGCCTTAGATAGAGATAGTCAGATAGATAGATTGATAGATTGATACCTACATACATACATACATGATAGACAAATCCACAGAAAAATCAATTAATCAACATATCATAGAAAAAATCTATTTCCAGTTTAAATAAAAGTTAAAAATTTCAAACATTTGTAGCTCAGTTTTCAACTTTTTTCTCTCATAACCTAATAAATTCATGTGACTCTAAATCTTTATGATATTGTTTGATTTTGAAACTGATTTGAAAGATTTTTAAATTAAGTCTTGACATTTAAGTGAAAAAACAGAAATATTTTTCTTCACTATACCATAAACTTAGTATTTGCAAATAATATTAACAAAAATATTTTCACACATAGCAAATAACCCTCTTCAGATTCCTGTTCTGCAATATAATATTATTGTTATTACTTAATTTCTGGCTGATTTGTATAATACATACATAGAAACATTGTATTTTTATATAACTAAAAATAAATTAAGTACAAGAGTACTTGAAAAAAATCAGTGACAATCAGAATAAAGTTATTTACTTCCATAACAAGAAATCAAAATATTTCCCAATTGATCAGATTTTTATCCTAGTACCATTATTATTTATTTATTTGCAGAATAATGCTTAATTCGTTTTTTAAAACTATAGAGGGTATGAAAAACCTTGAGAGTCACTGTGATGCTATTGTTCACTACTCTAGTCATACCCCTGAGCAGATATAAAGTATACTTGGTTCTTGAACAACACAAATTTGAGCTGTCCTTTCCACTTACACAAGGATTTTCTTCTGCCTTTGCTACCCCTGAGACAGCAAGGCTAACCCCTCTTCATCATCTGCCTCCTCAGCATAGGCAAAATGAAGAAGATAAGGGTGAAGACCTTTATGATAATCTACTTTCATTTAATAATAGTAAATATATTTCCTCTTCCTTATGATTCTCTGATTTTTTCTTCTAGCATACTTTATTTTAAGAATACAATGTGTAAGACATACAACATACAAAATATGTGTTAATCAACTGTTAATGATTGATTATGACTTCTGGTCAACAGTAGACTATTAGTACTTCAAGCTTGGGAGAGTCCAAAGTTACACATGAATTTTTTTACTGTACAGGAAGTTGGCCCCCCCAACTCCAATGTTGTTCGAACATAAACTGTATTTATTCTTAAGTGTGGATATACAGGTCTAAGCTATCAAAGAAAGATAGTGAAAACAGGAATCTTAGAGGCCGACTGACATAGATGTGGAACCGGAAAGTGGAATTTTTGACTTGAATTCAAGAACAAGCTTTACTACTCATGGAAATCTGACAAAATCATTTATATGTTATGTTATGCTACTCTTATCTATAAAATAGCATAATAAAAATGTATCTTGCCTACACAATGAAATTGGAGAATCAAATTGTGTGTTTGTTTATATATTAAAATATTTGCTTAATTATGATTACATATGTACTATACATTTTTTACTAACTTCAGATAAAATGAAATCAGCCTCTATAAACTTCCCTTTAGTTCTTAGAATGTTAAATCCCCAATACTACTTATTCTAATTTAATGTCACTTAAAGTCAAATTTATGTATAAATGAATGCATAAATTTAGTAAGCATATTTAACCCAAATTCAAATGATAAAGAGTAGGCAGTAAGATAAACTAATGAAGTAGAGATTTGGGAGCATACAAACTTTTCTATTCTGCCCTTTAAATGACAGTTTGATCAAAACGTTTAGGAGTAATTTATTTTGTGGATTTTTACACTTTTTTAAACATTTTGCATACAAACTACATTTGTGCAATACAAATAAAATACTTTAGCTTTCAGATTTAGCATATATTCTGCACTCCATACTTAACTACTCACCTCCCCACCTCCAACACTAACACTTTGACCTAAATACAGCAGTACTCTCCACTTTGCAAAATAAATAATTTAGATTAGAAAACTAGTTCTGTAATGTGCCATAATTATATTCTTTCTGAATAACCTCAAAGCTGCTTTCCACCACTTAATTAAATTCTATACAGTGGCACTAAAAATGTACAGAGAAAGTACTAGAATGTACTAGAATGAGTTTCTTATTTACTGCCTTTCTTGGGACACACTACTCATCTCTATTTTTTCAATAAAATAGGAGCCTCAATATCACGTGTGAAGGAAAGAAGCAGTTCAGGCTTGAACAAAGCCAACAGTCAGCCTCTGTTTTGCCAAATTTTCAGAAGTGTTATCCTGACTGAAAGTAGTTGCAGTCACAAAACAAAATATTTTTAATTTTACTTGGGCATAGCAAGATCGCTAAAGCTTTCATATAAAGCATCTGGATGGCCTGAATCCAAGTAAAAGGCTGACATTTCTTTCGCTATTTGAAATATTTTCTGTGTCCTAGGTTCTCTGTTTCTTCTTTTACCTTATCTTTTTCCAGCAAATTTTATATATACATGAATAATTACTGCCTGGCCTTCCCTATGAAATTTTATATTGATATATTGATATTAATATCAGGTTTAACAATGAATTTTTTTAAAGTTAACAATTCTGTAGGCACAAATTCAATTTCATAAATGTATATAACCTTAAAAATTATTCCTCAGAATAGGCAGTTATCAAGTTTGCCTTTTTTGTTTCTTAAACACTATGAGTAAAGCCTGATCTTTTATCTACTCTTAGTTTTGAAGGTAGTAATTCAGCAAGACTATGAAATTATCAAACAATGGCAATGTGAATTTTTGTGCTGTGTTTTGACAAACTTAATGACAATTTAGGTAAAGCATGAGCCTTTTGTTTTTGGTTTTGTTACATCAAAACTACACTTTAAATGTAAAGTATATCTTGAGTACAGTTTGGGACTGAATGTTATCCAATAGATGGCACTATACTCTTTGAAATACATTATCTAATGTTATCAGTTTCTCTGTCAAATGACAGAATACGCATTTTTAGTTTTGTGAAAGAGAAAGTTGTCTTAAAGAAATCATCAAAACTTGAGCTATTTCTAATAGTCTTTGGTATATTCTAATTAAAAACAATCATAGATTTAATCTGTAGAGTTAAAGTCATTATCATTAACTATCCTTAAAATAGTTTAACAGAAAGGAGAAAGATTCTTTTATTAAACAAAGTATTTCTGAAAAAGAGTTAGGATAATGTAAATGTCAGTAAATTACACATTAACATTAGAACCATTGTGTATATGTACATACGAAACATAATTTAAGAATATGTGTAAATATTAGAATATCTGAATAAGTATAAAACAAAGGTTTTTTATTTTTATATGTTATTTGAAAACTACAGTAATAAAATAATGTGCATTATGTGTTAGATACATATGATTTTATAACATTTATTAAATCTGACTTAAACATGGTTATTGAGGTTATTCTGTATATTCACAGAAAAACCACTTGAATACAAAATAATATGCAATTTCTTACTTATTGACTTGAATAAAACTTAAAATGTGAATTGAAATTTTTGAAACTTAGAGATCCAAAATTTAAAAATTAGAACAGGTGATACAAAATATTAAGATTATGTTTACATTAAACCAATTCTTCTATTTATTGTTGAAACAGTACTGTGTAGCATTTGGAATAAGAGATTTAAATTAATTTATTAAAATAAACCATAGGAAGAATGATTGTTACAATTTTAACATATTTTGTTTGCTTTCCCCTTCCTATCCCAGACCTACACATTCAGGTGTTTTATAATCTTTTTGCCACGTCTTCTCAGTTTCCAGATAAGCAGTAGACTAAAATTAAAGTTCCTCATCTAATCGTGTAGCAAAGTTCTATAATTGTTCATCCAAATTAAAATAATTATTGAACATAATTTTCAACATTGTATGTTTTTAGCATATGAAAAAACCCAGAGGAGTATTCTGAGAGAAAAGCAATCATATGTTGAATCACATAACAAAGTATTATTTCATATAACATATAAGAAAGTTATACATGACATATATCTCATATATAACAAAGTATTATTAATCACATAACAAAGTATTATTGATTTCTCAGAGAGAAAAAAATGGAACGGGCAATCATATATTAATCATATAACAGTCAAAGTATTACTGATTCCTCAGAAAGAAAAAAATATGGAAGTATTTGGAGTTTATATTCCTTAAATACGTCAACTGAAAATTATAGGAGATGTCATTTTAACCATATAAAAAATACTTCTGATTGAAGACCACAAAATGATGAGAGATGAAGAACACAGTAAACAATGAGATCAAAGATCTTTGAAATGTAAGTATAGCTATAGGTAGCATGCTAATCATATCTCTGGAAAATACGATATGAGTACTAAATAAGAAATCTATAAAGTAGTAAAAAACGAAATAAAATTTTGTTAGTGATGTAAAAGTAAAAATATTAAATTATCTCAGGCACTCATAAGGATAGCAGTGGAAACAGGAATTAAGAGTAACCTAAATCTCTTATTAGTAAAAGGTGAGGGGAAGAAAGAGGACAGAAGTCAGCATGGTCAAGATATTATTTTAGTTGAGTAGAAGATTTAAGGAGAAAGTGATTATTATGGTGGCAAAACGAAGTGGTTAGCTTTTTAAAATAAAAGAAGAGACTATGACTCTAATTGTGAGTATGTCAGTAAGATAAGCATTAATTGTACAGACAATACATAGAATTATTTTTAAATAAGCAAGGTGACAAATTGGAATGAATAGTAACATAATAAAACATAAAAGAGAATAATAAATGTGAATATTTAATACAAAGAATAATTAAAATGAGTAAAATATAGTCAAGTCCATCAATCATTCCAACAAATGGGAAATAGATGGAATTTTTCAGATAGCAATAATATGAAAGTATCAGTAATTTTCTTACAGAAAACACATTTAAGGAAATCAAAAAGTTTGAAAACATATTGAAAGAATTGTTAGGCAAATGAGTATAGAAAGAAAAGGCAGGCATGAAAATATCAAAAGGATTTTTTAGGTAATAAAGGCCACTTCTAATACACACACACACACACACACACATTCATTTCATAAAGTTCTAGCCTCAGAGAGAGATTATGTTCCACACAACCCCACATTACTGCTTCTGATCAGGGAATTCACTTTACAGCAAAACAATTGTGGCAATACGGCCATGCTCAAAGACTATCATTCTTAAAGCGTTCCCTAACATCCTAAATCAGCTGCCTGGATAGAACACTGAAATGGCCTGTTGAAGACTCTTGTTATAGCACCGGGTATGTGCAAATACCTCAGTGTGCAATATATGATGCTATGTCTCCAATAGCCAGGATTAACAGGTCTAGAAATCAAGGGGTGGAAATGAGAGTGTTACCACTCCCTATTACCCCACATGACACACTAGCAACATTTTTGTTTTATGTTTCCAGGGCTTTATTTTCTGCTGGACTAGAGGTATTACTTCCAGAGGGAGGAGTGGTTCCACCAGGAGACACAATAAGAATTCCACAGAACTATAAGCTAAGACTGCCACCTGGTCACTTCAGGCTTCTCATACCTCCGAAGCAACAAGCAAGGAAGAGAGTTATGGCGTTGGCTAGGGTAAAAGACCCTGGCTACCAAGGGGAAATTGGACTCTTCTTTTATTATATAATGTAAGAAAGGAAAGTATGTCTGAAATACAGATGATCCCTTAGTATGTCTCTTTGTATTATCATGCCTTGTGATTAAAGCCAATGAAAAATTACAAAAACCTAATCAAAGCAAAACTACTAATGGCCCGAACATTTCAGTTATTAAGCCTTGGGTTACCCCACGAGGTAAAGAACAATGATCAGCTGCTGTAGTTGCAGAAGGCAAAGGAAATATGGAATAGGTAGTGGGAGAATGTAGGTATAAAGACCAACTGCAACCATCTAAACAAGTGTAGATAAAAGGACTGTAATTATTATGAACATTAGTTTCTTATTATGAATATGTTTCTTTCACACACACACACACACACACACACACACACACACACACACACACAGTGGTAAAGCTCCCCTAATAGTCTGACAAGGAGCTAGAAGTTCTGATGTAGTCAGTCTGCCAAGAGTGGGAGTGGGAAATGCCCGTGGTTATGTGGCCTCCGCATCATGAGACAAACAGGTCAGATATTTCCATCAGTAGCTGTAATTCATTTTTAGTTTTCGGACTGCATTACTATGTTTAATCACGTAGTCTGTAGTTTTCCAAGTGGCAGTCCAAAAAGGTCGAACATTGGCAACAATTCTAGAGTCTGAAGTAAATAACCCACATCTATAATGGAAGCAAAACCATTGGCCCTGGGTTTTAGTTTAGACGTGCTATCAAGGAGTCAGCCTCTGGCATTTAGGCCAATGAATTTAGGATCCAGTTGATCCAGTAGCTTTTTTTAGGCAAAGCAGTAAAGGATAGTTTTTTTGTTTGTTTGTTTGTTTTTTTTTTTTTTTTCCCCAGTGAGATAGCTGCCCATTTTTGTTTCTTTTCTTTTTTTCCTTTTTTTTTTTTTTCCCAGACAGAGTCTTACCCTGTCATGCAGGCTGGAGTACAATGGCACAATCACGGCTCACTGCAGCCTCAAACTCCTGTGCTCAAGTGATCCTCCCACTTCAGCCTCCCAAGTAGCTGGGACTACAGGTGTGCACCAGCACACCAAGCTAATTGTTTCTCTTTTAAAAAATGTTATAGAGACAAGGTCTCACTATGCTGTCCAGCCTGGTCTCAAACTCTTGGGCTCAAGTGATCCTTCTGCCCTGCCCTCTCGAAGTGTTGGGATTATAGGCATGAGCCACTGTGCCCAGCTAGTCACTTTTTTTTTTTCATTCAAAGCCAACGTGTTGCTGGGGTCATGTAGGCTATGTTTTTGAGTATACCATTTATATTCCTAAGTTAGGATGTTTGTGTCCTTGTTAGTCATTGAGTTTGATTTGACCTTTCACAAATGAGAATTTCAGGCCACAGAGCAAAAAGCCCTTTATGGGTCAGGTGTTTAGTTTCAGCAAGAACCCAGTAGCAAGCTAATAGTTGTTTTCTAAAAGCAGTGTACCTGGTAGCTACGTTAAGGAGGCTGAAAGTCTAAAACTCCAAAAGGCATCTCTCGGAGGTGGAGGTTGTCTCCCTTTACCAGAGGCTGACATTTGAAAAATTGTTAAGTTGTAGAGACTTGTTCTATCTGTAACACTCAAAGTATTTAATAGGTTGCTGGGCATCCCTTTTGATGCTGGAACCAAAAGGAGGAAAGATTTCCCCTGAATATCAAATAAAATCATCGTAGTGAATCCACTCACATCTTCTCAACTTTTAAATAGCAAGGCTGAAAATTTGGTAATCTATGCTGAGGAAAGGTGACTGCACTACAGTTAGGGCCTTCAACACTAAAATTTCTGATGAACCAATTGACAGTACATCATTCATATAGTAAGTGCCTTAAACATCAGAGGATAGAGGCACTTCTGGCAAATCCTGATCCACCTTGTGGCAGATGGCAGGGGAGTCGGCTTCAATAGCATCTCTCTATCTATAGCTTTCTCGTTGTTGGGATAATCTTCTCTGGCAAATATGGAGTGGAGAAGTTCAAGCATATGACACATCAATTTCTGGTATACATTCAAATGCAGAAATAATGAAAATATTGCATTAATTGGCTCAAAGATCCTCATTTTCTGGATTCAATGATCCATACGTATTTTCATGTTTCTGCTCCATTAGGTCTTTCTGGGTAGAGAACTGGCACTGGGTTAAAGGGTGATTGAATGGCAAATAATCCTTAGAAGTTAAAGACCGAGGCCTCAGAGAGATTTAGTGATATCTCCCCACTAGATATTTGCTAACTTTACACAGAGTAATACAACCATCAGCATGTAAGGGTTGTTAGCTTCTGTAAAAGCTTGGAGCTTCACAATTATTTGATTTTTTCAGTGTGATGTATACTCCTGTATTCACGGGGACATCTGGTTCTCATTACTTGGTGCTTGGAGATTTAGGGCATGAGAAATAGGAACCAGATGCTCTATGGAAGAAAGGTATATTCCCTGGTTCAGAGATCTGGGGTTTTTCTGTATATGTATTTTAATAGCATCTATCTAGCTAGCTAGCTAGTTATCTATCTATTATCTACCTACCTAATCTATCTAATCTTTGTCTCTACCTATGGCTAGCTACTGGTTAGGTTGCAAGTAGAGTCCCTTCTAATATCCTTCACAGTACTGAACCTAACATTCACCCACAAGTACACATGAATTTCCCTCTTAGACTGTGAACCCTGCCCAAATGTATGAGCCAAATCCAACCACTCCCAGACCTTGTTGATTGGGAAGTATGAGGAACCCAAAGTAACCAGGTGGCAGTCTTAGCAAGACGACCAGATCTAAGTGGAATGATTATCTGAATGTTTGTATTCAACAGAATCATAAAAGTTTGAGTCCCTCCCTTCCTTGACATTCCACAGTATATTGAATATTTTTCTTTTTCCTTAAAGCAGCAGAGATCAGGTAGATGAGAAAGGAAGAATAAGAGTGTTCAGAGAAAGAGACCTAAATACATGAAATATATGTACATATATTGTCTGTGATCACTCTTTTACAATTATGTCAAAAGTGTAAAATTTTTTCAATGAAGTGTTATTTTTAGTATGAAATTCTATGTTGATTTACAGGAATTACTTTAAAATAAAGTAATCATTACATGCAGCAGAGTAGTTAACAGTTGCAAAAAGTTACAGAAATTTATAATTTAAAAAAGGAAAGGTCAATAAAATATAGTTTTGAGGGAAGAAAAGCACGTTAAATAATCATACAGCTACAGCAGGTGTTGGTAAACAATGGCCTGTTGGACAGATTTTGCCCATGGCTTGTTCTTGCACATTCCTTGATCTAAGAAGATAAATAATATAAATAGCGTACTGTGCACTTAAAGTTTTCTTAAGAGGATAACTCTTATGTGAAGTACTTTTACCACAATAACACAAAAATTAAAAAGTTTTTTTTTTTTTTATTAAATAGGGTAGAAAAGGGGAGAAAGGGAAGAAGAATAAAGAAAAGGAGATGCTGCTGCCACTGAGACCATATTTAGCCAACAAAAATAAAACAATTACTTCCAGACTCTGTACAGAAAATATTTGCCAAGCATTATTGTACTGCATGATAATATTTTTGTAAGACACAAACACACAAATATTATATATACTTAACATAGGTAATTAATTTTTAAAATTTTAATAAGTGTTTTATATAAATCCAGCCATAGCTTTCTTCTTAATAATATTAAAACTAAAAATTTGAAAAAATAATATAGAGAGACTATTTAACCCATCATATCTTAAAATAAAGTTATAATTTATGTAATTTTCTACACAATTTCTTTCTTAATATTGCCTCATATAAATACCACTATTTTAATTAATATGTAAAACATATGTTTTAGATAAGACATTTATAAGACGTGTATTTTTGTCGAGTTGAGTCCTATTAATAGCCATGCGGTTGTTTCTTAGTTTTTCTTTTTAACTTAAGCAATGGGATAGTAAAACAATCACATACCTGTATTTTTTATTACTGGTTTTATTTACATGGGAGAGATTCCTAAGAATTAAATTTCTAGGTTGTGGTATATTTATTGTTTTAATTTTAATAGCTATCTCTGCATTATTTTCTATTTAAAACAGAACTATTGTAATAAGATACACTTCTACCAGAAATGTATAAGAAAGACTTTTTGTGAATCCCTAAGAGATATTTTGTTATTGCTCTTTTTTATTTTTACCACTCCTACTCTAATTTATAAGATATGGTTCTACTTTGTAATGTTGGTTGTATTAACATTAAACAATAAATACAATTTTAAGAAAAGTATCATACTTTTCTGAGAACTTATTTACTTATGTAAATTATTTTGTGTAAATTTTGAGAAGGTATTTACTTAATCCAATTGACAATGTTAAGGAGTTTAAAAATAATTAAAATACATTCTTCTAGAGAAGACATGTTAATAAAATATTAAACAGGTTAACATGGATATCATAAATAGAAATAAACCTACTATGACTAAAAATGAGAGGAAAACTAACTGGAATAAAGGGAGAGAGAGAAAAAGAGAGAAAGAACGGAACACATCAATAACCAAATAGAAATATTAGATATAACTAATTGAATAACAATGCTTTTACACTGTTGGTGAGAGTGTAAATTAGTTCAACCATTGTGGAAGACAATGTGGCAATTCCTGAAGAATCAAGAACCAGAAATACCAATTGATCCAGCAACCCCATTACTGGGTATATACCCAAAGGATTATAAATCATTCTACTATAAAGACACATACACACATATGTTTATTGCAGCACCATTTACAATAGCAAAGACTTAGATCCAACCCAAATGCCCATCAATGATAGATTGGATAAAGAAAATGTGGCACATACACACCATAGAATACTATGCAGCCATTAAAAAGAATGAGTTCATGTCCTTTGCAGGGACATGGATGAAGCTAGAAGCCATCATTTTGGGCAAACTAACATAGGAACAGAAAACCAAACATCGCATATTCTCACCCATAAGCGGGAATTGAACAATGAGAACACATGGACACAGGGAGGGGAACATCACACACTGGGACCTGTTGGGAGGTGGGAAGCAAGGGGAGGGACAGCATTAGGACAAATAACTAATGAATGTGGGGCTTAAAACCTAGATGATGGGTTGTTAGATACAGCAAATCACCATGGCACATGTATAGCTATGTAACAAACCTGCACATTCCGCACATGTATTCAAGGACTTAAAGTAAAATTTAAAAAACATATACTAATATAATAATAACATAAATATGAGTTTATCTTCCTTACATCAAGCTTCTCATGCTTTCTAAACTCTCCCCAGTAGGTAATCTAGCTTGTTTTGTTTATTTGCTCTTCACACCGTTTACACTACTTCATTTAGCTACCTGGATGTTTATAATTGTAAACCTCCTTAATTTGGGGGCAAAAGTATTCAATATCCTGTAAATTATTATAATCCATAGTTGGTGTTTTTATGGATAATTAGCCTTAATATTTGATGTGGAATTTTTTTGTCAGTTGTTTCCCTAAAAGTAGTCTTTTTTTTTTTCCTTTTTTCTTTTCAATGTGGATTGAAAAGGAACATGAAATGCTCTCCTCTCCATGTCCCTTAGTTACCCCTGTCTAATTTACTTTGTCTCTGCTTTAAGGCTGGGAACTCCAGTTTTTATTTTCACATTTATCTTTCTACCACTTAGATCTATTTTCTCTTTGCCATAAATTATATTTTGACTACTTTGAGCAGTGCACTTATGAGATTTTGTACTTTACGCTTCACATATTTTTGGAACTGGGCATCAGGAACAATAAATAGAGGAATAGGGTGAGAGGTGTTGAGTTCCTTGGACAGGAGAAGGTGGCAGAAGGATATCTGAGGTGCAGTAGGCTGGTGGACACAGAAAAACATCTGGAGAACGTAAATATCATTGGACCTTTGCAGGTCCCTTTCCACTGTGGACAAAGCCTACTTCAAAACAAGAAAGCTAGCATCTCTTTTTCTTGACATTGCTTGCCAGCTGAGAATTCAGAAATCATGTATTTAAAAAGTTAATGGAAAAGATGGTGGAAGAAGAAAGTTACATGTGTGTTAGTAGCTTCATGTGTTTGTAATAATAATGGAAGAGGCAATTAGAAGGAATGCAATTGTAGTACACTGCTGGACAGCATCAAGCAGGCACTTCCTAAGTACTCCATCTTGTGCTTGCTTCCATCGGAACTGTTTAGTCAGCATCCATCCTAGAAAATCCCATATATATCCCATACTTGAACTTGTAGCTGATGCTGACCACAAGTATGCATTCACTTGGAATTCGCTAACCTAAAGTAGGCTACTTCTATGGAAACAAAATGCAAGGATTAGTATTTTTAATGTGAGAGCATGAAAAGAAAGGTGATTTTGCTGAAAACTACTAGGCTAAAATGAAAAGCTCTATGAACTTCGTATTTGTATAAAAGATGTTACATCATCCATATTATATACCTATTAAGTATATTATAGTTGAAAGCAGCTCAATGTTATGTGCATATTATTGAATATGTCAGATTAATTTTTAGAAGCATTTAACATTAAATTTATGTATATCAAAATTATGATCAATAATAAAATTGATATTTATGTTTTATTTTATAATTACTAATGTATATTTTCACAAACATCACACTTCAGGGCTGATTCTGATAATTACACATGAAAATTAATTTCAATACAACAATTTGTTTTCAGATCACATAGTATATTAGAATAACTATTTTCTGCATTGTACGTTCTTTTTGTTCATGTCACAATAGAAAAGAGAGGACATTGTTATTCTTCTACTCATAGTTAATGATTGAGAATACTTTTTAACATTTCAATTTTGTAAGTTGGAAGCAAAAATACTAAAATTGTTATTTTAAAGGTAGTATCTAAAATTTTAACTGATTCTTGGTTTTCCAGTGTTTAAACTAGTGAACATTTTACTTCTAATATGCGGTGTATATTCTTCAAAGGAGATTCTAGGTTAAGTATTTCACTGAAAACCAAATAGACCATTATTTTTAGCTCTCTGAAATGCTCCTTGTCTCTGTTCACAAAGTAAGCCATATAATCAGCTTCAGAACTTAATAATATCGTTCAAGTGAATAGGAATATAGGAAGCAAGACGAAAGGAAGCCAGTGTAATATAATAGTACACTTCACCTTTGCAATTGGACAGGTAACTATTATTTCTCAAAATGCCATAGTCCAGGAATTAAAAATTAAAATTTAATTTTAGAAATACTAATTAAATTGAATGGTTACATTATCAAGTATTGACAAAAATACATTTGTAGGATGTTTGAAGTATAGTATCTTAGGACTAGGAATATCTTCCTTTTTATTAGAAAAGGGCACATTCATATGTCTCATTTGTATAAAGTAGTTAGAACAACTTTTCTCCATAAATTCAACTTAGTTGAATTTATGATAGCTTAGAATGATATTAATATATAATTTGAAAATATTTTATACTGTTACTATATTTACTATTTTAAACATCCCAGTATCTGTTTTTGAAACTTTCATAAAATAGCACATAAAAGCCAATATATGTTATAGAGATATTTATAAGACTTACAGGAAATATTTGGTCTGTCATAACATAATGTTGATTAACCTGTACTATCTATTCCAAAATAATGTTCAGATTTTTATTGCTAAAAATTTTAATGACTTAAAATTCTACGCACACACACATTTTAATTGAGGCAAATTTACATACAGTGAAATGAAATGAATAAATCTCAAGTGTATCATTTAATTAGTTTTAAGAAATTCATAGACCTGGGAAATGTATGCAGCTATCAAGAAATAGAAAACTTTCTTCATCTCAGAAGCTTCCCTCTGGCCATCCCAGTCATAATTCTTCTCAGAAGAAACTAATACTCCCCTTTCTTTCAACACTGATTAGTTTTACTTGTTCTATGAATTCTTACAAATATGATATAGTTTCTACTTTTCTTTGTTTCACTTATTTCTTTAAGCATAATGTTTTCCAGATTTATCTAAGTAGTTCAAAGAGTTACCTGTAACCACCGTACAATATTCATTGTAACATTTAAAATTAAACCTTAAAAAAGGTAATTGACATAGTAAAATTTTAAAAACAGAAACTAAAGGCTTTCAATAATCAGTAAACAAAAATTCCTGTGTATTAAAACCTAGTCTTAAATAACAGAGGAAAAAATATACATTAAGTAGGGGAGAAAAGCATAATAGTCAAAATATACCTGAGTAAAAAATAGTATTGCAGAGTTAAAGACATATATCAGTCATAAAAATACATGTGAATAGCTAAATTCACTTAGTAAAAGAAAACATATTTTATCAAGGCTCACAAAGCTCGACACAGTCATATGTTGTATACCAGATATACATCCAAAATAATGTGATTTAGAAGGAACGGACAAGAACATACCAAACAAATAAAATAATTTTTTAAAACAGTTCTAACAGTCTTGACATCAGATAAGTGGAAATCAAGCCACAACTATTAAAAATGACAAAAAAGTCACTTTTTAATACAAGAAGCAAAAATTTATGACAAAAACATTATATTTACATAGATATTCCCCAAAAATAACCCTCAAAAACAAAACCCAACAGACCATCTAGTATTACAATTGTTATGAACAAAAACTATGGATACTACAAGGACACAGAGAGAAACACAATAATTATTGGAAATGTAATACACAATTCTATGTAAAAAACTTAGTAAGTGGACACAAAATGTATCTGCCAGATAATTAAGGCACAAATATTGCAGTAAATAATGTAGATTTTATGGAGATTACAAATGTGTGTGCATGTATGAATGTGTCTATGGTCTTACAAGAGAACACACTCTGTTTTAAAGCATACATGAGATATTCACACAAATTAGTCATAGATTACATAACAATGAAAACATTACATTCCATGAATTGGAACTATTAAAAATACACTTTATAATCACATCATAGAACTATCAATAATTAATAATAGAAATAGAAAAGTGGCATGTTCACCTGGAGACTAAAACTCATTTCATAAAACAACTTTTGAGTCAAAGGGAGTTGCAAATTGAAAAAGCAAACTAAAACAAAACTTTAGGAATTTGATAATATCCAACAGCCTGCATATTGACTTACTCTTGATTCAGCTATTCCACTTCTAGGAAGATATACCTTCAATAGCATGAAAATCCATATGCAAGACAGTATATACTGAAGCATCATATGCAGCTGTAAAATATTGGAAAAAATCTAAATATACTAGAGGAAAGGGGTTGAATTAGCTGTGATACCAGGACCTCCACACCATGGAATATTTAATACTGTGCAGGTGTAGAAAATGAGATTGATGTAGAGTTTCAGGATATATCATTAAGTGACAAAGACAAAGTGTGAAAATGTATCTGCAGCATTCTGTCTTTCATGTAAGACTAAAGAGGGATTAAGAAAATACATATTTATCTGTATTTTTTGAAACAGGAAATACAAGAAGGACACATTATGAACTAATTAATGTGGTTTCATGTAGAGGTGGGTGGTAATGGGGCAGAAAATGAGTATATAACAATGTCTTAGAATGAATAAGAAGTGTGGGAAGTTAACACTTTGAATGTTGCTATGTGTGTATGTTGGTCTTTTAGAATACAGCTGATGTTTCACATTCTAAAAACCAAACTTATTTTAGAATAAGAAATGTAAGAAATAAGATCCTGGGGGATAAGTGGAATAGAAAAGGTGTAAGGAATTCAAATCTGTTACAAATGTATAACATAATCACACCGAAAAGGGTGAAAAGAAAATAATTAGCTTATATAACTTTAGAACATAGTTATTTGATTTTGTATTCTAAGGTCAAATACATAAGACCCATGCCAAAATATTGTTCTTTAATTCGTTTTTTTCCTTTCTAAAGACTGTGTTAGTAATTATAGAACTGCTTTGAGTGTATTTTAATGTTAAGAAAATGCATAATATATTGTAGAGAATGAAAGCCAAACTCCTCATCGTTGGAGAAGAGACAGGTGGGATTAGAATAAATCCTGGGGTGTTATATTGATATTGGAGACATCAGTATGAACTCAGGTTACATATTTTCTGACAGATATGTGATTATACACATATAAGCTCATTTGTACATTTCCTATCTATTTCTGCTGAAAGGGCCCAGAAACAATGAAATCTTAGTATCAGTGAGCACTTGGACAGTAAAATATTGGTTTCTAAAAAATCATTTTCTAATAAAAAATAAGTACAGATATCTTTGGAGAAATGGCTTATTTATTTCTTGGCCAAAAATAATGCAAACAGTATAGGTTTGTGGTCTCAAATTATTTCCCTGTAAATACTGATGATCATAAATGAAAGAACAGTAACATTACTAGGTGAAACATTGATAGGCGAAAACCTATCAATCAGACATGACATTAACCAAGTGATCAAAATTATCATCATTAATGAAACATATTAACATTATGTCCCTCCTGGTGTACTGAAAAGGAAACAACGTCTCTGCTGTACACTTGCAAAAAAACGCATTCCTTAAATTTCTTCCTGAGAATTGACCAGACAAATTCAAATTGAGGGACAATATCCAAAATTAGTGTTAACAATTTAGTGTAAAGGCTAAAAAAAAAGTTAGTAAAGATGACAAGTCAAAACAATGTACAATAATGGTCATTGATGAAATAATGAACATTTGAATGGTTAGTAGTAATGCATTGATATTGATTTCCTATTTTTGATAATTATGTGGCGGTTATAAAAAATGTTCACATTTAGAAAAGTCATGTCAAAAATATACACAGATTATTTGTCATGTTTCTGCAAACCTTGTGTAAGCCTAAAATTATTTCTAAGTAAAGTCAAAATTTTTTAAAAATAAAAAGTAATGTCTGGCTTCAGTGATGTGATGGTTGGCTTTCATGTCCATGAACATGGAGACTGTCACCACTTAATGTATGAAACTTCTCAGGTCCTTATTTTCAGAATATTGGGAATGATGCTTAAAATGGCCCCTGTTGGTATGTTCATGCTTGACTATTTTAAGTACTTGTTTGTTCAGGAGATACTAATTGAAAGACTGATATATTTCTATTCCACATCGCCGCTTGAATGGCATATGGATACTTCAAATTTAAGATATCTCTAAGCTGGCTCATGATTCACCTCAAAAACCATGCCTGCTCCCCTCTAAGTATCAAACATCACAGTAAATGGCAACTATATTCTGCCAAATGATAAGATCTAAAAAAACTCAAAATCATGTGATTGCTTCTTTCCCCTCACAATCTGTGTCTGCTAAACCTAGGGATTTTATTTCCAAAACACATCTGGAATTCAAATATTCAACTTTCACCATTATCAATTTATTGTAACTGACTCTCATCTCTTGTCTAGTCTATTTTCACAGTTTATAAACAGTTTCTTGTTTTACATTCCCCAGCTGCCTCTTCTCCATGCTACTCACCCTCACATCTGCCCGTACTCCCACCTCCTCTGACACATTTTACCCTTTACTTGGGAGAAAGAGTGATTCTTTGAAAATAAGGTCTCACCATTTCACAAATCTGCTTAAAGCCCTCCCATGGCTTTTCATTTTAGAATAAAATGTAAACAATGTAGTGTATTGTATCCTGCAGAGCTCTGCATGTTCTTGACCCAATTTACATCTAGTAATCTCCCAAGCATTCTTATTTGGTCATACACACTCCATCAGCCGATTTGCTCTTGCTTGAAAATCTATTAGTCTTTTTCTTACTGTTTCCTCTGTTTTTGTTTTGTTTTGTTTTCTTTTTTTTTTTCTTTTTGTCTTTTAAAAATGTGATTGCTTCAGATTTCTGCTCAAGTATCTCAAACAATCATCCCTTTAGCCAGCTTATCTATTTTTTTTCATGTGACTCCATCCATTCACATGCATTATTTTCTTTATGTCATTTATCGCCTCCCACTGGCTGTCTTCCCTCACTGGAATGGGAATGGCAATGGTTAGAATATGGTTTGTCCACACCCAATGTCATGTTGAAGTTTAATTGCCAATGCAGCAGTATTAGGAGGTGGTCCAAAGAGGAAGTGTTTAGGTCACAGGGGCACATCCCTCCAGAATGACCCACTGTCCATCTCTATGCTAGTGATTAAGTTCTCAGTCTCACATGGCTAGATGAGTTCTTTCAAGAATGGATTAGCTCCCATAACAGCAGGTTATTATAAAGAGTGTTTCATGGTTATGACTGGTCTGCCTTCCCACATGGAATATTCCCCTTTGACTTTCTACCATGTTTTGATCCAACACAAATGCCTTCACCAGAAGCTGAGTAGATGCCAATGTGTGCCCTTTAAACCTCCTGGCCTACAGAACCATAGGCTAATTAAACCTCTTTTCGTTGTAAATTACTCAGTCTCATTCTGATATAGCAACACAAATTTTACCAAGACAAGGACACAGTGGGGGCAAGACATTTGCTCTTTTCACTGCTATATCTCCAGGGCACAGAAGGTATCCTAACAGGGAGTAAGAAATAAGTAAATAGTTATTGAAAAAATATTCAACTGGGGGGTTGCTGGCAAGATAGCCAAATAGGAACAGCTCCAGTCTACAGCTCCCAGCAAGATCGACACAGAAGGTGGGTGATTTCTGCATTTCCAACTGAGGTACCCAGTTCATCTCATTAGGACTAGTTGGGCAGTGGGTACAGCCCAAGGAGGGTGAGCCAAAGCAGGGTGGGGTGTCACCTCATCTAGGAAGCGCAAGGGGTTGGGCAACTCCTTCCCCCAGCCAAGGGAAGCCATGAGAGACTGTACCGTGCACTCCACCCAGATACTGTGCTTTCCCCATGGTCTTTGTAACCCACAGACCAGGAGATTCCTCCCAGTGCCTATACCGCCAGAGCCCTGGGTTTCCAGCACAAAACTGGGTGGCTGTTTGAGCAGACACAGAGCTAGCCACAGTAGTTTTTTTTTTTTTTTTTCATACCCCAGTGGCTCCTGGAACAACGGAACTAAAAAAGACCCTACACAAACAAGACAATCCTAAGCAGAAGGAAAGAAGCTGGAGGCATCATGCTACCTAACTTCAAACTATACTACAAGGCTACAGTAACCAAAACAGCATGGTACTGGTACCATCACAGAGATATAGATCAATGGAACAGAACAGAGGCCTCAGAAATAATGCCACATATCTACAACCATCTGATCTTTGACAAACTTGACAAAAACAAGCAATGGGGAGAGAATTCCTTATTTAATAAATGGTGTTTGGAAAACTGGCTAGCCATCTGCAGAAAGCCAAAACTGGATCCCTTATTTACACCTTATACAAAAATTAACTCAAGATGGATTAAAGACTTAAATGTAAGACCTAAAACCATAAAAACCCTAGCAGAAAACCTAGACAATACCATTCAGGACACTGGCATGGGCAAAGATTTCATTACTAAAACACCAAAAACAATGGCAACAAAAGCCAAAATAGACAAATGAGATTTGATTAAACTAAAGAGCTTCTGCACAACAAACGAAAGTATCATCAGAGTGAACAGACAACCTACAGAATTAGAGAAAATTTCTGCAATCTATCCATCTGACAAAGGGCTAATATCCAGAATCTACAAAGAACTTAAACAGATTTACAAGAAAAAAACAACCTCATCAAAACTTGGGCAAAGGATATGAACAGATACGTCTCAAAAGAAGACATTAATCCAACCAAAAAAATATGAAAAAAAGCTTATCATCACTGGTAATTAGAAAAATGCAAATCAAAACCACAATGAGATACCATCTCATGCTAGTTAGAATGGTGATCATTAAAAAGTCAGGAAACAACAGATGCTTGAGAGGATGTAGAGAAATAGGAACACTTTACACTGTTGGTGGGATTGTAAACTAGTTCAACCATGTGGAAGACAGTATGGCGATTCCTCAAAGATCTAGAACTAGAAATACCATTTGACTCAGCAATCCCATTACTGGGTACATACCCAAGGATTACAAATCATTCTACTATAAAGACACATGCACACATATGTTTATTGTGGCACTGTTCACAATAGTAAAGACTTGGAATCAACCCAAATGTCTATCAGTGACAGACTGGATAAAGAAAATGTGGCACATATACACCATGGAATCCTATGCAGCCATAAAAAATAATGAGTTCATGTACTTTGCAGGGACATGGATAATTCTGGAAACCATCACTCTCAGCAAACTAACACAAGAACAGAAAACCAGACACCATATGTTCTCACTCATAAGTGGGAGTTGAACAATGAGAACACATGGGCACAGGGAGGGGAATATCACACACCGGGGCCTGCTGGAGGGTAGTGGGGTAGGGGAGGGATAGCATTAGGAGAAATACCTAATGTAGATGACGGGTTGATGGGTGCAGCAAACCACCATGGCACATGTATACCTATGTAACAAACATGCACGTTCTGCACATGTACCCCCAGAACTTAAAGTATAATAAAAAAAAGAAAGAAAGAAAAGAAAGAAAAAATAAGAAATGAAAGGAAGAAAGAAAGAAAGGAAGAAAGGAAGAAGAAAGAAAGAAAGAAAGAAAGAAAGAAAGAAAGAAAGAAAGAAAGAAAGAAAGAGAAAGAAAGAAAGAAAGAAAGAAAGAAAGAAAGAAAGAAAGAAAGAAAGAAAGAAAGAAAGAAAGAAAGAAAGAAAGAAAGAGAAAGAAAGAAAGAAAGAAAAAGAGAGGGAGAGAGGGAAGGAGGGAGGGAGGGAAGAAGGAAGGAAGGAAGGAAGGAAGGAAGGAAGGAAGGAAGGAAGGAAGGAAGGAAGGAAGGAAGGAAGGAAGAAGGAAGGAAGGGGATCAGAGATAAGAATCCACTCTTTAAATAGAGTGATTCACAATGTCTTGGCAAATCTGACTTCAAGCATAACAAATTAGAAATATTATTTCCTTATATCATTTCAAACTTTAATGTTTTTTACTTATATTTTTATACATAAATGATTAATGTCTTTCAGATACAGATGTTTTGAGTGTTAATTCATTAAACAAAAAAAAAAAGTTCTCTTAAAAAATACATGATGAAGTTAACATAGTTCCCCAAAAAACGCAAATGAAAACAGGTCTCTAAATGGATTTCTAATGTAATCTTGATAGCACAAGGGAACTTTACTTTTTATACTGCTAAAACTCTCAGCCAAATGGAGAAGGATCACCACATAATACATATTCTGATATATTGTTTTGTTAATCTTACCGACACATCTACTTTTGACAACTTAAGTACAAGCAAGACTGTCTAATTGCCTACATAATTAAGGAAAAGTATAAGACTTTCTCGCTCAATATTAAAGTTATTTTTAATTCAGGTTGGTTCACTACAGTATTAAAATCAATAATTTTTTTTTACTTTAAAACATTATGTTATTGGTATATGGTATACATTTCATCCAAATTACTTGATAGAATCAATTTTATTATATTTAAAATATCCCTTCTCTTTTAAGGACATCAGAGAAAACAAATCTTGTTTTCTCTTTACATATACTTTCAAAATCATTATAAGGTAATAAATACAATAATATAATTTAGTAGGTGTAATGTGTGCTTGCTTAAATTTTTTACTTATGTGGATGCCTCCTATTATGTATTTTGGCTCTCTAAAATCAATATGTATATAATTTTATCAGCACTAGTAATTTATTATCTTGTTATAAATATCTATTAATTTAACATTCCCTTGATTTCATGGAAATAGAAAATTCAGGATCCATTTTCATCAGTGAGCATAAAAAGGATTTTTGAAATAAAAGAAATTTGTGAGTAGCAACCTATTTAAGAAAAATACTTATAATAACAATGACTAACAAAATATTTATCCAAGAGGCTAGAATGCTGTCATAGCAAAAACATAGCAACAAAAGGCAGGTACTTTTGGGTTAGTGCAGTAAGTGACTTAATTTATAAATCTCTTAGATGACATAGGTAAGTTCAAAAGAGGTTAATATTCTTAGCTTTATGTGTAGCTAGCATATTTTTCTTATAAAATTAAATGCTTTGTCACAGTCCTCTAATAATGAATGCACATATATTTTTAGATAGATATAACCAGATTCAAAGAACAGAAGTGATTATGTCAGATTTATATTGTTCTTTGCAATATGGTGTTGACATGTTAATGATTCCTGTCAGTTGCTAGATGTATTTTTTCTCTAATACTTCTGTTCTTCACATATTCTCAAGTGGGTGTTACTAGAATAAACTTGCACTGGCCCCCTGGATCCTCTGATTATGTTGTCATCACTTCCACTTCAAATTCACACTTTTTCTCTTCACCTAGCTTACATTTCATGAAACTCCTTTAAGTTCCAAATAGTCGGTAATATTGTAGTTGGGTGGTTGAAGTGTGTTGGAGTGCATTAACAATATCTGAATAAAAAATCTATATTGTGTCTTAATTCTAAAAATGTTTTTTTTTAGTCCATCTTACCAGATTGCAATTTCTTACAATTTCTCCTGAGTTGCTTCTTTTTGGTGTGTAGGTCATCTCCCTCACTCAGTTATAACTGCTCAGTGATATAGATATATTTCTACATTGTGTAATCCAAAATAATCCAACACCCTCTTTTTTCATTGATTTGAATCTATCTTCTGACTAGAAGACATCAATGTGTATATTTTCTGCATCTTTCTCCCAACATGCTATAAAAATTCTGGCCATTAAATAAAACAAGTTAAGGAAAAAAAGCTTGTCATCAGAGACTTGTAAAACAATATTCAATTCAGGGAACAAGAGGAAGGAGAAAATAGAAGGTAGCATAATAAAAATACAAAAAAAAATAAAAGAAAAATAACAATAAGAAATTAAGTCACAGTGGGGAAGATATCATGTCAAGGAAGTTTCTCTGCGTGTGTGTGTACCAAAAATAGTAGCTCTAGTAGCCCATTTCTCCCTCTTTTATTTATTTATTTATTTTTAATTTTTATTTATTTATTTATTTTTATTTATTTATTTATTTATTTTGAGACAGAGTCTCACTCTGTCCCCCAGGCTGGAGTGCAGTGGCGCCATCTCGGCTCACTGCAAGCTCCGCCTCCTGGGTTCACACCATTCTCCTGCCTCAGCCTCCCGAGTAGCTGGGGCTACAGGCCCCGTCACCCTGCCGGCTAATTTTTTTTTTTTTTTTTTTTTTTTTTTTTTTGAGACGGAGTCTCGCTCTGTCGCCCAGGCTGGAGTGCAGTGGCGCCATCTCCACTCACTGCAAGCTCCGCCTCCCGGGTTCACGCCATTCTCCTGCCTCAGCCTCCCGAGTAGCTGGGACTACAGGCGCCCGCCACCGCCCGGCTAATTTTTGTATTTTTAGTAGAGACGGGGTTTCACCCTGTTAGCCAAGATGGTCTGATCTCCTAACTTCGTGATCCTCCCGTCTCAGCCTCCCAAAATGCTGGGATGGCAAGCATGAGTCACCGCACCCAGCCATTTTTCCTATCTTAAACGACATTTGACCACTGAGAAATAAAGAAACGGAGGCTTGCAAATAAGAGTTGGGCATGAAAGCTAATGCACAATGACAACATTGGTCAGCAAAAATAAGAACATAAATTCTCTCCTTACATATTCTCGGAAACTTGGACTGATGGATAAAAATAATTAAAAAAAAAAAAGAAGGATGTGCATGACATAGGTAAGCTTTACCCTAGTGGAAGCACACAAAACAAAATATTTTCCTATCATTGTTATATAAGCTTTCTGACTCAAAATATTTTGAGCTTGTGATTCTGTTGGACAATGAGTTAGTATAACCATGAGCACACACTTAATTTGATATTTGGAACAGCTAAATATAGGTAGCTTTTCCAAATTCAACAATTCATTAGAAAGCTTAAGAGGAAAATGTAAAGGTATTAAGGCCCAAATAAAGTAAATAAGCTAACTGAATATTTCTTGACTTGTTGGTGATTTGAAGGATATGTTGAAGTCACAGTCCACAAATTGACTTTTCCTATAGTTGTTACACAGTGCAAGTCAGATCAAAAATTCATGAAATTTGCTAGTGGGCAATCAAAGAATCACTAAAAAATATTTTTTTCCCTAAGTTATTGGGGTACAGGTAGTATTTGGTTACATGAGTAAATTCTTCAGTGGTGTTTCGTGAGATTTTAGTGCACCTGTCACCCTAGCAGTATACACTGCCCCATATTTGTAGTCTTTTATCCCTTGATCCCCTCCCGTTCTTCCACCCAAGTTCCTGAAGTCAATTGTATCATTCTTACGTCTTTGCGTCCTCATAGCTTAGCTCCCACATATCAGTGGGAACATACAATATTTGGTTTTCCGTTCCTGAGTTACTTCACTTAGAATAATGGTCTCCAATCTCATCCAGGTCACTGCAAATGCTATTAATTCATTTGTTTTTATGGCTGAGTAGTATTCCATCATATACATATATATACCAGTTTCTTTATCCACTCTTTGATTGATAGGCATTTTGGTTGGTTCCACGATTTTGCAGTTGTGAATTTTGCTGCTATAAACATGCGTGTGCAAGTATCTTTTTCATGTAACTTCTTTTCCTCTGGGTGGATACCCAGTAGTGGGATTGCTGGATCAAATAGTAATTGTACTTTTAGTTATTTAAGGGATCTCTACATTATTTTCTATAGTGGCTATACTGATACAGAAGGGAGACAGGGAGGTGCTGGGAGGGGAAGGGTAGCTCCCTGGGGAGGGGTGGGTGGAGCCACTCCTGGGTCTGTGCCCACGGACCCAGGTGGTGCCAGGCACTCCTGCCTTCACACCAAAATGTGGCATTTCCCAAGACCACCCCAGCCCTCCATGTCCCCATCCTCTACCTGTAATAACCCCCGAGACCCTAGCAGGCAGGCACACAAGAGGCTGGACATTGAGAGGAGCAGATCAGCCAAAGAAGACACAAATGGCTGGATGCTGGAGGGTGTTGATGGGAGCAGGCCAGCAGAAGAGCACACTGGCAGGTCGGCAGGCCAACTGGCTGAATGAGGCGGAGTTTGGCTCGGGCAATCAGGGGAAAGCCCAGGCTGCTGAGTGGCTGGACTCCAGGGAAAACCATTTCCCTTCCGGCTCCCTCATCTGTTGTGTAATACTTCCCCTCAATAAAACCTTACACTCATTTTCCAAGCCCACTTGTGATCCGATTCTTCTGGTACACCAAGGCAAGAACCCAGGATACAGAAAGCCTTCTGTCCTCCCAACAACTCAGAGCATCTAATTGAGCTGGTTAACACAAGCCTCCAACAGAAGGCAAAAATAAAAGAGTACCCTTTAGCACACACCAACTGGGGCTTCAGGAGCTGTAAACACCAATCCCTACATACTGCCCTGGGTTCAGAGCCTCACAGCCTGCCCCTCTGTATGCTCTTCTAGAAGTCTGAGCAGGGGGCACTGAAGAAGTGAAACTCTTCCCCTGTGGCACACCCTGCAAGGGGAACAAAGGAACCTTCCCCATTTCAATACTAGTTTACGTTCCCACCAGCAATGTAGAAGTGTTCCCTGCTCACCGCCTCCACACCAACATCTATTGTTTCTTGATTTTTTGGTTACAGCCATTCGTGCAGGAGTAAGGTGGTATCACATTGTGGTTTTCATTTGCATTTCCCTGATCATTACTGATCCTGAGCAATTTTTCATATGTTTGTTGGCCATTTGTATATCTTCTTTTGAGAATTATCTATTCATGTCCTTAGCATACTTTTCAACGGGATTGTTTGATTTTTTCTTACTGAATTGTTTGAGTTCATTGTAGATTCTGGATATTAGTCCTTTTTCAGATGTATAGATTGTGAAGATTTTCTCCCGCTCTGTGGGTTTTCTGTTTACTCTTCTGACTGTTCCTTTTATTTATCTGTCACTCCAGAATCACGGCTGTCCTCTCTGTCCCAATGCTTTGAGGTAGGACAGCAGTAACTGTTAATCTGTCTAGTTAAATCACATTCTACTTGAATAAAATATATAATGTAAACAGCTGTCAGAGTCTTGAAAATTATGAATTTAGATCAAGTTTGATATCTCATGAATAAAATATATAATCATAGAAATAAATTAACAGTATTTAAATCAATAATAATTATTCTCTTCATGTTTTGATAAAGTTTGTCAGTAGGTCACAAAGCTACTTTATTCCTTTAGGTTAGGGAAAACCAGCCAAATAGCAGCTTATTTTTCCAAATTATATTGGCTTATAGCTTTTATATAACTTTAAGACAATAGGATCATATGTGAAACATTATTTCCTATATTCCTGAGCATCAATTATTATTGAGAAATGTGATTCTTAAAACCTGATTCAGATACCATTATATGGTTATACTTCATTAATAATTCTATTGTGTTATATAAGACAGCTTTTAATTATTTTGTTATAACTAATCTTGAAATTAAAATACTATAATATACTATTTATTTTGTATAAACCTCTAAAAATTCGAATATACTTTGAGCACTAAAATTAATAATTTTAAGGACACAAAGTCATGAAAAATTGTATATGTTACCAGATTGACCACTGAAAGTTGTATCAGTTTATATGTCACCTGGAGGTGGATAAGAATGGTATTATACCACGTCCATTCAGTTCAACCCAGGAAGTTTATCTGAGTGACTGAGATGGTGTCAGTTTGCCAATCTGTATACACCCAGCCCTATACGTAGTAACTAGTAAAAACCCAGTAAACACTTCTAACTGAAGGAATGAAATAATAACTTACTATTTAGAAAAAAAGTTGCACATTTGATCACTGAAAAAATCTTACTTTTTTTTTTATTTCGTTACTGTTGTGTGCTTAAAAATTTTACCTCCATATTTTTGTTATTTATTTTTAAAATTTTATAATCTACTTCTTTACATTTTTGGTCTTATGTTTTAAGTAGGATATCCATCTTATTTAAAATGATTGTTAAAAGACACTTTGTATTAAACATTTAATTATGTTTTACTGTTGCATCAAAACGTATCACAAATTTAGGAGATTAAAACAATGCATATTAATATCTTAAAATTCTAGAAGTTAGAGTCTCACAAGACCAAAGTCCAGTTGTCAGTCATGCACAGCTCTTCTTTAGAGACTTTTGAGGACAATCCCCTTCAGAGATCATTCAGTTCCTTGCGGTTGTAGGACTGGAGGCCCCAGTTCCTTGCTACCTGTTTAACTGGAGGTTATGCTGAACTTCTGGAGACTGCTCAAATTCGTTGTAATTGGTGTCCTCCATTTCAAGCCAACAACAACATGTCAACTCCTTCTTGCTCTTCAAGTCCCAAGATGTATCAAACTGTAACCATCTGTGGAAAACTCATTGTTATTTAAAGAATTGGTATTATTAGAACAGGTCTCACTGGATAATATCTTTTTTGATTAACTCAAATATAAATGATGAAGTTCTTTAATTACATCTACAAAAGCCCTGACCAGAGTGTTCTGTCACATTATATCCTCCCTCCCAGAGATTAGGCAGAACATTTTGATGGGCAATTTTAAAATTCTGTTCACACGAAAATCCTACTACTCATATATTTTGCAAATATTTTTCATAGTTTTCTTTGTATTTCTTATGTTAATGTTTCCCTTTTTTCTCTCTACTCATTTATATGAATACATCCTTATATGTACAAATAAAAAATAGTCACTTAGGTGTCATCAAAGTTGTCTGATAGCCTCTAATTTACACATGTAATTCTTTCTGGTTGTAGAAGAAGGCACAGATACTATATTTTATTCCAAAGGATGATGATGAACTATTTAGGTCAGTACCATCTGTAAACACTATTCTACACTTTGCAGATTTAAAATATCTCTTTCCTCAAATTGTAGAAAATTCTTAGTCAAATACTGACTTTTAAAGTCCCTTTGATTGTACGATTGTCTATTATTAATCAAATACCAATTATTATTCTCTCAGATAAACTGCTTTATTGATTTCCCAAGTTCAAAATAAAGTGTTATAGATAATCTTTATTATAATTCAGCCTACAGCTGAAGTAAATGTATAAATCAATTTGGAAAACATTGGGAGAAAATTTACTTTCCGTTCTGAAATATCACTCTGGCTCACTTTTTTTAAAAAAATATTTAATTATATCTCTCTATAATGTATTATTTTCTGTATAGGTTTATTACACATATATTTTATTATTCTTAAAGACTTATGGCCAAACATGGAGTTTTTTCTATGTTTATAACCTTATAAGAACAGAAACTTTAATGGAACACATATTCTCCTTCTTTACGATTTAACCTTAAATAAACAAATATGAAATGGATAGATCAATATTACTTCTCTCTGTATATAAAATAGTCTAAGGAATCTACTATTAAAATTAAAAGACAAGTTTAGTAATGTTGCAGGATATATATGAACAATACACAAAAACAACTTGTATTTCTATACACTTGCAATGAATAATCTGAAAATAAAATTAAGAAAACAAATCTATTTTCAATGTCTTGAAAATAATAAAGTGTTTAGAAATTATTTTAACAAAAGAAGTGCCTTACTTATACTTTGAAAAGTACAAAACTTTATATAAAAAAATAAAGAAGAGCTAAATAATAAAACACTTCCCATGGTTTATGGATTGGACTTTAAGATGATTATAATTTCCCAATTGATCTACAATTCTGCATAATTCCTTTCAAAGTCCTCTCTGGCTATGGGTTCTTTTTTTTATTATTTTTTGCACAAATTAACAAGATGTCTCTAAAATTAATGTATAGTTGCAAAGGATCCTGAATGGACAAAATAATTTTGAAAAAGAACAGTTATACCCCTACATTGCCTAGGTACCCTCCAAAATGTACTTAGGAGATTTAAGTTTAATTATTTTACAATGTATTTTCTAAATTGTCATGAGTCTGTATTCTACATATTGATAGGTAAATTATAGATAGTAGGATTTTATCTTCCTCTATCATTTTAATGAAGCTTAATAGAACTAATGGATATAATTGATGTCTATTTTTAAAATTTTTACTCTGATATAACCCATTTCCCTTTTCCTGATTAATGTTATTTTCTTTTTCCCTTGAAGCCCCTGCTAAAATAAGATGTTGCTGTAAACCTCAAGTTTTGTTTGGTTTTGGTTTTGTCATTGTTATTTTTCTCTGGAATCAGTGCCGAGCCTCATTATCTCAATGAATAGTATAATCTTAAAACTAAGCTGTTTCTCTTTTAACCAGGACCATATCAGTAAAGCATAAAATTATGCACTGTTTGAAATTTAGTAAATAATTCTAAATTTTAATATATCTTATACGAGGAGCCACTGATAAAGCTTTAAAATATACGCATATTTTAATGATTTTTCTGAAAGCATAAAATATCTTTTTCCCATTAGGCTGTCATTGAAAATGTTTTTTTAAAGTGTGTCTATAAGGCTACCACATTTCAGTACAGAAAAGAACCTGTGAAGAGATTTCTAAATCTATAACAAAGGGCAATGTATTCCATAATACTTATCTGATTATATGCTGGCTATATTTCCTTCATGCCAGCATGGAGACAAAAGTAGAATGTTAGAAAGTGTCCTGAGTATCAATTTACCCATTATCTCTAATGAAATTAAATAATGCATGAGGGACTACAGATTGTAATAATAAATATGCATTAAACTTCTTAACAATGCAAAGAATAAAGTAACTTTTTATTCATCTACAGGCAAATAATTCTCAGCTTTTTAAAAGCTAGATTACCCAGATGATTGTATGATTGGCCTCAGTGTAAAAAAAGATGTGTTGTCTCAGGAAGAGTAATCACTGTAATGTTAAACCACAATCTATTTCATATTCTTATCATTTTTTTAAGTCATGTGAAAATTAGATCAAAGTAAACAAAAAAGTTGAAATAAGCTATTTAGCTAAAGAGACAGTTATTCTGAAGGCATATTGTATGACTTTAGAAAGCATTGTGATATTATTTTACTTTGGTACATTATTGTTTCCACTATATTTAATCCTTTTTGCTTATGATATTAGCTCAATGTTTTTCATCTTCTATAATTACCGTAGGCATGTATATACACTTAAAATTGATGAGGTGTTGATGGTCTCCAATACTGCTTCTCTGTTTCAACAATATACCTTCAAAATATAATAAATAGAATTGGATAATGTAATGGTTATTTTATGCAATAATCTATAACTTTCAAAGCTAATTTGAGTGTAATGTTGATACTATGCTCTAATAATATACATGGGGTCAGTTACCGAACTTCATTGGGATAAGACATGCAAAATAAAATTTTAAAACACTAAATATTTTTTTAGGCTGAATCTAAAAGAAATTTAAATAGCTTAGAAAATAAAGCAACACCCAGACTTGACTTTATCTGGTCAAATGATGGACTGAGTTTCAACTAAATTAATTTTGAAAAAAAAATGAAAAACAAAAAATTATACTTCCTGTCAATTCCATGTTATATGCATCACATATGGCTTAGTTGGCATAATCCTCAAATGTGCTGCAGATTTTAATAGCACAAACTTTAAAGCCAGGTATTAACAGGTTTTAATAGCTTCACTTGCTCTGGAAATGTCAGGGGATAGTGTTTGCTTTCCTTAAGCTTCACATTTATTACCCCTAGAAAAGAAGATGAGTACAGTAAGTGCCTCATGGAATTTTGGGAAAAAATACAGAGCTAAAACCTGTAGATATCTTAGTACAGAGCCTGTTTTTTATAGTATGTGCTAACTAAACACTAGTTTTTACCATTATTATTATTATGAATCTATTATTCTGGGTTCTTTTCCTATTCCTTTGTTGTATTTAGATCCTCACCTCATAGAATAAATTTTAAAAACCTTTAATAGAAGAAGAGGAGATTAACATGTATGGGGAGATAGGAGGAAAGGGAAGGAAAGAGGTAGAGATGGATAAGTAGAGAGAAATATATATATCTATATATCTATATATATATCTATATCTATCTATCTATCTATCTATCTATCTATCTATCTATCTATACACTGAAGTGGTAAGTGGTAAATAGTTTATGTTCAGTGGGAATCCAGATGTTTCAGAACTCAGTGGAAATTGCAATAGGAAAAAGTTCCCCCTATTGGGGAACTGGAATTTTTTAGTGTCATAAATTACAGATGGGGTTTCAAAAGGTATACCAGAAAGGAAAGGACAATTCTTTTTTTTTTTTTTTTTTTTTTTAATTACTGGAGGAATCAGAAAGATTCCTCACAAAGTGGTAAAACCTATGAATTTAGAGGATTAAATTTCATAATAGTGTTAACACTGTTGACCAAGAGAAGAGAGACTTAAGACAGAGCATGACATACTTATTTAATCTAGCAACCTAGATTAAATTCAAAGTTGGATATAGACATTTAATAGAAATGAAGGAAAGAGTATAAGGTAACAGAGTTAGGTGAAGTTACATGTATGATTACATAAATCTGAATGTTTGATTTCTTTCTACATGCTCAAACATCAATTTTTCTGGATATTTTTGCTTTATATCTCTTTTGTCAGTGTAAGTTTTAATTGTATTCTCTTTTACTCCCATAAATGTCCTAGTTTGGAGATCTATGTATCTGTCTATCTGTGTGTCTATCATCATCATCATCATCATCTATCATGTAATTGTTCACTTACTTTTAACTGGCATCTATAAGACTGGTGAACTTTTTTTTTAAATGAGTAATACTTCAACTTAGTCCCTGGGTTACAATAATCTTACTCTTAAATTTGTTTGCACTTTAGTTACCATAATCATTTTACTTGTTATTAAAAGTACAATTTTTAATTGTGGAATTAATCACAGAATTGTATGATTAGAAGTTAGCAATATATAATTTTTTGTGTGTTTGGTTCCTTTTTAATTAAAAAAATGTTATACAGGTTAAGACCAGAGATTCACATTCTAGAAAAACAAATTACTTACCTACCCTGTGTTTTGGGGGACATTTTATAGACATAAAATGGACTTTTGTCCATTTTACGACAAACGTCAAGGCTCATGATACCCCACCCAGTAAGTTTGTTTGTTTGTTTGTTTGTTTGTTTGTTTGTTTATTTATTTTTGCACAGTGGATATCCAGAGAAGCCTAACTGACTTAAGTAAAGTAGTGAGAGCAGGTTGGGCATTCATGAGGCCTGCAAAATTGCAAGGTTTAAATTTCCCACTAGCACCAAAAGAGGAGGCTAGCAGATGCTTGTCCAGTTGCAGGGTCAAAGAAGAAGAAAAAGAGGTTGATACTTACAAAGAAGTCAGTGGTTGAATATCAGTAAATGAATCCGAATCTTTATGACACTCATAAGCTAATGTTATAGCTACTTTGAACCAGGAACAATTTTAGGAAAAAAATAATACTAAAATTTCAGGAATAACATTAGCACTTAGTAACTAGATTTGAAAAACACATTTTAATCATTTAAAGTTCCCTAAAATACTTATATACTACCATATATAGGAACTAGTTTTTTGTTTCTGTTTTTGTTTTTGTTTTTTGCGGGGAACGGGTTTTGCTCTTGTTGTCCAAGCTGGAGTGCAATGGCACCATCTTGGCTCACCACAACCTCTGCCTCTTGGGTTCAAGCGATTCTCCTGCCTCAGCCTCCCGAGTAGCTAGAATTACAGGCATGTGCCACTAAGTCCGGCTAATTTTTTTTGTATTTTTAATAGAGATGGGGTTTCTCCATGTTGGTCAGGCTGGTCTCTTTGAACTCCCCTCCTCACGTGAGTTCTCCCACCTTGGCCTCCCAAAGTGCTGGGATTAGAGGCGTGAGCCACAGCGTCCGCCAGGAAGTAAATAGTAATTATAGTGATATATATCTCATTATAATACCTGGCCTTAATGAAATTTTGATAAAAGTAATACTATATTGTATACATTTGTAAACGTGTTGAGTCAAATGAAGACTATATACTTATTAGAGAGTAAAATATAAAATCATACTTTATACCAAAATATTTCTGCCCTTAATATTTTGACAATATTTAAAATATATTATTTTTCTTTATATAATTAGATGTTTGTATTTTGTATATGTTGATTAAATGATATAGGACAGATATGACCATTTATGAAAATGTATAATTTTTCTTATATTCTATAAAAATAAGCAATATAAATTTAATGACAATTAAATGATAATTTAGATGGCAGGAAATTAGATTCAGAAAAGAGAGGGGCAAGGAATTTAATAATGGAAGTAATTATATACATCAATCCAACATATATAGTACATGAAAAGAACATATGAACGTTTTAGGAGGACAATTTATACATAGTAATCAATACATGAAATCAATTGAAAAGCAGCGCCTGATAGATATCTATAGATGTGAGATAAAATTTAAAACTATGTATTTTACTAAATAATCCTGGGTATAAAAATAATTTCTTCAAAATTAATTTTTCCTACTTTAAATATTTTCTGACCTAGATTACAGGTAGAAAGATGAATGAGGTAAACAATCTCAGAAAAATATTTTGAAAATAAAGGACCCTAATGAAAATCAAGATGATTTGTAATGTCATTCTCGTGTTTGAAACGGATTTTTCTTTTCCATTTTAAAGTGTTATTCCAAAGCGCCCACTTGTATGAAGTCTTAGTAGCCCAATCTCACTAACTGCTAAGATTAACTTCTCTTATACACTTGAGATACATTTTTTAATACATAGTTGAGATCATTACTATAGAAAATGTTTTCTCCCTCTTTTGAACTTCAATTTTTGTTATTAATTGATCATTTCCATTAGAATACAAAAGTGATCATTTCTCCCACATTAAAAATGAACAAAGACAACTCTTCCTTAATTTCACATCTTCTTCTAGCTAATTACCCATTGCACTTTCTCTGAGGAAAATATCCCCAATAATTGTCTGATTATTGTATACAATATTGCCTTTTATTTCATAAACCCATTGCAATCAGATCCTAATTCATTATTTTGTTAATGTAATTTGTGACTCGACTTTGATACATCTAAATGTAATTATCAGTCATTAGTTTGTTTAACAAATCATTGAAGGCCAGGCATGGTGACTTATGCCTGTAATCCCAGCACTTTGGGAGGCCGAGGTGGGCGGATCACGAGGTCAGGTGATCCAGACCATCCTGGCTAACCCGGTGAAACCCCGTCGCCACTAAAAATACAAAAAATTAGCCGGGCGTGGTGCGGGCGCCTGTAGTCCCAGCTACCCGGGAGGCTGAGACTGGAGAATGGCGTGAACCCAGGAGGCGGAGCTTGCAGTGAGCCGAGATGGCGCCACTGCACTCCAGCCTGGGTGACAGAACGAGACTCTGTCTTAAAATACACACACACACACACACACACACACACACACACACACACACACACACACACACATATATTCATTGAATGAGTCTGCCAAAAGATTACTTAAATATAAACTAAAATCACACTTGCATGTCTAAAATAATATTTTGCCCATTTGTATGGTCTTCTAAGCTGTGCCATGTTTGTGAAAAATAAGCACTTTTTCTCTTTTGGCCTTTTTAACACTTTTAAAATTAGAGTATATGATAGTGGATACCATTATAATTTAGCCTTCAGGATTAAAAAGACTGAGATGAGGTCTCAATAGACACAAAAAAAGAATGACTGATAAACACGATGCCAACCATCAATCTTTATGTTGATTTAGCTAGGTGAAATGGTAGAACCATTCATAGTTACAATGTTTTTAAATGTGTTATGTTAACAACAGCTACATCTCATATATAGAGATCTAAATCTGTGTTTGTTCAGCCAGATATTCCTTTCAGGAATGTTAAGTATCAATTGAGTAACTTTTATGGACTGAATTGTGTTTCCTCAAAATTCATACGTTGAAGTTGCTAAACGAACTCTAGATAAATTTAGTTTTCAACAGAATTTAAGTAAGAAAAAGATTTATAAATTGGGCAGCCCTCAGAATCATAGCAGATTCAGAGGGATTCTGGTGCTGTCACATGGTTTGAGAGACCTTATGGATAGAAAAAGAAACTGAGGTGCAGAAAATGAAAGTGAGGTACAGAAACAGTCTGATGGTAATTGGTTGGCATTTGTTCTATTTGAACACAGTTTGAACAATTGTCTACCTGTGAGTGGTTTAACTATGATTGTTGGGATTAGCTGAGACTCAGTTATTGTTATAGAAGCATATTCTTAAATTAGGGTTTTTGTGTGTTCGCTTATTAAGGTAGGTATCACATCAAGTATGTCAATATGGAGAAGCTCTCAGGCCAGATTTTAGATTTTAGTCGGACTTAACAATTTTTTTTTTTTTTTTTTTACTTAGTCTCTCGGTTGAGAGACTTACTAAAAACTGTAGGAGTTGACTTCACCCTCTGTTACTTGGTTTTGGTATGGAGCTTATAAGTCTTTCTTGGTCTCAATATGGAGTTTGTAAGTCACAGTTTTAGGTCATTTGAATGACTTTTTATGGTTATGTTAACCAATTCGAAGTGAGACTATTTAATTTTTGATGGATGACTGTATATAAAACATTAAAGACTTAAGAGTATATAGCACATTAGGGGGCGTACTATGATGACTGTCAACAGGATAATATAAAAATACTAAAGTATATTCTTTAACAAGAGTTTTTGTGAAACAAACCAAACTAAAAAAGTCAATGTTTAGGCAAATAGGCAGTTTAACAGTATTAGAGTCTAACAGGTCATAGTCTTTGGAGTGTGAAAGTCATTAAGGATCATAGTTTGCTGTAAAGCGACTTGGCTTAAAGAGCTATCCATTGCTACTCTGGTAACATAAATCACCATAACCTGGAGAGCTATTAGAAGAAATATAAAGATCAGAAATCTTTGGAAAACTTAAATTTGTCATTTGTCATTTAGTATGTCTCAAAATTAACTGTTAGTTGTTTTATAAACATATTATATGCTATTTTTTGAGAGAGATTTTTAAAAATGTATTTGGTAACAATGTTTAAGGTAATGGTGTTAGTGACCTTTTTAATTATTTTGTAATAGCAAAATTAGACAGAGATAAATATAATGTTTAGTCATGTTTAATATTAGAGATAGTTCCCAAACTTGAGTAAAAAGGAGATCTGAAGTTCTATGACGTTTTATTATTACTATTATTAATTTTTAAATAGAACTGTTATCGTCTACCTTTTCAAGAGTGGCTGCAATCCATATGAAATCCTGGAAGTTCTGATTGTTATAAAATTTAAGATGTTTTAAAATTTATAAATTAGCATTGAATTTTATATAATTGCTACCACACTATCATCAAAAGAGAATCCTCAGGAACCCCACTGGAATTTTTTTTTTTAGTTGAAACTGGCTTATTTTGTCTATGCTAAGGCTAGAGTTAAGTTTGTTTGTTGACATTTCATCCTCTGCTCATAGAAGCTTTTATGAGAATGTATAGGGAAAGTTATTTTAAAGGCAGGAGCAAGTTAAGCCAAATAGCAAGATCCAAACCAACAAGGAGGCAAAATAAGTATATTCTCCACAGAACAAATATAAGTCTTCTGAGCATCTAGAAGAGGACACCTAGTTATATTTGATAGAGGTCAGTTAGATTTGTTTGCCCATACATCTGTATCACTCTGGAAAAAAGCTTACTGATAAATGCACTTTTTGTGATCCTTTATAGTAGGTTGTAAGATTGTATAACCAATTTTAGTAAAAAGAGACCCTATTCCTAGCAACATAGTATAAGTAATTGTTTATATCCATACAGGCAGTTTTTAAGTCTTCAGTGGGTGACATCGGAAAGCACAATGTACTTTTTGTAGTCACCACTTGTATTAGTTTTATAACCTTGTCAGTTGTAAATTTAAATTAGTTTTAAAACCTTGTTACCAAATATATATATATATTTATTTGTTTTCTATATATAATATATAATATTATATTATATACTTTTATATATTTATTATATTTATATATTATATAATAATTATATAATATATAGTATATAATATATCTATAATTCTATAATATAGCTAGATATATTATAGATAATATATCTATAATTATATATATCTATAATTCTATAATTAGAGGTATAGCCTTTTTAGTGAAAGCCCTTTATTGGGTTCTATTACTAGAGGTATAGCCTTTTCAGTGGGACCTATTTTATAAGATCTTTACTTAGTTTTTCTAGTGGGAGTGAATTATATATTATATTATATATAGTTACATATTATTATATATTATATTATATATAATTATATAATATTACATATATGCAATATATGTAATATAATATGTAATATAATATCATATATGCATATTATATATTCATATATCAATGTAGTATATAAATATATAAAACATATAAATATATTATATGTAACATATAATAATATATAAATATTAATTTATATTTATAATATATTTATTATATATAAAATACATAAAAATATATAAGTATATAAATATATAATAAAATATATTATATAAATATATACTATTACATATCATATAATAAATATTTAATAAAATAAATTACATATTTATTATACTATATATACTATAATAAATATATAATTATATATTACATATAAATATATATAAAATAATATGTAAATATATAAACATATAATATATAACATATATATGATGTATAATATGTATACATTACATATTTATAATTATATATTATAATGTATGTATCACACATATCAACTATATAGATTATTATGTATTTTATTATTTATAATATACAATATTATAAATAAAATATAGTTATAGATATAATATAATATAAATAATATAATATATAATATATAATACTATATATTATAATTATATACATATTATATATTATATGTATTATATAATTATATCATATATAAATATATAAATATATGATATAAAAATGTAATATATATTATAATAAATATATAATATAAATAAATAATATAATATATAAAATTATATATTATATATAATTATAATATGTAATGGTATATATTATATTATATATTTGTTTTATATGTATTTATATCATATATTTATATATTATGTTATATATTTATATGTTATATATGTTAATGTATATGTTATATATTGTTTTAAATATGTGATATATTATATATTTTATATATGATATAAATAAATGTATACAAAATATAAATATCTAATATTATATATTATATTGTTATGTAAATACATAATATTATATATAATATAATATATCATATATTACATCACATATTATAATATATCACATATTATAATATATATGATATATTATATAGTTATTAAATATTTCTATATTTATGTATATTTATATACATATTTCTATAACTATATAATATATTATATGTAAATATTTATATAACTGTATATTATACAAAAATATTTAACAATATATAATATATATTACATATAAAACAAAAATAAATGTATATATTTGATAACAAGTTTTTAAAACTATGTATATATATATATAACTATATATAAATATATATGGTAACAAAATTTTTAATTGGAAAAGTTAGTGTTGTTTTAGTGAACAAAGGAAAACAAGTTGCAGTGATGTTTATAACATTAATGATAGCTATTTATTTATTTATTTATTTCAGAGTTTTAGAGTGACTCTCATTGGTAATGTGAAGCGACATTGGCATTAGTGGAATTTTGATTTTTTTATATTGATTCGTAAACCTAACAGCTATTCTAGTTGTATACTACAGCATAAGTTCTAGCTGAAGATATTCACCAATTATACTCCAATGGATTTTTTTTAAGAGAGAAAGGAAACAAACACAAAAAGTGTAGTTTTTTATGGTGACAGATCTTGATCTATGATTTTGAGAAAGCCGTCCACATCTAGGATGCCGTCTGCTTCTGGGAGGAAATTTTTGGTTAAATTTATCTTAAAGTCTCAAAGAGGTATATAGTTTTAGGAGTCTGAAGGGCCCTTTGGAGTTGTGAGAGGTGGACCCAAAGCTTATGGTTCTGAAGATTTACTGTAGTGTGGTTGGTCAGAAGAACTTGATGTGGTTCCTCTAAATGTGGTTTAAGGGCAGTCTTATTCTGATGTCATTTTTAGATGACCTAATCTCCAGGTTTCAGACGTTGGAGGATTTGAATGTCTTTAGTTAGTGTATTTTGATTTTTTTTTTCCTTGTGAAAGTATAGTTTGGCAAAATGTAGCAAAGGACTGTAGTACATTAGAGTTTAGGAGATTGGGAGATAAATAACATTCTATAATTAGAGGTACAGCCTTTTTAGTGAGAGCTCTTTATTGGATTCTATTACTAGAGGTATAACCCTTTCAGGGGGACCTACTTTTTAAGATCTTTACTTAGTTTTTTTTTAGTGGGAGTGAATTTGATAGTCATTAAAGCTGATGATCGTATCTTTGGCCAAGGCAACCTAATTGATTAACTTTGTGAATGTTAGTTTTAAGATGCCATATTTTTAACCTTTTTAGAATACTGAGCATGATAAGGACAACGATAGTGTCATTGTGTTTGTAACACCTTATTTAACTGTTTTATAACTTGTCTAGTAAAATGAGTTGCCCATCGCTGGAGATTATTTTTAGGAATATCTCATAAAATAGACAAGTTTTAATAATTTTAGGCTATTATCACAGGATTGGCTTTTTTATAGGGAAAGCCATTACCCAACCAGAAGAAATATAAATAATCATAGGAATATACCAATATGCCATTGAGGGGGGCAACTGGAAGAAGTCGCTCTGTACATGTGTAAATGATTCATTAGACAGTAGATATATACCATTTGAAGTGTAGTTTTTTTGGGGGATGATGAGTTTAGCAAATCAAATATTGTTATAAACCATTTTAGAAATTTGGACTATTCTATTAATTATTAAATATAATTTGAATAATTGTGTCTGTTTTATGATGAGTTGTGGAATGTAGAGTTTTAATGACGGAAGCTTTAAAGACAGAAAGGACAGGTGGCTATCCTGGCTTTTTGTGACTCTACATTCAACATTAAATTTATACTTTTGTAGATATCAATTTTCTTTTTTAAAAATAATGTATATTATTCTATTTATTAAGCAGATTTTTATAAAGAAGTTGAATTATTGTAATCTTATGAAGTTCATTTAGATTGCATATCCTGACAGTTTTAGTCCTAGCTGATTTAGCAGAAAAAAATTGTTTAAGAACTTTTTTGATATTTAGGCTTTTATTGGTATGAGCTTTAATTTAAGTAATTCGTGATGGTAACAGGATAGTGGAAAAAATTATCTAACATGGTGTCTATTTCTGATAGGATACGACTAGAAGTGAGAAGCCCTTGATTTTATATTATGTCAAAATATGTTATCATTCTAAAAATATATCTGTTGTCTGTATAAATATTTATTGACTTGTTCTTAGCTATATAACAAGCTCTGGAGAGGGCAAAAAGCACTGTGGATTGAGCTGATTTAAAGAAGTTTTTTTGTTTGTTTTATTTTTTCCTATTAGCTCATTTTGGGTGGTAACAGTGTATCCTGCCTGATACTTCTCTTTTGAGTTTTTGGAATAGGTCCTATTAACAAAAAGTATTAACTCAGTGGAGTATCTCATAAACTAACATGAGGGTCCACTGTTTCAGATACCGTACTTACACAGCTGTGGCCTTTACCATCATCAGGCAGAGGCAATAGAGTAGTAGAATTAAGTAGATTGTGGCATTTTAGATGGGGATTAGAAGGAGTCAGATAATTTTATCAGATGTTAGACTACTTACTGACAATTGTTGACTATATTTGGAATTTAACAGACATTTATAGAATGTGAGATTGTAAATTAAGATTATTTTACAAAACCAACTCAGATGAAGCTTTTATCAACTTGGTGACTGGTGATTGTTGTTACTGTTTGGAAACAATTAGGGTGTGTCTTAGTTCATAGGTCTTACTGCAGGCTATGTAATGGACTAGGTTTTCCCACAAGTTTCTTGGGTAAAAACTGTTAATGTCTGATTGTTATGTTTATAAATAAATAAGGTAAAAAGTTTAGTGTAATTTGCAAGTGTGAAACCCAAGGGTTGTTATAAGATGAAATTTATTTGGCTAAAAGCCAAGACCAAAGCTCTAATACTCTGTTTTTAGTAGGTTTATATAATGGCAAAATATATCAAGAAAAGTTTAGAACTGGCCGGCGTGGTGGCTCATGCCTATGATCTCAACACTTTGGGAGGATGAGATGGGTAGATCACCAGAGGTTAGGAGTTTGAGACCAGCCTGGTCAGCATGGTGAAACCCCATCTTTACTAAAAATACAAGAAATTTGGCTGGGCGTGGTGAAGAGCGGCTGTAATCCCAGCTACTCAGGAGGCTGAGGCAGGAAAATCGCTTGAACCTAGGAAGCGGAGGTTGCAGTGAGCTGAGATCGTGCCATTGCACTCCAGCCTGAGAAACAAGAGTGAAACTCAATCTCAATTAAAAAAAAAAAAAAAAAAGAAAAGGAAAGAAAAGTTTGAAACCTAGGATCTGTAATATCCTATAAATCTAAGAAACCCTCTCAATTTTCTTTTGCTTGTCGGTCAAGGCTACTTTGAATAGTTTTTATCCTCTGAGATGAGAGGGGAAATCACTTTAGCAGTGAAGTCACGTTTCAAAGAGTGGAATGTCTTTTCTTGAAAGCTGAAGATTTTTTTTGAAACCGTGTGCCTTAACTGTGTGAGTTGTAATAGGTAAACAGAGTCAATTTTGGGGAACTCTTTAGTGGGATAGGATAACGCTTGGTCATAGACGCACAGAACGAGCATAGAATTTTAAGGACTGTACTGTTATTAGGTTCTGATGCAATGTCTGGGAAAACTATGAAGGGTTCTGTAAACTCTTGTGGCACTACCCTTGTGCACCGCTGATTTGTTTCTTCTAAGTAAAGGCAAACAAGTATAGACTGTCTTTATAAACTGTAATGATGAAGGCCAAGCAGAGTTCTATTACTGCAAACTTCTTGAAATGAGCAGGTACATCAGATAATAAAGTAGTACAATTTGGAAATACATTGAATCTTGGCATCACACGTTGTTATAAATGGATTTAAAGGGTGCACGTAAAGTTTTGTTACATGGATATATTGTGTGTAAACTCTGGGCTTTTAGTATGCCCATCCCTTGAATAGTAAACATTGTACTGAGGCAGAATTTTTGCTCTACCTCACTTAAAATCCGGGTTCTTGTCTCACAACCAGGAAAAATTAGGCACGTGACCATACTGAAAAGGTGAGGAGAGCAGAATTTATTAAAAGGAAAGAAAACTCTTAGCAAAGAAATAGAGTGTCCTACTAATGTTCTCCCACCTCGCAGATTGAATACCAGGCCACTACACAGGAGCTGAAGAGGCCACGCTCCTCCCCACTGCATAATGTATGAATTCCCTGCTGCTCTCCACTATTCTCCCAGTGCACAAGAGGGCCCCTAGTCTGTTATGGCAATGCCCAGACAAGGCCCTGGGCAGGTTCCCTCATCCTCACAAAAGTATCTGATGTAAACACTTGTGGGGTGGGTCAGAGATTTTCTCAGAACCCTCCCTTATCTGCATCCTGCATCTATCAGTACTAAAAAGATAATTTTCCAACTCATCCTGTCTCCAAATCTCCCCACTTTGGAGTTCCAAGTTTCTATTATTACCCTCTGTATGGCCATGTGTACCCTTTATTTAGCTCCCATTCATAGGGAAGAACATGCAGTATTTGATTTTCTGTTCCTGGGTATTTATTTATTTATTTATTTATTTATTTATTTATTTAATTTATTTTTACCCTGAGCTCTTGTAATTAGGATAATGGCCTCCAGCTCAATCTATGTTGCTGCAAAAAACTTTTTTATTTCTGTTTTTTACAACTGTGTAGTATTTCATAATATGTATACAGCACATTTTTTAATCCAATCATTCATTGATGGACTCTTCAGTTGATTTTCTGACTTGGCTACTGTGAATATTGCTGCAATAAACATAGGAGTGAAGGTGTCTTTTTGATACAATGATTTCTTTTCCTTCTGGTAGAACCTAGTAGGTGGATTGATGAGTTAAATTAGTTATACTTTTAGTTCTTTGAGAAATCACCATACTGTTTTTCATAGAAATTGTACTAATTTACATTCCCACCAACAGTGTATAAGTGTTCCCTTTTCTCTGTATCCTCATCAACGTATTTTTTGACATTTTAATAATAGCCACTCTAACTGTTGTTAAGATGGTATGTCATTGTGGTTTTAATTTGCATTTCTCTGATGATTAGTTATATTGAGTATATTTTCATATGTGTCTTGGCCACTAATATGTCTTCTTTTAAGAAATGACTGTTTATGTCATTTGCCTCCTTTTTAACAGAGTTATTTGTTGTTTCTTTTTTGAAGTGTTTGAGTTTCTTATAAATTCTGACTGCTAGTCTTTTGTCAGATACAGTTTGAAGATATTTTCTCCCATTCTGTAGGTTATCTGTTTATTCTTTTAATTATTTCTTTTGTCTCACAGAAGTTTTTCAATTTAATTAAACTCCATTTGTTTATTTTTGTTTTGTTGCACTTGCTTTTAAGTCATGAATTCTTTGCCTAGGTCAATGTCCAGAAGAGTGTTTCCTAGATTTTCCTCTAGGAATTTTGTAGTTTGAGGTCTGAAGTTTAAAATATTTATCCATTTTCTTTATTTAATTTTTATATACGTTGAGAGGTAGGGGTCCAGTTTTGTTTTGCATATGGCTATACAATTTTCTCAGCATTACTTATTGAACAGGATATCCTTTCCCCAGTGTTTATTTTTGACGACTTTGTCAAAGACTGGTTGATTTTAGGTGTGTTGCTTTATTGATGGGTTCTCTATACTGTTACAGTGATATATATGCCTATATTTCTACCACTGCCATGCTGTGTTAGTTAATATAGCTTTTCTGCATAATTTGAAGTTGGATAATGTAATGACTCCAGCTTTGTTGTTTTGGCTTAGAATTGTTTTGGCTTTTTGGGCTCTTTTTGGTTTCATATGAGTTTGAAGAATACTTTTTCTAATTATGTGGAAAACAACATTGATAATTTGATAGGAGTTGTGGTGAATGTATATATCACTTTTAGCATATGGCCATTTTAATGATATTTATTCTTTCAATCAATAATAGTAAAAAGTTTTTCTCTTTCTTGTGTCATCTATATTTCTTTCATTGGTGTTTTCATTCAAGTAGTTCTCCTTGTAAAGCTATTTCACCTTCTTTATTAAATCTATTCCTATGTATTACATTTAGTCATATTTGTAGCTATTGTAAATGAGATTAAGTTGTTGATTTGTCTGTCGGCTTGAACATTGTTGGTGTGTAAATTGGTACTGATTTTTGTAAGTTGATTTTGTATCCAGAAACTTCACTGAAGTCAGATCTATTAGTCTTTTGCAGAGTCTTTGGTATTTTCTAAGTATAAGATTGTATCATTGATGAACAGAGATAATTTGACTTTTTATCTAATGTGGAAGCCTTCTCTTTCTTATCTTTCTCTTGGTGATTGCTATGACTAGTATTTCCAGTACTATGTTGAATAGGACTCATGAACATAGAATCTGTGTTTTCTTTCAGTGCTTAGTGTGAATGATTTTAACTTTCCACCATTCAATACAATGTTCACTCTGGATCTGCCATATATGGCTATTATTATTTTGAGGTATGTTTATTTGATGCCTCATTTGTTCTGGATTTTTAACATGAAGGGATGTTCGATTTTATCTAATGCTTTCTTGCATCTATTGAGGTGATCATACTTTTTTTTTTAAAATTGTATTCATGTGGTGAATCACACTTACTGATTTTGTATGTTTAGCCATCCTTACATCCCTGTAATAAAATCCACTTGATTGTAGTGAATTATCTTTTAGAAGTACTATTGAATTCAATTCACTGTGATTTTGTTGATTATTGCATCCATATTCATTAGGGATATTGGCCTGTAGTTTTATTTTATTGTTGTGTACTTGACTGATTTTGGTATTAGGATGATGCTGGTTTTATATAATTCCTTAGGGAGGAGTCCTTCCTCCTTAATATTTTGGAATAGTTTCAAGGAAGAGTGGTATGAACACTTTTTGGCTGTGAACTCATTTGGTATTGAGCTTATTTATTTATTATTATTTTTTTTTTTTGGTAGATTGTTTTTATTACTGATTGAATTCCATTACTCATGATTGGTCTGTTAAGGATTTTCATTTCTAGTTGGCTCAAAAGTGGGAGGGTGTATGTTTCCAGAACTTTATCAGTCCTTTAGTTTTTCTCGTTGGGCACATAGAGATATTCATAGTAGTTCTGATGATCTTTTGTTATTTCTATGTTACCAGTTGTAATGTTGCATTTATGATTCACGTTTGCTCTTATTTGGATCTTCGTTTTTCTTTGTTAGTATAGTTAGTCGTTTACTGATTTTGTTTATCTTTTCAGAAAATCAGCTTTCTGTTTTGTTGATTCTTTGCTTCATGCTTTTTGTGTCAATATCATTAATTCTGGTCTAATCTCTGTTATTTTTTTCCTGTTAGCTTTGAGTTTGATTTTTTCTTGTTTTTCTAGTTCCCCAAGGTTCATCACTTGAATTTTAAATCTTTTCATCTTTTTGATATAGGCATTTAATGCTATATACTTTTCTTTTAGCACTGCTTTTGCTGTATCTGACATATTTTGATATGCTGTTTCTCTGTTTTCATTCCTTTCGAAATGTATTTTGATTTTTTCACTTCATTTATCTTTTCTTTCTTCTTTTTTTTGAGACAGGTTCTTGCTCTGTTGTCCAGACTAGAGTACAGCAGCATCATCTCAGCTCACTGCGAACTCCACCCCCTGTGTCCGCCACCATGACCAGCTAATTTTTGTATTTTTAGTAGAGATATGGTTTCACCATGTTGGCCAGGTTGATCTCAAACTCCTGCCCTCAACTTCAAGTGATCCACCCTCCTTGGCCTCCCAAAGTGCTGGGATTACAAACATGAGCCACTGCAGCTAGCTAATTTTATTTTTTACCCAAAGAATGTTCAGGAGCAAATTGTTTAACTTCCATATATTTGTATGGTTTTGAGAGTTTGTCTTACTGTTGACTTCTAGTTTCATTCCACTGTAGTCTGAGTAGGTATCTAATATAAATCTTAGTTTTTTTTAACTTTATTGAGACATGCTTTATGGCCAAATATATGGTCTATTTTGGATAAGTTCCATGAAAAGATGAGAAAAATGCATTTTGCATTCGTTGAGTAGAATCTTATGTAAAGGTCTATTAGGTCCATTTAGTCCAGAGTCCAGTTTAAGTCATTTCTTTTTTTGATTTTCTGCCTAGATGATCTTTCTATTACCATCATTGGGATGTTATAGTCTCCTACTATTATTGTCTTATTTTTATATCTCTTTTCTTATGTTAGGTGGTATTTGTTTTAAGAACCTGGCTACTCCAGTGTTAGGCATGTATATATTTAGGTACATAATATCTTATTGTTGAATTGATACTTTCATCATTATATAGTGACTTTTTCATCTTTTTTAACTGTTGTTGATTTAAAGTCTGTTTTATCTGATATAAAAACAGTTCCTCCTGCTTGTTTTTGTTTTCTGCTTGCATGGAATATCTTTTTCACCCATTTACTTTAAATCTGTAAAGGTCTTTATCATTAGGAGGGTTTCTTGTAAGAAGCATATCATTAGATCTAGGTTTTTTTTAATGCAATCTGCTAGTCTATACCTTTTAAGTAGAGTATTTATTTCATTTGCATTCAATGTTAATATTGAGATATGAGATTTTGTTCCTGTAATAATGGTAATTTTTACCTAGTGGCTTTATAGTCTCAGTTGTGTATTTTTGTGCTTTACATAATTGTACATTATATGATTTGTGAATTTTGTACATTCATGTGCTTTATGATTGTATCACTCATTTGTTTTCATGTTTAGAACTCCTTTTAGTATTTCTTGCAGGTTTGGTCTAGTGGTGAAAATCTCTCTTATCATTTCTTGTCTGGAAAAGACTGTATTTATCCTTCATTTTGGAAGCCTAGTTTGTGAAGATACAAAATTACTGCCTGGCAGTTGTTCTAGTTTATTAATATTAAAAATAGTCCTCTGATCTGTTCTGGCTCATAAGATTTCTACGGAGAAGACTGCTGTTAGTCTGATGGTTTTTCCATTATAAAGTATTTAGACACTTCTCTCTTGCTGCTTTTAGGATTTTTTTTTTTTTTTACCTTCATGTTGACTTTGGATAGTATGATATAACTATAGGTCTTGAAGAAGTTCATCTTGCAGTGCATCTTCCAGATGTGCTTTGAACTTTTTGTATCTGGATGTCTAATTACCTAGCAAAACCAGAGAAAGTTTTCTACATTACTCCCTTAAAAAAAAGGTTCCCAAGCTTTTCACATATTTTTCTTCCTTTTCAGAAATAGCTACCTTTGGTTAGTTTATTAGTCTGTTCTTTCACTGCTATAAAGAAATACCTGAGAGTAATTTATGAAGACAAGTGGTTTACTTGCCTCATGGTTCTGCAGGCTATACAGGAAGCAGAGTGGCTTTTGCTTGGCTTCTGGGGAGGCATCAGGAAATTCATAATCATGATGGAAGATGAAAGGGGAGCTTGCACTTTACATCACTGAGCAAAAGGAAGAGAGAAAGTGGGGAGGTGCTGCACACTTTTAAACAACCAGATCTTACGAGAATCACTCCCTATCATGATAACAGCACCAATGAGATGGTGCTAAACTATTCATGAGAAATCCACCTCCATGATTAAATCACCTCTTATCGGGCCACATCTCCAACAATGAGGACTTTGATTTGACATGAGATTTGGTGGAACAAACATTCAAACCATATCAGTAGGTTTAGCCACTTCATATAACTCATATTTGTTAAAGGTTGTGTTCATTTCTTAATATTCCTTTGTCTTTATTTTTGTCTGACTGGGTTAATTTGAAGAACCAATCTTCAAGCTCTGAAATTATTTCTTCTGGTTGGTTTAATCTATTATTGGAACTTTCAACTGTAGTTTGTAATTTCTTCAGTGCCTTTTTTATTTCTGGAAGTTCTGGGGGGGGGTTGTAAATATCTATCTTTTTAATACATTTTTAATTCATATCCCTTTACTGTTTTTCTGATTTATTTATGTTGATTTTCACCTTTCTTTTGGATTTCATTGCGCTTTCTTACACTCTATATTTTGAATTCTTTATCTTCCATTTCAGAATTTTATTTTTTTAGGGTACATTTATAGAGAGCTAGTCTTATCCTTTGGTGGTGCCAAAACGCTGTGTTTTTTCTCACAGCCAGAGTTCTTATGCTGACTTCTTCTTATCTTGATAAGCTATCTATTCTTATTTTAATTTACTTACATTTTGGCAACACTATTTTTCCTCCTAAAGGGTGACTGCAGTGTATGTTTTGTATGATCCTTTACTTTGACTCTGGGTGCGTCCAGGAAGCCAAGACTCTGTGTGAGCTTCTTAGTTATAGATAGCTTTTGTGCACAAGCTTTATCAAATGCTTATTGTAGTAGCAATGTACTGAACATATGAACACACTTTTGCAGGACTGGGAGTGCAGAGGTCTCAGGAAGCTTATTTCATTCTCTACTACTGTGCCCTTCTACACAGGTTTATTATTTGGTTGTGCAGTTCAATCTCCATTCCAGTAAGTGGCACTTTTGAGTAACAGCTTTGCAAAAGCCAATGGATATGTTATTTGCTCTTTTTTACAGGTAAGGGATTGCTGTTGTCATAGGTTGTTGGCTGGTCTATGAATTACCCCATGTTATGAGTGTCCTGCTCAACCCAGGTTTGGGTGGACAAAGATGAGCAGAACCTGACCACCAAGTTTATCCTTCAATACTCCAGTGACAAGTGGAAGCACCTACATTGATAGGAAATGTAGGGAGAGCTCTTGGTGAATTGCACCAAGGTCTCTGACGGGGGAAGAAAGAGGCTGCACCAGCTCCACCTCTTAAGAAGGAAGGAACATGATTTTCACTACCATATCATTGTCCCCAGACTTGTGACATGTCTTTCATCTACAGGCTGTATGCGACAGAGGTCTACTGAAAATGCCAATCCTGTGGCTATTACCCAAATGGACTCAGAGTGGAACCTTTTTCCTCAATTCAAAAGAGATGACTCTGTATCTTGTTGCACTATGCTGCAAGAGCACTGGCACTCTGCATAGCATGTGGGATAAGCCCTGTCCTTCACATAAGCCTGGGCTTGTGGACGCACCATCAGTGGGGGCACAGCTACTCTTAATAGCTCGAAAAAGTCTGTCACAGGTGCAGTTGCACCAATTCCCAGTAGGAGCAACCATGGCTATATTCATAGCAGTGGGTAAGAGATGTCTGCCTCTCCACGTTTATTTTAGTATGTGTGTGTTGGGGTGGCATGAGTATTGGTGCAACCTGGCAGCTGGAGCACGGCAACACTCTTCTGCTACAGAGTGCAGCATCATGCCCATGTCTCTACAGGGAGGGGCATGGCAATTTTCTGCTCACAAGTAGAGAGCTCTTGGAATTTTGTGTTTCTTTCTAGCATGCACATAAGTCTCACCACAGTAAGTTTTCTGGAGTAGTATAACATAGTAAAAAGGTATTATTTTTTAGAAAAAAGTTTCCAAAGTTGATTGAACGTGTTTAGATATGGGAATCTCTAGAACTTGATGTGAAACCCTCACAATCTTTTTACTTTGATGAATGTGTTGGCTTATTAAAGTGGGATCCCAGCAAATTCATTAATGGGAATATACCCCAAAGAAAATAAGCCATTCTACTGAAAAGACACACGTACTCATATGTTTATGGTAGCACTGTTCACAATAGCAAAGTTATGGAATCAACCTAGGTGCCCATCTTTGATGGATTGGATAAAGAAAATGTAGTACATATAGACCATGGGATACCATGCAGCTATGGAAAGTAACAAAATCATGTCATTTTGGCAATATTTATGGGGCTAGTAGTCATTATCCTAAACAAATTAACACAGAAACAGAAAACCAAATACTGCATGTTCTCACTTAAAAGTGGGAGCTAATAGTTGAGCACACATGGCCATAAGGATGGGAACAATAGCCACTGGAGACTGCTAGAGAAAGAAGGAGTGTCGGGGCGTGGGTTGAAAACCTATCTATGGGGTGCTATGCTCACTACCTGGTTATGGGATTCATATCTCACACCTCAGCATCACACAGTATTCTCATGTAACAAACTTGCACATGTATCCCCTGAATTTAAAATAGAAGTTGAGATTAATAAACATTAAAAATGACTAAATAAAAATTGCTTATGGACTGAAAAAATAAAATAAAATATAATAAAGCATAGTTTATAGTATGCAAGGTGGCTTGAGTATCCACCATGATTGTATACAATTTCCCATTTATCTTAGGCATGGTTTATTTATGTTTATTGAAGGATATTATAGGAGGTAATTTATTTCAGAATCCCTTGGAGCCTAATCAATGTTGATAATCACCTGGAGAGCTAAAAAGAATCTATTTGGTTCCCTCTAGTGGTGAAACAATCCAGCCTGAAGGGCGGTTTATTTGGTGGACAGATACCAAAGTGGACAATCTCATATTTAGTGTCTTGGTTGTTTACAATAAAGGCAGAAATCTCAGGGTAAAAAGTCTTGGTTTTAGGACTTCTGGTTATAACTTAAAATAAGGACAAGAAAGTCTCCTTGTGCCCAGGCTCTATGACTATTGTAATTGCAGAGACCTAGCTTGTTAACCTTTTGGGTTTTTCTTGCTCTGGAGTTCTCACACAATGTTTAGCTAAGATCACAAATTGATTCATATCTGTAACTTTCTATCTCAGTTAATACTTTTTAATTAAACTGTAACATTTAGTTTAATTAAACTGTTAAGTCCATTTAAAAATGTTCATGTCATTTTAATCCATACAGGAAATCCTCTATTTTATATTTTGAGTGCAGCATGCTTTACAAACAGTGTTTCTAAGTAAGTTCTGTAATCTGAAACTGGTTTATTCTTTTTTATTCACAAGATTGTATTATGGACCAATCAAAATTTGTGAAGTCTTTAGAATTGAATTTAAAAGGTTTTAAATAATTTTTAAAGCTCTTTTTGGTCCTTTTTGTGAGGAGGTTTTAAAGTCAGGGAGTCTAGAATCATAAGCTCATATGAGAATTTCAAATTCCTCAGTAAATATTTGAGAACTTTTTCTTGGATCAGGGAATTTTTTTTTTTTTTTTTACAACGGCTCTAAGCTCAGTTCTAGATCTTGGAGTGAAAGTAATTACAGCAGGAATACTTGGCTGATCAAAAGGTCTTACTTGGAAGGCATCTGTCTTATTTAACTTTTAAAATATTATCCTAGGGTGGCAGGTAATTTAGCAAAAATATTAGTGGACTCAAAGTATGTAGGCAGAGATGAATAAAGAAAAGTAACAGTTAGGTTTAGTTTAGTCAGAATACAGTCCTCATTTATAATGTCTTTATTCTGTTGCTTAAGCTTTTTGTTTGTTTTTTGCAAACAATCTATAGCGGTGACAATTTTCAATCTGCTTAGTCTTATAAGCCTTTATATACCCATTGAAGACTAATCCCATTGTTTTGTGGGGTTTTCGATCCCCATTTTTCTAATAGCCTCACAAATAAACAATTTTATTAATTCAAAACTTTCTCATTGCTAGCAACTTAATTCTAAGTTTTCTCTAGTAAGATTAACCCATTTTCTAAAACATCCTGGAGTCATAATTTTTATACATAAAATTAACTGGAATTCTAGAATGTGGAGTCCTAGACTGAGACTCAGTTCTGTCTAAATAATGCTCAAATAAACTCAAAGAGCTCATAACACTTTTTAGCTATGTTTGAAATCTCAGAAAACACTCATCTTACAGTCTCTGGTTACAAACAAGAGAGTTGTGAGCACAACTATTTCTGTAGGTACCTCGCCTGGGGGCTTCACATTCCTGGAGTCACTGGCGTTTTACTTCAGACACTACTTCTAAAACCAGATCTGTAAATAGAAAGACTTAGATAAATTAAATTTAACAGAGTTTAATTGAGTAAGAAAAAAAATGATTTGCAAATCAGTCAGCCCTCAGAATCACAGCTGAGGTAGAGAGACGGGTCCTGTTGCATGGTCAGAATTTATGTACAGGAAAACGAAAATAAAATACAGAATATGGAAGAGAGGTATAGAAACAGTCGGATTGGTTATAGCTTGGTATTTGTTTTATTCTGAATATGGTTTGAATAGTTGGCCACCTGTGAGTAACTGCAGTATAGTTGTTGGGATTTGCTGGGACTCAGCTATTGTTGAAGAGCGTATTTTTTAATTAGGCTTTTAGAATGTTTACCTACTAAGTTAGGTAACGATTTGTACATAGGACTCAAATATGTGAGTATAGAGGCTCTTTTAGGCCAGAGTTTCGTTTGATTTAACAAAGTCCTAACCCTCAGTACCTCAGAATGTGACTGTACTTGCTGACAGGGCATTGAAAAAGCTGATAAAAGTTAAAATGAGGTCATTGTGGGTGGAAACCCTAATCTAATAGGACTGGTGTCCTTACAGATGAAAAGAATTTGGACATGGCTCTACAGGGAATGCAATGTGCAGATATAGGGAAGTGATGGCCATCTACAAGCAAAGGAGAGGGTCTGTAGAAGAAACCAACCCTGCTTATATCTTTATATGAGACTTCTAGCCTCCAGAATTGTGAGAAAATAAATTTCTGCTATTTAAGCCCCTCAGTATATGGTATTTTGTTATGGAAGCCCTGGCAAACTGACACAGTGACCAAAGGTGCAAGGAAAAGTTAGCGATTAGTTTCTATTAATGTAGTGATTTGGAATACTATAGAATCTGAAGCATGTTCCCCGAAGATTGAAGTGTGACAAGTGTGAAGTCTCGAGATTTCCCTTGGTGGAGTCATGCAGGCTTGACTTTCATAAATTCTTAGGAAACCCATCTTCCCCAACAATTTCACTTCCAATAAATTACTGAGTCATCCAATAAATGACTATTTTGCTTAAATTAGTCATAGTTTCTTTCTCTTCTTTTGAAACAAAGATCAAGATATTATTGAATCTGGTGGGGATATCCTCATAAAATTCAGATTTTCAACAATTCTGAATAATTTAATGAGTAGAGGGTAAAAGCCATGAGTTGGAAAAAGAACATTACCTGTATTTTTTAAAATGAAATTCTCTACATAAAAGAGAATGAAAGGAGAAAGTTAGGATTTGGTGGCTACTATGCCATTTTTAACTTATTGTGGAAGAACAGGGTTTTAAATAAATTTGCCTTTATTTTTCTATTCATCACTCTGTCACATAAGTGGTTCTTTGTCATTTTTCATCTTTGTTTTATATGTTTTATAAAATCCCTTCTACATTGTTTTGTTAAAGAGAAATTTTCATTTTAAAAGCTCATTTTATTTTTCCCCATGTTGCCAATTAAACAATACAATCAATTTATCTAAAAATTAGAATAAATCTAAAACATATTTTTTGTTTTAGAATAATTTTTGCTCATCTTATTTTTGTATTTTCTTTAACTGATTTAGAAGTATGGTGTAGGAGCTTATGATGACTCATAACATTATTTCTCTTTTTCTTCCTAGAATATTATTTCAAAGTTTCAGTGTCTGCATTTGAAATAATGGTTTGAGAAAGACATTTAATTCAATCCCATCTTAGCTTGTATTTTTCTCTGTAATTTCAATGATTTTATATTAATACGACTAAATATAAGACCCTAAATATATGCAATTGTCAGTTTCATTAACAAAATTAAACTTCTTACACACACACACAGAGACACATATTGAACATATTTTTCCTTCATTATGTTATCACAATTTTAACATGTTTAATAAAAATTTGCCTTATGATGTTATAAGCAAAAAAAATTAAGTGATATCTGATATATTTATAGGTTTTCATTAAAATTATTCATTCTGTAGTCAGTGCATGAATGAGAATACTTACTTCACATTTTCTATTTGGTATTATGTATAAAACATTATATCTGATCTCACCACGTTAAGTGGAACCTCAAGGCTTTAGTTTCACATATTATCACAGACACGGTTCAAAGCAGACAATGAAGGCAACACATCATGTGTATAATGTGTACATGCACCTGTGTTCACACATGATGTGTTCCCTTCGTTCCAATGTTTGCTCTTGTTCAAGACCCCCAAGTGAATAAGGTACAGAAGAACAGCTTTTTTAACTCAGATACATTATGCTTCTCATCTTAGGGGTAAAACCTAATATGGTGACAGTATCAAAGGAGGTTTTGTGAAAGTAAAATGAATTTTGAAAAAAGCAATTAAAATTGGGAAAGTTCATTTAGCTGAAAATCCAATTATACAGAACAAAAATATATTGAGCATTTTACAGTCTCAAATACTGTACAGAAATAGAAAGAGCACATTAAAACCACACAACTTTGTTAAAACAAAATTTGGAAACCTAGTCCTAGAATTTTTCTTCCCTCATTTCTTTTCTATGAAGGAAAATTGGCCTCCAGAGTTTGCCTTTTTTTTTTTTTTTTCTTGGGTACATCTGCTATTTGTATTCACCACATTGAAAAACCCCGGTAATGAAACCATCAATCAATAAATTCCCACTTTTCCTCTACACCTCTGTAGTCTCTTCTCTTCACCTTCCTTCACTCTATATCATAAGTTAGAGCTAGATCATAAAGAGCAAAACACTGCAAAAAAGCAGAAAAAGGGTAAAGCATAAAAACAAGACAAATCTATTTTAATGGGCAAGAGATGATAGCGTCTGAAGGCTAGAAACACTAATAAATGTATCATGCTAGGGAACATAATCTCATCTACCAGTTTATGAGCATCTGCTGTAATATCTTCTGTATAAACACACACTTCCCCAGTCTATATGACAATCTGGTAAATTGTCTATGATTATGTCTGTCTCAAAGATTAAAAATTGAATCCTTTGAAGTGATAAATCTAGATTTATTCTTAATTCTCATTGCTTCACCAAACTACAATCTTTCTACTATGCCACACGTAACCTTTATGTGCTAATGAGTTTTGAATTTCACCCTAAAGTCACAAGAAAATTTTAACTATTATAATAGTATGATCAAATTTGTAGGTTTATGTGGATAAAATATAGCCAAGTAAAAGAAATATAAAGACCTGGGGAAAGAAGAAAATAATTACAGAAAGATTTATAACTTCTAACATGAAAAAAAGTAATCATCTTGTATGTTAGGCCCAGTCAGAATTTAGCCCATAAACGTGTATCTCCCGAAACATCACTACACTGCTAATAGGCCACATTTGAAGACATGAAAACATAATTATGAATTATTATACTGGAGTATATTATACAATAATGAAGATATTTGCAGTTTATTCCTGTAACCCTGGCTATTCAGGAGACTGAGGCAGGAGGATCACTTAAGACCAGGAGTTCAAGACTAGCCTGGACAACACGGTGAAACCCAGTCACTAAAAATAAAAGATGAAATTTAAAAATTAGGTGGGTATGGTGGTTAAGTCCCATCTACTTGGGAAGCTGAGACAGGACGATCCCTTGAGCCCAAGTGGTAAAGGCTGTAGTGAGCTATGATCATACCACTGCACACCAGCCTAGGCAACAGAGCAAGGCCCTGTCTCAAAAAACAAATTACTTTCTATGTTATTTAGAAAAATAGAAGTAAAGAGATCAGTGACTTTGAAAATATTTGACTTTGAATCAGTACCTTGGGGTAAATATGTGTTTAGTATTAAGTCCAGATTAAATCCATTGTTGTTCTTAAGTGTTCAAATATTCATATCTCTTATTTCAGTATTTTACTGCCCAGAAACTAGTAGATTCAGAGTTTTGTAATAATATTTAACCAATAGAGAATAAACATTAAATATGAGAACTTGCTAAATTGATATTAAAAGCCAGATTTGTCTATCAAAGTGAACCATACAAATGATATGTAAGACTATTATGTTTATATTTGTAAACCTCTGAAACTCTCACCAAATTTATATGCAACAATTGGTGTTACGTTGATCCTTTAATCTGTAAGTTAAATATGACATATGATATAGTTTTACCTCATTTTCTATATTTAAAACTGAGAAATTATTCTGAAAAGCATATTCATGTTTTAATGTTTTCCCAAATTTCACTGGTCTAGTGACTTTTTTTAATCTGATTTTTTCACAATCAATGAATATGACATCTAAAAAATCCCTAACCAAAGCAATATTCCCTCAAGAAGCCAACTCTGTGATATTTCTCAACTCAATCATTCTCATTTTTGAATAATAAAATCTTAATCTTGCCATTGTAATGTAAATTGAACAATGTGGTGAATTCGTAAAGGAAACAAATCTTGCAATAAAAGGCCTGAGTTCAAGTTGTAGTTCACATTTATTGAACCTGGGAAAATATAAATAAAAATATAAAGCCGGCTTTTAACATGCTTTATGAGTGACTGACTCTCTGAGTTGTGGTGAAGTGTAAATAAACTAAGTGAGGAAATTTTGTTAATCATAGGAGACGATAAAAATATTAGCAGCTACTACTATGTTGATTTGGCACTTTGTTGTTACTTATTCAATATTTAAATTTATTCATTTTTAAAATGTATGAGTCCTTTTGTTTGTTAATAAAAGACCATGAGATTTTCCGAGGCTAAAAGCAGAGCTTTTATTTTCTAAGAAGCAATTTGTAGATTGGGGGAGATGCAGCCTTCAGTACAAGCACACTGCATTCCAGAGAACAAAGGAAAGGTTTGGCTTTTATAGAGAAAGTTTTCATCCAGTTTCTCAATTAGTTCCTTTTATGCAAATGAAAAATTTAGGCATTTTTTGTTCTGATTGGTTGATAAAATGGAGCCTTGATTGGTTGAGCCAGTTGAACCCTAATTGAGTAACTTTTAGGCTGAAAACCACGAGTCTTTGTGAAATTTATCTTGGCCTTGGATATAGGAACTCTTCCAGTCCAGGACTGCAAAGCATAATATTTGTCATGGGTTGTACTTTCTGACAAGATTGTTCCCTCACTCATGTCAAGGCCTCTCAAACCTGTTTTGATTTGAGCTACCTCCATTAGCCATGGGGAGTCCATTTTGTCTACGGGTGTTCTCTGGATTGGGGTTGTCTTTTGCAACTGATGTCAAAGTCAAAATTAAGTTTACTACAACTTTTACAAAGGCTGTTTACAAACTTTCAACAACAGAACCCATCTGTCATCACTTACATTTCAGCATGGGTCTCAAGGGAGTTAGAAAGAGGAATAAGTTTTACAGAGTGAAAAGAAGAAAAACCACAGTCTCTGGTCAGGTGAGCATTCTGTTCACATGGGATTTTTGGAAGCAAGGAGATGTAATTGTTCTCCTGCTACAAACAGCAGCCCTTGGTTATCTACAAAAGGGCAAGTTGATGGCTTGGGGGTATATCAAAAGAGGAACCCTTGCTCAGTGTTAGGGGTGGAGAGTTGTTTTTGTGGCCAGTTGTTACCCGGAACAAGTGGGAATCAATAGAGTGCTTTCTTATTGTCAAAACATCCTAGTCACAAAGGTCCCTGTGTGGAATAGAGGTGACTGCCATCAGAGGCAGTTCCTCACCCAAAACATCGAAATTCATGTAAAACCTCTCCAAAGCTTTATATTTTTACAGACAACTGCTAATCATATTCTCACCATTGATCACGCCCTAATCCTTAACAGTTTCTGAGTTAGGTTTATGTAGCATTATGATATTTTTCCTACCTGTCTGCAATGTACTTTCTGTCTCTATCAAAGGTTATTTTTTTAACCTTCTTTTTGATATGTAAACATCTCAAAAGATCCGGACTTGATTATCTTTTCTCAGAAGACTTTTCCTCCCTCTTTATCTTCTCTTAGTTTTACATGTGAGAAAAAAAATTTAATTATTTAATATGATTGCATTAAGATAGGTTCTAGTTATACACAATCAGCGAACCTACAGTTGCATACATGGTGAATTCTTGGCAACATAATGGTCCAGTGTCCTGGTGTGGACAATGATCTTCTCTTTAACTCCTATTCTTGACTCTCCATCACACTGAACCTGTGTGCCTTATTTTAAAATAACGCAATCCACAAAATTTCATAATATTGCCATCCACAATATTTCATAATTTTGCCTCTACCTATCCTTAGTTTTATGCTTTCTTTGTGTGAAATTTATAGTGTAGTGTACACCTTATAATTCCTCTTGATTTCTGCCCAGTTACTATTTTATGGAAGGTAAAATATTTTACCTCGTTAATAAACGGTAATACTTAAGAGAAAATTTACTTGAGGCAATAGCATTAGTCTTAGATGTTTCAATTATTTATCTATAATTTTAATTTTTTTCTTTTTAATATTTATATATTTATTGGCTCAGCAGAGCTTCAACATATTTCAATATAAAAGCCCTTTATAAAATAACCATTACTTCATATAATTAAAGAGTTATAAGGGCTGGGTGTAGTGGCTCACACCTGTAATCCCAGCACTCTGGGAGGCTGAGACTGGTGGATCACCTGAGGTCAGGAGTTTGAGACCAGCCTGGCCAACAAAGTGAAACCCCATCTCTACTAAAAAAAAAAAAAAAAAAAAAAAATACAAAAATTAGCTGGGCGTCGTGGTGTATGCCTATAATCCCAGCTACTTGGGAGGTTGAGTCAGGAGAATCACCTGAACCCAGGAGGTGGAGGTTGCGGTGAGCCAAGATCATGCCATTGCACTTCCAGCCTGGGTGACAAGAGCAAAACTCCGTCACACATATACACACACACACACACACACACACACACACACACACTCTCTCTCTCTCTCTCTCTATATATATATATATATAAAATAAAAATAATTGAACTCTCATCAAATCTCATGACTATTTAAATTTTTAAATGATTGATAACTTTTGTTTTCAACTTTTATTTTCAATTTGGGGGTACATGTGGAGGTTTGATACTAGGGTATATTGCATGATGCTGAGGATTGGGGCACAAATAATCATGTCACTCAGGCACTGAATATAGTACTCAATAATTATTTTTTTTAACCCATATGCATTCATTCCCTCTCCTCACTAGTAGTCCCCAATATCTATTGTTGCTATCTTTATATTCATGAGTAACCAATGTTTAGCTCCCACTTAAAAATGAGAACATGCAGTATTTGGTTTTCTGTTTCTGCATTAATTCATTTAGGGTAATGGCCTCCAACCACATCATGTTGCTGCAAAGGACATGATTTTCTTCTTTTTTATGGCTGTGTAGTATTTCATGGTGTATATGTACCATATTTTCTTTATCCAATCCACCATTGATGGGCACCCAAGTTGATTCCATGTCTTTGTTATTGTGACTAGTGCCACAATAAACATACGAGTCCATGTGTCTTGGCAGAATGACTTGTTTTCTTTTGCATGTATACCTAGTAATAGGGTTGCTGGGTTGAATGGTAGCTTTAAGTTCTTTGTGAAATCTCCAAACTGTTTTCAACAGTGGCTGAATTAATTTACATTCCCACCAACAGTGTATAAGCATTTTTTTTCTGCAGCCTCATCAATATCTATTCTTTTACATTTTAATAATATTCATTCTGACTGGTGTGACATACCTCATTGTGGTTTTGATTTGCATTTCTCTGATATTAGTGATGTGAAACGTTTTTTCATATGCTTGTTGGTTTCTTATGGTTGAATGCATGTTTTCTTTTGAGAAGTGTCTGTTCATGTTTTTTTTTACCCATTTCTTAATGGAGTTATTTGGTTTTTGCTTGTTAATTTGTTTATATTCCTTATAGATCCTGGCTATTCGACCTTTGTTGCATGTGTGCTCTCCAAATATTTTCTCCAATTCTGTAGGTTGTCTCTTTACTCTGTTGATAGTGCCTTTTTCTGTGCAGAAGCTCTTTAGTAAGTAGGTCTCACTTGTCAATTTTTATCTTTGTTGCAATTGCTTTTGAAGGCTTAAGTCATATTTTTTTTTCTCCAAGGTCAAGGTCCAGAATGGTGTTTCCTAGGTTTTCTTCCAGAATTATTATAGGCTGTGGTCTTAAATTCAAATCTTTAACATCTTGAACTAGTTTGTTTATATGGTGAAAGGTAGGTGTCCAGTTTCATTCCTCTGCGTATGGCTAACTAGCTATTCCAGAACCATTTGTTGAATAGAGTCTTCTCCCCATTGCTTATTTTTGTAGACTTTTTCAAAGATTAGATGGCCATAGGAGTGCAGCTTTATTTCTGGGTTCTCTATTCTATTCCGCTCTGTGTCTGTTTTTGTCCCAGGATCATGCTGTTTTAGTTATTGTAGCTTCATAGCACAGTTTGAAGTCAGGTAATGTGATGCCTCCAGCTTTCTTCTTTCTGCTTAGGAATGCTTTGGCTAATCGTGCTCTTTTTTGTTTCCATATGAATTTGTGAATAGTTTTTCAAATTATCGTTGGCAGTTTGATAGGGATAGCATGGAATCTGTAGATACTTTGGGCAGTATGGCCATTTTGATTATATTTATTCATTCAGTCCATGAGCATAGAATATTTTCCCATTTGTTTGTGTCATGTATGTTTTCTTTTAGCAGGATTTTATAGTTCTTTTTGTAGAGATTTTTCACCCCCTTGGTTAGATATATTCCAATGTATTTTATTTTGTGTGTGGATATTGTAAATGGTATTTCATTCTTGATGTGGCTGTCAGCTTAAATGTTATTGGTGTATAAAAATGCTACTACTTTTGTATACTTATTTTGTATCCTGAAAGTTTACTGACACTGTTTATCAGTATCAGGAGTCTTTTGGTGGTGTCTCTAGGGTTCTCTAGTATAGAATTTTATAATCCATGACAAGAGATATTTAAACTTTTTCTTTTATTTATTTTGATGCCGTTGATTTATCTTGCCTGATTGTTCTGGCTAGCACTTCTAGTTCTATGTTTAATGGGAGTGGCAAGAGTGAGCATCCTTGTCTTGTTCTAGTTAGTTCTCAAAGGAAATGCTTCCAATTTCTGCCTGTTCAGTCTGATGTTGGCTGTTGGTTTGTCATAAATGGCTCCTAGTATTTTGAGGCATATTCTTTTGATATTTTGTTTCTTGAGGGTTTTTATCATGAAGTACTGTTGGATTTTATCAAAAGCTTTTTCCATGCCTATTTAAATGATTACATAATTTTTTTTTAATTGTTTTATGTGGTGAATCACATTTATTGATTTGTGTATATTGAACCAACCTTACATTGCTGTAATGAAGCCTACTTGATCATGATAAATTAACTTTTTGATGTGCTATTGAATTCAGTTGGCTTGTGTTTTGTTGAAGATTTATGCATTTGTATTCATCACAGAATGCAAATTCTCTTTGTATTCTTTTTTCTTTTTTCATTATGTAGATTTTTTTTTCTTTTTTCATTATATTTATCAGGTTTTGATATCAAGGCAATGCTGGTTTTGTAGAATGAGTTAAGGAGGAGTCACTCCTCCTCAATTTTTTGGAAATATTTTCAGCAGAATTAATACCAGCTCTTCTTTGTAAATTTGGTAGAATTTAGCCATGAATCCATCCTGCCCGTGACTTTGTTTGGTTGGTAGGGTTTTTTATGTTTCGTTTGTTTTGTTTCATTTTGTTTTTCTGATTCAATTTTAGAATTCAGTAGTGGTCTCTTCAAGGTTTCAATTCTTGATTCAACCTTGGGAGATTGTGGATTTCAGGAATTTATTCATTTCTTCTAGATTTTCTAGTTTCTGTGAATAAAGGTATTCATAATAGTCTCCGATGGTCTTTTTTTATTATTTCTGTGGCATCAGTTGTAATATCACCTTTGTTATTTCTGATTGTGCTTATTTGGAACTTCTTTTTTTTTTTTTTTTTTTTTTTTTTGTTAATCTAACTCGCCATCTATTGATCTTATTTATCTTTTCAAAAATACCTTTTTTTCATTCATCCTTTGAATGGACTTTTTGGTGTTAATTTATTTCAATTCCACTCTGATTTTAGTTATTTCTTTTCTTCTATTAGCTTTGGGTTTAATTTGTTTTTGTTTTTCTAGTACCTATAGATGTGATGTTAAATTGTTAATTTAAGATCTTTCTGACTTTTTGATTTTAAGGGTTTAGGGTTATAAATATCACCCTTAACACTACTTTTGTTTCATCTAAGAGATTTTGATATGTTGTGTCAACCCAACATTTAAAAAAATACAGCATACAGGACATGCATCCATTTGTATATGGCAAGCAAGAGACTTCCACCCAACTTGATGATGAGTATACATGAATCAGTGAGCAAATGCTGCTTACATCCACAACTGAACTGAAGTTGGTGGAAATTTTTTCAAGATTTTACAATTTATTAGTTATGTGTATTGTTGTCATTGTTGCTGTTTCACATTATCTGTGAGTTTTCAATATTTGACTATGGAAATGATTAACTAGTATTGTGAATATCAAATAAAAAATGAACTGAAAACTGCCGTGTATATAACACATTGTGAATATGCAATCTATGTCCCTAGCTTCAGTCAGTCCTATTTTCATTCATAGGTCAGTCACTGTATCTCCTATAAGTAACCATACACTCTTTTGTCACAGCCATGAGTCCATTATCAATACAAAGTACATTTACCTACAAGGAAATATATAAGCTTTCTTAGCTTGCAATTGAACGTGGCATCTTCCATGAACTATCTCCCCTTTTTGGGCAGATAGATCCAAAGTTAAAGTTCTTTACATAAATCCATGGTATGATTTTTAATTTATTCTAGATGTTGATGAAATATCTAAACAGTGGCTGTTTATGATGACATTTTTTAATGGTGATCTCTTTTTCTCTTTTGGAATGTGCATTTACTTTCTTCAAGCCTCTTCTAAAAGAGAGACATAAAAAGTATCCTATTTTAATATTTACCTGGTAAAAATAAATATGGGAGAGAGACTAGAAAAAATTTTGATAATATAGTTAAAATTTCAGAGATATCAAATATTATAATTATAAAAATAAGTCTGAAAAGGAACACTTATAAGTAAATAATAATCTCATGAAAATAAAAAGTACTCTAAAATTTTTAAAAAGTTACTGAGAAGTTTGGAAGATAAAATTTAGGAAATGTTTCTAAATTTAAAACAAAATAAACAGATAGTGACAAAAAATAAGTTAAGAAACATAAAAATTTTTAAAGATTTATTAAGTAGTTGTAATATTTTGCTATTATAAATACTTTCAAAAAATTCATAAACACTAAAAAGTGATTATCAAAATTATCTGTATTTGTTAATTTCCAGAACTCATCATGTTAGTCAAAGAGGCCTATCTAATGCCCAGCCAAACAAATTAATAAAGACCCCATAAAAGCCATTAAAAGAACCCTCAGAATACTGATGATACATATTTGCTACAATGTACACCATTTGGGTGATGTGTACACTAAACGTTCAGACTTCATCACTACACCTTATGTCCATGTAACACAACTATGCTTGTAATCCAAAATCTATTCAATAAATAAAAAAAAACATACAAATAGCAATAATGACAACTATATACACATATTTACACACACGTATATATTCATGCATGTGCACACACACACATATATATATAAATTTATATATGTGTTTTCGTTTGTATAACAGAAGCTAAATCTGTTACATAATTTAGCAGAAATTTACATTAGTACAATCTTAAAAATATAAATGTAAACATTTTTTACTAAAGTTTCTGATATAACAAATTCAGGAAAAAAAATTATTACCTAATAAATTTAAATTATTAACTAACAAAACAGCCAATATTTCAAACCATTAAGTCAAAAGGAGAATTAAAACCATAAAATAATTCAATTCATATTTTTAAAATGAGGAAAAAGTTAAATTACATATTGTAAGCTCCCATACTCCCTCACTCACAAGAAAGTTATATATATACATATATATATACACACACACACATTTTTATATATATATATAAAATGAAAGCTATATGGCTTTTTATTTCCCCTCCTTTTTCAACTAAAAGGAAACTTTTGACTGTCTTGATTTTTCTTTTCAATATATAGATAATCTTGGAAAGAAATCCTCATTTTTATTTTATTAATTTACAGGAAGCAGGCCAAATAAATTAGACTGTCTGATATAATTCTTAGAGACTCTCTGTTTTATCACAATTTGTTTTTATTCTGATAGTACATTCACAATAATTTATTGCAATAATTTCATAAACTGGATGTTTGCTTTTAATTGACTGGTAAATTTCTATCATACTTCTGAGGTAATTTTAACTAGGGACCTTCTTGGATATATACACCGAAGTATTAGCTGTTTACATCAAAGAAATAAACTAAAAGTTGTATTGAAATCTGATACAAACTCTGCTGCCAGTAGCCAATTTAAATAGTGAAGCCAGTTTAAAGTGGTTTATGATTATGATTCAGCATAAAAGTAATATTGCCTTTGTTATTTTGTTTATCTTTCACTTTTCACACCCAAAAAAAGAATTAGGGAGGGATGATATAAATAGCTGTGCTAAGGTAGCTTATAACATAATATTCTATTACATTGTGAGAAACTGTGGGAATGAAAGCAGGGAAGGGTGACAGTAGAGTGTCTGCCTGAGACAGGCACTGTGTGAGCAGTGGAATATAATTAGTTTGAATTTCAGAGTAAGTCAAATATTCATGTTGGGATGATAAAGTCTTATAAAAATTTTAAAAATCATAACTGACAAGTAAAATATTTATAATACAATAATATGTTAAATTAAATGTATGAATAGAGTATGATTGCTAGATAGAGATGTTGGTGTTTATTTAAAAAGGAGTCAGAGAAAGGTTTAGAATATATAATATTTCTGTTTATTTGATACTAAATTAAACATAGTTCTAATAACTCAGATAATAAAAAATGTCAGAAACATGTGACGAATAGCTCTAGAAGTTCAATTGAAGTGTAGTGTAATCTTTCCCTAAGCTTTATTGATTTCCTAAATATTTGGAAAGGTATGGATGATATAAAAGGTGATATATAATTTTACAATAGTAAATTTTATGAAATGAAGCAATGGATGTTTGCTATGTAAGTTTGATAGAGAACTGATGTTAAGCATAGGCATTGGTGTATGTAAAATATCTGTAGAACTGAAAAAATGTGCACTGTGAGACCACACTCCCAGAAATTCATGTCAAATTGGTTGGAGTAGACATTTAGAATATATAATTTTCTGTTACAGACTGCTTTTGAGCAGTTTTAGATTTACAGAAAAGTTGAGAAAGTGGTACAGAGATTTTCCATTATTCTTGCCTCCAAATATTCACAGCTTGTTCCACCATCAAAACCCTGCACTACTATGGTACGTTTGTTAAAATGGGTGAACCTGCACTGACACATCATTATCACCCTAAGTCCATAGTTGACATTAGGGTTCACTCTTGCTGTTGTACTTCTGTCTTTTGACAAATATATAATGACAGGTGTCCACAATTACAGTATCACACAGAGTCATTTCACTGCCCTAAAAGACCTTTGTGCTCTGCTTATCCATTCTTCCCTGTCCTCTAACCTTTCAAAACTACTCACCCTTTTACTTTCTCCAAAGTTTTTCATTTTCTAAAGTTCATATAGTAGGTAGCCTTTTTAGATTGATTTCTTTCACATAGTGATATATGTTTCAGGTTGCTTGATCGCTCTTTCTTTTCAGCATGGAATGACATTCTGTTGCATGTATATATCATAGTTTATCCACTGATATCAATCCAATCAAAATTCCAGAAATTCTAATAAAAACCCCAGCCAAAAGATAGAATAGTCATCACAACATAGAACTGAAAGAACAAGGTACAGTGGCTGAAGCTATCTAAATTCAAGATTTACTAAAAAACTACAGTAATCAAGACAATATTATATTGGTGAAAGAATAGACAAATAGATCAATGGAATGGAATGGAAGCCCAGAAATAGACCCACATAAATATATTATAATGGTTTATAACTTATCCATTTTAGCATGACCAGGGACACTGCTCACACTTTGTTCACTGGTATTATTTTCCATTTCCACAATTTTTCAAGACCATATTTAAATGTGGGTGTGATGTAGTTCATTTTGGGTTGTTCCCAGGCACTGAGTCAACTCACTCATAAATCATATTCAGATATTTTTCTTCTTTCATTTGGTCATAATGGATATCCCATGGGTGGAGAGCAGCACTAGTACAGCTCTGATAGATGAGCACTCAGCTACCAGCTCCTGTAACTTACTCATCATCCCCCTTTGACCTGCTATTTTCTCTCTTTTGATGTGCTACCTCTGGACCTATCTGACTTTATGACTTGGCAAGTATGACAGAACCAAGCTGAAAATAGATATCTGTTGTTGTTTCAGCTGTGGTAATACATAGTCAGTTTTTAGATTCCATTTGGTTTCTATAGGAGCAAGACTGGAAAATCAAATATTATACAATAGAGAGCATGGGATTGGCCTTCATTCATTAGGTCTTTAATAATTAGCACGAATCTATGCCCTTTCCTAGGGTTGTGTATAGAAACTTGCTTTCTCTCTCTATCCCTTCCTCCCTCTCTTTTCTCTATTAATTCATATATCTATATACTATCTTGATATGTGGTGATGAAGAGTCTAAAAGTTTCTACCTGATCTTTCCCAGTATAATAGCTTTTATTTCATAGGCCAAGTATACGTGTGGGAGTTGCTCTTACTGCCAAGTATATTAATTCAATTAGGCACTTTATGACAGGGAAAATGACTATTAGTGTGGTTCTAACAACCCGCCGGGCATACCATAAGGTAGAATTTCACCAGGACTTTGTTACTACCTGGCCACGATACCAACACTCTAACAGGGGCCATAATAATACATAAAATCTCCAGATATCAGCATCAAGTCAGCGCCTGTGTTCAATTGTTCTCAAACTGTCTGGATACCCCTATTCTGATTTCTGAGTGTATACAATCACTTTACTAAAAAGTCATAGATCTTTGATATGGTTTGGTTCTGTATCCTCACCCAAATTTCACATCAAATTATAATTCCCAAATGTTGAAGGTGGGGCCTGGTGGGAAATGATTGAATTACGGGGGCAGGTTCCTCATTTTGGTGCTGTTTTCATGGGAGTGAGTGAGTTATTGTGAGATCTAGTTGTTTAAAGTGTGTAGCACCTCCTGCCTCACTCTCCTCCTCCTGCTCCAGCCATGTAAGACGTGTCCACTTACTCTTCACCTTCTGCCATGATTGAAAGTTTTCAGAGACCTCCCTATCCATCCTATAGAGCCAGTTAAACCTGTTTTCTTTATAAATTACCCAGTCTCAGGTAGTTCTTTATAGCAGTGCAAGAACAGACTAATACAGCCCCTTTGAAGAAAGACTAAGAACATGATTACAACTAATATGCCACTGTATTATAGAGTTTTTCCTTCTACAGACGTTACCTTTTTTTCAGTCAATACATTTCAGATGTAAAAATTGGCTCGGGTCCTGATATTGGTAAAAGAATCATGATTTTTGAATTGAGATAACTGTTTTTAAACTCCTGCTACTTCATTTTTGTCTTTTTTGGGAGGTTACAGATGTTAAGTAAAAAAGTAAGACAGTTGACTCACTGTCTATGCTTCCCCTAGGGCTGACATGATATATTAACCATTTCTACAATATACTCTGTTCCAAGGTTCCTTGGAATTTGTTTCATTTTTTTCTGGTCACTACTGTATTTGTGACTAATCACCTTTGTTACTTCAGGGCCTCACATCTTCAGAGATATGTATGAATCCAGCTTTGTAATTGTCGCCAACACCACAATCTCTAGTCTCCAGAGGAGAACTACAACTAAAATTCTTAACGTAGCTGGTGACTCTCTCACTAATGGTGTTGGTGCATTGTTTGTTTCTTTGCATTTTCTGGAAATAATCTCTGGCGAGTCTTTGGGTCACACATAATACTTCATTTCTCTATTCCCACTGCCTTGACCCTCTTTATTCTTTTCTCTAATATCTATTACTGAAACTCAGGAATTTCTATCATACTCAGCATTGCTCAACAATTTCTCTAGGCTTCTAAGAGTCACCATCACAGTGAGTTTGCTCCATCACCCTGTGATATTTCTCAGATTATTACATACTGTGTTCCAAATATGAGCACTCAAAAAGAATTCTCAATTATCTGGACTTTCATCTACTCCCATTGATAGTGCCTCCTCAAAATTCATATGCAGTGTAATATACTGACTGCTAGGTTTATGTACTAGCTTCTCCAATGCTAAACCCATTTCTCCTTATCAGAATGAGCACATCACCAGATGGATTATGCTGTTATTTAACAGTATGTGGCTGCCTGAAGGAGAGGAAGTGGGGGCAGCTCCAAAGGCATCATCTACCTGTTGCTTGGGGGTGTGGGTGAAAAGCGAAATTCTTCTGCATCATCTTCCAGTAGAGTGGAAGATCTAGTTCTTAGTAGAGAAGTATGGGTTGTGTCTGTAATCTCTGAACATTCATAGGACTCTGCAGAATCAACTTCTTCAGAAACGTCCTTCTCAGTTTCTTGGACACATATTTAGATGTTAGGTTTTCTCAACCAAGGCTCCTGCTTTTTCATAACACACATGCCTTGATTAAGCATTTAGACATCTCAGAAGCTCTGCAAGCCTGTCAGATCTCTGGTGTACTGTTTGGCTTTTTTTTTTTTTTTTTTGCTACAGGAGATAAAGGACTTGCTATAAAAGAGATATTCTACTTTCATACTTACTCTTTAGCTTTTAATTAGCCTTCTGTATATTATTAATATAACTTAGCAATAAAGAGCCAACTCTGTTTTCTTTGTAGGCTTTATTAACTTCACATCTTTCAAATATACAGACAATATCAACTACAAGGAAATCCACCTAGGATATCTCCCCATGTTAGCACTGGTGAAATCAACAGGAATTGGATTGCCACCTTGTCTCAGGCACTCTCTGTGTCTCACCTACCACATAGAATAACATTCTCCCTGCCTATCAGGTAGTGAGTGAGCCAGTCTCCAAGTCTCAACTTAACTTTAGTCTTTCTTGCACCACTGAAGTTAGAGTACAGAAGCAAACACCGAGGCAGGAGCAGCCATAGAAAAATGCATATAAAAGAAATGGGGTAAACAGGTAAGATGGACAGATATTTCAGAACACAAAAAATATATGGTTCCTGTGAAGTTGATGAGGTGGGAGAAGGGATGGGTAGAAAGAGTCTTAGACTGTAACATAGTTCAAAAAAAACGTTTTATCCAGACTGATTGAGAGACCTTGAGCCAAAGTCTCTAAGCTGAGACTCAGATCTCACAGAAACAGGCCTCAATTAGGGCAAGCAGTGCACTCAGTCACTGTCTGGAAGACTTGTGTGGAAAGTGTAGCTTTAGCACAGATGTGGCAGTGAATTCACAAGGGCAACAGCTTGGGCCATCACTCAGTTATGCTCCCCACAGCAGAAGATCTCACTGGATCATTTCCTGGCTAACACAATAAAAGGAGGCATTATAAATTACAATGTGATAATTGATTATAATCATGTAATATATAATTTAATGCAGAATCATCGATGTGTTTGGATATTAGACTAAAAAATCTTCATTTTCTGATACTTTCCTGATGTTATTTCTGATCATTGGGTTGTTAAATTAACACCAATAGTTCTGTTTCCAGCACAGGTATGATTATAAGCATGTAGTAGCTTCAATGGGACTGAATGTTTGGCTTGATAGTATCCTATGCTACAGTAAAGGCTCTTGGAAATAAACCCCAAGACCTCAACGGGGGACTGCTTGGAGAGGGATTCTTTACAAGATGATATTTATAGTTCACAACATTTTCCCACACCTGTGCTCTAGAAAAATAAATGTTATTTGGCATCCAATAGACCAAGTAGAGAAATACAATTTCTGCTTTGTGAGGACATGCTTTATTGAGTTAAAGAATTGCAGGACCCAGTTAAGATGTATCTGAAAGACATGAGACATTTGTGGGTATAAATCTTGAGCATACTGAAACAAAAGGATGCATGTGAATAGGGTAGATTTTATTAGTGTGGGAGCACTCTTCCATTATGCATAGTTTATCAGCCTTAATACACTACAAAGATAGATCAGTTCTTGAAGCTTAGACCCTATAGATATCGTCATAAGTAAAATGGAGATCCCAGAAATGTCTTGAAAGAGTAAAGAATTTTATAACAAATTTATTATTTGAAACAAGGAAAATTGTTACTTGACTATATTCCCTAGGAGGGCCCAATAGACACACATTTCTACAAGATGGTACCAAAGCAATAATGTATGTGCACCAGTGATATAAGATCAGCATGTTCAATGATAGTATGAATTGCTTCCCTGTAACCAGGCATGGCATCCAAACATCGATGGTAATGATAGGATTCCAAAATTGTAAAAGTGAGGTTGTTACACTTAAGCAATAGAGACAAGTAGACATAGTTATCAGAAGGCAAACTAGATCAGCAACCAGAGTGTTTTGATCCACAGGAATATGTAGTAATGGCTAAGAAGCCATATTTTCCCTGGAGGTGAAAGCTGAGACTCCCATTTGAGTGCTACTTGACTAGGGAAACCAAGAAAAAATAATCAAGAACTAGAGATTAGATTTAAATGATAGCATTGGCAATGTAAAAAAAAAAAAAAACTTATTTCTTACTCAGTTTTTCCAACTCAACTAGTTCTCCATCACAGCACTCACTGATTGAATAGTAGTTTGGATCCCTTTGAAGAAGAGTCCTTCGATATTATCACAAGTATACATAATAAATATTAGTTTTTTTTATTTTAAACAATTTTCATTCACCAGAATGAATGTAAACTGGGGTTCACAAGAACGTTAATGATATTGACATTAATATGATATTATGCTGATTCATTGCTTCATGCTAATTAATGGGTCTCTTTGGATTTTGGAGGCACAACAGACAACATTTGGGAAAGATCGTTTATCAAGGGACTCAAGGTTGTCAGTTTGAAGTGCAACCCAGAGCAAGAAAGGGTTAAACATGAAACCAAATTTAGTCAGTAAGATACCCTGACATTCTACTTGTTAGATCTAGATGTCAAAATACTAGAAGTATTTGAGGTAGATAAGAATGATATGGAGAGTCTGTAATATAAGTGAACTCTAAAAGGAGAGTCACAGCCAGACTCTTAGGGCAAAGATAATTACTCATCATTTGAAAAGTTATTTCTTATATATTATTTGACCCATGTAAAATAAAACAACTAATCATAAGGTACATTACTGCTTGACTCAGACTGCTCCTCATCAAAACCTGAGCAAGATCTACCACATCATATGGTTAAGTGGGCACTACAGCTACCAATTATATGGTGGAAATACTACATTTAGAGTTAAACATGAACTGTTAAAGATGACACAAGTGTGTTACAGGTACAAGTGGCTCAAATTCCCATCAAACCTATTACCTTTGTCTCTTCTTGTCTAACTCAGCTCTCACCTATTGTCTCCATGGGGATTATTCATGATCAGTTGACATAAAAGGAAAATGTTCAAGCTTGATTCACAGAGGGGTGGTTTAGTATTTTGGAGCAAATCTGAAAATGAATTGCTGCCATGCTAAAACTCCACTCAAGGCTGGCTTTGAATAACACGAAGAGGAAATTCTCTCACTTGGGCAGTGCATTATACATGATACTCAACTCTGTAAATAGAGAAAAAGATTGTGAGGTAAGAATGTACAAGAACTCCTGATTAGTGAAAAGTGGCTCACCTGATTTTTCTGAGATCATGAAGGAGCGATATTGAAAGACTGGCATAAAGATTTGGAGAAAAACTGGAGCTTGAACTATAAGTTGACACAAAGTTTGCAGGTCCTTGTGACTCACATTAACATCTATAGGAGAGAAGACAGCCTCTACTGCAGAGAAGGCACTCAACGCATGTAGAACAAGACGGCTTGTCCTGTATTCTTCAGCCACATCTATATTTGACCATCTCATATTTGCATAATGTGTACATGAATGGAGTAGTATTGGTGTTAGGAAAGATATTTTGTATGGACTCAGAATTATGACCTCTCTTACCATGACACAAATGATACTGCCTTATGGTAGCGGAGACTAAAGTTTTTCCACTAGTTTTCCAGTGTTGACTTTTACAGAAATTATGAACAGAAACCATTCGTATTACAGAGAGGACTTTATGAACTCATCTGAGCAGTGGCAAGATACAGCCTGTTTATTAAAGGCAGGATACTTGGCAGACTGTTTAGAATTACTAGGCACACCGTGGCTGTGATTGCCAAGTTCTGTTGTTGTTGTTTGTTTGTTTGTGTAACCTCAGACTCATGCTAACATTATTGCTCACCAGTGTGTACCAGTGTCTTTTTATACGTTGCCCCATACTTACTCTGAAGCTGTGGGAACTCACTTGGCCAGCACAGAAATGTCTTCTGGAAGTGTGGCAGACTTGACTCTCCTAGGGGGCAACTTTCAACTAATGGAGGGTGGAGTGCAGTGGATAGATATCCCATCATTGAGGCCTATTTGAGAGGCATTCTGTGTGCTTCACAGAGATTCCTGAGGAAATGAATATCTTGTACAGAAGTAACCTTGACAAATTACTTGTATTTATTTTATTATCCATTTTCAGGCCTCATTTTTCCACCTTCCTCACATTTGCCTATGGAAATCACTTCTTAAATAATGTGCCAGCACAAAGGTCTTTGCTTTAGTCTCTGCTTCAAGGATAACACAATATGATACAATATAAAACACAATATAATATATTGTGTTGTGTAATACATTATATGACACAGTATACTATATTATATTGTGTCATAAGTAGCATGATACAGCTTCCATCGATGGCTTTAAAATGAATGCTTATATGAAATTAAAATAATTTTAGAATTTTACATTGATAGGTTTATGACATTGATTTTGGTGATTTTTAAAAGACATGTACTTATCTCTAAACTCATCAAGTTGTGAGAATTAAATATTTACAGCTTTTTTCATGTCAATCATACCACAATAAAGTATTTTAAATAGAAAAGTATAAAAAATATTCAAATCCAAAAACTAAAAACAAATTTAACAACTTTTTAGGTTATTCGCTTGCAATCCTAGAGATCCTAATTTAGTACATCTTAGGAAAGATCCAAAAATATTAATTTAATCAAGCATTCCAGGTAATTCTGTGCAAGAGATCTGGAGACTGGTTTTGAGAAATCCTGTTTTAACCTGTCAAGGCCATTGCTTCCATTTACTTGGCTTTTCACAATCTTATTTCAACATACAAGTGAGCATCAAAATTATACTCCAGAATGTAATGTTCAAATTAGAATCAAATGCCATAATTTGGAAAGCATACAATAAAATACACATTGGTGATTCTTTGCAATATAGGAAATAATGCAATATCAACATTTGTGGGATATTAAAATATCCTACAAGGATATTTAACAGGCATTTAAGTGTTAAATGCTTTTAGATCTTCACAGATCCAAGTTGGCCAATGTCTCTGGTGGCAATGTATTTGCTTCTGTGGTGATTCCCTACCAGAAACAGATAGTCTTTATATTAAACAGAATAACTAATGACTCAAACCACATATTCTTTAAATAGCACTAGCACTCAGTATATCAGACAATGATAAATGATTGTTTCCAAAATACTTTAAATAAATTTATTAACAAGTATGACAAGCTCATATAGGAACACATAAGTTAATGTCAATTGATGGCATATTTTAGGTGAATATAAGCTTCCAATTAAACCCAACTCAATGGTATAATCCTTTAATAGTTCAATTTAGTGAAAACAATATAATTAGAACATTTTCCATTAAAAAAGTTGGCTATTTATGAAAATAATAAATTTTTATTAACTCATTTGTTTTTATTTGGAGTAGTATGTTTTATACCTGATAACCCCTTTAACATTAATGGTTATATAATTCCTCCATCAGAGAGTATGTGAGATTACTCTAATATATGCAGAAAATATTCTTTTTTAGTATGATATTTTAAATTGAAAAAATTATTATGATCACATCTTGGGAAAAATAATCAAATTGAAGAATTACCTTTGTGAATTAGCCTCAAGACAAAATTGCATGTATTTGAATTTGACATCTTCCTTTGAAACAGCACAAAGAAAATACTAAATAAGGAAAATAGCTTTAAATTTAAAATAATGTTTAAAACCTACTGAATTTCTGGTCAAATTACAATCTTGAAATATTTAGGGTGATAATATTTTTGTTTTCTTCAAGTACTTCCCCGACTCTCAAAAAGTTTCATACATGAATTATGCTAACTACATACATCATAGGAATTAAGGTGATATTGTTGAAATAGGCTAAGAAGCTTGCTATTTTCTTCATTATTATCAAAAATTTAATCTAATCCAACAATAAATTAGTTTAACACAGAAAAGAGATATTCTCATAATTAGTGTCTTCAAATTAGAAGTAATTTTTAAATAGTAAAAATAAATGTGTGATAATATCATTAAATAAATACTTGCAGATTTAATATATACTTATAATGGTCTATAAGTCATTTAATACTTTTACATTTCTCAATTTTCAAAGTTTTTCTGACTCAGTAATAGTAGATATAATGTATAAGAAGTATTTATTTGTAGTGAGTACACACACATACACACACACACACAGGTTTGTGGAGGAGCCTCATATTTTACACTCAGTGCCTGATCTCGCAAGGATAGTAAAAAAAAACCAAGACTTTTTCTATTGACTTCCTGTTGAATATATGCATGACCATGAAAAAGTCATTTAACCTTTTCAACCTCAATTTTCCCTTTGTAAAATGAGAAACTCGGACCAAATTCATAGTCTCCAATCTTTCTTTACAAGGAGCAACGTCTAACTTAGCCAATTGAAGAGACGATGGATGATGAAGCACCTTGAGGAGGTCAGATAGTGAAACTGAAAGGTTACTGCGTGCTGCATATGGATACATCATCACTTCTGATGATGCTCCTTTCCCCACCAGCAGTCAGAGAAAATGTTAGAAGAAATGTAGCATATACCAGAAGATAAATCTACTGAGTTAAACTTTGGATTTCCCTCAGGTATAGGGAAATCTTTTTTTTTCCCCCATAAGAATTCATCCCTTCCCTTGTATCATACTTCTTTTCTGTTTTCCTATGGGTTGATACTGGAAGAGTATGATTTCCTATAACTCTTCTACTTACTTCTTTAAAATAGAGAAGCAATAGGAGAGATTGGCTGTCTACTCAAATCCAGTTTAAAAATATGCTTAAGTACTATACTCCATGAATGTATGGCACTGTCCTGGGGTTTGTGTGTAATATAAAGATAAATAATGAACAGTATTATTGTCCAGAGGCATTGATTGTGCTTAGCTTATTGATTTTTGAAGAATGTTTTTTTCTTGTTTAAAATCCCAAGCAAGTTAAGAAGAGATGGTAAAGAAATATCAGGAAAAGACATTGTCCCTTTCAAACATTTTTCTTGATGGTTTAAAGAAACAAAGTTCAGCATTTTTTCATTTATTAATTCATATACCAGTAGTAAGTTCACTTAACAATTATGATTATAAAATTATTTCCTTGTGTTTTAGATATGTTTTAGAAGAGCTAAATATAATTAAAATTTTATGGTCAGTTGCTATAGATTCATTTAATTTAAAGAAATACAATGCATTTTTGGCTTAAAATATCAGGAAAAATTAACACAAAATATGGTGATGGGAAAATTTTTTGTGATAACTTTACTTAATGATATTTCCTCTAACTTTGGGCACTGATGATTAGAGAGAGATTTGAAACTTTGGCTATTTATAAAACTGCAATTAAACTGCTTCAAAAATATACAACGATCATATAGAAAATATTTTTTTGAAAATATAACTGTTTTGACAGCAACTTCTTAGTGCAGATATAAATTTTATTAAAATTATAAACATACCAATAAATGATATAATCTGCTTATAATGTGGTATACCAAAAGTAATATGTCATATCTTCCATATTATCAAATAGTGCTCAACTCTGAGCTATCAATTTGAGATACACCAAAAAGAAAATGATTGGGCCCAAATTTATTACAATTACCTAATGATCTCAATTCTAATCAATTACTGAAATGTATATCTGCTTAAAACATATATTCTGTATGCTTTATTTAATGTAACTTAAATTTATTTTTTTCTACTGATCTGTGTTATAAAAATTAAATCAACGAATTGCTGGCTGTTTGAAGATGTATTGTAAATCTAATAAATCTGGTTGTAGTAGACTGAATGTTTGTGCCCCTTCAAGATTCACGTGTTGAAGCCTGAACTCAATATGATGGTACCTGGAGGCAGGATCTTTGAGCAGGAGTTAAATGGATTCTTACTAAATGGCATTAGCGCTATTACAGAAAGAGGCCAGCGAACTAGCTCATCCTTTCACCATGTAAGTTGAAAATCTGCAACCCAGAAAAGACCTTCGCCAGAATTGGACCATGCTGGGACCCTGAATTTGAACTTCCAGTCTCCATAACAGTGAGAAATAAATTTCTGTTGCTTGTAAGTCTTCCAGTTTATGGTACTTTGTTACAGCATTCCAAACTGATTAAGACACTATACTTGATACTGATGATTTGTGTTAATATTTAAGACTAATTTTGATTTATCTTCTTGGGATAAGTGGTATATATCATTCTGGTTTATGTAATGAATTAAGTATTCACCTTTATTAATACTTTATTTGTTATGGGAGGCTTATGGAAAAATAATTTTACCAGAAGTTTAAAATGTTTATCTTGTTGAAATAATAGGTTACCCAGGGAAAAGATATTTGGAACATATTTTCTTTAATGTTTCTGATTTACATATCCAGTTTTCTTACGTGACATTGTAAAATAATCATTAAATACAATTATATACATATATATACGTAAAACAGAACATATATTTGCATTTGACAAATGAGCATTTGCTTTTAACAAATAACAGAAAAAAACAATCCAGAGGCAAACAGTCTATTTAAGATATAGTGCAATTTTCCAGGAGATTTTTAGCAATTTGGAGAGTGTTTTATAAACTATTAAAATAAATGTGTTTATGTCTTAAAATGAAAGTTGAATCATGGAACAGTATTTTTAGGAACAATGAAGTTTCTGTTACAATAAATATTCTCAATTTTATTTCAGCATTTACCCATAGTCCAAGTAGCTGTCAAATAAAATTTTAAATAACATATTTAATTTTTGTGAGTCAGCATTCATCCATGTTTCAAGTAACCATAAAATAATCTGAGTTTTGTGTTATCACAGCTACAATGGCTTTCTTGCATCTATACTCATGTTATTTGATAAAGGAAACTTATTTTAGCAACATTTTTTCTTCTCAGCTCTTTTATTATTATTATTATTATACTTTAAGCTCTAGGGTATTTGTGCACAATATTCAGGTTTGTTACATATCTATACATGTGCCATATTGGTGTGTTGCAACCATTAACTCGTCATTTATACTCGTCATTTACATTAGGTATATCTCTTAATGCTATCCCTCCCCCACTCCCCCAACGCCACAACAGGCCCTGGTGTGTGATGTTCCCATTCTTGTGTCCAAGTGCTCTCATTGTTCAGTTCCCACCTATGAGTGAGAACATGCGGTGTTTGGTTTTTTGTCCTTGCGATATTTTGCTGAGAATGATGGTTTCTAGCTTCATCCATGTCCCTACAAGACATGAACTCATCCTTTTTTATGGCTGCATACTATTCCATGGTGTATATGTGCCACATTTTCTTAATCCAGTCTATCATTAATGGATATATGGGTTGCTTCCAAGTCTTTGCTATTGTGAATAGTTTCTCAATAAACATACATGTACATGTGTCTTTATAGCAGCATGATTTTTAATCCTTTGGGTATATACCCAGTAATGGGATGGTTGGGTCAAATGGTATTTCTAGTTCAAGATTCTTGAGGAATCGCCACACTGTCTTCCACAACGGTTGAACTAGTTTACAGTCCCACCAACAGTGTAAAGTGTTCCTATTTCTCCACATCCTCTCCAGCACCTGTTGTTTCCTGACTTTTTAATGATCACCATTCTAACTGGTGTGAGATGGTGTCTCATTGTGGTTTTGATTTGCATTTCTCTGATGGCCAGTGATGCTGAGAATTTTTTCATGTGTCTGTTGGCTGCATAAATGTCTTCTTTTGAGAAGTGTCTGTTCATATCCTTTGCCCACTTTTTGATGGGGTTGTTTGTTTTTTTTTTTTTTTTTTTTTTTTCTTGTAAATTTGTTTAAGTTCTTTGTAGATTCTGGATATTATTAGGCCTTTGTCAGATGAGTAGATTGCAAAAATTTTCTCCCATTCTGTAGGTTCACTCTGATGGTAGTTTCTTTTGCTGTGCAGCTGCTCTTCAGTTTAATTAGATCCCATTTGTCTATTTAGACTTTTGTTGCCATTGCTTTTGGTGTTTTAAACATGAAGTCCTTGCCCATGCCTATGTCCTAAATGGTATTGCCTAGGTTTTCTTCTAGGGTTTTTATGGTTTTAGGTCTAACATTTAAGTCTTTAATCCATCTCGAAATAATTTTTGTATAAGGTGTAAGGAAGGGATCCAGTTTCAGCTTTATACTTATGGCTAGCCATTTTTCCCAGCACCATTTATTAAATAGGGAATTGTTTCCCCATTTCTTGTTTTTGTCAGGTTTGTCAAAGATCAGATTGTTGTAGATGTGTAGTAGTATTTCTGAGGGCTCTGTTCTGTTCCATTGGTCTATATCTCTGCTTGGTACCAGTACCATGCTGTTTTGGTTACTGAAGCCTTGTAGTGTAGTTTGAAGTCAGGTAGCATGATGCCTCCAGCTTTGTTCTTTTGGCTTAGGATTGTCTTGGCAATGCGGGATCTTTTTTGGTTCCATATGAACTTTAAATTAGTTTTTTTCCAATTCTGTGAATAAAATTATTGGTAGCTTGATGGGGATGACATTGAATCTATAACTTACCTTGGGCAGTATGGCCATTTTCACGATATTGATTCTTCTTCCTGTCCATCAGCATGGAATGTTCTTCCATTTGGTTGTGTCCTCTTTTATTTCCTTGAGCAGTGGTTTGTAGTTCTCCTTGAAGGGGTCCTTCAAATCCCTTGTAAGTTGGATTCCTAGGTATTTTATTATCTTTAAAGCAATTGTGAATGAGAGTTTACTCATGATTTGGCTCTCTTTGTCTATTATGGGTGTATAAGAATGCTCTTTTTTATGCATATGTACATACACACACATACACAGGACACACACATTTTCCTACACATACACAGTTTAATAAAACTCATTAATATTGTTATCAAAAGCCTTTTTTTAAAACTATATATTACATAAGCTATTCACCAGGAAGAATCTCAATTGGAAAATATTTTAAAATCATTTTACATTTATATGTGCTTGCACATCTCTCATATAAAGTGTGAACTGTAAAATACATTTTTTACATTTCTATTTTAAAACTAGATTAAGTGCTATATATATATATATATATATATATATATATATATTTTTTTTTTTTTTTTTTTTTTGAGACGGAGTCTCGCTCTGTCCCCCAGGCTGGAGTGCAGTGGCGCGATCTCGGCTCACTGCAAGCTCTGTCTCCCGGGTTCACGCCATTCTCCTGCCTCAGCGTCCGGACTAGCTGGGACTACAGGTGCCCGCCACAGCACCTGGCTAATTTTTTGTATGTTTTAGTAGAGACGGGGTTTCACTGTGGTCTCGATCTCCTGACCTTGTGATCCGCCCGCCTCGGCCTCCCAAAGTGCTGGGATTACAGGTAAGTGCTATATGTTAATGGTGGAGGTTGGCCTGTGATTACTGCTAAAATCTCATAATCTTCATAACCTTCCTTTTATAGCCTAGGAAGAAAATAAACAACTTTAATAAGCAGCTGAGTGGGAAAAAAATGAAATCAGATGCTGATGTACCATATCACATAACACTGGGCAGTACACATGTATGCAACACATCAAAAACTCTATATTTCTATTACAATGTTATTTTAATTTTATTTTACATTTATCTTAGGTTCATAAAAAGTTATATTCAAGCACTTGTGAGAGATTAAATGTAGTAAACATGAGCATTGCTACATAAATGATAAGAAGATTTTTCTATAGCCTAAACAGGAAGTTTTTGGTTCCAAGTTGCCGTTTTGGATAAATGTTGGCTATTTGAAAAAAAAAAAACAAACAAGCAAATATAAAAGAATATTATTAATAAAATATGTTTGTAATTAATCCATGAAATAAATGAATATTTCCAACTGATTGAAATAACTACTGCCAATAATGTATGAATTTTCACTATTTTGGGAAAACAATAGATTACCAGACTAACTACTTATATTTATTTAACTAGTATATTTAAAACACTATAGGAAGTCCATCAAGTATTCAGTTACAAATGTACATGTGTCAGTGTGTGAATGTGAGTCTCTGTATCCAAATGTACAAACATATATTCATATAGATGAACATACCTACACATACATCAGGGAATTGTCAGGAAAATATGCAAAATGGCTGAAAAAGAAAGGCAGGCAGGAATTTAAAAAATATTTTTGATTATGAAAGAAAACATGGCCATTTAATAAGTGGGTCTTTGGAGGAAACTTTTTACTCATTTGGAAATTCTTCATTTTACATAATAATGGAAATAACTATAATAGCTAAACTTTATTGAGTAATAATATTCCGGGAAATCTTCTGATTATTGCACACATTCATTATATTCAATTGTCATAAATCTGTGAGACAGATATCATCAATTGTTTTAAGGCAGATCTCTGAAGAAAAATACTATGTAGACAACAATTAAAAAGTCCTTAGTTTGTAAGATGGAAAAAGGCTTATTTGGAAAATTATATTTGATTTTAATTTTTGAAAGTGAAAGAAATAAAGTGGCCTAAGAGAGAAAGATTGAGCATTTGAAGATAAGAATACCGTACATGCAAATAAATGCTCAGTCATCCAGTCATCCAGTTTATGGTACTTTGGTTTACTTAAAGAATATTTGGTTAACTTAAAGAAAAGAGAAAATTTCATAACGTTAGGCTGAAGAGGTATACAGTAGCCAGATGCAGAAGTTATGTGTCATTTCTATATTTATGTTTTAATCAAAGAGAAGTAGTAGCCCTTGAATTGAAAACCTTGGGGTGGCAGAATTTCAGTTATTATAGAATTTCATTGTGGGTGAAATAAGATACATATGTAAAAGTGTGAGGCATCTCTACTGCTTTATCTTTTAATTCAGATAATTTTTTTTGTTTTTTTATAAAGCTTATCTTATTTCCACCATTCATTAATTTTATTTTACAATAGAAAGATAATTTTGATGTCAATTTTTTCCACTTGTGAAATCTTTATATTTACTTGCATTATCCTTAGTTTTTTTGAGAATCCTTATGTGATCTTACTATGTACATATCCATAAAATTAAAATCATTAAACATCAACTAAATTATATACAGTTACTGAATTGTATGCTTAGAAGACACCTCTGCTTGTCAGATACAGTTCACTTGGTAAAATCAGCAAAAAATAGAGTGATCTTCTGAAAATTGTGTACTAGGTTGTTAGGAAAATCTTCCTACATGAAAAAACTAAAATAATGGAACAAAACAAAGTAAAAACTGCAGCCATTTGTTGAAGGTACTGAGGCAATGAATGTGGTAAGTGTTTGGTGGCCACGAGATTCCAGGAAGGAAAGAAAGCTCAGGCACTGGAGCCCTGCGTTTGATGCTATCTCTTCTTTTAAGGTAGCTGTCAATTATACATTATTTCTAGAGATAAAGAGCAACTTTATAATTATGATGAAGTAATGTGATGAAATGTCATAATAGAAATTGTAAATCACTATAAAATATAAAATTGTAACTATGCCCTAATAATTGCCCTGAAATACTTGAGTTAAAATTAACTGAACTAAATGATAGAAAAATCCAAAAGCATATTTGGAAATATTTAAACAACCTTCTTAGGAACTGATAAACTGACGAGAAAAAAATCAGTAAGCTTGTAAAATATATGAACAAACTGATTGATAAATATGACCTCATCCCAACAAATTCAGAATATACATTCTTTGGAAGTACACATGATGGAAGGTTAACTAAAATTTACCACATGTTGGGCCACAGAGTAAGTCACAAAATATATCAAAAGCTTAAAATAAATGATATATCATTTAATATCATGGTATTCACTTAAAAATCAATACTAAAGCAAATAACTATGGAATTCCAATTCAATTGGAAAGCAGATGCCCAAATAACCAAAATTGAGATGAAAATAATAATTATAAAATTAGAAAATATTTTAATTGAACGCTAAAATTCCTGGCTGTAATTAGAAGAGCTATATGCTCACTGCCTATTCCATAAAATAAGGTGAGGACTCAATGATCTAAGCATTCCTCTCATTTAAATTAACTGAAGAAATCACAAGATAGAAAATAATCATGATAATATAGGTTAATTATATATTCTATAATATGTTTCCAAAAATAATAAACCCCTGGTGAGACAGATCAAGATATAAGAAAGAAGTCCCAGTAATCTATAACAGGAATGATAAAGTGGATATTATTAGAGATGTTATGACTATGAAAATGATTAGAAAAGCATATTACAAATACCTTTATATAAATATATCTGAAAATATAAATGAGATAGAAAAATGTCCTAGGAAATACCCAAAAAGACATGATAAAATTTTGAAATCTGAGTTATTCTATATAATAAAATTTAACCTTTCCCACAGAAACAACTATAGGTAGAGATGACTTCCCTAGTAAATGCAATCAAATAGTTAAGCAAAAGGCAACTCATTATGAATTTCAACAAATTATGAATTTCAAGGGATAGATGAAAACATTCCTAGACTTACTTTGAGGACTATAATAATCCTGCTAACAAAACCTGACAAAGATTTGCAATGACATTTAATTATTGGCCAATAACTTTCATAAACATCAGCATAAAATTCTAGATTATATACTATTAAGTCAAATTCAAATATTTAATTGTAAAAAAAATTATGAACAGATTAGGTTCATTCCAGGATTGTATTATTTCTCTGTCATTCATGAATCAATCAAAGTAATTTATGAGATAAATAGAGAAAAAATATGTGGAGATATAAAAAGATGTAGAAAAATTATTCAGTAAAATTTTATCTTTAATTATTATATAAACTTAATATGTGGCTACAAAGGAAATAGTTTTAAAAACATTAGATAAAGGATACTAATAACACTACCAACAAAATCCACAAACACTTTGAGGCTCTTTCTCTGAATCAATGATGAGAAAAACATGCGCTCTGTCATCATGTCAATTCAACGCTACATTCAAGGTCCTTGTCAGTCCTATATGATACAAAAGATAAAATTATAAAATTGGAAATAAAGACATAAGACTATGATTAATTACAGACAACATATTTGAGTGGTTAGAAAATTCAGAAAAATATGGCAATACATTATTTTAAATTATAAGTAAAGCTGGCTAAGTAATTGAACAAAAAATCACTTGAATTATTCTAAATCACCAAAATTTTATAAATGAGAAAGAAATGCTTTTTGTTATCTTACATTTACATATATGTCAGTATAAGTGCAAGACTTCTATAAGGAAAACTTTACAATATTGCTAACAAAAATTAAAGTGAAATCAAATATATAGATCAGTATGTCAAAAATTGTTAGAAAATTTGATATTTTAATGACAATTTTTTCAAAAATTTGTTTATGTAGTCAACGCAATTTGAATCAATATTTCAATAAATTTGTATGGATGTGTGAATGCTAATAAAGATTTAGTGTTCAGCACCACAATAGATTGATTACGGTTAAAAATAATTTATTGTATGTTTCAAAGTGACTAGAAGAATAGATTTGAAATGTTTTCATCACAAAGAAATGACAATTGTTTGCAGTGATGGATATCCCAATTACCCAGATTTGATCATTATACATTGTATACCTGGATCAAAATATCACGTGTACTCTGTAAAATATGTACATAAACATTAAAAATAAACAAGACCATAAAAATAAAAAAGTGATGCTGTGCTTACACATGAGAAAAAAGAAAATAAGAAAGACAAAATCTTAGTATCAACTAAGCTGTGTAACAATTGGTACTTTTATTTGGGGGTAGCTGGCAAATCGATACAAATGTTTTTGTAATGTTTTGGAAATCTGGCAGTATTCACATAAAGATACCCTATGACTCACTGATTTGACTTCTGGATGCTTGTGTGCACATGCGTATCTAGCCTGAGTAGATAAGTATGTGTAAATTAAAATGAGGATGTTGCTAGCAGCATTTTTCAGAATAGCCAATAAAGAGAGGCAGGTAAATATATGTTCATCAGTAATTGGTTGAATGGTAATAAAAAGAAAAAACTGAATGTATTTTTAAAACAGAATATTATGCAACAATAAAAATATATCCCATCTCTGTGAAACACTATGAAGAGTCTCAGAATTATGATGCTTACCAAAGACAGTCCAGGCCAAAATCAAACACAAAGAAGTATGATTCCATCTTTAAGGTTCAGTGACAGGTAGATTCAGTTACGTTATTAGAAATAAGAGTAATGTTTGCCTTTGGAATGAAAAAGAGGGTAGGGATTGAAAGGATAAAAAAGTAGATCTTTAGGAGAACAGTAATATTGCATTTCTGGCATGCGAGCATTTGTATTTTGTTACGATTTGTCATGCTCCAAACCTATGATTCACTCCATTACATCTCTACCTTACACTTCTACAAAAATTTTAGAAAATAGAACATTTTGAATTTAGGATAAGAGTTAAAGTAGTATCAACGAAAAAACCTTTTGAAAATGAAATCTTACAGAATAAATGCAAGTTATCCAGTGAAGAAAAGGAGATAGTGACACATTTCAGGGGAGGGGAAGATGGAAGGATTCATAGAGTGGTGATTAGTGGTTGAAATTTAAGACATAAGCCCAATAGACAGGAAAGGCAGATATGCCTGTCTGTATATGGGTAATGAGAAGGAAACAATATGTCATCTATATAGGGAATAATTGAGGCTTACAAAGCAGGGTAAGTTTAAATTCAAGTTTTCAGTAAAAGTAGTAGTGTCTTATAAGGAAATATTATAAATTTATTATTGAAAGTATGTTTCCATTCACTGCTTTAAACTACATTAATGTGTGATAAATGTTTTCATATATTTTGTTACATTAAATTTTAGATATTGTTTGGAAATGAGAGGAAGTCAAAGCAATAAAATTTTTACAAAATCTTGAATATTTTATTCATAAATCTAAAAAGCTACTTTCTTTTAGATTTATGTTAAAATACAAAGAAGTGAATCTAGAAAAAAAGTACCCCATCATTCATCCTTCTCCTCTTTTTTTATATTAATCAATCTAATAGTTTTATATTGATCCTAATATCTACTAGGCGTGTGTCTCAGACACTGCATGTACAATAGTGCAGTGTATATATGTATATATACTTACATGTGAATATATAGAGGCCATTTTGTGTTGCTATACAGAAATAACCGAGGCTTGGTAATTTACAAAGAAAAGAGGTTTAATTGGCTTACGATTCTGCAGGCTGAACAAGCATGGCCCCAGCATCTGCTCATCTGCTCAGCTTCGGGGGAATCCTCAGGGTGAAGCAGGAGCAGCCACGTCACATAGCAGGAGTGGGAGTGGGAGCAGAAAGCAGGGTTTGTGGGGGTGGGGAGTGGGAGAAGCCACACTTTTAAACAACTTGATCTTGCGAGAACTCATTCACTATCATGAGGACTGCACTAAACCACTCATGAGGCATCAGCTCCCATGAGCCATACACCTCCCACCAGGCCCCACATCCAACATTAGAGATCATGTTTCAACATGATATGTAAAGGGGACAAATATCCAAATTATATCATATGTGTATGTGTATTTACAAACTATAGTAACTTATCTTTAGGAAAATAGCAACTGAATTGGGACTAAATAGCAACTTAAAAGAACTAAATTTTGATTAGTGTTGAGGTATTAAAGTAAGAGTAACTTAGCATGTAGCATTTAAAGTAATACATGAGAGAGGAGGAGGAATTAGGCAAGTAAAGAATATAAAGACTACCATTCTGGAGAGAGAGAAAATGCGTTTGCAAATTATATAGAACTGGAAAGAGCTTAGAAGAAGAAATAAATTCAAGTCCAAGTAGCTGGGTTGTATGTGAGAATAGAGAGATAAAAGCCTGGGGAAGTGGGCAATCAACAGATAGTCAAGGGTTCATATCCCTAGATGAAAGTCATAAATATCATCTCAAAGGCATAAAACTTGAAAGATTTTATATGCAAAACAATGAAAAAGTATTTGCCTCAGTTTACATTGCTTAGAATTTTTTTTTCAAAATTATTTTATTGAATCGTTTTTAAGTTGGAAAAATAATCACTCCATTATTCATCCTTCTGCTGTTTTTTTGTATTAATCACTATATTAGTTTTATGTTGATCCTAATACTAAGCATATGTCTCAGGTACTGCATGTACAATAATGCAGTGTATAAATATATACACTGGAAGAGTTCATGGAACAAATACCACAACAATTATTGTAGGGAATAAAATTTTGTTTTCAAATATCAGAGAGTTCAGAAAACATTCTGAAGACGCACAGCTTTTTACCTGCAGGAGTGCAAAAAGAATTCATTATTCCTGCTGAAGTATTAAACTTAATTATATTAAAACATTTTTCTTCCACCTACACACACTAACCTCTGTCAGACTAATAACTAAAAACAGTTTAATAAGGTGAAAGTTTTATGTAAAAATAGATTTTGCATTTCTTTTAATTGCACATTTTTACATTTCTTCAATTGCTGATAAAGTTGTGACTTGATATATCAAGTGACAGTTTAAACATCCCCTACATTTGCTTAAAAATTTGATCCTGAGATGAAAGTACATCATTTCCTTAGTAGATAATTAAACTCTGCACACAAACGTGACTGATCATTAAGTACTAAAGATTTTTTAAGTCAAAGAATGAGCCATTTATGCTTCTATAATATTTAATCTAAATCAAAATAGTCTGAATTTTGTATATGGTAGACCCTTGGCTTTACTTCCATTACTAAATTGTACTGTGAAGATGTGAATTAATGGAATCAGTACCCTTTTACTTACTAGTTGTATGAGTTGTAACTCACCAGGTAGCAAACTCTATAATACCAATTTAAATATCCGTAGTGAAAAAATAACAAACAGCATATTACTTTATTGGAACAAATAAATAAGGTTTATTACAGGTATAACTGAATTAAGTGGCTTGAGGATGACTTCATGTTTACTATCTCTATCTCTCTAAATTCCAAGCTCACTCATCATGGATGTCATTCTCCCGGTTGGGCGGGGGGGGCGGGAGGCGTCTCTCAACTTACAGAAGAATAGTTGTCAAAATCTGCAGTCTAGGTTCCTTTTCCTGGCAAAACCAACCATAGCACTTTTTCTTTCTCAATATATTATAAATGAAATCCAATACCTGAATTTTATAATTCTAATCTGAGCCAAATACCTATCTCTAAAATATCACTGTAGCCAGGGATAAGAAATTCATTGAGTACTGGACACAAACCAACAAGTATTGAAATCCCTTTGACTTAGGCATATTGGTGAAGTCTAACTGCCAGTCCTCTCCGTGATAATGACCTATTCTTTGTTCCTGCAAAGGGGCCTTATGATGGACCAAGGGATTATTCCTTTGGCACACCTCACAGGCTTTGACTACCTGTCAGATGGTCTGGAGGAGATTTGGCCCTGTAAATAGGGATTTGGCCATTTGATGAGTGTTTTCAATATCCATATGAAAAGCTTGGTGGAGGGTTTTAAGCATTTTCCACTGGTTGGCTTTGGGTATAAGTACCTTTCCTTCTTCTGTTGCCAACCACTCCGAGGGGAGAAAACTATGCCCCCGTGAAAATCCCCATTCTGTTCCAGTGGGGGAATACTGGAGCTTAATCTCTTGGAGGGGGTTGTTCTAGGCCAAGGGTCCTTCAGTAGGTATTTCTAATGGGAGGTTCCACCTGGCAGCAATTTTGGCCTAAGCATCTACCTGATGGTTTCCTTCGCCTTTTCTCCTTCACCTTTCTGATGGCTTAGGCAGTGTAAGACTGCCACCTCCTTGGGTTTTTGCAGTGAGTGCAATAACTCCATAATTTCCTTGTGGTATTTAATGGAGATTCACCCAGAGGTTAGGAACTCCCTTTCTTTCCATACTGCAACATGGGCATGTAGGATTAGATAAGCGTACTTACTATCCGTATACACATTTATTCTTTTTCCCTTTCCCAGTTCTAAGTCTCGGGTAAGTGCCACTAGTTCTGCTAACTGGGCTCTGGTCCCTGGGGGAAGAGGCTTACTTTCCAATACGGTTACATCACTAACTATGGCATAACTTGCCCTTCGTATCCCATTCTCTACAAATGAACTTCCATCAGTATACAAGTTAAGGTCAGGATTAGCTAAGGGGACTTCTGAGAGATCATCTCGGGCAGCATAAGTCTGGATTATAATTTGTTGGCAGTCATGCTTGATTGGTTCCCCATCCTCTGGGGGAAAAGTGGCAGGGTTGAGGGCCACACACATACGTATTTGAAGCAACAGTCCCTCAAGGAGTAGTGCCTGGTATCTAAGGAGGCAGTTGTGTGATAGCCATAAACTTCCTTTGGCACCTAGTATGCCATTTACATCATGACTAGTCCAGACAGTGAGATCCTTTCCTTATATTATTTTGATAGCCTCTGAAACTAAGACAGCCACCGTCGCAACTACCTTTAAACAGTGGGGCCAGCCTTTTTCTGCTACATCAATTTCTTTCTTGGCTAAGCCACTGGTTGTGGGGTTGTCCCACGAGTAAGGACTCCAACAGCTATCCCTGCTCTCTCTGTGACGTATAAAGAGAAGTTTTGTCCTGTGGGAAGGCTTAAAGCTGGAGCTTGTACTAGGGCCTGCTTTAAGGTTTTGAAGGCTGTTTCTTCCCCTGGTTCCCATTCTACTAGATGAATATTTGCCCTCTGGGTCTCCTTGATTAGAGTATAGAGATGGCCTGGCTATCTCGCTGTATCCAGGTATCCATAGTCAGCAAAAGCTGGTGATTCCAAGGAACCTCCACAACTGTTTTAATGTCTTAGGGTGAGGATAAGCCAGTATAGGCCTGTATTCATTCATTGCTGAGGGCACTGGTCCCTCTGGCCAAGATTAGGCCTAGATATTTGACCTGCTATAGGCAAAGCTGGGCCTTCAACCTAGACACTTTGTACCCTTGATTAGCTAGAAAATTCAAGAGCTCTAGAGTAGCCTGCTAGCATGAGGCTTCTGAACTGGTAGCCAAAAGTAAATCATCTACATTCTGAATTACCAGAGTGCCTGGACTTGAGAAGTGGCCTAGATCTGGGGCCAGTGCCTGACCAAACAGATGAGGGCTATCCCTAAACCCTTGGGGCAAGACTGTCCACATAAGTTGGGACATGTGGTTTGTGGGATCCTCAAAGGCAAAGAGAAACTGGGAGTCAGAGTGCAGGGAAATACAGAAGAAGGCATCCTTGAGGTCCAGAACAGTGAACCATTATGTTTCCACTGGTATTTGATAGAGCAGGGTATAGGGGTTGGGTACAACTGGATATAGAGGAATTACTGCCTCATTGATGAGTCTAAGATCTTGCACTAGTCTCTACTGACTGTTTAGTTTTTGTACTCCTAGAATTGGGGTGTTACAGGGACTGCTGCATTTCCTTACTAAGCCTTGAGCTTTTAAATATTTAATGATATCCTATAATCCTTTATGAGCTTCAGGCCTTAAGGGATATTGCCTTTGATAAGGAAAAGTGGTGGGGTCTTTTAGCCTGATTTGGACTAGGCAGGCATTTTTTGCCCTTCCAAATTGTCCTTCCAATGCTCAGACTTCAGACTTGATTCCCTCCTCAAGTATGGGACAACAAAAGGGTAACTTGTTCCCCATATTCATGTAGATAATGGCTCCAGCTTTGGCTAATATATCCTTCCCTAATAAGGGTGTGGGTTTTTCAGGCATAACAAGAAAGGCATGTGAAAAGAGCAAAGTCTCCCAATTACAATTGAGGAGGTGGGAGAAATACCTGGTTACAGGCTGTCCCAGGATTCCTCAGATGGTAATGGACATTGAGGACAGTCGTCCCAGACAGGAGATTAACACTGAGAAGGCCATGTCAGTGTCCAGGAGGAAGCCACTTTCCTGGCCTTCAAGGGTTAAATGTACCCGGGGCTCAGTGAGGGTGATGACATGAGCTGGCGCTTGCCCCAGATACCCTCAGTCCTGTTGTTGGATCATCTGGTTGGTGGACTTCTGGCCCAGAGAACCTTTGCCCTCTGGGGCAGTGTGCCTTCTAGTGATTGCCTCTGCACAGTGGACATGGATGAGGGGGCAGCTTGTTTCTCATTGGGTAATCTTTTTTAAAGTGTCCTTGTAAATCACACTGATAACAAGCCCTACCGGGTGATTGGCCTGCTCCATTTTCTGTCCTCTCTGAACCACCAAGGTTTGTTTGTCTGAGGGCCATGACTAAGGCTGCTGCCTTTCTCTGATCTTGCTTTTCCTTTTGGGCCTATTCCTCTTGGTCCCTCTTATAGAACACCAAGGTTGCCAGGTTTAATAATGCCTCCAGATTTTATGCAGGGCCCAGGGCTCACTTTTGGAGCTTTCTCCTGATATCTGTGGCTGACTGAGTAATAAACTTATAATTTAGGATCGATTGACCCTCTAGTGAGTTGGGTGACAGGGGAGTATATTTTCTTAAGGCCTCCTGTAGCCACTTGAGGAAGGCACAAAGATTTTCTTCCTTTCCCTGAGTTACGGTAGACATCATTGAATAATGCATGGGCTTTTTCCTAATTCTCTTTAGTCCTTCTAGAATTCAGGTCAACAGATATTTGCCACTCCAGTCCCCATGATCTGAGTCGAGGTCCCAGCTGGGATTCATACTGGGGATGGCTTGCTGACCGATAAGGAATTTGTCCCTTTCTTCAGCTGTCATTCTGTCATTTACTTGACTAAGATACCAGGTATCTCCAAACTCTCAGGCTGCAGTTAAAGTCACATTCTTTTCATTAAAGGTCAGTGTTTGATCTAACAGTAGCATGACATCTCTCCAAGCAAGGTCAAAGGTTTCTCCTAGACCCTGTAGGACATCTATGTACCTATCAGTAGCATCGGAAAACTTCCCCAGGTCTGCCTTGATCTGCTTTAAATCAGAGAGTGAGAAGGGGACACATACCCAGGTTGGGCCAAATTCCCCTCCCCCTACAGCTTGAAGGGGACATAACTGATAGCCCAAGGGTTTTTGTGGTTCTTTGGAGATTTCTTTGCTTGTTTCCTTCTGGGTAGGGGAGATTAGGGGAGACTTGTCATTAATAGGAAAGGGAGCTATAGGGAGGCTGGGATATGGAGGTAAGCTGAGAGGTCCTCTTGTGGGATGTAAATTGCAAGCTTTGCACAGTTGTGAATTCACCTTCAATGTAAAGAAAGCTTGGACATAAGGTGTTTCACTCCATTTGCCTTCCCTCTTACAGAAAAGGTCAAGCTGTAGGATAGTATTGTAATTTATACTTCCCTCAGGTGGTCATTTTTCCCCATCAGAGAGAGAATATTGTGGCCAAGTCATAGCACGGAAAAAAGTGAGCCACCTCTTTTTCAGGGTCTGTGGGTCAAATTGGTCCCAATGGCTTAGGATGCATTTCAAGGGTGAGCCTCTTGATGCCTGAGTGTTTCCCATCTGAAACACAAAACTGCCCATGGTTTTGGTTTGTTTGTCTCTCCCCTGTCCCAGGACCCACAACAGTCCTTGGACCCTGCTGATTGGAATAGTTGCACTCACTGACGCAGCAGCAGAAACACCTCTTGCCTAAAAACCTGCAACAGTCCCTGGCCCCTGCTGATCGGAATAGTTGTGCTCACCGACACAGCAGCAGAAACACTAGTTTTCCTTCTAGACCACAAGGAGGACCAAGGAAGGTCAGATTTAGTGGCCCTTACCGATGCATTCTCAAAAACCTGTTAAAGGACTTTACTCGTGTCCTATAAAGATGTTATGCCCCAAAAATGAAGTGGAGGGCCATACCCTGAGAGAGGGAAGGGAGCTCCAGGGTTGGAAGAGTAACGCTTTTTGTCCCCACGTGAATAGGAAGGATATCATTTCTGAGGCTCCCCATATCCTAGCTTCAAGAGTAGTTTTTGTTAGGTCTGCTAGTCTGAGGAGGGATCTTAAAATTTCAGATAGTCCCCTGCCCCAGTGGGGCTTTGGGCAAAAATTATGTCTTTCTGATTGATGAGCCCAGCTGCCAAAATAAGGTAACAGAGTCCTGAAGTTTATATTAGAAATCATTCTTATAGGAGAAACTAGAAAAGCACCAGACACAGGGAGTGGTTTTTAAAAGTGGGACTAGCCTTGGAGAAAAGAAGAGAGAGGAAGTTTGTCTGGTAGGCATTAGGACCCAGGAGGTAAGGGTCAGGATAGATAGGACAGATGGGCGAGTCTCACTTGGCCGATGTGACTTTGAGAGTCCCGCTCATGGTCACAGGGTCAATCAACTTGTTGTTGGGACCCCGGAGCTGAATGGCCCCCCTCTCTGTACACCCTCGGCTCAGCCCAGAAGTACAGGAAAAGTGGAAGCTGGTTCCAGGCAAACCAAACCTCCCAACTCCAAAGAGTGGAGGGTTGTTAGAGAGCCCTTTCCCAGAAAGCCTGACACTAGTGTCTTTAGTCCGGCAGATGTATTAGTTGCTTTTAACTGGTCAACAGGTGCCCAGTATTTAGCCCTCAAATTCTAAGGAAACATAGGACAGAATAGCAAGCAAAAGGGATCCGATGGTGCTCACCGCTTGGCGACAGTGGATAGTCCCATCTGGGTTGCCAAAATGTGTCTGGAATTTATTCCTTCCGGTGGATTCTTGGTCTCACTGACTTCAAGAATGTAAGTCACAGACCCTTGCAGTGAGTATTACAGTTCTTAAAGATGATATGTCCGGAGTTTGTTCCTTCAGATGTTCAGATGTGTCTGGACCAGTGGGTTTGTGGGTTTGTGGTCTCCCTGACTTTAGGAATGAAGACGCAGACCCTGGTGGTGAGTGTTACCGCTCATAATGGTAGTGCAGACCTAAACAGGGAGCAGGAGCAAGATTTATTGTGAAGATAGAAAGAACAAAGCTTCCACAGCGTGGAAGGAGACCCTAGTGGGTTGCCACTGCTGACTCGGGTGGCCAGCTTTCCCTTATTTGGCCTCACCCATGTCCTGCTGAGTGGTCCATTTTACAGAGCACTGATTGGTCCATTTTACAGAGTGCTGATTGGTCCATTATAGAGTGCTGATTGGTGCATTTACAAACCTTTAGCTAGACACAGAGCACTGATTGGTGCATTTACAATCCTCTAGCTAGACAGAAAAGTTTTCCAAGTCCCCACTCAACCTAGGAAATCCAGCTGACTTCACCTCTCATTAGTATTATTTTTAAATATTTAGTCTATAGATATGAATAAAATGTCAACAGTCTTCTGAATGTTTTCCAAAATTGAATTATTCACAACAGTGTTAGAAGAAATAGCATGTGGTAGAGAGAAAGCAGAGGTCAAAATCAGTAGTGTAGGTTCCTTTCCTTGGTAAAACCAACAGAAAGGAGATAACTTCTATCTCAATAGATTATAAAAGAAATCCAAGAATTGAGTTTCATAATGCTAATCTGATCCAAATGTCTATCTCTAAACAAATGACGGTGGCCAGGGTTAAGAAGTTCATTGAGTACTGAAATGTCAGGGGAGAAAAGGGGTTTTCAATAATTTGGAGTTTCCTATCTGAAAAAAGAATACTCAGTGCGGAAAGTAAAAATATAAATGTCAGTTACACTAAACTAGTTACACTAATGATTTTGGGTCACTAGCTAATTTAACACTGAACTAAAATTACTCCATCAAAAATACTTATTACTAACTTTGTAACCAAGTAGCTCAGCTTCAAAATACATTTTAAAGTGTGTGTGTGTGTGTGTGTGTTTTCTTTTCTCTAGTTTTAGCTTTGAAAGGTACTTTGAAACTTTTTGTTCTACTCTTTTCCCCTGCAGGCACCCCTTGAATTGTGCTAGTTTACCTAATTTTGTGCTTGTTTAGAAATGTCAGAGGTTGGCCGGGCGCAGTGGCTCACACCTGTAATCCCAGCACTTTGGGAGGCTGAGGCAGGCGGATCACGAGGTCAGGAGATTGAAACCATCCTGGCTAACACGGTGAAACCCCGTCTCTACTAAAAAATACAAAAAATTAGCCAGGCGTGGTGGCGGGTGCCTGTAGTCCCAGCTACTCGGGAGGCTGAGGCAGGAGAATGGCGTGAACCCGGGAGGCGGAGCTTGCAGTGAGCCGAGATCACGCGACTGCACTCCAACCTGGGCCACAGAGCCAGACTCCATCTCAAAAAAAAAAAAAAAAAAAAGAAATGTCAGAGGTTAATCTTGAAATGAACCAGGCACGAAGACCCAACTGCAGCATTCCCACCCCCCACAAAACACACCAATAGATTATCTCAAGGAGATTAATCTACAACCCAGCCATTGTTGAAATGGTGCCAACACACACTCAAGGGAGACAACTCAGGATAGCCACCAGGACAAGACATATAGACCCACTACCTTGCACTACCCCCTCATGCTTTCATGTCAAGCTTCCCTTCTTAAATCCCTTCACTCAGCCTAAAATTTGAGATGGCTTATGGAAGGCATTAGCCCCACAATTTCTTCACTTGCTGGCATTTGATCAATAAAGCTGCTTTCCTTTCACTGTACCTTTCACGCACTTCTTGTATTTTTGGCTTCCAAGTGGCAAGCAGCTAAACTTAGATCGGTTACAAATTTGCTGCCCCATATGAGGAGCTGTGTGTTTCAAGTGTTTTAGCCTGTCCTCCTGGTTTCTAACCAGCAGAGGAATTGTCAGGGCTTACCTGCTCAAGATACCAGGTGGAGTGATGGCAACTTGCAAATGCCAGGTGCTTGTGGTTCTTTGACACTGTGACTGGAACTCCAGGGAATTCCCACCAGCTACAAAGATCATCTTTTTCTTGAGGATTTTCTTTCCTCTGCCTCCAGCCCCATGGCAACAGCTGCTATAATGCTTTGTTGGTGTAAGAAAAGCAGCGTCTGGGAAGTTGATGGACTTCAAGAACTGGGTAAGTCAAACAGAGTGCAGACAGTAATCCTGTGTCTCTGCCATCTTGGCTCTCTAGCACTCTAGGCCTAGAAGAGCTTGTCTGTGGCACTGTGTGGACCTAATGAAGGTCGTTCTATGGTACCATCTGGGTTTAAGTCAAGATCTCAGGACTTTTCTCCTGTCTCTTCAGGATTCATTTGGAATATCCATCTGCATTGGATATGTCCCTGTCTGTGCCTGGGTTTATTGTTATCCTCTCTCCAATGGTGTGCAGCAGAGTTTCCATTTTGTCTGTGAGACAGTTCCACTAGCTAAAGATCAGATCCAACTGGTATTTGAAGGCACTGAAATAGAACACTCCTGTCCCAAGAAAAAGGCAGTTTTTATCATGTGAGGCACTGATTCTGTAATGCTTTTTGGGACTCTGAAATATTGTAGATATTTGTGTCAAGACGTGTAGGGAGACTAAGCTTGTGAACTTTTCTGTAGACCGTCTAGACAGGCCTGCTGCCCTGTTCACTGCCTTCTGTGCATCCTATGTGAAAACAGAATGAATAGCACCTGAGTCTAGTTTTTAGCTAATCCTTACTCTAACCCATTGACTCTTTTTGTTTGCCTAGTTAATCACCTTATCTGTTATCACTCTATTTCTTTTTGTTGTAGTTGGCAGGTCAGTAGGACTTGGACTTAGTGTAAAGTTAAAGAAATAAATAAAATGATATGAACTGTTATCTACCAAGCACTCAAGGAACTCTTTCCTTGATGTCCCTGGCTGCCATAGCTGTGTGGAGAGAGGTGTGTGTGTGCCCACTGGGAATGCAAGAATATTATATGCACAAAGAGTTCCAGAGCAGGGGAGTTCGTCCAGCCCCTGGGACTTTTACTATGGGAGTTGTCCTATAGAGACATAAAATGGGCTGCGAAACTTCTATTACATCTCAGAGCTCTCTGGAGCACATTCTGGAAAACTAGAAGGCCTATAGCTATCAGCTAGTGACAAAAAAACAAAAATAAAAAACTTTATGGTAACACTTTTTGGCCTATGTATAAATTGAAGGATGATGAATATTGACCTTTAAAGAGGAGCACCCAGAATTATGTCCTATGACAACTGAAACTGTTTTGTCACAGCTTTGGGAAATGGGAAGAAATGCTCTATACTTAGGCTTTCATGCTACGGCATAAAAAGGGTTAAGGTTGGGAGATGGAATAGACTGCTGGCTGCACAGAGAAATGGGAATAAAAGCTCTTACCAAACCCAATAGTAAAAACCAGAAGAAAAAAAAAAAAAAAAAACAAGGTGGACCTTCTAAATATTTTGAACCAGGGCCTGTTCCAGCCTCTGCTCCAACCATGCCTCTGCATGGCTCCAAGGCTGTCCTGGCAGCTACTGCTCTGGCTATTGCCCCAACCATTGCCCCAGCCATGGCTCTGGCTGTTGCTCTAGGGCTACCCTAGCAATGGTCCCAGGAGTTGCAGCTGTCACTCTAGCTGCTGCTCTGGTCACTCCATCCGCTGTTCCAGCAGTCCTTCTAATGGCCACACTGGCCACTGTGCTGGACCAAGCTGGTCCAACATTTCCATATGAGACCCTAGACCTGGAAGTAGGGACAACAGCCACATCCCAATACTTTAAGGGAATTGGAATGGTCTCCTCTGACAAGACCCTATAGGACACCCAATTTGACCAGGGTAGCGCTAGGACCAGAGTAGGGCAGTATCAGCTCAGGCAGTACCCTGCAAGTGGATTAAACCACGGGGGATAGTTTGGCTGGTATTATTGGGCTTACAGCCCATTTTTATCATCCAATCTATTGAATTAGAAAAGCTCCAACTGACCTCCTAGAGAAGACCCACAGAAAAAGACTGAACTTTTTGCCTCTATCTTCATGATGCACCAGGCCACCTGGGCAGATGTCCAGTCTCTTCTGTACATGTTCCTGACCACAGATAAAAAGGAGGTTGTGGCCAGGCGCAGTGGCTCAAGCCTGTAATCCCAGCACTTTGGGAGGCCAGGGTGGGCGGATCACGAGGTCAGAAGATCGAGACCATCCTGGCTAACATGGTGAAACCCCATCTCTACTAAAAAAAATACAACAAATTAGCTAGGCGTGGTGATGGGCGCCTGTAGTTCCAGCTACTTGGGAGGCTGAGGCAGGAGAATGGTGTGAACCCAGGAGGCGGAGCTTGCAGTGAGCCAAGATCACGCCACTGCACTCCAGCCTGGGCAACAGAGCGAGACTCCATCTAAAAAAAAAAAAAAAAAAAAAAAAACGGAGGTTGTAATAGACAAGGCCAATAAAGAGCTTTAGTATCTCCTGGAAAACCTAAATTGGACCCCTAACCCTACCAGGGTGTTCTGGTTACAAACCCTAACTGGTACTCCAATTATGGGTTGTGGCCTGACTGAAGCATTATAGAATATGCATCCTGCAGGGTTTCAGAAGTGGGGTGCCCAGACAAAAAGCTTAAATAAAATTCAGGCAGTTATCCAAAAGGCAAATAAGGACCTCTCTGAATTTTTGGAGTGCATTCAGTTACAAACCCAGAGGTTCCCCAGATTGAGAATGCTATGATCTTCTTTCAACAGAATGACTGATATAACACGAAAATTGGAAAAGCAAGAAGGGTCGCTGGGGATAAAACTCTCCCAGCTAATATTTCTTGCAGGATATACTATGCTAGAGAAATGAAGACATTAAAATTATTAAAGACATACTTACAAATGGCAGGAAAACTCTTGCCAAAGGAAGGATGGGAATTGGGGTAAAGACTTGGGTCATAATCAATGCACTTACTGTAGAGAGGAAGGCCACTGAATATCTGATTGCCCCCAAAGAAAAGGACTCAAGGACCAGAAAAAGAAAGAGGGTGTTAGGGAGAAGACCCACTTGCAGACAGTGGAACAAGACTATGACTATGATGCACAGGAGCTCCCCTGAACATTTTGGAGCCAATTAAAACTTTCACACCGTAGTCTCAAGTAAAATTTGCAGTGTGGAACAAGCTAATTGACTTCGTAGTTAATATTGAAGTGACTTACTCAGTCCTTAACACCCCAGATGCACAGGGTACTAAGATGACTTATGTCTTTGACAAGAGTTGTAGGTGAAATGCGGCAAAAATATGTTTTACAACCCTCGGAATGTTATCTGGGGACTTGTAATTAAGACAGTTTTCTTCATATACCAGAATGTCCAATTCTTTTCTTGGAATGTGACTTGCCTTGCAAAATAAGTGCTCAAGTAACTTCTCCAGAGATACAGCAATTACTCTTACATTTCCCACTGGCACAGGCACTGTGGCTGCAGATGACTCTCACTTGTCCTGAGGATGAAAAGGAAAAATATTCTCCTCGGGAAATTATGAACAAGTGAGTAATTGCAAATAGGCAGATGGGACTCCAGGCAAAGTTAGAAATTTACAGCCAGTACATATAGAGACCAAAGAAGGGGCAAAGATACCCCATAAAAGCAATATTCACTAAAGAGAGAAGCTTTAAAGGTAATTCAGCCTATATTGCAAAACTTCTAGAGAAGGGGCTGATTTGCCCCTTCAGATCTCCATGTAACACCCCATCCTCCCTCTGAAAAAGCCACACACAAGTGAATATTACTTTTTGCAAGATTTTAGAGCTGTCAGTAAAATAGACCAAGATATTCATCTGATTGTGCCCAATCCATATCCTTTATTGACTGCCATACCTGGTAGTTTTGGATGTTTTTCGGTATTGGACTTAAAGGATGTTTTCTTTTGGATTCCAGTTGAGGAAAAGTCCACATGTTGTTTACCTTTAAATGGCAAAACCCAGAAAGAAAGATGATTTTCCAATATTGTTGAACAGTGTTGCCTCAAGGATTTAAAAACTTACCCACTGTTCTGGTGAAATATTTGCAAAAGACTTAAGAAACTTACAACTAGATGAAGGAGTACTATCGCAATATGTATAAGGTTAGGTGATAGCAAGCTTAAGCTATAAAAAAATGTCTGTCCAATATCATCTTGGTTTTAAATCATCCAGCACAGTCTGAATACAAGGTGTCCCCTGACAAGACTCAAATTAGTAAGCCAGAAGTGACTTACCTTGTGTTTCAATTAAGGCTGGGGAAGAAAAGCCTAATGTCCATTAGTAAACAAGTGGTAGAAACTATAAAGGCCCCCAAGAACAGAAGAAAACTATGAGGATTTGGCGGCACAACAGGCTTCTGATGATTTCAGATCCCCAACTTTGGACTTATGACTAAGCCTCTTTATGAGGCCTTTAGAAGACTGGACTCTGAACTCCTGCACTGCCTAGCAGAATTCCAACAGCTGTTTGACACTATGAAAGAAAAGTTGATGTCAGCCCCATTGCTGTGACCACCAAATCCTCAGAAGGCATTCAAGCTTCATGTCCATGAGAAAAAAAGATATATAGGGCTGTGAGTACTGGTTCAAATGCTAGAAGACACCCCAAAACCTATAGCTTGTTTTTCCAGAAAGCTGCATCAATCCACAAAAGGATATCCCCCCTGCCTCTGGGCTGTTGCCGCCACCTGTGGGATTCTATGGGAGGCAGAGGAATTTACCCTGAGACAATGCATCACTGTGTTTGTACCTCATTGGTTGCTAAACTTGCTGGAACAGAAAGGGAGGCTTTTGGCTTACTTCAGCATGAATGGACAAATACTAGGCCAGGCCATCCTTCTGGGTGTCCTAGATGTAACTTTGCAAGTAACCATGGAGCTAAACCCAACCACCTTGCTCCTGACCACTGGTCCTGACCATGAGCTAGAACACAATTGTCTGGAAATTCTTGATCATTTAATTCAAGAAAGTCAGACCTGTCTGACCAAAGCTCTAGACTGGGAGCTTTACACCAATAGAAGAAACTTCATGGGAAATGGATGATGCCAAGCAGAGTATGCTATGGTGACTGGAGATAGGATAATAGAGACCCATGTCCTTCCCTACTGGCACCTCAGCACAAAAAGTTGAATTAATTGCTCTTACCAGACCATTAGAACTGACATATGGAAAGCAGGTAAAGATTTACACTGTTGTTAAGCACACATTTATGGTAATGCATGCTCACAGGGCCATTTGAAAGGAAAGCGGCCTCCTGACCTCAGTAATATGGATATTAAACATAGATGGAGATTCTCACCCTGCTGAAAGCAGTTGCTTTATTGGCCCAGGTTGCTATTAGTTACTACATAGAGCATCACAAAGATGACTCACAAATAACCAAGGGGAATCAAGCAGCAGAAAGAGCTGCAAAGCAAGTTGTTGGGGAGTTGAGTATAAATACTCAGTGCTCTCAACACCCCATTTATGTTTATCAGACTTCAAGCCTCATTATATTGTGTGGATTAAAGAGTGTGCCTGCAACCGAGATTTTGCTGACACAGACCCTAGCTCACCTTGGAGCTAGTATTCATGGGGTGATTTTGCTCCCTGAATGCTTGGTATATTGAATTGTAACACACTTACACAAAGAGACACACTGTGGAAAGGAGATCTCGGTTAACCTGATGTGGCCATACCTTAGACGGCATCATATTCAAAAAAACAGTCCATAAAATCACACAGAGATGTTATCTGCATGTCAAAAATTATGATAAAGGAATTACTTACTCCTCCCAAGGGAAACAGTGAAATGCAAGAGAATGAGTCCATTTAAAGCCTGGCAGGTTGACTTCACTCTAATGGCAAGGAGAAAGTAAAATTTCCTACTTACATTTGTAGACACGTTTTCAGAATGTGTCTTACTTCACTAAGTTTGGAAGGACCACAGTAGTAGATAAAGCTTTATGGAAGGAAATAATTCCTTGATTCAGACTTTCTTATTCAATACAAAGTGATAATTGCCCTTTTTTAAATTTCTGAAATTACATAAAAGGTAAGTCAAGCTTTTCAGGTCAAATGGTAGTTACATTCATCATAGAGACCACAGCTGATGGAAAAGATGGAGAAAATAATCACACCTTAAAGAAGATGATGACAAAACTCTGTCAGGTAACAGATTTAAGCTGGGATAAAGTTTTGCCCATTGACTTACTCCAGGTCAGAAGAGTACTGCAAAGGGAGCTTTGGTTGAACCCTTTAAAAATAATTTTTGGGAGACCTATCCAGAATTTGTGGGAATTCCACCTTTAGATCTAGTAAACAAATCAAGAATTAAGCAATATGTACAACAGTTGGGGCATACATTACTAATGATGCACCTGCTCTTTCCAGGGCCTCATATCCCATGGATAAACCTCTTCACCTTTTCTGCCCAGGTAATATGGTTCTATATAGTCCTGCAAAAACCAAGGACCAGACCAGCAGTTAGCCAAAGAGTGGACGGGACTTCATAAGGTGCTGCTGACCACTCATTTCTCTGACAAACAGGCTGGAATCAAGCCATGGTTACCTCATATTCAGGTAAAGACAGCTCCTCCTCAACGCAATTCCTCATACAGCTAGCCCACTTGGTCAGGTGAGCCAAGAGAAGATCTAAAGTTCCTAACAAAGAAAAATCATACAGGTAAGTAGTACCCTTTTGTTACTACAAAGTTCTTAATTAATTTTATAGTCATAAGTACATTCTTTATCTTTCTTAAAGCTAACATTTTCACGGAATGGGCCAGATGGTAGCTTCCCTCCATAATTAAAAATTACTGTTGGGTCTATGGGAAACTACCATTTTTTTTTTTTTTTTTTCCACCATAGGCTGTTTATTGTGTATACGAACCATTAACCAGAGAACTTGGAGTTATTTTTTTTATTTTTATTTTTTTTGAGATGGAGTCTCGCTCTGCCGCCCAGGCTGGAGTGCAGTGGCCGGATCTCAGCTCACTGCAGGCTCCGCCTCCTGGGTTCACGAAATTCTCCTGCCTCAGCCTCCCCAGTAGCTGGGACTACAGGCGCCCGCCACCTCGCCCGGCTAGTTTTTTGTATTTTTTAGTAGAGACGGGGTTTCACCGTGTCAGCCAGGATGGTCTCGATCTCCTGACCTCGTGATCCGCCCGCCTCGGCCTCCCAAAGTGCTGGGATTACAGGCTTGAGCTGGAGTTATTTTTATACTTAGGATTAGAGTTCTCATTTATTGCCCTTCTATAATTATAGTACCATTCACCATGAGTTCTCCACCTTTGAGGAAACAAAGAAGCATCTTTTCATCTGGTCTATAACCAATTTAATGTCACTCCCACCGTAGGATATGACACACATGATGGCATATGATGTCTAATAGCAGTGCACCACTATGCATCAGGAGATGCAATAGCAGCACACTCCAAACTATCACTGATAATATGGAATGGCTTCCTCATCAACAATTTAACCAAACATTCCAACTGATTGACAATGTGTGGCTAAAGTGCCAGAGTAGCTCTCATCTACCTGGTGGGGTCTATCCTTCCCCCCCGGATTGGTTCTGGGTCTGCAGCATGCATGATTGGCCTTACCCTAAAAGTGGACTTCCAGATGCAGCTGGGGTTGACCTTACCTACCAAGATACATTCTTCCTCATTTAGACACTCTCCCTACCACCTGGGAAGTATAAAGACCAGGCACCACAGAAACGGGCATCCTGGTGGATTTATCCACTAGCCATATTTTCCCCCAGGGGCGACCATGGATGTAGTATTACAGGTGGAGGCCCTTGCTAAGCAGATGGCTGCTTTCTTTAATAACACCTGACAAAACATCACCCTTTTTACTGAAAACAAAAACAAAACCTTACAGATTAGACAAGTTGCCTTACAAAACTATGACCTTACATATACTCTCTGCAGCCCAAAGCAGCTCTTGTACATTAATTGAGACACTGCATTCCCTCTAAGAACTGGAACAAGACAAGGATGCCCACTTTCACTACTCCTATTTAACACAGTACTGAAAGTCCTAGCCAGAGCAATCAGGCAAGAAAAAATAAATAAATAAATAAAAGGCTTCCAAATTGGAAAAGAGAAGGTCAAATTATCTCTCTTTGCAGACAACATGATCTTATATATAGAAAAACCTAAAGATTCCACCAAGAAACTCTTAGAATTGATAAATGAATTCAGTAAAGTTGCGAGATACACAATCAACACAGAAATGTCAGTGGTATTTTTATAAACCAATAACGAATGAGCTGAAAAAGAAATAAAGAAAGCAATTTCATTCACAATAGCTAAAGAAATACCTAGAAAGAAATTTAACCAAGGAGGTAAAAAATCTCTATAAGGAAAACTATAAAACACTAACATTAAAATTCTAATATTATTTTATTATGGATTTCCAGTGAACTCAATTACCCCTAATAGTTTTTGTATCAGTCATTTGCTTGCATTCTGAATCATAATAAAATAATATTCAGTAGAATTCCTTTTCATCAATATCTGAATAGATATTTTTCTGATCAACTTCCTTTTGCCAACTGTTAGTAAAAGAATGATAGAAAGAGATGGGGAGAGTATGTTAAGGTATTAGTAGTAATAAAAATCAGTGATAGGAGTCCTCTTATTTTTTTTTTAAAGATCTCATCATAAAGCTTCATGTTAGTAGAGGGTATGATGAGCTGCTGCAGATTAACTCTATTATATTTTTCATATCTTAAAGCATTTGTTTATATAACCAATTTAACAGATTTTCTAGGAAGAAAAAATTAATTATTAATTGTTTTCTTCAGGTGATGACATTTCTTAAAATAGCATAAAAACGTGACTATTTTTACTTCCATTCTGGCATTTCCATCTTGACCATCACCTTTTCCCATACATTTTTCTGAAGTTCTCAGAATAATTTAACCTTGCCTTGAAAGTTTAGGGTACGTTACATACCCATCTTTTGAACATCTGTAATAGTTTATTAATAGCATGAGTTTGCGATATGGTTTGGCTCTGTGTCCCCACCCAAATCTCATCTTGAGTTGTATTCCCATAATTCTCATGTGTTGTGGGAAGGACCCAGTGGGAGACAATTTGAATCATGGTGGCGATTTTCCCCACACTGTTCTAGTGGTAGTAAGTCTCATGAGATCTTACGTTTTTTTCAGGGGTTTCCTCTTCCACATCTTCCTCATTTTCTCTTGCCGCCACCATGTAAGAAGTGTCTTTCAACTCCCATCATTATTCTGAGGCCTTGCCAGACATGTAAGTTAATTGAACTGTAAATCCAATTAAACCTCTTTTTCTTCCCAGTCTTGGGTATGTCATTATCAGCAGTGTGAAAATGAACTAATACAATAAATTGATACCAACAGAGTGGGTTGTTGCTGAAAAGATACCTGAAAATGTGGAAGCAACTTTGGAACTGGGTAACAGGTAGAGGTCGGAACAGTTTGGAGGACTCAGAAGAAGACAGGAAAATGTGGGAAAGTTTGACATTTCCTAGAGACTTGCTGAATGGCTTTGAACCAAAATGCTGATAATGATATGGAAAATGAAATCCAGGCTGAACTGGTCTCAGATGGAGATGAGGAACTTGTTGGGAACTGGAACAAAGATGACTCTTGTTATGGTTTGGCAAAGAGACTAGTGCATTTTGTCCCTGCCCTAGAGATTTGTGGAACTTTCAACTTGAGAGAGATGATTTAAGGTATCTGGTGGAAGAAATTTCTAAGCAGTAAAGCATTCATGAGGTGACTTGTGTGTGGTTAAAGGCATTCAGTTTTATAAGGGAAGCAGAGCATGAAAGTTCAGAAAATTTACAGTCTAACAATGTGATAGAAAACAAAACAACAAAAACAAAACAAAACAAAACAAAACAAAAAACTATTCTCTGAGGAGAAATTCAAGCCAGCTGCAGAAATTTACATAAGTAAGGAGGAGCTGAATGTTAATCTCCAAGACAATGGGGAAAATGTCTCCAGGGCATGTCAGAGGTCTTCAAGGCAGCCCCTCCCTTCAGATGCCCAGATGCCTGCAGAAAATGGTTTTATGGGCTAGGCCCAGGGTCCTGTGCTGTGTGCAGCCTAGGGACTTGGTACCCTGTGTCCCAGCCACTCCAACTATGGCTGAAAGGGGCCAACTTGGAGCTTGGACTGTGGCTTCAGAGGGTGGAAGCCCCAAGCCTTGGCAATTTCCATGTGGTGTTGAGCATGTAAGTGCACAGAAGTCAAGAATTGGGGTGTGGGAACCTCTGCCTAGATTTCAATATATGTATGAATACTCCTGGATCCCCAGGCAGACGTTTGCTGCAGGGGCAGGGCCCGAATTCAGAACCTCTGCTAGGGCAGTGCAGAAGGGAAATGTGAGGTCAAAGTCTCCACATAGAGTCCCTACTGGGGCACCATCTGGTGGTGCTGTGAGAAGAGGGTCACCGTCCTCCAGAGTACAGAATGGCAGATCCTTCAGTGTCATTGCTGGCTAATTTTTCAGAATGTCATCAATATTGAAGAGTTTTCGTATATTTGCATTTTAAAATTATGAGTATATTAAACATACATAGAAGATGAAAAGGTAACATTGTCTAATAAGAGAATAATTGCTTTATAACAGTTTTTATATTTCAACTAACTTGTAATAAATAATGCCTACAAAATATTACAAAAATATATAATGCCTAATATGTTATTTGTTAGCCTTATCTCTAAAATATTAACTCCAGTAATGGATTTACTAGCAATATTTAAATTGTTGATGTTTTAAATTTGTATTTTGAATGCAAAATTTTTGTGTAAAATCATGGGATACAAATGTAATTTTGTTACATAGATATATTGTGTAGTGGTGAAATCAGGGGTTCTAACTTTTTAACAAAACTAGGGATAAAAAAGTTAACAGTTTTTTTCCTTAAAGTCTACATTGTCCAGGATATGCATAACAATTTCTGGTTTCTATTTATTACCATTTATGTGAGATATTTAAGTCTAGTCGCTTAATACATATGTGTGTCCTTGAGTATAAATGACTATTGTGTAGACAATAAGTACTTGGATTCTGTTTTTTTATTGATTTAGTCATATGAGTCTGTTTCTGAATTCTTGGTTCCATACCATTGGTCTCTTTTTCTACTATTGAATGTATGTTAAGCACTTATCAAAGTGTTGTAATCTGGTGAGATAAACCTTTCAGATTATTTTCTTTTTCTTTATAATTTGATCCTTGTTTTCAATGTAATTTTTTTTAGTCTATTGTTTTATTTAAAATAATCATTCTTTTTAATTTCTTCAAAATAAACTGAGATAGTAGAGATTTTTATTGACTATACTAATCCACTTAGGAAAATTAGGTATGTACATCATTAAAGTTTCCAACTAATTAATAGATATATCTGTCAATTTTTAGGTATGATTTAATATACTACCATGAAATTTTTTTCTTATTAATTTTTCTTATACTTATTTCTACTTTTTGGAAATTGGAGATAATATTATAAATAGCATTTTAAAATTATTATTTATTCATTTCTGTTTATAATTTATATTTAGAGTAACTATAAAGTAATTTTACTAAAATTAACCTATTAATTTTAATAATTTGTCAATATTATCTCTGATGTTTTATATGTACGTTCATATTGGCAATACAAAATGACAGTCAATACTCTGGCATAATATCACGACAGCTACATTTTACTGAAGTCTGTGTGAACTCCGAATATGTGAGACAGGTCTCAGTTAATTTAGAAAGTTTACTTTCCAAAGTTGAGAACGCATGCCTGTGACAGCATCAGGAAGTCCTGATGACATGTGCCCAAGGTCGTCAGAGTACAATTTGATTTTAAACATTTTAGGGAGACATGAGACATCGATCAACATATGTAATAATATTCAACATTATTGCCTTGTGTATATATACCAAATAGTCTTTATCAATTTATTTTTGATAGACACTTAGGTTGAATTTATATCTTGGAGATTGTGAATAATGCTACAATGAATATAAGAGTGCAGACATCCATTTGATATGCTCATTTCATATCCTTTTGGATATATATCCAGTAGTAGGATGGATGGATCATATGGTAGTTCTATTTTTAACTTTTTCAGAACCTCCATACTGTTTTCCACAATAGTTATACTAACTTACGTTTCCACAAACAACGCATAAGGGTTTCCTTTTCTCCACATCATTATCAACACTTGTTATCTTTCATCTTTTTAATAATAGCTATTCACACAGGTATGAAGTGATATCTCATTGTGGTTTTAATTTTAATGTATGTGATGGCTAGTCATATGTTTTGTCAGATGTTTTGTCATTATTGAGTTGTTTTCTTATTGTTTAGTTATTTGAGTTTCTTATGCATGTTAGATATGAACCCCTTTTCAGATGTGTGCTTTAGAAATAATTTCTCTGATATTGTAAGATGTCTCTTTACTCTGTTGATGTTCTTACTCTGTTTATATTCTTTGCTGTACACAAAATTTTTAGTTAAATATAATTCCATTTGTTTAATTTTGCTTTTGTTATATTCGTTTTTAGGATCATATTAAGACAAACAAACCAAAAAAAAAATTGTCCAGACAACTTTTTCCATATAGATTTCCCTTATGTTTTCTTCTAGTGGTTTTACAGTTTCAAATTTTATCTGTACATCCTTAATCCACTCTGAGTTCATATATGGACATGGTGTGAGATGAACATGTATTTGAATTCACCTGTATGTGAATATCCAGTTTTTCCAATATATTTTATTGAAAAGAGTGTCTTTTACCCATTGTGTGTTCTTGACATTTTTGTCCAAAAAGAGTTGACTGTAACTATGTGGATTTATTTCTTGGACCTCTGTTATTTCCCTTGGTCTATGTATCTGTCTTTATGCCGGTAGCATACCATTTGTTTACTATAGCTTTGAAGTATATTTTGAAGTCAGGTAGCATGATACCTTAGCTTTGTTCATTTTGCCTAGGATTGCTTTGGCTATCTGGAAACTTTTTCATTTTCATTAAAATTTTTAGGATTTTTTTTCTATTTCTGTGAAGAATGTCATTGGTATTTTGATCCAGATGCACTGAATATGTAGATCACTTTAGTAGCACTGATATTTTAACGATATTAAATTCTTCCAATCCATGAACATAAAATACTTTTTCATTTTTTGTGTTCTCTTTAATTTCTGTTGCCAGTGTTTTAAATTTTACTGTAGAGATATTTTTCACTTCTTTGGTTGAATTTATTTTTAGATATTTTATTTTTGTGCCTATTTTAAATGGGATTTAATTATTCATTTCTTTTTCAGATAGTTTCCTCTTGGCTTTCCAAATGCTACCAATTTGTGTATCTTGATTTTACATTTAAATTTACTTTTGAATGTCACCTTAAAACAGGAACAATTTGTCTTCTTTCTTTCCAGTTTGGATGTCCTTTATTTATCTATCTTGCCTGTTGGTTCTGAAACAGCTCCATTGTCTGGGGTATATACCCTGGCTCTTTGTCTCGTGTGAGAAAGAATTCAGGACATGGACACACAAGGAGTGGGTGTAGGAGTGGAAAGTTTAATAGACAAAGAAGGAGAGAGAGAGAATGCTTCCTCATGCTGAGAAAGCAGGACAGCCCTGAGAGGGTCTCCAGTTTTGGGACAGAACACAATCAATTTCATACAGAGGCCTGAGGAGGCAGTGATTGATTTACATAGGGTCCAGCGGATTGGTTGAACAGGGTGTGCCATTTACATAGCCTGTGGAAAGACTGGCTCTCCCAACCTAGTCTTTTATGATCCCTGTCATAATTTCTTATTATAAAAATCTAAAAGTGGATGATTCATTTTTAGATGATATATTGACTAAAATTTATTCATCTTTCCCTTACTTTTCTATATGATGGTCATGAACCACATGTGGATATTTAGATGGAGATTTACATTTTATTACACAGGGCAGCACATATCTGAAACATTTTCAACATCACAGAAATTCCCGTGCAAGAGCATACGAGTTTATATTACTTCTACTGGAAATTGTATGTTTAAATTTATGGCCTTAAATCCCATTACTCAAAATATTAGTAGCTTACTCTTTCCATATATATTTAACAAATAATTTTTAGATTAAGTACATATTTATAAATATTAAAAAAGCAACATAACAAATAAAAGAACTCTTGCTAATTTCTCTTCTGAAAAATTTCTATTCAAAATAACTTCTTCAAAGCTTATCAACTGATTTTATTGTTAAGTTTTTTTTTTTTTTTAATTTTCGAAGAGAATATATTTATTTAGTACAGGTATACATGAATACTGTCTAGAAATTTTATCCTGTTAGAAAGATTTCAGTAATTATCATTTGAGAAGCAAGACATATGCCTAAATAGAGAAAATATCTTTATTTAAATTTGTTTGTAATAATTAACCATTCATGTTGAATAATTTACCTAAGGGTAATTTTGTAGCTATTATAAAAATATATAGATGTTATATGGGACTGAAACCACACCTAGCTGAAAGTTATTCATCACAAATTTTTATTTAAATGTCTGTTGATTACAGCATACAATGTCCTTTTTTTCTCTATATTCTCCTGATAGAAGATTCATTATTCATTTACTCAGCCATTTGTTAAACAAAGTGTATTAAAATCCTCTGGGAAAACATTGCAAGCGATATAAATATTAAATCACAGATATTCAGATATAGAACTATTTCCTGACATTCCTATAATCATGTATTCAGGTTAAAGTATATAAGCACACACACATACACACTTTAAATAGGAAAAGATAAGTGTGACAAGTAAAAGGCAAAAGATTAAAGGATAGTGAGGCAAGACAATACAGTATATCTGTGAGAGTGTGAAGTGGTACATTTTATAAATTCAAAGGAAGATTTTTGATGGTAAATAAAATTGAGCTGGAACAGCATTAAATAGACTTCTGTAACATTAGTAAGATAAAAAATACGCTCAACTTGTGTTTAATTAAATTTTGTCAATTAAAGAGATACTTGCTATTAATTCTAACATGTCAATACTTGGTGCATTTCCAGAAGCACAGGAAAGAATTCCTGATTTTTCTAACACTATTCTTCACCTTGTATCTCTTATTTAGTGGTTTAAGACAGAAAGACCAAAGTTACTTTACATACTTTCTTATCACTCATTCTTAATAATACATTAATCCTTAAGTCTTACTACATCAGAGTTCTAAATCTCTCTGAAACCTGTCTAGTCTCCTTTGTCCTCATTGTCTTTATTTTATTTCATGTCATGGTTATTTCTTGGCTAACTTACTACCAACTTATTTTAGCTGAATGCCCAGACTTCTAAACAAGTTCATTACCTCTGGTGTTTCTACACTTGAATGCGTTGGTTAACAGATTTTGTAATGTCCTCTCTGCTCTACCATAGATATGAAGTTGCGATTATATTAAGAAATTGCTGAGAAACAGTACGCTTTCTCCAGCAACAAGTGTATTTAGCTTTAACCAATTTTCCATTTAGACAAAAAAGTACAATTCACTGACAGCACTCATTTGATTTTACATAAACTTGCTCTTTGAGGCTGAAGCAAATACGACAGATTTTCAATGTAGAAATAAAATATAATTTCTTGGACTTATTTCTAGACAGAACTAATGTCAGAATCATCAGAATCAACTCTTTTGGAACATCAGATTCATCAAATGAATCTTCGGCCAACAACTGCTCAAGAACAATGTTAACATCACAAGTAGGAATGCTACATTTTCTAGCAGTTGACATTTTCGGTGATCCAGAATTACTATATTTTGTAAATGAAAATATTACTACTAAAAACAGGATGCTATAAATATAATGATGTCTTTTGTTTCCAGAGTCAGTATACTAATGCAATGCAATGCAAAAGTAATTATCAAAGTAAGATGTTTCATGAAAAGTTTTCTCGGGGTAAATGCTGCATTTGCAAATGCTGCCGGTGAGTATTCTTGGGACAAATGGCAAATGGTTTAAAGAATAATAAAGGGATGAAAACAACAATGCTTTCCAGAAGGCAGTCTAGGCACAGCTTCAGATTACTGAGCCACTCCAATTTGGGACCTGTACTACGGAGTGACAAGACTGGTTAGACACAAACTATCTCAACTCAGAGATGGTATTTTGTGGATTATTTAATTTTTATAGTGAGTTAGATAAACATTTGGCTCCTTCAGGAATAGAATTATCTTATTCTCTGGTGCAGAGGCATATTACCAATTCTGGTTATTCTTTACATAATAAATTATCTTAACAAATGAGAGACACATGTTTGGTTCTAGAATATAGTCCTTAAGTAGAGTTGCAACTATTTTAAATCTTATATGGTCAGCTCTCCATATCTCCAGCAGATTGGTCCCAGGACACCTGCACATGCCAGAATCTATGAATACACATTTCATATATAACATGTCCTGGCCGGGCGCGGTGGCTCAAGCCTGTAATCCCAGCACTTTGGGAGGCCGAGACGGGTGGATCACGAGGTCAGGAGATCCAGGTTGCTTCTGAACCAAAATTCATAAGAATGTTAAGGATAAAATAAAGTCCATGGTAAAATAACTATATTATTTATATAAGCAAAGTATTTTTGTGTGTGTGTGTGTGTGTGTGTGTATGTGTGTGTGTGTGTGTGTGTGTGTGTTTAGGATTTCTTAAAATCTCTAAAGCTAATATTACATTCTAATTTTCGATAGGGAGATATGATATACAAAATTTATTTGAATATCAATTCTTCTTTTGTGAAATACAAGAATGAGTATTCCACTGAAGACAGCTTAGAAATATTTGAAGTAGATCTAGAGAAATCAAAATAGATAGCCCGTGTTGTTAGAAATCAAAGGGATTTTTAATAGAAATCAAATGGACTTCTACTGCTACAATCTATAAGTATGCTTCTATATATATTAGATTAATATGCAAATTATATTATTTTCCTCTTCTTTTCTATAAATAAAGTTGCAAATTTTATTCAAATAAATATATCAAGAATACTGAAAACAGTTCAAGTGCACTTACAACAGTTTACAAACCTATTAAACTTATTATGTGCCTACAAGGTGATAATAATTAAATCAGAACCCAGATACATGTTTATAATCATTTACACTGTTTTACGAATACAGAAGAGATACCATCAACATAAATAACAAATAGTGAGAGGCTCTCTCAAAGAAAATAATATTTACTTGTGAACAATGCATTGCAATGATAATATTCGTGCTATGGTGAATTGTGTGTATATTCCAAGAGATAAAGACAAAGGCTTTAAAAGAAAAAAAATGAGAAAGATTAAGTCATTGTTTTGAGATAACTACCCTTGGCTATAGGCATAAATAGCAAGGGTGGTGTCAGTTTCAGTTTGAACAGGCAGTTCAGGCAGATGTCCTCACGGAACTGATTTTTGTACAAGGTGGTGATAGTCTTTGCGCAAGTTTCTGTTTCTTTGTCCGTTGTAACAGTTTTTGGTATCAGGCATTTATGCATGAGAACACTCTTTCCATAGCCTTCCTGAACTCTATTTGTCATCATTTTTTTCTTTTGATTTTTAATTTGAAACACAAGTTACTCCATTTTAACAACTACCACATTTTTTCTTTGATACCTGATAAAGATCTTTTTCCAAAGGCATGACTAATCAATCATCTTGTAGTTAGGTTTTGATGTCGTTCATTGCCAAGGATAGACATGGCCCAGGTTACTCATCTGCTCCCATGTTGGAGAGAGTCAATGGTGGCTAGGAGTCAGCATCAAAATCCTTGTAGCCACATTTGAGCAACAAGGGAGGTTTAAAGGAAGTGGTGGCTCTCAGGCTAAGGTTACCTGCAGTCTCCTATTAAGTTCAATTCTGTCTGTCTTATATGTACTTGTTATCATCACAAAGTGCTGTTAGTTTTACTTCTGTAAAAATTTAACAAGTAACAGAAACAAAGTTTAAAAGGGAAAATACAAATACTATCTTATAACATTTCATGTATCCCATTGTTATATACACCTACTATGTACCCACAAAATTAAAAATAAATAAATACATAAAATCAAAATAAATAAGTAAAGTAAAAAATTAAGAGGGAAAACACGGTAAAATTAACAGTAATGTGACAATCTCAGTTTGCATAATGGTTTTGAGCCATGAATCTATGCTTAAAGGCAACCATTTGAACAAATCAAATGATCACTATCCTAGTAAGTAAAAAAGGTTGGCATTAAGGTGGTTAAAGTCTCATTATAATATAAAATCATCTTGGAAAAAATGATCTAAAGTGTGAAAATATGTTTCTCATTCTGGTTGGCGCTTTTAATCTCTTCATTTATGACATAAGACAGTTTGGTAAACTTTGTATGTGACCCATTTATCAGGCTTGAGACTTGTTTTCACTCTCTTTTTTTAATCCATCAAGTTTCACCTTATAGAGCTTCAGAAACAGAGTTGTTTTCATTTTTTAGTAATTCTGTGGAAGAGAGTTAGATTGGGAAAATCCAGAAGAATTGAGGATCTAGCCTACTATATAAAGAACTCAAAAACAATGCACAGAACAACATCTAAACACAGATGCTTTATAGTTCTTTTTAAAACACAATTTCTCTCTCTACATAAATTAAATACTAATCTCAGATTTAAAACCTCTTAATGTTAGGAAGCCAAATCAGAGCAGACTTTATATTTTACTTTCATTCTCAAGGTTTATGTGCCTGCCAGGAAATCATATTTGTACTCACCCACTGTAAGGCTTGGAGCCCTTGAACCCAGGCATTCCATGCACATTTTCAAATACGGTATTTCAGCAAAACCTTGGTAATATAATCAATGTTTTCGATTGTAGCATATTATGAAGAGAGCACAAATTTTTATTAAACTTAAATAACCACATTGCAATAAAAAGACAAATGGTCATTCATACTTTTTAAATTTTGGAGGTATCAAGTAGGGAAAAAGAGCAAATGTTTCTACATTTATTTACAAAAGTACACTTTACCAAACTGTTATAAACTATAGGTAGCTTAAGAAATACAACTTTCTAAGATCTGGACACAAAATATTTAAATAAAGAATCCATGCTGTTTCAAATAAATGTCACAAAAACATTATCTTCATCAGTCATTCTATCTCATGTAATTAGGTTTCATTTGATTTGATCTTGATTAACAGTTTTATGTATCAATGAGTTTCTTTACCAGTGTTCTGGAAAATTTTTATTGATTTCATTGATCATAAAACTATCAGAAACCTCTATTTAAGAGTTCTCAGAGTCTTTTCCATTAATCTGATGTCATGTACTTTCTCAGAAAAATCAAAATTGTGGATGACAGAGACTTACAATAGCTATGGTAAAAAGTTTGATGTAAGTTCTCTATAATCAGCAATCACAAAGAAGTTTGGTTGTTTGTGGCATACAAAACAATAACAAGAATTATGATTGATAGCATATTAGATTTTTAAGGGTTTTATACAATGTAGAAACATTCATTTTAACAAAATGCCCATACATGTATCTGAAAGAAGATCAGGTATCACTTATCATTTGAAAATGTTTCCTATACAATTTACTAAATAACCCTAATTATTAATCTCTCTCAATTTATCCGAGAGATATTTTAAAGCTTTCCAAGATCCAGCTAAGAAATCCCAAAGTTCATTTTAAGTCAAAAAGACAATTCAGAATTTTGACCATGGAAAAGCCTGCCTAAGATGCCATTCCGTTGATAATATTCTTAAACTTTCTACTTTGTCCTATACTTTCTCTTTCTTAAATAACCAGACATTTTCCTTTATGATAAAAACCAACCACATAAGATTAATTTTATACCAAATTATTCCCTTTGTAAAATTTTTCTTACCAATAGTGCATCTTCATACCCATAGTTTCTTTACATCTCTTTCCTAATTACTGCTTTATTTTTATCATGTTTTAACATTCTTCTTAAATCTATATTCTGAAAGACTTTCACCTTTAAATTAGAAAAAAAAAATTCACCATAAAAAGCCCATTTTTACACCTTTTAAATATTGTTTTACAATCACAAGCACACATTATCTTTTGGTACACTCTGTATACATACACATATTTATTTATTTATTTATTTATATTTATATATTTATATTTTACCTTTCAGCAACCTTAATTTTATGAAGCAATTTTGAAATAACTGGAAATTGTCAGAATATACAGATGAAAACCATTTTATAATTTTAGAAACATATTTCCCCAAAATATAATTTTTCATGTGCATTAATAGAACTTAATATATTTATCATTTCTATAATATTAAGAAACCAAAGGAAAAAAATTATGTTCAGCAATTTGTTTCAAGTTGTTATCTTACTTGGAAATGACCCAGATATTTAATGAGTATCTATTATTTAATCTAACATAACATAAAGTTTTCAAATTACATGAAAAGATCATTTATATATGCTTATTCATTTACATTTACCTAATTTATTAATTTTAGCACTTTATCTAGATTACTCATAAAACAGATATTAGATAGAAGTGGTCATTATTCAAATTATTTTTATTTGTTTGCCATCTTTATAGGCTGTGATTATTAGTTTTTCATCCAAGTAAGAACCTTAAAGTTTAATATACAGGTATTTTCCTGAAGAATCAGAAAATGTTTTTATGAAACCAATATTTCATGGTTTTATTAAATCAATTGTTTTTATTAAACCAATATTTTATTACATTATTCTTATCAAAACATTACACAAAGGTTATTTTGTTTTTAAGTTGGGTTTAGAGCAGGGTGTCCCGTATTTTGTCTTCCCTAGGCCACATTGGAAGAATTGTCTTGGGCCATACATAAAATACACTAACACAAGTAATAGCTGATAAGCTAAAAAAACAAAACAAAACAAAAAAATCACACACACACACAATTTCATAATGTTTTAAGAAAGTTTACAAATTTTTATTGGGCTGCATTCAAAGCCATCCTGGACTTCACATGTCTCACTGATTGCAGGTTGAACAAGCTTGGTTTAAAATTTTATGATCACAAAATATCTAACAGCGACAACTATAAATGTGTCTGACCAGGAGACACAGGAAAAAGCATTTGAAATATATCCTGATTATTTTGGAGACATATTTATTTTTATTGCACTAATAATTTTAAAATAAACTTATTTATCAAGAGTCCCTTAAGTTACATGAAGAAAAAGGCATTTGGGAGCTATTTGTTATTTGATAATTGCTCATTAATCTAAGCCAGTTTGAATAGAATTTCCTAAGATATTTTGACTAGCTACACAAGATTTTACCATAAGAAAACAACATAAAACATAATACATGTCCTTATGTGTAAATATTCTAAACATATACACACACACACACAAAGAATCTTATAGCTTTCATTTTATAATTTTAGTCATGACACAGTAAAACATACAAACTCACTAGTTTAAGAAGATAGTCGAATCCAAATTATATTTTTGACAAAAGAGACCCTATTTACATGGCTAAAACTTTATTTGCCCCAATAAGTAATCTAATAAAGGCTCTGGACCAAAATTTTGGGCAAATCAGACAAAGAAAAACCTTTCTTGCTCCCTTTTTTACAATAATGGGTTTAGGGTTAAATGTTTAATGCTTACATTTATCTAGGACTGGCTGAATTGTATAAGCAAAACAAAATCTCTAAATGACCTTGGATTAATAACAAATACATGTTTTTGTTTCGCATTTTGATTTTTTTCACTAGTCAATATGAATGGGGAAGGATTTTAGTAGAATTTTTGGAGGCTTTTCCTATTTGGCCCTTGTGGCAGACAAAGCAACTTTTATACAGACAAATGTATCAAATATTATTTGTCTGAACTCAAGGTTTTGACCTGTTTGATCTGAATACCTAACATTTATAACTATGTATTATTTTTTTTTTTTTCCCTTAGAATATCAATTCTTCAGATAATTGTTCCATCACCCTAAGCAATTGTTAGTCAGGCAAACCTAAATTTACTTTAAAGAAATAACTCTTAGTTCTAGGCTGTCATTTACCATAGAGCTGTTGTAACTTGTAGAGTCATTAATTTGAATACCCTTAAAGACATTTTTAATTAAAACAAATCTTGGCTGGAATGCCATTGGTAGTGTGCTTTATCTCAACATCAGCAGAAAATTCATCAAATTTAACGTAGGCAGAAAAAAAAAAAAATAGAGAGGTAGAGACCTTAGAAGGCTCTACATGTTAATTCAACAGTTGCAGGGTTTAAAAAAAAACCATTTAAATAATGACAATTTGAACTTTGAATTTTCTTTTATGCAATTTGTACATCGGTTTAATAATGCACATAACAATGGTCTGTAAGATAGCCAGCTGAAGCCCCAGAAAATCTGGCCTGCCTTAATGTTTGAGAATACCATTCTGTATCCTATTAATCTCTTTAGAGCAAGTAAAATCTAATAAATTATATGAGAGAATGTCAGGAGTTTTGACTATTTTAGATCATGGTGACTGCCTTTGTGTCTTTTAACTAAACATACTGCACCCACCATTTAGAGTGTTTGTTTTTGCTCTCAAAAGATTTCTAGGCAAGAGAAAGGAGCCAAAGCACTTACAGATATGTGTAACCAAACCAAAGTTAGAATGTTCACCAAATTTTTAACCCAGGTAAGCAGCTCAGACAAAATATCATATTATGCAAGAGAAAGGAACCCGAAGTAAATTCATCAGAAAATACATGCCTCACAGGCCGAATGTAATTTCTGCAGAAAAAGAGCCCTCAAACCAGGACACTTGTCGTTATACAGAAATAACTTTCCAGAAGAGACAAAAATGCTTTAATCTCAGGAGGAATGTAAGTTATTTTTTTAGAGATGGCCTTATAACTAAGAGAAATCTCAAATCAAATCAAAATACTTCTACCAATAGGGGGAGCTTTGTCTTGACAGAGACTTCCCAGGGCAGAAAGGGCAAGCCATGGAACCTGAAACCCGGAAGGGCACAAGTGAGTACTGTACACTGATTCCAAGATTTGCCAAGTCCTTCGGATAGTGTTCTTTTTTTTTAGGTCCCGCTTCTGAATTGTTTTTAGAAAATTATTTCTGTCTACAAGGATCAATAGCAAGCATAATGCCTCTCCAAGACTGGATAAGCAGTTGCTGGGCAGATGTCCTTGTGAAAACACCTTGTAGATAAAGTTGCGACCGTCTTTGTGCAACGTTGTGGTTTTGCCAGAGTCTTTTGTGATAGTTGTGGTTATCACGCATTTAGGTGTGAGAACCTCTCTTCATAGCTTTCCCTGGCTCTATTAGTCCTTTTGTCAAAACACAACTGACTATGTTTTGATTCTGACAAGTTTCACGGTAAAAAACTTAGAACTTATTAATTTTTCTATTTGTAACATACTAAATTCCATTTCTCCTGAATTTATTTATTTATTTATTTATTTATTTATTATTATTATTTTTTTTTTTTTGAGACAGAGTCTCACTCTTTCACCCAGGCTGGAGTGCAGTGGGAGATTTCGGGTCACTGCAACCTCCACCTCCGGGGTTCAGGTGATCCTTGTGTCTCAGCCTCCCAAGTAGCTAGGATTACAGGTGTGAGCCACCATGTCCAGCTAATTTTTATATTTTTAGTAGAGACAGGGTTTCATCACATTGGCCAGGCTGGTCTTGAACTCCTGGACTCAAGTGATCTCCTCGCCTCAGCCAAAATTGTTTTTATATTATCAATGTAGTATAACTGGATTAAATTGAAAACCTGGGCTCTGATTATTTTTACTAGAAAGGTCACTTCATCTTTTAGATATAACGAAAGCACACTTTCTTGCAGGAGAGAGAATCTTTAAATGCATTCAAATGATATACAGTCTATATCAAGGGTAACATTTAGCTAGTATATTTAGCTTTTATATTCACAAACTCTGTACTAATCAATAAAAATTGAGCCCTGCATTATGTCATCCAATGAGCACTTTCTGCAAAGCTGAGCTAGGTTCCGCATAGCGTTTGTAGCATTTGAATTTGTAGTTCAGTCTCTATAAATGTTTGTTTATTACTTTGTAAACATATATAACCTCTATTCATTAATAATTGTGAATTTTAAAATATTTTCATAAATAACATGTGTTATTGTATTTTCTAACTCTTGCCATTCCTGACAGGCTTGCTTATGTGGTTGCCCTTTTCACACTTATAATACTTGTTGAATATTTCAAAATATGTATTAACAATTAGCCTGTATTTAATGGTTTTTTTGGTCTACTATTTTTAAGTATGAATTAACATTTTGTGACAGGTAACCTCTAAGATGGCCCCAAATGATTCCTATCTGATAATATTTGTGCCCTGGTGTAATAACATTCTCTTCCATGTAGGCTGGGTCTAGTGACTTACTTTCAATAAATAGAATACCCGAAAAGTGACGAGATGTGTCTTCCTAGATTAGGTTATAAAAAACTGTGACTTCTGTCTTGCCAGCCCTCTCTCTGGCTTTAAAATTTGGCTTGCACTGATGAAGCAAGTTGCCATGCTGTGACATGTCTTATGGAGTGACCAACAAAACAAAAAATAACTTGTGGCCTCTATTTAACAGCTCAAAAGAAACCAAATACTTCCAGTAACAACTGAGTAAGTTTAGAATTGGGTCCTGTCTACTCAGATCCTGAGATGATTGGGATTTAATTGACACTTTATGTGCAATCTTGTGAGAGATCTTTATATGGGGATTCAAGTAAGCAGCGCCAAATATCAAGCCCAAAGAAACTGTGAGATAATAATTGCATGTTGCTTTGAGTCACTAAGTTTGGGCGTAATTTGTTATGCAGCAATAGATAACTAATATATACTACATATATCCAAAGAGTGTAACAATTTCGGTTCTTAGCTCTATGAGTAAAGTGACATACGTCTTCTCAAAAATCACCCAAAGTCTTAATATAAAATTTTAAAAGAAAGAAACTACATCTTCACATGTTGATGAGGACATCAATTTAGCTAATTCACAGTATGTGGGAAAATGCTACTAAATAGATAGATATTCAGACAAAATTACACAAAGACGGCAAAAAAAGTTTTCAGCAGCAATAAAGATTGAAAATAAGATAGCAAGAGATAATTTTCTAAAATAGGCAAAACTCTTATTGATTATATCCAATGATAATTTTTTCAGATTACATAGGCTAGCAAAGAGCTCTTCTGTGACTCAGCTTGACACCAGAGTAACAGATGTGGCTCTCAAAGAAGAATCAGTCAGCACTTACTTGTAAAGCGTGGCCTGTTGATGTGTCACAGTGGTATAGAAAGAATCCACATTGAAAGACTTGTAGCTGCCAATTTTAGTTGACTAGAAAGAAGTAAAGACTAAGAAAACCCACATAATTTAAAATCCCTGTGTCACCATAAACTTCAATGTGACCCAGGAAGATTTCCTTGTAATTTATAATATGATTTTGATTACTGTCCACAAGTAACCTCCTAAAAAGTTCTTCCAGAAAGAAATTATTTATCAAAAAATGTGAAATTTTAAACTAAGAAAAAATGGAAAATTAAAATAGAGAGGGAATTTGAAGGAAGAGAGGTAGCAGGCAAATAGAACTCATCTGAACAAAAACTACTTGATGTAGTAATATACCCAGGTAACAAGCCTGCAGAGGCACCGCCTGAATCTAAAATAAAAGTCAAAAGCAAATCAAAAGAGAAATTAACTCTGACAATCTTAACATGAGAAAAGATAAATTAAGTGGAAAATATAAAATCAGTCATGGAAGGACTATTTAAAATTGTAAGGTGTACTTCTGATTTCCAGTCCAGCATGTAAGGACCTTAGAAGTTGCCCCTACATCTAACAGGAAAAAAGCTGATCTGAAAAATTGACAACTTTCCTTAAATCTACCAGAGAAGTTAGGACATCATAATGGTAGATACATGTCATTATATATTTGTCAATACTCATTGAATGTACAGTATGCAGTGTGAACCCAAATATAAATTATAAACTTTAGGTTGATAGTGATGTGTTACCATAAATACATTGGTAAATGCATCACTGTGTTATGGGATGTTGATAGTGGGGGAGATGGTGCTGTGTGCCGTAGTGAGCATAAGGGAAACCTAGTAGTTTCTGCTTAATTTTGCTGTGAATTTATAATGGCACTGAAATATAAAAGTTATCAATTAAAAATAAAATAAAATAAATGGTACAAGTTTTAGTCTATGATACAATTTATATCTGTGTCCCTATGCAAATCTCAAGTTGAATTATATATAATCCCCAATGTTAGAAGTGGGGCCTGGTGGGAGGTGATTGGATCATGGGGACAGTTTCTCATGGTTTAACAGCACCCTTCTTGGTGCAATCATTGCAATAGTGAGTTCTTCTGAGATCTGGTCATTTAAAGGTGTGTAGCATCTACCCCACTCTTTCTTGCTCCTGCTCTGGTCGTGTAAGATGTGCCTGCTTTCCCTTTTGCTTCCACAATGATTGTAAGTTTCTTGAGGCCTCCCCAGAAGTCAAGCAGATGCCAGTATCGTGCTTCCTGTACAGCCTGCAGAACCGTGAGCCAGTTAAACGCCTTTTATTTATAAATTACCCAGTCTCAGGTATTTCTTCATAGCAGTGTGAGAACAGACTAACACAGTCTATAAAGATAACAGATATGAGGATCTAATGGCTAAATTGCATAGCTTTAACATATAAACAATAAATACATAAAAATAAAGAGAATGTTTGGAGAAATAGAATCACGTTTATTCAGTATGTGATAGATGATTAGATAGGAAAATGTAAATTGGAAAGAGAGCATTTTCATTTTCAAGATTATATTTACTGTTTACCAAAAACAGACAAGTGTTAGAATATAAAGAATCATTAACATATAATTATTGCCAAATGTAGCTCAAAAAGTACGGTGTTGATATCAATACCTGATTGACTCATATTGATATATCAATTTATAGATATATTATTAATTATGAGCTGCCAGGAGGGAAGGTGGTTCATTATGACAATGAACCAAACTGAAAGGAACAATCATGTCTCTATTCACTTACTGAAACAGGACATGCAGAGGCAAAAGCAAAAGGTATTGGCTTCCTTCTGTTAAACTTTTCTCAATGGACTGTCATAGGCAAAGGTTGGAAGACACGCAATAAATGTTGGGAAAATTGTCTCATTGCAGAAGAGCCCCAAAACAAAGACTTCTGTTTTTTGTTTGTTTGTTTCTGGATCTAGGAAACTTTAAGGAGAAGAAGGGAAAGTGTTAGAAATGGATAAGTACTGAATCAAAGGAGGGTCAAACTGCCTCAGCCAAGTTCATAAAAAGAGGCCTCAAAATGAAGGCACCTGGGCTAGGAGTGCAAATATGTACATGAGCATAGTTGGCAGAGAGCAAATTTGGTATAAATCTTTGTCTATGCAATTTCCTCCAGAAAATTGTATTGCACCGACTGTGTAGCACATCTGGTCTGGGGAGGACAGCCTGCCCCCGTGAGGTCTACCTCATTATAATTTTTTTATGGTTGGGCCTAAAAAATTCATATATAACATTTTGTCCTAGAATGGGGCTCTTTCACTGGTAAACAGTGTGCTGCATTTCATAAAATTAATAATATAATCTGAAATGAAAAAAATTATTACAGGAATATAAAAGATAACTAGCAATTTTTCAGTTATTAGAGTCAAAACATATCATCTATTACTACTATGTGTTTTATTAGTAAGGATTAATGCATAATAAGTATGTGCACAATGGAGCTTGCCTATTCAAAAGAATGAGAAGAATATTTATATATATTATATATGTTACATATGTTATATATAATATTATATATATACTATATATTTATCATTATGCTACAATAATTTTGTAGTTTACCATTTCAGATAATTTAGTCAAGATATTCTGAGCCTGGGAGAACAAACACAGGGCTAAGATTACTAAAACTGAACAATTTCAAAATTTTACTTGTTTCGAGATAAAATGAATAAAATGCTTCACTCCTTAAAAACAAATTTCTTATCATATTTTAGGACTGTTTACAACTTATTGAATTGAAAATGTAATAACCTATGACAAAATAATTTTTCTCAATGTTAGCATCCAGTATTAATCACTGCAGAGCAGTACAGAGAATTCTTATTTTGTTTCTCTGTGAACAGAATGACTGAAACATCAGTCTTGTTTTCTTCTTTTTGTTTTCTGTTTTTAAAACAACAAATATTTAATTTATAATTTCTGAAAGATAAGGATTCAGGAGCGTATTAATTAATAATTGTGGCTTAGGGTCCCTTATGAGGCTGCCGTCAAGGTAAGGCCTGAATCTACAGTCATCTGAAGGCCTGTCCAGGGCTTGAGTATCCACTTCCATGATGGCTTGGCTTTTAGCAGAAAAGCTTTAGTTTTGGGTTACATGTCCCTGTCAGTGGTGCTATTTGGATATCCTTCAAGTGATTCAGGAGAGTAAAATTCAGTTTTTGAAGTCTCATACTCTCTTTTCTGCAATATCTTACTTGTTACACAGGTTAGCTACATTCAGTATGGAAGGGACCAATACATTATTGTGAATACCAGGAGGCAGAGATCACTGAGGCCTTTCTCAAGGCTGGCTACCATAGGGAAGTGCTATCTTCTACTTTCTTATTTGGTTTATGAAATCTCCCAGATGCTCATTTGATCTCCTTCCCCTTCCAGGTGACTGAAATGAAATGACCCCCAGAGTGACCTCGGACTCACATGTTGAATGTGGTGACACCTTCATTAGCTTGGGTCCTGAATTTTGTTATTTTTTTTTATCAGTAGTGTTATAATAGGTATTGGAAAGAAATATGTATATAATCTAAAATTAATTTTTAAAATCAGATAGCTTATTTATATCACAATAACCATGTTTTACTCATTCCCTGACTCTGTATTCTGACATTGTTTTAAAATTATTTTAGTATAATATTTGACTTTTTTTGGGTAAAACATGTTTGATCACTGTGGGAAGTTAAGTTAGCAACCGTGCAAAGATGAGGAAGTACCGTTATCTTCCCAGCCAAATGGAATCTCTTGGTGCAAAGTAAGGTTAATTAAGACTAATATACAAGGTCAAATATTTAAACACCTTTGACCATGTAAATCAAATATCAAAGCCAGGAAATATAATTAAAACAACAAAGCAAAGAAGTCAAAATAAGTGGAGTGGATTTACATTGGGTCTTGTTGACATTGCATGGTAAGGGTCAGACTGTGGAAAGGTCGTCAATGGATCTTGAGCCTGTAGAATATGAGAGGTATCCTCGTAGGCATGGATAAACATGTTGTCTAATCAAACAAGAATAAACCAGTGCCAGAATTTGAGGAAGAAAATGGTGTTAGAACTGACAGCTTTGTCAAAAATGCAAGGCCAAACATCCAAGTCAAGGCAGTCAATTTAGGCTTCAATAAACTTTTCAGATCCAGACACAATGCAAACACAGATAAAAGTCAAAACCAAAAATATACATGTCTGTTTGAAAATAATGCAAAAGAGCAAAGCAAAATGGTAAGGAGGACAAACAAAGGAAATTATCAAAATGATTAAGAAACATATTAAAACACATCTACCTCATTAGTTACCAATAAACACAAGGCAAACCCTCATCTAGACAGCATTATAATGTTATAATGGCTAAAATTTAAAATTTAAAATACTGACCATAACAAATGCTAGACAATATGTGAAACATTAGAGATTACTATGCACTACTGGTTGAGGTTTTAAATTAGTACAATTTGGTGAGAAAATAAAAGTCAAGATTTTTTGAAGAATAAAATATGTGAAATAATTTAATAAGATTTCAAGATTAATTATACGTTTTTAGAAAAGAAACTCTGTCAACATATAAATTGTGGTAGGTTAACACTTTGGAATAATATTCTGTAGCAAAACTTTCTGCAATGAGAATATTCTAAATATTATATTAACTCAGGCTCAACTTGCCTCTGTACTTTGAATCTCTGTATAGAAAACTGTAACTTAATTTAGTATGTAAACAAGTTGTATACTAATTTAAGGTTTTTTTTTTTTTTTTTTTTTTTTTTTTTTAGAGTAACAAATAGCAGAGTCTTAGCCAATCATAGCAGTTAAGCTTCAGCCAATCTCAGGTTGCCAGTCAATCAAATCATGTCCATATAAAACAAATGCCTCAGCATACCATGACCAAATAAAGCAAATGTTGAGGTGTAACCAATCTAACTGTCTGCATATCACTTCCTTTTTCTGTCTATAAATACTGCTTGCATGCATTGCTGGGTGGAGCTTTCTGAACTTTTCCTAGTTCTGAATGCCGCCCAATTTGTGAATTATTATTTGTTCAAGGAAACTCTGCTAAATTTAATTTGTCTAAAGTTTTACTTTTGACATATATATGTGTGTGCATATATATCCGTGTGTGTGTGTATATATATATGCTGTCTAATATGATAGTCACTTGCTAGCTATATGTAGCTACTGAGTACTTTAAATGTGGCTAGAGTGGTTGTGTAACTAAAATTTCATTAGTATTTAATTTTAATACATTTAAATTTAAATTTTAGTTCCTAATGTGGCTAGTGGCTACTGTATAAGACAGCACAGTGTTAGAATATTATTTCCTACACACCTAAACTTTCAAAACAATTATTTGGCACCTGCGTTCCACACTATGATATAGAGACCAGGCTCAATGCATCTTATGGTTATTTGACTGTTTGGGATCTGATATATCCTTTAATCAAGGCTCTTTCCCTTGCACATAAACAGAGAAATAAAAGGTGATACATGGGAACTTGTTTATGGTCTAAGACTCAGAATGGCACACATCACATCTTCTCTCCAACCATTGGTCAGAACATTATTATACGATCATACTGTACTATAAGAGAGGCTGGGAAATTACTGGTTAGTAATTATGCCCAACAGAAAAATGAAGTATGTCTTGGTAACACATAGTAGTGTCTCTCACAGACAGTGTGGTATTAGAAAGGCAGTACCACTTGAAAAAATGAAAGACCCAATCTAGAGTCAAATGTCTGGGTTCCAACTTGCTTTACCATGTAGTGTGTCATCTTAGAAAAATTATTTAGAATCTCTGCCTCTCAACTGTTAAACAGGGATATTGTGAGTCCTACCTGTAAGAGTTTCTTTCTTTCCACCATAGCCTGGTTAACTGGTAGGAGGTATAGTAAAAATAAGGGTATTTTCTTAATGTTGGTTGAGTACATAGATATTTAGGTTAAAAAAGTTCTACTCCCCTAAGTGGTTATAAAATTAAATGATTATGCCTGTAGTTCCAGCTACTTGGGAAGCTGAGGTGTGAGGACCACCTGAGCCTGGGAGATTGAGGTTGCAGTGAGCCCTAATGGTGTCACTGCCCTTCAGCCTGGGTGACAACCCTATCTCAAAAAAAGAAAAAAAAAAGATTAAGTGGTTAAAATATTTATAAAGTACCTAGGACAGCATCTGGTACATTTACCAAGTTAAATTACCATTTTATTATTACTATTTTTAGTCTTATGATAGACAAACAAATGAGTGAGATTAGAGAGCCCAGAACCAGAAGATAACATATGTACGGCAACTTTTTAAATGACAAGTGTAAAATTAAATGTCAGTAGTTATTTTGAGACAATTGGTGATACATAAAGAGAAATAAATTTAGATGCATTCAACATGCCAAAAGTGAAATACATTTAAATGGGTTGCAATAATCAATATAGAGACAAAACTCAATGTAAAATGTAAAAATTTTAGACAATTTACTTGGTAAATAGAAAAAGTTTTCTTTGACATAAAGCAGAAACAAAAATTGTAATAGAAAGATTGACTAATTCAATTGCTATTTGACAAAATTAGTTAAAATCCAGCAGGATTACATTCTTTTACCTGGGGATTTTATTTTTACATATATTCTCTAGAAAAAGCCACAAATAGGCACAATAATTTGCATGCACTTGTTTTCCATTATAGCATAGTTTATGAGAAAAAAATCAAATTGTTTAAATGTTCATCCACAGTTTTTGAGTAAATATATGTTGAAATATCCATCCAATGGAATTCTACTGAGGAATTAAAATAAATCAACTAGTACTACATATATTAACTTGGAATCTAAGACAGGTACCATGGAGTGAAATAAACAAAATTTAAGATGGCATATTAGGTAAGAATCATTTATAGAAAGATTTAGATATGCATAACAATATCAGATAATGTTTGTGTATAAGTGTGCAATCATGCATGGAACACTGAACTCTGAATTCATTATAAAAATGATTTGGGGAAAGGGAGAAATTGTCATGGGGTTTCACATGATGCAGAGGGGACTTTGAAGAATTAATAAAAATAATCTGAATAAGACATTACATGTCATGTAGATGAAAAAGGCTGAGCATATTATTATTTTCTACACATTTAAATTAGCCTTCACAGTGGAAAATGACTCAAGGCCAAAAACAAGTGCAAGAAATGATACATATCCAAATAAAATCATAGCGTATTTGACGGTTCAAAGACAAACATCACCAGTGCAAAGTCTCCACCGCTCTTAAAATCCTACTACCCTGAGTAAGATTAGGATTAGGACAAGAAAGTAAATGGAATTCTGATTCTCAGATTTCATTAATACAAAATGTGCTATCTCACTATCATCTAAGTATCTGTCTTAATTATTGCTTACTAGATATGTATATTCAAGAAAAACAGGCATTAACAAGAGACAAAAGTCAGAAATGTAATTTTGAAATCAAGTCTTTTATGTAAGGACTATGATTCATTTTTAATAATCCCTTCATGTTCATGTCATTTTATTCATAACTGTTTGTGTTCTATTTTAACCTTTTTTTATGACTTACTGAATCTCAGGAGTGTAGACTCCCAAGTAGAAAGGCCACCTAAACAAAGGCTCTCAAAAACATGTTTACTGAATGCATTATAATAAAAATCATGGGTTACATAAAATAATCTAAAGGTCATATCGCTCACTATAATTCCATTAATATCTTATCTAACCTGAACATTTAAAATATCTGGAATTGAAAATACAAAATGTTTTTCCAATTGTCAGTTTATACAAACATACTCTGATCAAGGTAGCATCATCTTCAATGAAAAATATCTCAAAAGAAATAGTAGTTTAATGAAAATTTGGAAAAAAGTAAAACAGATATCCAAATAATGCTTAACGTTAATTAATTAAGGCGAAAATATGAACTCCCTTACATGCATGCAAACAAAAATTTTAATTTCTTTAATTTACTTCCAAAATTTTCTTTTGGATCTTCTGCTAGTTTGTTTTCTGAGGGTTATTTTGATTTAATTGTTTATATTTTAAGCAGGAGGAAAAGTAATAAAAGCAATAAAATGTGTTTATTTATAAGATGTATCTACGTTACATGTCTAAAGTTAAAGCTAGACATTTAACTTGGAAAATTTTTCTATTATTTATCTAATCCACATATCAGCATAAAATTAGGACATCTTATTTATTATTTCTAACATTTATAATATGCATAGTTTACTAATCAAATTTCAGAATGTATAAAAGAGAAGTACTATTTAACACAACAATGAGAAAAAAAAATATGTTCTGACAGCCCTCCAGAATTGCAGAAATCAGAACTCAACTAGTTTTACATTAGAGTAAAATATTTTAGGGAAACAAATGTTAGCCTACATAAATCTCTAATGAGTGCATTACAATCAGCAGTGTATAGTCATGAAAATAAAATGTTATTGATGTGTCTATTGACTGTGAATGTAATGATAGAAAAGAGGTATTTAGAATCCACCAGAGATTAATCATTTTTGAAAAATTCACTAAACACATAACTTTCAAACAGCAGTCTTTGAAGTTCAGATATTGAAAATAGTGTCCTTGTCAAAGAAGAAAGTCAAATATATTAGTACTAAATAAGATATTTAATCTCATTTATTAGTGGGAATACTTCAGTCTTCCTTTATAATCACTCTTGATTCTGAAAGGTAAAAAGAATGCTTAGATATGCAAATTTGGAAGGGGTATCTAGGTATGCTTATCTCATCTCAAGCCTCTTTTTTCTTGCAGTTAAGTACATATAGATGGAGATCCTGCTTTGCTCTGCTCCAAAAGGGCAAATCCACATTACATCAAGTGACACTTTTTGCAGGTGGATAAATATATTTAATTCTCATATGTACTTAGCAGAACCATCTGGTTTCCTCATTAAGCTGTGTTCTTCTACCTGATCTCTGTCAAAACTGTATTTGACATTTTCATTTTTATCTTGATCCCTTAGGTATATTTCTCATATCTAAAGAACATGGTTGAAACTGAGAGATGCCATGTATTGGAGACCACTTCAGAGATTGCAACACTTCTCAGTCATAAAAATTCACCTCATCATTTTACAAAGTATAATTACCTATTTCCTAAACTCATTTCTTAATTTATTTTACTAATAAGGGATGGAACATAGCTTCTATAACTGCAACATCATTGATTTATCAGTTCTGGTACTAATATAATCTGTAAATACTTCTAAATTTATGGGAGGCAAGCAAAAAGGATATTGGCCCAGTAGAATGTTTGAGTACCATTAGTTTTCTAATGATAATTTAGAACAGAGTTCAGTAAACTATGGCCTGGGGGCTAATTATGGCCGGTCTCCTACTTTTGCTGCTAAATTCTTATTGGAACACAGCTACATTCAGTAATTTGTTACTAGCACTCCACTGTGAAAAGAAAACCAATATAACTGAAATAAACACGCACACACACAAAACATGGGATAGAAAATAAGTCCTGGAAGGAAAGCCTGAAAATAAAATAATTTTTGTTTGACCGCTTTCATGCTACAATGGCAGAGTTTAGTAGTTGTGACAAATAAAATATGGCCTGCAAGGTATAAAATATTTACTCTCTGGTTCTGTATAAAGTTTGCTGACCGCTAGTTTAAGAGAGCAACCTAAAGACAGAATAAGTGTTCTGTGTGGAATGTTGTTTTTGTGAGCTATCTTGTTTTCTTACATTCTGCCTGGCCTATGTTCTTGCATGCTAAATTGCATGGTAGACTCGTTGATAAATCTCTATAGTATCAGTTGTACTAAGAGGTTTTAATGTATCCTTTACGTTTCAAGAATAATTGGGTTTACGCAGTCTATATATTTTAATCATATACAAATGGGAGTATATTTTCTGAAGTCACCGGTTTGTCTTCAATAGTAGGTAAACCTAGATGGCTGACATATTAGCTGGCGGATAGTAATTAGTTTAGAAAGTTAATCAATTGTGCCAAGGGCTGAAAAGGTGAGTTGTGCTTGCAATTTTCTATGTTGGTAATCACACGTCCAACAAAGCTAGCTATTCTTTTTTTTAATGTGAATGATTTTATGCTCAAATAATCTATGGACGACAAGTCAACCTCCCAGAATGAGGCAATATTTTCCAATAAAGTTTCATAATATCCTACCCAAATTAACTTCAATTGAATTCCATTGCTACAAATGCCATGAGTATGAAGTTGGCCAAATAAAATTTATTAATCAATGCTACCTAGAGAAGTCCTCTATTAATGACAAGTTTTTTAAAAAGGACATCTTTGGCCAGGCAGTGGTTCACACCTGTAATCCCAGCACTTTGGGAAGCCGAGGTGGATGGATCACCTGAGGTCAAGATTTCGAGACCAGCCTGGCCAACATGATGAAACCCCATCTCTATTAAGAAAAAAAAAAAAAAAAAAAAAAAAAAAATATATATATATATATATATATATATATATATATGTGTGTGTGTGTGTGTGTGTGTACACAAAAATTAGCCAGGCGTGGTGGTGCATGTCTGTAATCCCAGCTACTCAGGAAGCTGAGGTAGGAAAATAGATCGAACACAGCAGGCAGAAGTTGCAATGAGCTGAGATCAGGCCACTGCACTCTAGCCTGGGTGGCAGAGTAAGACTCCATCTCAAAAAAAAAAAAAAAAAAAAAGCAGGGGAGGGACATTGTTAATAAATATCATATTAATGGATTTCTTCCATAACATGCTGTATACCTCAAAGAATACTGCCACTAGTTTGACTACAGTTTCTGGTGCATTACTAGCGAATAAACCCCAAAATAGAAACATTTTCCGTTTTTAATTAACTTTATTGAAGTGTAACTTACAAACAATAAAATGTACTTATTTTTAGAGTTGGTGAGTTTTGATAAATGTGTACACCCATGTATTGATATAGACACAGACCACTTTCATCACCTACAAATTTTACTTCTGTTTCAATGTTATTAATCTTCCTACCTTCTTTATAGTCCACTGTGACTAGTGGCTTTTTGTCATTGCAGTATAGGTTTACTAGGATTTCCATGTGGGAATTTTTTGCAGAGTTTTGCACACAGACAAATATACATACACATGCACACTATATATATAGAGTATATATATAGTATATATATAAGAATATATATATTATATGCATGTAACAAATATACATATATTCTTATATGCATATAACATACATATATGTATGTTTTACATATTTCTTTTATATATAAAACAAATCCCAAATTTCAAGAAAAAATAAAACTAGACAAGTCAGGAAAGGAGAAAGAATATAATTCTGCTGTGGAAGTTAGTAATTAGTCAACGTAGATATATTATTTGTGGAGTCAAATGATACTCAAAATGAAAATAAGAGGCAGAAATGCCAAGAGGCAGAGTCCAAAATTAGGGTGACATTTCAGGGATCAGAGTTAGAGCAGGTGAAAGAGAAGAGGTCATGATATAATCAGTCAGTCAATTTTGCTTGTAATTTTTTGCCATGCTATAAATGTGTTTGCTGCCTTTTCTGCTGTTAAAGGGGAACCACTCTTAAAGATCAAAAAATCTTTAAAAATTTTAATCCTAGTAGACTTTATACAAATCTGAAGAATAATATTAGAAAATATAAATTTTGGAAGCAAAATAAGTCTTTATACTGGCGATTTTAACATGTGATTCTGTGCGGTGCTTGTAATCTTACTAGCTCAGAATGCTATGCTATTCAAATATTCTAAAGTCATAAAGATCACATAACCTTGACACCCAACTCCACAGAGGATAGTAGAGAAAATGAAATCTATAAGCCATCTCTCTTGAGATAAGACACAAAAATTACCAGCAAAATACTAGCAAATGGAACTCAGCAATAGATTTTTAAAAAGGACATTCTATCATGTTGAATCTGGTTCATATTATTATTACAATGTGAATGAACAGTAGAAATTAAATCAGCAGAAAAATCATCTGACAAACTTAGTTTTGCAGAAAAATAACTTGATGCAATTCAATGCTTATCTATAGTTTAAAAATTCTTTCAAACAGAATTTAAAATTTGCTAGCATGCATGCACTTTTGTATTTCTGTTATTGCCATGAGAAAAGCTTCCCATGGGTAGTTGCTGGCCCTTAAGTACAGGACCCAGAATAAAGAAAGGTTTAGTAAAGTTGCTCTACCACCGTCCAGCTGAGCCCAGCCTAAAGATGCCCATCTACCCCCACACGAATTTAAAATGAATGTATATTTTATTCTGTTTCACTAAGAGTTAGTGATTGATTATTGTGCAGCAAAACCTGATATTTTTATTTCTCTTCTATCCTTCTTCAACATAAAAATTCCTTTTAATTCTTATAATCATTGTGTTCCCCTCCTTGTGAATGGATGCATTGTAAATATACACTAACATTACCACAATATTTTGCATAACAGACAAGAAACCTTTTGCTTTATCCTCTCATTTGTCATTCTCTTTTATTTCTGTTTTTGACACCATGTAATATATAACATGTTATTTTGAAATATATAATTTAGAAGATATTTCCATTAAAGTATTTTCATTCAGTGGGTTGTAAATTGTGCTTAGGGAAATTGAGATGAGTTAAAGTAGAGTTCCTTGTACAATGTATTATATATTATATAACTACTTTTACAGTCCTTAAAATAAATATTTTTCCAAAATAATCAAATATCTATTTTGAATAAGATCCTTTTGCATAAATATATTTCACATATGTTCATACTGGGATTAATTATACATCATAAGAAAGAAAATAAACTAATTTGTTGTTTTTAAAATCAGTATAGATTTTGCACCATTTAAATTATAAATTTGACATAAGTAAAAAATGACAGAGACTGTGAAAATGACTGTGAGATTCCACAATGGTCTGACAGTTTTGAGAGGTCTGAAATAATTTATAATTTGATTCATGTACTGCTTTCTTAAGAGTGCATTTAAATTTTTTATTCACAGTTTTATGAGAAAATTAATTATTAATATATTTTTGTATATTGATCATATTTTAATATAATGATCAAAAAAGACTGCTCAAATATATCATTATAAAAAATTTTCAACCATATAAACATCTTCAATGATGTTTCTTTCCCTCAAGTCTGCTCTTATAATAATTTTAATGCATTTTTATTTCTTTAGTGAATCCTAATAATATCTTTTGCTTTTTTTAAGGTATTTCGTATTACATACTCTTAGAAACATCCATTATAAATATTTTAATAAATAAATAAAGTAATAACCCAAACTCCCTATATACCTCAATATAATAAACAAATATCTACTCTTTCCCCAGTGCTGCAGCTATTGTTCAAGGGGTGATGTGCATAATCCAATGAATAGCGTTCCAGTTCTTTACCCACCGTGTTTATAATCTGTGGTAACCTTGCACACTAGAGGTAATACACATTCATAATTAAAGGAATAGACAAAAAGACTGTGCTTCAATTCTGCCTTTGAAACTCAGAGCTGAGTGATAATGAAATGTTTCTTAAATTTCCTGCATTTAAGTTTCTTCAAAAATAAAATGAGGATTATTTTGTGAATTAAATACAATGATATAGTAAAATAACATAAATCCTACTATTTCAGTGCTTTTATTACTGAGACAGATAATTAACATAGTACATAATTTATAATTATATTTAAAGTTTAGAAGCATCAAGTTTGGTGGTAGGACTATAATTTTTTAAGGTGTATCCAGAGTAGACCTCATCAGGAATATGTAATTTAATCAAAAACTGATAGAGGTGAGCTATGTGGATAGGTGGGGGGAAGATCATTCTAGAAAAAGGGAATAACCATTGCCAAGTCCTTAGCTGTATTTGAAGAACACTAAGGAGTACAGGACACAACCATAGAGAGCAAGGGAAAAGACAGTAAGAGATGAAGTCATGGGATTACTAAAATGTCAGACACTGTAGGGCCTTGGAGACTGTTAAAAGACGTATGGTTTTTACTCTAGTATGTAGAGAATTACCGGAGGATATTTTGGGAGGAAGCGACATGATATCCTTAACGTTTTAAATAGATAATGCTGTCAATTCTGTGAAATCGAATGTAAGGGAAGCAGAAAGAGTAATTAACAACCATAACAACAGTCCCCACAAATATTTATGGAGATTATACCGGAGAGTTACTCATTGAAATGCTGGGAAATGGTCATCTTCTGGAATAAATATTTATTTTGAAATTTTCAAGTCAGTACTTAAAAGTAACTCTGAACAATTAGATAACTAAACAACAGAAACCATATAAAAAGAACCAAATGAATATTCTATAGCTGGAAAATTATAATAATTACAGCAAAGATCTTTATGAATCTTTAATCAATATAAGTAACTAAAAGAGCAAGTACTGTACTGGATTTAGCCAAAAGCCTGAGAAGTGATAGTAAATGAAGGAGAATGAGCAAAAAGGGAATGTGAGAAGAACGCATCCAGATTAAATTATGGAAAAACAAAAATAAAATGTATATACAGAGAAAATGATAAAAATCATATGAGATAATACAAAAATGCCTAACACACCTGAAAATTAAATACTGGGGACAGAGAAGGTAGAGAGAATGCAGAAATGATGCTTCAAGGAATAAGGACTGATAATATTTGAAATCTGGTGAAAGACAGCAAACTACAGATACAATTAATGTTACAATATGTAAGAACAATATCAAGCATACCAAATCTGAACCCGCTGAATGAAAAAAAGAGGAAAAACAAAATATTTCTTCAATGGAGCAACAGGAAGACAGCTATCTTTAATAGAAAGTTTAGAAGTAAAAAATAAATAAATAAATTATCATCAAAATTCCCCTAAAAAGTAATTGGCAGTCATCAGACATATTTCTCTATTTAGGAGAAATTGGTCTATCAAAACTTTCTTTTTCAAAAACTATTGCCATTTTTGATAATTATATTTTATAAGAAAATTATCCATTTTATCTAGCTTTTCAAAACCATTTGCATTGAATTGCACAAAGTAATTTTGTTTGAAATTGTGCTTCTCTTTCAATCATTATTTTCTTGCCATCAGTTTCACTTTGCATATTACAATTTATATATATGTATATGTATATTTATACATTTCTATATATTCTATAAACCTATATGTAATAGGTTTAAATTAAGATTCTTGTGATTTGTGTATACATTTTAATTTGGTCAAGAATCCAGCATTTTGATATATTAATTAATTCACTTGTTCTCATTCCACCTCATTAATTTCTGTGTAAATTTTTAGTACAATTTAGTCTTTATTATCAAGATGTTTTTTGTCATTTTCTTTATTTCCTGGTTTTCATCAATTCTCTTTTAAATTCAACCTGTTTTCTGTCAATTTTCCTTTTTTTAAATTAATTTGTTTATAAATTTATATATAAATGACTGTTTTGGAAAAGTTATTTTGCGTTGGAAGGTGTTAGAATTATATTCTGTGTGGTTGATTGTTTTGAGTGGAGATATTTTTCATGAAGTAAAATAATTTTTTGTTTAATTTTAAAAATAATTCTGTATAAATATTTCCTTCTGTTTTTTATTCATTTCTTGTAATATTTGATCCTGCATCAAAAGTAATTGTTATATACAGAAGAAATGAGGGTTTGGAATGGCTAATGAACTTTCTTTACAGTAGGGAAGGAGTTCTTTCATGTGTCTTCTGATTTTCCAACTCTCTGTGTTTCTGGAAGGCCTTTGGCCTCCCCTTGTTACTTTTTTTTCCTTTTGTCAGCCAAATATGTAAGGCAACTTCTTCCAAGTTGTCACCTTCTTTGTTCTAAATTATTTCTTGTGCAAGATCCAAGAACCCTCTCTTGGAGTCTGGATTGGGACCCCTTTCCTTTAACTATACGCCAATAAACTGGAAAACCTAGAAGAAGTAAATAAATTCTTAGACACATACAAACTACCAAGATTGAACATGAAGAAATCCAAAACCTGAACACATCACTAATAAGTAATTACATCAAAGCCATAATAAATATTCTACCAGGAAAGGAAAGCTCAATACCCAGTGGCTTCTGTGTTAGTTTGTTCTCAGGCAGCTATAAATAACTACCTGAGACTGGGTAATTTATGAAGAAGAGAAGTTTAATTAACTCACAGTTCTGCAGGCTTAACAGGAAGCATGACTGGGAGGCCTCAGGAAACTTATAATGATGGCAGAAGGTGAAGGAGAAGCAAGCACATTCTTCACATAGTGACAGGAGGCAGAGAGAGAGAGAAAGAGAGAGAGAGAGAAGAGGAAAATGCCACACGCTTTCAAACAACCAGAACTGATGAGAACTCACTCACTATCTTGAGAACAGCAAGGGGAAGTTTACCTCATGAATCAATCACCTCCTACCAGGCTCCTGCCCCAACATGTGGGAATTGGGATTCAAGAGGAGATTTGGGTGGGGACACAGAGCCAAACCAAATCAGCTTTACTGCTGAATTTTACAAAACATTTAAAGAACCACATATCCTACTTACACTATTTCAAATAATACAGGTGGATAAAATACTTCCAAACTTATCCTACAAGGCCAGTATCACCGCGATACCCAAACCAGACAAGGTTACATAAAAAAAAAAAAAAAAAGAAAACTACAAGCTAAGATCTCTAATAAACATAGATGCACAAGTCCTCAAGAAAATACCATCAAACCAAATTCAACAACACATAAAAAGCTCATTCATCATGCATGACCAAGTGGGATTTATCCCTGGAATGCAAGGATGGTTTAACATATGTAAATTAGTCAATGTGATACATGATATTAATAGACTGAAGTACAAAAACCATATGATCATTTTGACTGATGCTGAAAAAGCATTTGATAATATCTATCATCTCTTCGTGATAAAGGTTTTATAAAGTAGGATATCGAAGATACAAACTTCAACAGTATGAAAACTATATATGACAGTCCTACAGCTAGTATCATAGTGAACAGGTACAAACTGAAAGTCTTTCCACTAAGATCTACAACAAGACAAGAATTTCCACTATTACCACAGTTATTCGACATGGTAGTAGAGATATTATCTAGAGCAACCAGACAAGATAAAGAAAAAAAAAACAGTATTCAATTGGAAAGGAAAAGGTCAAGTTGTCCTTGTTTGCAGATAATATATTACATTTCAAAAAACCTAAAGACTCCACCAATTAAAACTGATAAGAAAATTCAGTAAAGTTTCAGAATACAAAATCAACATACAAAAATCAGTAGCATTTCTACATGCCAACAGTGCACAATCTGAAGAAGAAAGCAAGAAAGTAATCCCATTAGCAAGAGCTACAAAAAATAAATAACTAGGAGTAAACATAATCAAAAGAGTGAAAGATTTCTAGAATAAGAGCTGTAACACATTAATGCAAAAAAGAGAACACAAAAAATTGAAAGATATTTTATGCATATGAAGTGGAAGATGTCAATATTTTCAAAATATCTGTACTACCCAAAGCCATCTAAAGATTCCATGCAATCCCTATCAAAACACAAATAATACTCTTCAAAGAAATGGCAAAAATAATCCTAATATTTATATGAAACCACACAAGACCCACAATAGTAAAAGCTCTCCTGGACCAAAAGAACAAAATTTGAGGAGTCATATTACCTGACTTCAAATTATACTTAAGAGATACAGTCAACAAACGGCATGGTACTGGCATAAAAACAGACACAGACCAATGGAACAGAATAGAGAACACAGAAATAAATCCATACAACTACAGTAAACTCATTTTCAACAAAGGTGCTGAGACCATACATGGGGGAAAGGAAAGTCTCTTCAATAAATGAGGCTGAGATAATGGGATATCCATAAGCAGAAGAATGAAGTGAGACCCCACATCACTCACCATATGAAAAATCAAATAATGAATTGAAGACTTAAATCTTAAGACCACAAGCTATGAAAGTACTATACCAAAACACTGGGGGAAACTCTCCAGGACATTGGTCTGGGCAAATATTTCTTGAGTAATACCCCACAAACACAGGCAACTCAAGCAAAAATGGACAAATGGGATCACACCAAGTTTAAAAGCCTCTGCTCAGCAAAGTAAACAATTAATAAGGTGAAGGGACAAACCAGAGAATGGGAGAAAATATTTGCAAACTACTGCTCTGACAAGGAATTAATAAGCAGAATATATAAGGAGCTCAAACAACTCAATAGGAAAAAAATATAATAATCCAATTTAAAAATAAGCAAAACATCTGAATTGATATTTTTCAAAAGAAGACATACAAAGAGCAAACGAATATATGAAAAGGTGCTCAACATCATTGACCATCAGGAAAATAGAAATCAAAACTACAATGAAATATCTCACCCCAGTTAAAATGGCTTTTATTCAAAAAACAGGCAATAATGAATACTAGTGAGTATGTGGAGTAAAGGGAAGCCTTGTACACTATTTGTTGAAATGTAAATTAGCATAGCCATTATGGAGAACAGTATGGAGTTTCCTCAGAAAACTAAAAATAGAACTATCACATGATCTAACAATCTCACTTCTAGATGTCTACTCAAAAGAAAGGAAATCAATGTATCAACAAGATATCTGCATTCCCGTATTTATAGCAGCACAATTCAGAATAGTCAATATTGGGAAGCAACCTAAGCAACCATCAACAGACGAATGGCTAATGAAAATGTGGTACATATGCACAGTGGAGTACTATTCAACCATAAAAAATAATGAGATTCTGTCATTTGCAAAAACACAGATGGAACTGGAGGACGTTATAAGTGAAATAAACCATGCACAGGAAGACAAACCACATGTTCTTACTTACTTGTGGGAGTTAAAAATGAAAACAGTCAAACTCATGGAGATACAATGTGGAATGATGGTTACCAGAGGGTGGGAAGCATGGTCAGGGACAGGGAAGTGGGGATGATTAATGGGTATAATATTAGAGTTATATAGAATGAATAAGATCTAATATTTGATAGCACAACAGTGTGACTAGAATCAACAGTAATTTATTGTACTTTTTAAAATAATTAAGAGAGTATAATGGTAGAGTTTGTAACGTAAAGAAATGGTAAATGCTTAAGGTGATAGATTCTCCATTTACCCTGATGTGATTATTACACATTGTATCCTTGTGCCAAAATATATCATGTACCCCATAAAAACATACACCTAGTACATTCTTATAAAAATTTTAAAATATAAAATTACCTTTAAAAATAGCAAACACTGGAAATTATTCCAACAAAAATGTTCAAGGCTCCTATATAGAATACTGTAATATATTACATAAATTAATTTTAGATCTTAATAATTCGCATGATTTATCCTGTTCCTGGATTGGAAAGCCCTATTATAATTCTCTATCAATTTTACATCAACTGACCTATAAATTCAATTTAATCTCAATCAAAATTATATTGGGATATTGAGGTAAAATTAATAAATAATATTCTAAATTTAATATGCAAAAAAGACTATCAAAAAATCTTAAGACAATAGCGAATAGTTACGTTTTCAGATATTATGACTCATTAGAAACTTGGCAATTAAGTTTCATATTATTACAACTATAAGTCAATAAAACAAAACAGATTTAAGAAACAGTGAAATATATATAAACATTTAATTTATAAAATAATTTTTGCACATGCAAACTGTGGACAAACAATAGGCATTTCAATAACTAAAATTGGTAATTAAGTATCTATGTTTTTAAAAGTGATTTTTTTTTCCTCACACTAGTCACAAAACTTAATTTGATGTAATTCACCTATTTAATATAGGAACAAAAACAAAGCCTTTAGAAAATAATATAGAAAAATTTCTTCAAGGATTTGAAGTAGGATTTTCTTTGATCACAGCAGTTCTAATGAAAACAATATGGATTAAAGGTAATTTTGAGTAAACTGAGAAGAATAGAAAATGGGAAATTTGAACTTGAATTGATAAATATATACAAATATTTTGATATTTTACCGTGAATAGAAGCAAAGAAATGGGATAGCAGCTAAGAGACAGTTGAGGTCAAAAGCGTGTATTATTAAAGTTGAAGATACCAATATGTCTGCATGTATGCGTGTGTGTAGACTAATACAAATAATTAATTGAAGATAGAAATCAATGATTCAAAAGACATTTGGCAATCACAGAAGTAGAGTCACTGTTCAAATTTGAAAAGACAGGATAGAAAGTGAAAGGCAGTTTTTCAAAGGAAGAGAAAAGTTTCATGTACTTTATGCAAAAACAAAGTGGGATTCAGATAATGACAAAAGAGTAGGGAAGATCGGAAAGGGAACTTGGAAACATTATGTCACAGAGTCGGGTGAAGAGAACTAAACAAAAACGACATTACTTTGGATAATGTAGTTTAGGTGTAAAATTATTAACAATACTTCTAAGATTTTCAAAATTTTGTCATTTTAGTGTAAGGAGTAGCAGTACATATAAATATGTTATTAAGATATGGATAGGTTTTTGCCTTATAATTATTTTTGGAATTACAGATATGTTTTGTGTAGTGTTAATGAATTGTATATCTCACAATTTTAAAAAATATATAAATGACTTACTGTAGAGTGTGGATTATGGTGAATACTTAAGGTTTGCTTTATTGATACTGATGTTTCAGTTTGGTTTAGAGTCTAACCCTTGCTGCTCAGAACCAAAGTAAAGGGTCAAAAATCAACATGGTTAATAGACACAGGTAGTCTGAAAAATATATTACCTAAATTCTTAGCATTCAATTTACAACATGCTACATAAAATTTAAAATTAAAATTTTAAACTATTCTACTTTTTTGTCACAAAGTATACATATGTGAAAATAGAGTGTAATTCACTATCATACATAAGAAAAAGATTAATATCTAGAGTATTGATTATATTTAACTCATAGAGTCTTTTTGAACTTGTTTCAAAATAATTTTCAGCTTATATGGCCAGATATATGACATTTTTGGCTTATAAACACAAGGTTATCTTGCCTTTTAAGGAAAATAAAAGTTCACCTAACATTTCTATGATTTTTTTTTTAATGTTAGATGGCAAAATAACTAAAATCGACTTTTTCTTCTTTTTTTACTTAGTTTTCTTTGCCACCTCATTTTATTGTGGTGAATTTTGTTAAGACATAATGATATTTTTCATTCTTATTTATCTGAAATATATAATGATAAAATATCATCATGCAAATAATATTTTTCTATTTTTTTAAGTTTTCTCACTTGCCGGAATTTATTGTAAGAATTCAGACATTATGTCTAGTAGTGGGTTTGAAAGAACTAAAATCTCTAATTTTTAACACCTTTTATGTCTGCTGCAGCCTTAACCACGTGCAATTTATGAGCTGTGGACAAATCTTCACCCTCAGTATATGCCATCAACAGAATCATGAATTCAGAAAAGGGACTCTGAGGTGAGAATCATGGCGGGGGATGGGCAGGGCAACGGTAGGCTGCTGGAGCTGAATTTTCCAGGTTTACACACAGTTGAATTACTTCTCCTAACATCTCATTTATATTTCCATAGTTGCCCTGACTTCGAATGTTATATTTCCTAAGATTAAAGACAAAGTAACAGATAAAGTAGATTGGTAGAGAAGTATACATCGTGGTAATTCCTTAGAGATATGCTGCCTATTAAAAGCAGGAGTTAGTTTTACTTCTTTCTTAGGAGAAAGCATATTTTTCTGGGTTACTTGTCCTGAGGTCTAACAGTAAACAGTAAAGTTTATCAAAGCCTAGGTTGTCTTCGAATATCATGACCTGTGTTTTTTGTTTTCTGAGACGGAGTCTCACTCTATCACCCAGGCTGGAGTGCAGTGATGCGATCTCGGCTCACTGAAACCTCTGGCTCCTGGGATCAAGCGGTTCTCCTGCCTCAGCCTCCCAAGTAGCTGGGATTACAGACATACGCCACCATGCCTGGCTAATTTTTGTATTTTTAGTAGAGACAGGCTTTCACCATGTTGGCCAGGCTGGTCTTGAACTCCTGACCTTAAGCAATCCACCCGCCTCAGCCTCTCAAGGTGCTGGGATTACAGGCATGAGCCAACACTCCCGGCTCTGACCTGTGTATATTTCTAACTGGAAGTTTATCATGTGGTGTTTTGAAGAAGCAGCATTAATGTTTTAGTGGGAGATAGAACTAAGGATCTTAATAAAAATTTCAAGACTTGGACAATAAGAAAACATCCATCTTTAGTTTTCGTTGCCATAATTCTGCTTGTCAATGTTCAACCAATAGATTTAATAATTTGGAACCAAATTATTGACATTTGAATTACATTATTAGAAATATGCTATACCTAGACAAGGCTCATCATGACAAAACATTAATAGCCATTTATTTTCTGTTATTATTAATTAGAAAGTCCTCATGTTGTATAAAGTGCTATATTGAATATTATTAAATGGATTCACAAAAGTGCTTGATTATATAAGTTACCTATGTGGTAGAATACTTTATGAAAGCTTTGATTAAACATAATAGTAATTAGAAGACTATCAATTAAAAATATACAAAAATAAATTCCTACCACCTTTTTAACCCTTTGTCAACATGCATACATGCATGTGAAATGAGCATTGGCAAATATTGCATGTAATACCTATGTAGAATCATTACTTTTAATTTAGAAATGGCTCTTGGATGCTATGTTAATGTTTTTAAATACACTCTACTGTATTTTTAAATTTACTTTTAAATGAGTAAGTCAAAATACACATTATTTTCTGAAAAATAATTTTGAGGGTAATTAATAAAAATATATATTCCATAAAATTAATAAAGAGGTCATATAAATAAGGATAAGGTAGGGTAAGCTGGAATAAAGAGTAAAAATTAAGTAAGGAATACAAAATGTTGCATAAGTCTTGATATCCAAAAGGAGGAGTACTAACTCTTTTTAGTATTTTTATGCTGAATTATTAATTTGTCACATAGTGCTTCATATCATATTCCTGTGGCATACATAAGATGAAGACATTCTGGGCCGGGCGCGGTGGCTCAAGCCTGTAATCCCAGCACTTTGGGAGGCCGAGACGGGCGGATCACAAGGTCAGGAGATCGAGATCATCCTGGCTAACCCCGTGAAACCCCGTCTCTACTAAAAAATACAAAAACTAGCCGGGCGAGGTGGCGGGCGCCTGCAGTCCCAGCTACTCGGGAGGCTGAGGCAGGAGAATGGCGTAAACCTGGGAGGCGGAGCTTGCAGTGAGCTGAGATTCGGCCACTGCACTCCAGCCTGGGTGACAGAGCGAGACTCCGTCTCAAAAAAAAAAAAAAAAAAAAAAAAAAAAAAAGATGAAGACATTCTGGATTAGGGCTATTCCTCTATAATCCACTCTTTGTAGGTTTTATGATCCTATCCTGTATCCTTCACCTTCATCTCCAGGCTCACGATAATCAAATTATATTTCTCATGCAAAGAGGACTAAAGTTCCTAAAGAGCAACAGATTTCTCAAAGTTGCTGTAAACATAAAAATATGACATCTTGAATCTATCCTCTCCTTCTGCAGACGAGGCAGTCTGCCTATTTGACTCTCCTATGTGCTGTTTTTCTCAAACCACTTACGTATGACTTAACATTGCAATTTGAAATTAGAAATACCCAACTTTTGTAAACTCTGCTTATCTTTTTAAAGAGATTCAAACCTGTTTATAATTCCCCACTGACATATATTAGATTTGGTAAAAATTTTCTACCATGCCCCACATTTTATGCCACTTGCTTTTGTCTCAGTCACCAAGACATCTTACTTCATTAAATACTTTTATATCAAAAATTGGGCTTTCTAGGTCTGCCTGGTTGGACTTGACATAGGTTGACATTCATCATCCCAAGTCATAAAATTTATTCAAGTAGTTGATTGTTTACCTGGAGCAACCAAATACCTTTAAGCCAATAGAATCACCCCAGTGCCTACTGGAAATAAAACTGGAGTCCTAATACTTTCTGATTTTTAATTTGTACTTTCTTTTCTTTTTTTTTTTTTTTTTTTTTTTTTTGAGGCGGAGTCTCCCTCTGTCGCCCAGGCTGGAGTGCAGTGGTCGAATCTCAGCTCACTGCAAGCTCCGCCTCCCAGGTTTACGCCATTCTCCTGCCTCAGCCTCCCGAGTAGCTGGGACTACAGGCGCCCGCCACCTCGCCCGGCTAGATTTTTGTATTTTTTGGTAGAGACGGGTTTTCACCGTGTTAGCCAGGATGGTCTTGATCTCCTGACCTTGTGATCCGCCCATCTCGGCCTCCCAAAGTGCTGGGATTACAGGCTTGAGCCACCGCGCCCGGCTTAATTTGTACTTTCTAAAACACTTTCCTGAAACTATAGTTCCATTTTATCAATTAAATCTATTTGTGGCCAAACCAAAAAAGAACTACAAGATATTACTGGGCTCCAGGCTCCAGAGGAAAGTCTCCCATTTGAAAACTTAATCTGACACTTTTCTCACCATGTCTGTAACTTAAAAGCCATTTCTTGGACTACCTAAAGCCTAGATAATAAAGATAAGCCTCATTGATTACAAATTCTCCCTTCTTCTATTCATGGTAGCCACTATGACATGTTATTTCTTTATTTTTTTTTTATTTTATTTTTTTTTTTTTTGAGACGGAGTCTCGCTCTGTCACCCAGGCTGGAGTGCAGTGGCGCGATCTCAGCTCACTGCAAGCTCCACCTCCCGGGTTCACGCCATTCTCCTGCCTCAGCCTCCCGAGTAGCTGGGACTACAGGCGCCTGCCACCTCGCCCGGCTAAGTTTTTTTTTTGTATTTTCAGTAGAGATGGGGTTTCACTGTGTTAGCCAGGATGGTCTCGATCTCCTGACCTCGTGATCCGCCCGTCTCGGCCTCCCAAAGTGCTGGGATTACAGGCTTGAGCCACCGCGCCCGGCCTATGACATGTTATTTCTTAACGTGCCCACCATGCTTAGCTTGTTTTACTCCTACATATTACTAATACCTGTGCAGCTTGCCTTATAATTTCAAGAGGATCAAAATACATACATTTAATAGGTTCAACATTTGAGCTCTCCCTTAAGTTATTTGTTGCTTTTGAAGCAATTGGAATTGCTATAGACTTTATATGGAGTAGGTTAATGTTTGTGATAAATACTCATTGTCAAAAAAGATCCACTTTGTGCAACAGCCTTGCATTATAAATATTAAAGTCAACACATGCATCACTAGGAAAGATAAGCTAAGATTAAGGCAATGTGTCTATCTTGATAATCTCTATGTCAGCTCACTTCTACCTAAAGCTACATAAGTAAGAATGCCCCCACTTTGCCTGTCTTAAAAGAGCTTTCAAGCTGCCTCCTGATTTGATTTTGATCTTCCTTCCTTCACAATCTTAGACTCACCGTCTTCTCATAAGGTGATTTCCTTTCAAACAGATATTGGTTACTTTGACTGAAAAATAAAGAATATCTTACTGCTTTTCTATATCTGAGTGAAGTAGATTGTTGTCATCAATTTTAGGGCAAATAGCTCTTCCATATGTGCAGAATATAAAAAGAATGAAGACAATTATAAAGCACTAGTAATTTTTGATAGCTAATATTTTAGGAACCATGGAGAACTGAATATGGAAGATAGAGAATTCTTCTCTACTACAGTAGCAATGGCATCTAACTTGTGCTATATCTGAAGAGGCGAAGATCCTTTCTCTTCAACATAAACTATAAAAATCAGCTACATAATACTAACATTTCAGACTACTCTCATTTTGCCATTTCTTTAACTTCCTTATTAATATTTCTCAAAAGGATCAGACTTAAGTCATCATTGGGCATATAATTCAAGAGTAACTCTGTAGTTCTTGATTAGGTTCTCAGAATAGTATTTAAGCTTTCCTTTTCTTTCTTTTCATTTTTTAACAGCCTGGACTAACTGCTTCTTTAATTTCTGCTAAATGATTTGTTTCATTTGGGATTTGCAAATTATAAACCCCATTTGCAAGAGAACAATCTGATCATAGCTGTGCTGCTCTACAGTTTAAATTAGAATTTTGGAAATCTGAGGATTTAAATTAAAGCTCATACCCAAGGTAACAAAAAACCCTCCACTCAACACTCATAGAGAGAGTAATTATATATGAGAACCTGAAATTAGAAGCTGAAATTAGAGCTATATTCACTAAGCCCCAAAGAACAGCTATTTTTTTAGCCCTCATAATGAAATGATTCCAGGTAAGATAATATACATGTCAGAGCCATTCAGTGCACATTTCTCAGCTCTTATTTTCTTTTCTCAAATATATTTAATCCTTTTAACTCCTTTTGTTGGTAAAAATGTTTTAAACTATTTATAGTGACGTGATATTTGAAAAAAGATTTTCTCTCACATTTAAAAAAGAGGTAAAAAGTGCCATGCTTAAAATATTCTTTTGGGTTTATCTAATATTTCTAATAGAAAATACAAATAAGAAGTACTTGATGTATCTAGTATTGCTTATCACAATAATAAAGAACATAATATATTTAATGCTAAGTATTATATAAAGTATATTTTATAGTTTATGATAAATTATTTTATAATAAAGAACATGCATTGATGAAAACAACTAAAAATTATTAAGCTCTTGTTTTGTACCAAGCAATGTGTTCAATACTTCACAGTTTTCTCCTGAAATTTGAAGAGCAACTTGCTCAAGATTTTACACATACACATACACATACATACCTGTATACCTGAATTTACCAAAGAGATTGAGCTGAATAATTACCCCAATCACAAAACTAGATTTCAAGAATTTACACTTTCAACCTCTATAATATGGTAGCGTGTGTTGCTTTTAACTTAGAGTTTTGAACATTAAAAAATTATTTGTTAAAACAAAATTAACTGATATGTTTGTAATACATTGAATGTATGTTCCAAGTAATGTTAATTTTACTTTAGAATGTAAATATGTAAACAATAATATTTATATAAAAATAAACAGAAGAAATGTAAAATTTAAATTGAGTATGACATCAAATGTAAGCAATTAATACCAGATATGGCAATGTAATAATTGCTAAAAAATAGCCAAAACATTTTTTAAAAATTATATTTTGGTATCATCATTAGTGATAAAACCTGTTAATGCTCTTTGGCCCTCATGAGTCTAGTTGGCCTCAAGTAATCCAACAGATTATCAAAGATCACAATGTGTTGAAATACATATGTTAAAATACATATATGCTGTGTCTACGAATAATATATATATATGTTTCAATGAGTCAGTGGTATCCATATAAAACATTAATTGGGCCCTTGTTTCCCTTCTCATATGCATTCTTGAGTGAAAACAGGGCTCATGTGATATAGTTACTGTTCATAAAATTAGATATAGAAGTACAAACATTGATGTTTTCTACTCATAAAATTTCAACTACAGAATATTATCAAAGCTTCCTCTTTTGGAGTGAGTTATTCTAATTTACCATTATCTCAGGAAAAAATGAAGAAGTGGGACTACATGAAGTTCAGGCTTAGTTCCTGATCTCCACACTCAGGCTTACATGAAGACTATCAAATAGAAATTATATGTAAGTTTATGCTCCATTTATATATTTTTTTTATTTAATTGAGAATTACAGACCACGTTTTCCCCTCTAAACGATAGAAAGCATTTTCCAAGTACTTCACTCCCAATTAAAACCTTAAAGAGTGATTTCACACTATGTTAATGTGACAGTCTATATTGGTTTACATGGTCTGGAAGACAATTTGGTACTGAGTAGGAAAAGCTTAAAAATGAGCAAGAAGACCTGGTGCAGTGGCTCACACCTATAATCCCAGCACTTCGGAAGGCCGAGGCAGGCAGATCACGAGATCAAAAGATTGAGACCATCCTGACCAACATGCTGAAACCACGTCTCTAGTAAAAATACAAAAATGAGCTGGGCGTGGTGGTGCATGCTTGTAGTCGCAGCTACTCGGGAGGCTGAGGCGTGAGAATCTCTTGAGCCCCGGAGGCAGAGGTTGCAGTGAGCAGAGATGGCGCCACTGCACTCAAGCCTGGTGATAGAGCAAGACTTCACCTTAAAAAAAAAAAAAAGACCAAGAAATAGCACTTCAAATCTGCAAGAAATTTACTGAACAATGTATGTAATAACAATAAAGAATTTTCTTAATTGTTCAACAAGGGATAATTTGAATAAATGCAATGTAATATAATCTAAGCATTATATATTATTTAAAATCTAATATTGAACAATTCAGTTATTAAAATATAAAATTATATCAAGAGTATAATTAATATTATATCAATATACTCAAAACACATATTAATCATTGTACTATTTAATGGTAACAATTGACAAGAAAATAATTAATTTTAATAGGCATCCAACACTTTCATGATAAAACCATCCAGAAAACAAAGAATAAAGAAAATTATTTTTAACATGATAAAAAATATTTATGGAAAACTTAAAGCTAACCTTATTCTCAACAGTGAAAAAATACCTGGCCAAAATGATGAAACCCCATCTCTACTAAAAATCCAAAAATTAGCCAGGCCTTCTGGCAAACACCTGTAATCCCAGCTACTTGGGAGGCTGAGACAGAGAATTGCTTGAAACCAGGAGGCGCAGGTTGCAGTGAACCGAAATCGTGCCACTGTACTCCAGCCCGGGCGACAGAACGAGACTCTGTGGCAAAAAAAAAAAAAAAAAAAAAAAAGTGAAAAAATAGAAACTTTCCCCTAAGGTAAGAAACATGCTAAAGCTTCTACTTTTACCACTGCTATTTAGCTAGCATTGTATCAACATTTTAAGTCAGAACAATCGGACGGTATAAATAAATAAAAGACATTCAAATTGGAAAGGAAAACGTAACTCTGTCTCTTAAGAAAAAAGAAGGAGTTATGTGTAAACTGCCGAAGGGAGAAAATAATAAAAATTAGAATGGAAAATAATAAAATGAAGAATAACAATGAAATAACACAATTAATAAAGGAAAGCAATAGAGAAAAATCAATGAAAAGAAATGTTGATTCTTTGGACAAATTAGCAAAATTGACAACTCTTTAGCTATGTTGACCAAAAAAAAAAATAAAATAAATTAAAGAGAGAAAGAGTAAGAAGACAGTGAATTCTTAGTTTTAACTTTCATTGAAGCCTTCACAGACTTGTTCAAAGATCACCAGGTGTTTGCTCACAATTTCTTCAAATCCTTGCTGACTTTGGCCATCTTCCTGTCCAGTATCCACTGACAAACTAAATTTTTATGAAAGCATACACTCCCACATACCAAAAACCATTGCAGTCACTATAGCTATTTTATAAGCTATCACAAAACTCCATGGAATAAAGTAGTTTGTCAATCAGAAATTTAGACCTGGAATTGTGAGGACAGCTTTACTCTCCTCCACAATTACTGGAGACTCAACTTGAAGACTTAAGGCCAGGGTCAAAGGAATTTATTTACATGTGTCTGGTGGCTGATACCGGTTGTCAGTGGACAACCTAAGTTTCTCATACTTCCTGGTCTTTTTCATGTGATCTATCCATATTAGCTAGTTTGGACTTTTCTGGCACCCTGATAACTCTGTTCCAAGGAAGAACTAGCTGTTCAATATAGTCTTTTATTATATAACTTTTAAAATCATACAAAAAAATTCTACCACATTCTATTCATGAAGGCAGTCAGAATTCTTACCCAGTCACAAGGGGAGAGAAAATGTTACTACTCTCCACCAGTGGATAGAAAAAGGGAATTCTGGAAGGATATGTAGAGCCAGATTTATTGCAGTGGCCATTAAAAACTACAATCGACCCACCAATAAGCATAATATTTATAATTATTTAGTTCATTTCCTCTGTGAGAACTCTTGAAAAACAAATTGCTACCTTGTCTCTTCTCACATCCCTAACACATTGCTCCCATCATTTTCTCAAGTGATAAACTTACTCCATATTCACTTAGCTTGTTTTTATTTTATTATCCTGTGTTTAGTTCATGGAAAATATTACTCATTTTTCTTGAGACATATTTTTCCATAGATTACATGATATTTCTATGATTGGCTTTTTTTCTACCTTTCTGGATATTCCTTCAAAGTTTGCCTTATAAACCCTTTGCTGGTTTAGGTTTTTAAATATTGCACTATTTTAGGATTGTCTGTTAGACCATTTTTATTCAAAACAACAGAGATGGTAAATATGGGGTACAAAGAGCACAATTTTCACTTCTAAGTCCATGGTAGATTTAGCTAATTTACCAATTTCTCTTGGGCTTTATGTAACCTTGAAATTCTCGATAGTATTAAAGATTCCTACAATTGGCATGTAAAATAGAAATTATTAACAAAATCTGATCTATCCACTGTTTTGGTAGTACCTATCTAATACCGTGTTGTCAATTACCAAGCATAATGATAGCCTTGTAATGTTCCGTTGTTTTATTTTTAAAAACATATCAATGTTATCATAGGTAGCTAAAGTTAATTTATATTTATTACTTTTCTAACGGTCTGGTCTGTAAATATACCAGTTTATCCATTATTTCATGAGGCCATTTGTCTTTTTTCTTGTTTTGTGTATTATTATTGCTATGATATAAACATATTTGTGCATACCTCCTAGTACAGATGCACCTTAACTTATGATGGAGCTACATCTCAATGAACCCATCAAAAGTTGAAAATATTTTAAGTAAAAACGCATTTCCTTTACCTAACTTTCCAAATATCATGATTTAGCCTAGTATACTCTCAGTGTGCTCAGAACACATACATTAGCCTACAGTTGAGCAAAATCATCCAACAAAAAACCTATTTTACAATAAAGTATCAACTCTCTCATGTAATGTACTGAATTCTGTACTAAAAATAAGAAACAGAATGGAATGGTTCTATGGGTCCTCTTGAAGCATTGGTTATATACCATGAATATGCCTTTTATGCCATCATAAAATTAAAAAATTATAAATCAAGTCATTATAATTCAGGGAACATTTGTATACTTATGCATTGGTTTCTCGCAGGTGTATATATAAGAGTGTAGATATTTAGCACAATATCAAAATGCATATTATAAGATAGTAACAAAATGTATGCCTGAAATATTTGTACAAATTTGTAATCTCACAAAAATGTATAATGGATTCCATTAATCCACAAATTTTCCAACATTGTTATTTATGATTTGGTATTTTTACCAATCAAATACATATGAAATACTCAATTATTGTGACATTAATTTACCATTTCCTTATTACTGGTGAGATCAAGCATCTTTTTATATGTTGTTGGCTTTATGCATTTGCTTTTTTTTTCAACTTTTATTTTAGCTTCAGGAGGTACATGGGCAGTTTGCTCACCTGAGTAAATTGTGTGATTCTGAGAATTGGGTTGCAAATAATCCCCTCACTCAGGTACTGAGCGTAGTATCCAACAGTTTTTCAACACTTGTCCCCTTCTCATTGTCTCCCCTCTAGTAGTTCCTAATTTCTATTGTTGCCATTTTTTTTCTGTCCATGAGTACCCAGTATTTAACTCTTACTTATAAGTGAAAACATGCAGAATTCGGCTTCATGTTTCTGCATTAATTCACCTGGGATAATGGCCTCCAGCTGCATCCATTTTTCAATGAAGGACATGATTTTGTTCTTTCCTATAATACTATAATACTATGTCTGTGTATTCCATGTTGTATATGTACCACATTTTACTTATCCAATCCACAATTGAAGGTAACTGGTACTAATTCCATGTCTTTACTATTGTGAATAGCACTGAAATTAATATACAATTTCAAGTATCTTTTTAGTAGAATGATTTGTTTCATTTTTCATTTCTTAAGGATCTCTTGTTAGGCTGGTCTAGTGGTAACTAATTATCTTAGCAATTGCTTGACTGGAGAAGATTTAACTTCTTCTTTGCTTAAGAACCTTAATTTTGTGGGATATATATTTATTGGCTGAAATTTTGTGTCTTTAAGAATGCTAAAAACAGGCTTCCAATCTCTCCTGGCTTGTAAAGTTTCTGCTGAGATGTCTACCATTAGCCTGATGGGGTTTCCTTTGTATGTGATCTGACTGTTTTTCTTTAGCTGCCTTTAAGATTTTTTCCTGGCCGGGCGCGGTGGCTCAAGCCTGTAATCCCAGCACTTTGGGAGGCCGAGACGGGTGGATCACGAGGTCAGGAGATCAAGACTATGCTGGCTAACACGGTGAAACCCCGTCTCTACTAAAAAATACAAAAAATTAGCCGGGCGAGGTGGCGGGCTCCTGTAGTCCCAGCTACTCAGGAGGCTGAGGCAGGAGAATGGCGTGAACCCGGAAGGTGGAGCTTGCAGTGAGCTGAGATCCGGCCACTGCACTCCAGCCTGGGCGACTGAGCGAGACTCCGTCTCCATAAAAAAAAAAAAAAAAAAAAAAAAAGAATTTTTTCTTCAGCATTGACCTTGGACAGTCTGGTAACTATATGCCTTGGTGATGTTCATTTTTATAGTTTCTCACAGCTGTTCTCTGCATTTCTTCTATCTAAATGTCTACCACTCAAACCAGATTAGGGAAATTTTCTTGAATTGTTACTTCAAATATGTTTTCAAGGTTGAAAACTTACTTTTTCTCCTTCTCTCTCATGAATGTCAGTAATTCATAGGTTTGGTCACTTTACCTAATCTCATATTTCTTGAATACTTTGTTCATTAATTTTTTTATTTATTCTTGTCTATCTTGGTTAGTTCAAAAGACCAGTCTTCAGGCTCTAGACTTCTTTCTTCTGTTTGGTTCAGTCTATTGACAAAGTTTTCAATTTTATTTTGAAATTCTTTAAGGGAGTTTTTACATTCCAAAAGCTCTGATTAATTTTTTTAGGATGTTTCTCTCTTCCCTCATTTTCTGGAACAATTTAGAAGTTTCTTAGCATTGATTTTTGAACTTGTCTTGGATCTCTTTGAACTTCCTTGTAATCCATGCTTTGAATTCATTATCTGTTTTCATTTTGATTAGGGATCATTGCTGGAGAACTAGTGTAATTTTTTGTTGGTGTCACTACATTCAGATTTTTAATGGTGTCAGAATTCTTACACTGGTTCCTTCTCATCTAAAGATGCTGTCACTTCTAATTTTTGTCATTATATTTGTTCAGATAGGACTTCGTCTTCATTTTCCTGTGCTATTATTGGTTTTTGTTGTTGTTGTTGTTGTTTCCCTTTTCCTCTCCTGCCTCCTTAGGGTGTGTAACTGTAGAGCATTCTGCATAGGGTGTTTTGAGTTTGCTTCTACAGTCCTATGCACTTCTGACATCAGGTTTTATATTGAGCTGTGCAATTTGACCTACAAGTCAACAGATGGTACTGAGAGGTAAAAGCCAGCTGTGACTAATGTGACTGGGTGTATACTTGCTCCTTGCTTACTGGGAGAAAGTCTGTTGCCTCAGGCAATTGACTGATTCCTGGAGTGCATAGTAGTATGAGTTCCCTGTTCAGCTCTGCAGTGGTGGTGGCCAAGATGGGTAGGAGCAGACTGGGCAGGATTGCCTATAGGACGTATGATGTCAAACACAAGCAGCAGCACTAAGGGAGAATCCAGTGGGAAGCTACGTATGGAGCTGGGAAACCTTCTCAGCCCCAAGATTTCTACACTGGGATGGAGGATGAGCTAAATTCTTAATCCAGGAGCATGAGTGCTCTGGATTCCTGGAGATCTGGCTGGTCAGGGAACAAATAGGGTCACTCACACCAGGATCTCTGCACAGGAAGCCTAGGTAAGTTCAAGTTGCTGTTTCAGGAAAGTGCAAGCTCCAAAAGCCTGGAGATCTGCCTGACCATTTACCAGAAGGGTCCCCCTGCACCAAGATCTCTGTCCAGGAAGGGTGTGGCAACTCTGACTGCTGAATCAGCAGAGCAGGTGTCTGAATGCCTAGAAATCTGCCTGGGTGTGTCACAGAGAGAGTCTTTCTTGTACCTGGATCTCTACACAAAAAGGCTGCTGAGCCAGATGAGTGGGTGCTCCAAATGTCTGTAGAACCGCTTGGTTGTGGAGCACAGATAGCCTTACTGTACCATGATCTATGCCCAGAAAGAGGCTTTTTCTTTTCTGAGGATTGCTTAATATTTTGTCTATTAGTTTCTTCTTCTTTTTCTTTTTTTTTTTTTTTTTGAGATGGAGTCTTGCTGGAGTGCAGGGGTGCAATCTTGCCTCACCACAGCCTCCACTTCCTGGGTTAAAATGATTCTCCTGCTTCAGCCTCCCAAGTAGCTGGGACTACAGGTGTGCCCCACCATGCCCAGCTAATTTTTATATTTTTAGTAGAGATAGGGTTTCACCATGTTAGCCAGGGTGGGCTTGATCTCCTGACCTCATGATCCACCCACCTTGGCTTCCCAAAGTGCTGGGATTACAGATGTGAACCAGTGCACCCAGCCATTGTTTCTTAATAAGCTTCTTGTATTTTTGCCATTACTCTCTAAATGTTTCATAGCAATCTTTTGTCAGTTAAATGTTGCAAATTTATTCTTTCATTTTTATGTTGACATTTCACTTTCTATGACAGATCTTTTTTCAACAAGGCTTATTTTGATAAGGTTAATATTTATACATTTTTATTAATATGTTTTCCATTTATCTAGATATTATTTATTAGCAAGCATTCAGAAGAGTATAAGCCTAATTTTTGGCTAAAAGTTTTAAAGTTTTGTTTTTAACATCTAGATAGTTTAATCATGTGTAGTTAATTTTTGTGTAATGTGATATCGAATTAAGAGTTAGACAATATTTTTCTACATATACATATTTTGTGAGGTTTTCTGGACACTATTCCATGTTATTGGCCCTTGTGTCAGAACTACACTGTTTTCCCTACTTTCTCTTTATACGTCTTTACATAATAAGGCAGTCCTTATTTTTATTTAATAAATCACTTATTCTTATGGTTGTGAAGTCTGAATCTAATTCTGCCTTTCACATACTGGCTATTCAATATTCTTCACATCACTTCCACAAGATCCAACTATACTACAGTATTTTGAAATGCCACCTTTATTGTATACTAATTGTACATATCTACCTGGTTCTGTTTCTAGGCTTCCTATTCTAGTTCACTGATCCAGTTGTCTCTTCTGTATTATTTAGTTGTATTATTTCGACTGCAAGATTTCTTTCTTAATTTACTTGCTTTCTTGTTGTTTTCGTAATTTTTTAAAATTCCACTTAATAAATTCACATTTGAGGCTATTCTGCTCTGAATACTTTAGAATTAATCACTATTTTTGAAATAACATTTCACTTATCATAATAGTTTCAAGGCCTATCTATGCTGCATCACGTTGTTTATATTAGGATTGCTGACCTCAGCCTTGTAAACATTCATCCTTGATTTAGTTTTATGGATTGACAGTTTCCTTGTTGGTTGCCCATCAACATTGCCGCCAGAGGTGCCATATTCATTTTATCATATCTGTAGTTCTATATGGTTCAAAAACTGCACTGACAGTTCAAATTATATATATTATATATATATCTCATTTTATAATAATGTATCATAATAATTACACATTCTCATGTTTCTGATATATAAATGTATCTATTTGATCTACACTGTTTTGGGATATTATCATTCCCGTTATAACTGAGAAGCCATTTCTGAATAAGCATACACTATTATCAGCCCTGGCCTACAGAGAACAGCCACCACTGATTTATCAACGATACTTATGCCTATACTTACCAGCTCATTTATTATCTCTTTGCTGAAAAACATGGTCTGATGATGGATTTTCTGGTCTTACATATTACATTGATTCTAGTATGCCCACTTCTCTGAGCTTTTCATCTCTTTCTCAACTATTTCATTTGGCAGTTGTCATTTCTACTTCATTTAGTGTCATCTATTACTTTTGTGAATTATAAGAGAGGTATCTTATCATTATGAATTGTTTCCACAGCCCTTGTCAAATGTAGGCAGACTACAATATATATATATATACACTCTCAATTACTGAATTTTCATTTCACCTCTCCCTTGATCTTGTGCCCTCAGGATTCATTCCCAAAATACATTTACAGCCATGTACAGTTTGCATTGCTTTATGCTGTCCCAGTTCTGCGACTTACCTGAGGTGCAGTCTCTTCCTAACTTACAAGTGCAGCATTTTTCCAATATTATTTAAATTGAGACATAATCTTAAATATTGTTCTGGATTTTAGGAGGGGATGAGGAGTAAAACATTTTGATATATTGCTAAACAAATGTTTGATGATATTGTACATAATTTTCTAATAAATGGGCATTGCTGGTATTTAAAAGAGAATCAAGGTTTTAACAATGGTTCTGAGAATTTAATTTTTTCAAGTGCAGATGCTGTAATCCATGATTCAGTAAGCGATAGCTCATAGGCCAAATCTGAGCCATTGTCTGCATTGTGATTAAAATTGTATTGGCAAACATCATGCTCATGTATTGTCTAGGGCTGCTTTTCCTCTACAGTGTCAGAGTAGATATGACAGAAAATGTAATCTCCATAAAGCCAACAATATTTACCATCTATCCCTTTACAGAAAATTTGTCAAGCTCTGTCAAAAGGGTCTTATAAGTGATAAATATCATAGTGTTAATAGATCGTGAATGGTTTCTATCCATAGGGTGCAAACTGTGGTAGATAAAAATAGATACAGATTCCTTACTATTATTTCCAGAAAGATGGTATATAATTTAACCCACCTCTGCCTTGAATCTAGGCTGGTATTAATGACTTGCTTGAGAAATAGAATAGAAACACAGATGCTAATCCACAAGAATCCTTACAGCTTTTACCTGAGTCTCGTGGAACACTCTGCATGTGAGAATTAAGCCACTAAATAGTTTGACTCTCTTGATACTACCATGAGAGAGAATTCACACAGAAAAATGCCATTTGACAGACTCAGCTCAGCCAGATTCTTTGCAATGCCTGCAAAGGCATCATTAATTTGAAAAGAGACCTTGTACACCTTTCTGATCAACTTATCCAACAGATAAATTATATTATCTCCCATCAACATCATATGGACTGAAAGATTCATCTAGCTGGGCCATGACCAAATTCCTAACCCGGCAAAATAATAAGGCTGTGTAAAATAGTGGTTGGAAGTCACTAAGTTTGGCGCCTTCAACAGTCCAAATCATGGCAGCTGGTGGAATATTGTCTCAATCCTGAAAGGGAGATCTGAGTAGTACACAACAGCGCCAACTACAGTCTGCCCGTATTTTGTTTGGGATTTTTTTGTACTTAATTTATGAGTGAAATGAACCTTTAATTTAGTTTTTACATTGTCCTTGCCTGAATTTGTTACTAGTTGAATAAAATAAGTTAGAGAATATTCCAATATTTTAAGAATCTCCAAATTATTTTGTTAAGGTTTTAAGGATATTTCCTAAAATTTTATTTAAATTTCCCTCTAAAATTGCTTTCCATTTTTTTTTTTTTTCTGGTAATGTTTGTAACTGTGGAATGTCAGTTTTTTATTGCTACTCTAACAAATTATCACAAACAGTGGCATAAAATATCACAATTTGTTATCTGACACTTCTGTAGCGTAGACGCCTGATATAGGTTTCATGGGACCAAAATGAAGGCATCAGTGGAGTTTCAATCCTTTATGGAGGCTTTTTGGAAAAAATTAATATTTCTTTGCCTTTTCTAGCTTCTAGAAGTTAACTTTCTTCACCCTCAAAACAAGAAATATTGCATCTCTCTGACTATCTCTCGTGTACTTACATCTCCCTCATACCATTGCTAGGTAATATTTTCTTTTTAAGACTTAAATGCTTAGATTAGGCCTACTCATAATTTAAAAAAAAAAAAAAATCCCATTTTAAGGTCCTTAACCTAAGCAAATCTACAAAGTTTTTTTTGTTTGTTTGTTTTGTTTTGTTTTTTGAGATGGAGTCTTGCTCTGTCCCCTAGGCTGGAGTACAGTGGCACAATCTGGGCTCACTGCAAGCTCCGCCTCCTGGGTTCACACTCTTCTCCTTCCTCAGCCTCCCAAGTAGCTGGGACTACAGGTGCCCGCCACCACACTTGGCTAATTTTTTGCATTTTTAGTAGAGATGGGGTTTCACCGTGATAGCCAGAATGGTCTCGATCTCCTGACCTCATTATCCGCCCACCTTGGACTTCCAAAGTGCTGGGGTTACTGGTGGGAGCCACCATGCCCGGCCTGCAAAGTTTTTTTTTGTCACTTAAGATAACATATTTACAAGTTCCATGGATTGTGATGTTGATATATTCAGGCGGAGTATCATTCCACATATCATATATAGCTTGTTAGACTTTCCATTACTTATTTAGTCAGTGTGGTACATTATACTCTTCAAAAATGTGTTTATTTCATTTACATTTTCAAACAGTAGCAAAAAATGATATTTTAGTTCAATCTTTTTTATATTTGAATCTACATATTTTATACACATGATTTTTTTATATTAATGTTATTCATTCTTTTTTTCTTCTTTAGTTTTTTTTTACTCATTTCAAACCATTCTCTGAGTTATAGTTCGACCATAAAACATATATGTATATATCTGATAATTTAATCTGCTTTATTAAGATCCTAGGATGTAGCCGGGCACGGTGGCTCAAGACTGTAATCCCAGCACTTTGGGAGGCTGAGACGGGCGGATCACAAGGTCAGGAGATCGAGACCATCCTGGCTAACACGGTGAAACCCCGTCTCTACTAAAAAATACAAAAAACTAGCCGGGCGAGGTGGCGGGCGCCTGTGGTCCCAGCTACTCCGGAGGCTGAGGCAGGAGAATGGCGTAAACCCGGGAGGCGGAGCTTGCAGTGAGCTGAGATCCGGCCACTGCACTCCAGCCTGGGCGACAGAGCCAGACTCAGTCTCAAAAAAAAAAATAAATAAATAAATAAAAAAGATCCTAGGATGTTTTTGCAGTATACTTAAGGTAAACCCTTTATATGGCTTACATATACTTTTAATAAATGACTCTTGCTTAACTCTGAAGACCGAAGCAAATAAATCTTTAAATACGCTGCATGTTTTATAGTGTAGGAGTTTAGAACTGCTATTCCCCTTTATTGAAAATATAAGTCCTGTGTTGAACCTTTCTTTCACAGGAGTAACTATTACATTGATTTTAGTTGTCTGTGTTTCCTCATTTTCTTTAATGAAACTTCATTCTCCTTTTATGTAATTACATGCATCCTTATTTTTATGTCACGAAAATCACCACACTATGTTCTAATGTTTACTAAACTGTCAGCATTGCCTGTATGATTAACTGTGTGTTTAATGTGTGGTCTGTGAGCAGTGACTATTTTGTCTCAAAATTTAGCACAGTTCCTGGTAAAGAGTAAGCACACAATAAATATTTGTTGGAAGAGTTAATGATTATAATAGCATAATGTATTGATATTTTATTGTATTTGTGTTCAGAGATGGACTGGGAACAAGGACAATGGAATTATATAATGTATTCTCTGTCATTAGACAGCTATGAACTTTAGGAAATCACTCTGTCACTCCTAAGGAAATGATACCTCTATTTATAAAAAAGTGTATTTGAATTAAAACATTTATTCTTTTTTTCAAAATAAAATGGGCTTGGAGAAATTAATTTTCCCTCTTGGAAAATTTTTATTTTAATTTTTTATACCTATAAAATAGTAATAATCTTATCCTCTTACAGGTGCATTGCTATAATGTTAAATATTCTGATTTCACATATTTAGATTTTTGTTTTGATCAACACTAGAAGTTACAAGTATTTCCTTAATGGCATAATGTTTTTCTTGTTTATGGAGCACTATGTAAAATAAACTATCACTAATATAAAATTATAAATTATATTTTTAAAATGTCCTTTCTTTGGAGAAATACTAGAGGAAGACTACTGATTGCAGTGAGCCAAGATCGCGCCACTGCACTCCAGCCTGGGTGACAGAGCGAGACTCCATCTCAAAAACAACAACGAAAAAATGCTATTGCTCAGCTTAAGTCAAATATCAATTTCTGATTGTCAGTGGGAGGGGATGATATGATATGTAGCTTCCTAAGAGCTACTTTTGGCAAAACTGTTGCCTGAAAAAAGGGAATACACTTACTAGAATGTAGGAGGAGAAAATAGTAAGAAATTTTAAAGTACATCAGCTCAATATATTTCTTTCAGTTAACTAAATATTAAATCCTTTTTTATGATATTGATTGATTTTTTTTGGATATGCAGCTTTTGATAGAAATCAGAACTCAGAACTTTCTTCCTAGCTCAGTCTTTTTTAAATCCAAATCCAAATGATGTCCAAGTGCTATCCAGAAGAAGTGGAAAAAAGGAGGAGGAGGAGGAGGAGGAGTAGAAGGAAGGAGGAGGAAGAGGGGAAGGAGAAGGGAAAAAAAATCTGGTTTCCCTGACTTCTTTCTTCAATGACTTTTTTCCCATATATTTCATTATAACATTTATTTACTATTTTGATTTTTAACAACCTTATTGAGGCATAATTGATACACTAAAACTCCAGATGTTTCGGGCAAACATTCTGATGAGTTTATCTACATGCATAGGCCCATAAAAGCATCACTACCACAAAGGTAATAGACATATTCATCGACTCTAAATGTCTCCTTGTGCCTCTTTTATTGTGTGATAAGAATACATAACATGAAGTCTATCCTCATAGCAAAAATGTAAATGTGTAATGCTGCATTGTTACCTATAGTCACTATGTTGTAGCTTCCTAAGAGCTACTTTTGGCAAAACTGTTGCCTGAAACCTCTCTGGAACTTACCTTGCACAGCTAAAACATTATACCCACCAAACAATGATTCTCCATACACCTCCTCTCGGGTCCTGGCAACCACTTAATATTTTCTTCTTCTTTGGGTTTGACTATTTTAGATACCTGATCTAAGTGAAATTGTGCAGTATTTATTCTTCTGTGATGTCTTTCAGGTTCATCAATGTTATTGAAAATGGCAATTTTCTTTGTTAAGGTTGAATAATACTTCATTTATGTATATTCTATATTTTATTTATCCATTCATCTATTGATAGACATTTGGGTTGTTTCCATTTCTTGGCTATAGTGAATAATGGTTTAACAACATAGGAGTGCAGAAATCTTTTTGATATCCTGATTTTGATTCTTTTGACCATATACCCACAAGTTTAATTACTACATCATATGGGAGTGCTATTTTTAATTTTCGGGGGAACATTATCGAGTTTTCGATAGTATTTGCACCATTGTATATTCACACCATTAGTGTACAAGGGTTACAATTTTTCTTTTTCCTCACCAACACTTGTTACCTTTTGTTGATAATAACTATGTTAACAGATGAGAGATCTCATTGTAATGTTAATTTGCATTTTCATAAAGATTACTGATGTCTAACAACTATTAATAAACCTTTCGGCCATTTGTATGATTTCATTGGAGAAATGTTTAAGTTCATTGCCTATTTTTAATTGATGTTTGTTTGTTTTTAATATTGTAACTTTTCTTATTCAAGTGATTATAAACATGGGGAAGAAAATTGAGTTTACAGGTTTCATTTTGATTTATCTGCTTTCATTTTGTGTCTGTCATTTTGGCGCTGGCTATTCTGGCTATTAGTTCAAATTTACATTTTTTTATTATTTTTTTATTTTTGAGATGGAGTTTTGCTCTTGTTGCCCAGACTGTAGTGCAATGGCTCAATCTCGGCTCACCATAACCTCCTCCTACCAGGTTCAAGCGATTCTCCTGCCTCAGCCACCCTAGTAGCTGGGATTACAGGTATGTGCCACCACGCCTGGCTAATTTTGTATTTTTAGTGGAGACGGGGTTTCTCCCTGTTAGTCAGGCTGGTCTCGACTCCCAATCTCAGAGGATCTGCCTGCCTCGGCCTCCCAAAGTGCTGGGATTACAGGCATGAGCCACCGCGCCAAGTCATTAAATTTCTTATTTTAAAATCTTTATTAGGCAACCAACTATGGAACATTTTGTTTTGTAGAGGCTCTCAGTGAGTGAACAAAAGGTAGATTAGATATCTATTTAAATCTGAACATACTTAAATCTGAACAGTATTTTTAAATCTGAACAAAATTTACAATCTTGTCTAGTCAATTCACTATTTTTCTCAGAGTCATATGTGTATAATCTCGAGTAAAGAACAAATATAGTAACCAACACTCATACTTTAAATGTTATAAAACTATAAACCCACCTCAAATTTCCATTCCTGGCATCTGGATTTTAAACTTTGGAATACACAGGTACTAATATTAATTATTAAGTTTACATCAAACCCTTTTTGTGGTGAAATGTTATACTAAAACTTACTGTGATCTGTTCTTGAAATTCCAATCAGTCTGTCCTTAAATTTGCCTCAATAATGGCAGTAAGGCAAGTCAGTAACTGATGAAGCTTCAAAGCTAACCAAATGCTTCTTTTATCTTTAAGTTTTCCTTAGTTACTCACCAAGATGTGACTTTCCACTATTTTGTATTATAACGATTATGATATTTTTCCTTCTATAATTTCAGTTATATATTACCCATTTTAAATACATTTGACTGATGCAAAATAATATTAAATTTAAAAATACAGGAACGTGTAAAAATAAGAAGATGTATTACAAAAGCAGCTTAAGCTTATGAAAATATATATGTAAATTAAAATGTCATAAGCTGGACACTGGTGGCTCTCGCCCGAAATTCCCACACTTTGTGAATTCATGCTGTATCTCAATTGGAAGATACATTTTCCTTTGTAGATCTAAATCAAAATTATACCACTAGGATGCAAAGTAATTCCCACCAGTGAGTGTCACTGTTTTATTTCTAACCAAGTAGTAACTATTTCTGCTGATGAAGTTGTTGCAGGAAAGAAAAACTTGACTTTAACATATAAAGGCAAGTCAAATAATTAGAAAGACAATTGTACAAACATGATACTATTTGTTTCTTAATTAAAATTGAATTTTTAACACAACATATGGATGGTAATCTGTGTTCCTGCTCACTGAAAATTATTTCTAGTATTATATTAAATAATAAGAGCCCTTAACCAAATGGTTTGCCATTGAAGAAATATCTAACTGAGAGCATTTTAGAAAATATCATAGCCATGAACATTTAAACTTTAACCTTTACTTCTTCTAGACCCAAATTGTTTTCACAATAATGGCTCCTAGAAATATTTAATCACTTTATGTTAAAAATTCATATGGAAAGAAGCAAGATTAAAAATGCTTTTATGGAATAATTTTGTCAACTCAAATCGCAAAGAGAGATTCTAATATGTCTGTCTCAATATTTAATATATCAAGTAGACAAAAATCATATATTACCATATATATTATTTGTAAATTTGTATATACTATATATTATTTATAATTTTATGTAACTATGCATATAGTTACATGTCTACATACAAACTATATAGCCACACATATTTTTGCAGATATATTTCTAACTATTCAATGGAAATGTTTACTGTAATGTAGGTCAACTTTCATAAATTTATTATTATACCTCATACATTTCATGTTTCTTACATTTTAAGGAACTTATAATCAGAAAAAAAACTACAACTTTTTTTTTTTTTTTTTTTTTTTTGAGACAGTCTCGCTCTGTCATCCAGGCTGAAGTGCAGTGGCGCAATCTCGGCTCACTGCCAGGTCTGCGTCCTGGGTTCACACCATTCTCCTGCCTCAGCCTCCCGAGTAGCTGGGGCTACAGGCGCCCGCCACCAAGCCCGGCTAATTTTTTTTTTTTTTTTTTTTTTTTTTGTATTTTTAGTTGAGACGGGCTTTCACCATGTTAGCCAGGATGGTCTCCATCTCCTGACCTCATGATCCGCCCACCGGCCTCTCAAAGTGCTGGGATTACAGCCGTGAGCCACCGCGTCCAGTTTCTAAACTACAACTTCTAAATAATAATTCTCCATATCTATTAAAGACAGAATAAGAGAGAAAAAATATTCTGAAAAATTTTTTTTTCACCAATTAAGATATAATGAGACCAGGCCCCGTGGTTCACGCCTGTAGTCCCAGAAGTTTGAGAGGCAAAGGCTGGCAGATCACTTGAGGTCAGGAGTTGGAGATCACCCTGGCTAACATGGTGAAACCCCGTCTCTATTCAAATACACAAATAGGCCGGGCAAAATGGCGGGCGCCTGTAGTCCCAGCTACTTGGGAGGCTGAGATGAGAGAATCGCTTGAATCTGGGAGGTGGAGGTTGCAGTGAGCTGAGATCGCGTTACTGCACTCCAGCCTGGGTGACAGAGCGAGACTCCCTCTCAAAAAAATAAATAAAATAAAAATTAAAAAATAAACCAACAAAAAATCCCAGAAATAATGAGATAACTGTGAGAAAGTTGTGGAATCTTTCACTCTTGACATGTATTACCAAGAATAACTCTCAAGGCTTTTTCATCCCTACAGCGAGGAAACCTGGCAGTATTTTTAGCGGAGCTGTTGACTTTCCTGCATAAGAGAGACGAATAGTTTAGAGGTTAAAAGCTTTAGAACAACAACGATAAAATGACTTTATAAAACTAGTGGAGAAATGTACAACTTACTCTATGAATTTTTTATGATTATTTTGATATTACTACGTTAAATATGAAGCCACTCTACCTTTAGTAGTTGTATTCATAAATTTGGTATTTTCCCACCTAAATAAATGGACTTATTATTTGAAGTCACATACTGAATTTTCAGACATTATGTAGCCTGATCTACCAGATTTTATTAAAACACTGATTTTTGCCCTCTAAGTTGTCAAAATGACCAGGAGAACCCAGAAGCCTGTTTAGAAAAGGTATTACATTACATGCATATGTAAACGTATCTAAACCAGAAGTGTTTCTACAAATTTTAGAAATAAGCTTTCTCTAATTAGTAGAGAGAACATTTTGTTATAAAACTTTCATAGTATCCATTCAGAAATAGTAAGCACAGCTTCTACATTATGAGCAATTTTCTGTGTGCCAACTCAGTGGAAATAATTGATGTGGTAAGTGAATATTAAATACTATATTTTTTAGTGTTTATATGCTACTGGTCCTGTGCACAAGATAGAGCATAAAAGGGAAGGAGTGAAGGGTAGATTTTAATTGACATGTGACATAACTATCCAGATATTGTGTTTATTTACAGATTTGTTCATGTTTTTCTTTGTTTTTAGGCAATATTTACATAAAGTGGAATGCAAAAATCTTTATTTCATTAGTTCTTGAAATTGTTGGGTATATCCATTTGATTTTCTATGTAAACAACCATAATAGATAAAAATAGAGACCGTCTTTCTTCTTCCTTTCCAATTTGATTCCTTTTTTTTATTGTAAGTTTTTTCCCTGATTACACTAGCTAAAACTACCAATAAAATTCCAAGTGAAAAGGATAAAATCCTTGCATTTCGCTCAATCTTAAATGAAAAGCATTCAATATTTTACCGATTATTATATCAACTATAGTTTTTATAATTTCATTGTTTTGAAGCAGATAACAATATTCAGTTATATCTTATTTCTTGATTATTTTAAAATAAAGGATTTAAGTTGAAATTTTGCCAAATACTTTTTCTGCATCTGTTGAGCTTACTGCATGATGTGTATATATACCAGTTTTCTTTATCCATTCATCTGTTGATAAACGCTTAAGTCGATTCCATAGCTTGGCTATTCTGAATAGTGCTGCAATAAAAATGGAAATGCAGATATCTCTTTGATTTTTTTTTTTCTTTTGGATATATACCCAACAGTGGAATACCTGGATGACATGGCAGTTCTACTTTGTATGTTTTGAGGAAACTTCATACAGTTTTCCAAAATTATTATACTGATTACACTTTTACCAGCAATGTACAAGTATTTCCTTTCCTCCACATCCTCAGCAGCATATGTTATTTCATGTCTTTTTATAATATCCATTTTTACTGGGGTGAGATGATAAGTCATTGTGCTTTTTATTTGCATTTCCCAGATAGATGATAAGTGATATTGAGCATTTTTTCATTTACCTGTTAACCATTAATATGTCATCATTTGAGAAATGTCTACTCAGAACTTTTGGCCGTTTTTAAAATTGGATTTTTAAATTTGTTTTGTTACTATTGAGATACTACATTTTATTATGTATACTTGTTAATAATCCCTTGTTGGAGAGATAGTTTGAAAATATATTCTCCTGTTTTGCAGGCTGTCTCTTCACTTTATTTTCTTCGATGTGCAAAAGCTTTTTTGTTTAATACCATTTGTTAATTTTTGCATTTGTTGTCTATCATTTTGAGGTTTTACTCAGAAATTCTTTGCCCAGACTGATCTCCTGAAGCATTTCCCCAATCCTTTCTTCAAGTAGTTTCATAGCTTCAGGTCTTACATTAAAGTTTTAATCTATTTGGATTTGATTTTTCAATATAGGGAGAGACATAAAAGCTGTTTTCTTCTACATATGAATGCCAAGTTTACCTACTATTATTTGTTGAAGAGATTGTCCTTTCTCCAATGTATTTTCTGGGTGCTTTTGTTGAAAATATGTTGAATATAAATGCAACTGTGTTCTCTGAGTTCTCTATTCTGTCTCACTGGTTTATGTTTCTGTTTTTATACCAGTACCATGCTGTTACGGTTATTACGGCTGTGTGGTGTATTATGATTTCAGTTAGTATGATGCCTCCAGCTTTGTTCTTTTTTCTCGGGACTACTTTGGTTACTCTGGTTCTTTAGTGGTTCCATATGAATTTTGGGATTTAAAAAAAATTATGAAGAATATCATTAGTATTTTAATAGGTATTGCATTAAATCTATAAATTTCTTTGGGTAGAATGAAAGTTTTAACAGTATTAAGTATTCCAATCTGCAAACATGGACTTTTAAAATTTTTTCTTGGCTTATTCAATTTCTTTCATCAGTGTTTTACAGTTTTCATTGTAGGATTTTTTTTTTTTTTTGGTTTAACTTATTTCTTGGTAATTTTTTTGTAGCTATTGTAAATGGTATTGCTTTCTTGAATTATTTTTTAGATAGTTAGCTATTGGCATAGAGACATGCCTTTTTTTTTTTTTTTTTTTTTTTTTTTGAGATAGTATCTTACTCTGTCAGTCAGGCTGCAGTGCAGTGGTATGATCATGGCTTACTGCAGCCTCAACCTCCCAGGCTCACACAGTTCTCCCAACTCATCTTCCTTAGTAGTTGGTACCACAAGCACGTGCTACCACATCCAGCTAATTTTAAAATTGTTTTTGTTAGAAGTAAGGTTTCATTATGTTTTGCAGACTGATCTCAAACTCCTGGGCTTAAGCAATTTTCCCACCTTGGGTTCCCAAAATTCTGGGATTACAGGTATAAGCTGCTGTGCCTGGCTTGCTACTAACTTTTGTCTATTGATTTTGTATCTGATAATGTTATGGAATTTATTTATTGATTCTAAGAATTTTTTTGGTGGAAACTTTATGCTTGCTAAATATAAGATTATGTCATTTGTAAACAAGGACAATCTAACTTTTTCTTTGGATACTATTTATGTCTTTCTATTGTCTAATTGTTCTGGCATGTAGAAGAAACATACTACGAAATAGTAAGAACTACTTTTTTGCCAATTTGCATATGTTAAAACATCCTTGTATCCATGGGTAATCATGATCACTAGATCATAATTTTTTAATGTATTGTTGAATTATGTTCGCTAGTATTTTGTTGAACATTTTTGCATTATATTCATCAGAATTGCTAGTGCTTGTGGTTTTCTTTTTTATTGTGTCTTACTCTGGTTTTGGGATGAGTGTAATGTTGGCCAGTTAGAATGAGCTTGGAAGAATTTCCTCGTAGTAACGTTTAATTATTTGGAATAGTTTGAGTATAATTTTTATTGCTTTTTCTTTAAATGTTTGCAAAATTTATCAGTGAAGTCATCCAGGGCTGGGCTTACGTTTGATAGGATTTTATTATTATTATTACTGCTTCTCACTCATTACTCATTCTTGGTCCATGTTGTTGTACAAGAAGTTTCTTATGGTCAACATACAGTTGTGTCTTTTTACTTTTTTGTCCCTAAAGCCACAGTATGTCTTTTAATTGGATAATTTAGTCCATTTACATTTAATGTTATTATTAATAGTTAAAATTTCATTACTCCCACTGTTTTACTTGTTATCTGGTGTTTTTGTAAATTCTCCCTTCATTTTTTAAAATTTCTTATTGTTTTTCTTTGTTAAGTGATTTTCTTTGGTAATATGATTCATAATTTATTCTTTTTAAGTGTATTTCTTATATGTTGTAGCTCATGAGCCTTACAAAAAATACCTTATAGTTATAACAAGTCTTTCAAAACTGACAACAACCTAATTTTGATTGCAAAACAAAACCATACAAGTAAGCAAACACTAAAACCTCTATACATTAATTCCACCCATGGCTTTCTGTTGTTTCAATTTATATATTTTCATATTGCCTATCTCTTAAAAAGTTTTGTAGTTATCATTTCTATGTTTTACTTTTACCAGTGAGTTTTCAGTCTTCAGATGATTTCTTTTTTCAAGAGTAATGTTCAGGTATTTTGTAGAATGTCTTTCAACTGGGATTTTCATAATATTTTCTCATTATGAGACTGAAGTTATAAAGACTTTTTCTTGAAAAAAAAAACATAGAGATAAATTGCTATTTTTTATCATATCTTATCAAGGATACAGACTCCTAAGAAGCTTGTCATTGTTGGTGTTAAATTAAGCATCCTGGCTGGGCACAGTGGCTCATGCCTGTAATCCCAGCACTTTGGGAGGCTAAGGGGGGTGGATTGCCTGAGGTCAGGAGTTCGAGACCAGCCTGGCCAACATGGTGAAACCCCGTCTCTACTAAAAATACAAAAATTAGCCAGGAGTGGTGGTGGGTGCCTGTAATCCCAGCTGTATGGGAGGCTGAGAGAGGAGAATTGCTTGAACATGGGAGGCAGAGGTTGCAGTGATCTGAGACTGTGCCATTGCACTCTAGCCTGGGAAGGAAGAGCGAAACTCTGTCTCAAACAACAACAACAAGAACAATAACTACTACTACTACTACTACTACTACTACTACTACTTCTTAAGCATCTTGGCTGAATTAGTGTTCTCAGGTATTTTCCCTGAAAAGTTTTTTCTTTCTCTACATTTTCATGCATTGTTTGGAGGAAAATTATTATTCACAACTCTGTCTGAAAGAGTAGAAAAGTATTTTCCCCCTCCTTTAGGGCAGAGTGTCCTCATAAGTAATTTGGAATTATTTTATAGAAGAGAATTATTCATTCTCTCCAATGAATTTGCTTATTTAAGTATTTATTTACATCAATATGGACTCATGGATATTTATTTTATACATGGGTTGTAATTCAATACTATTTAATGTAATTTATTACTCAGATTATTTCAGTTTTGGCTATTGTGAGCCTGTTTATTTGATTTCTGTGTCCTTTTGATACACCATCATTTTTTTTTAGTAAGTTTATCCTTACTTTCTGGTACTGCAAAATGCTTCAGGCTCATCTTGTATATTTTCTGCTTTGTAGAATTAGGATGGGAGCAGAAAATATGCAAGATGAGTCTGAAGCCATTTCTCCAAGGAGCGTTTTTTTTTTTTTGTTTTTTGTTTTTTGTTTTTTTAATTAAAGAGTAATATGATCAGCCAATATCTGAACACTAGGTGTGCTTGTTTCTACTGGGGTATCATTGTTTCAAACTCCAATTCACTGACAGAAAAATAAATCTGTATACTGACAAATGTATATGCTTTTATTTGTAATATTTCCATATGTAATCCTTTATACCTAAATATGAGTCTATTCTAATAAACCAGAGCTAGAATTTTCAGAACTAATAAGCTAAGTAGCACATTAATGAAAAGTTCAAACGTATTTGAAAAAAGTTCAAAAAGCATTTGGCAAATGCTTATTTGTTAATGATATTCTACTTTCCAAAGGGTCTCTAATTTTAATTCTAGTAGTGTGTTGCTTTGAAATAAACATTGTGTTGAAAAAGTAACAGAATAATGTGGATAATTCTACTAAGATTTAGCTTGTATAGGGGTGCTCAATCTTAATGTTTATATGTAAAACTCCTATTAATTAATTTAGAAATAAACCAGGTGGAAAAAGATGACTACTGTAAAAAAATAAATAAAGAAATAAGAAAAAAATGTTAGTAACAAAGTGAATAAATTTGAACTTCTGTATACTTTTGATGGGAATTCAAAATGGTGAAGCAACTGTGAAAAACAGACTGGAAGTTACTAACAAATTTAAAAGTAGATCTACCATATGAAAAAAGAAAGTTTTACTTCTGGATATTTATGCAAAAGAATTGAAATCAGGATCTCAAGGAGATTATTAGCACTTCTATGTTTAATGTAGTACTATTCACAGTAGCCATGCAAAACCTAAATGTCCATTAACAGATAAAAAGATAAAGAAAATATTGAATATACACACAATGATATCTAGTTAGATTTAGAAAACAAGAGAATGTGGCAATATGGACAACATGAATGAATCTTGAGGACATTATGCTAAGTGATATAAGGCAGTCACAGAGACAACTACTATGTAATTCCAAGTATATGAGATATCTAAAACTGTCAAATGTATAAAATCAAAGAGTGGGATGGTGGCTTCCAGAGGCAGAAAGAAAAGGAATGTGGAGGAGTGTCTAATCAATAGGCACAAAATTTCAGTCAAGCAAGATGAATATGCTCTAGATGTGTGCTGTACAGCAACGTGCCTATAGTCAACAAGAGTGTGTTGTATACTTAAAAATTTTGTTAGGAGGAGAGATCTCCTGTTAAGTGTTCTTAGCATAATAAAATAAAAGTTAACAAAATAAATCAGGTTGTATCAGTTACAGTCAATCATGAACCTGTGGAAATATGCATAAAATTAAAATTTGAGTAAATTATTACAAAAAAAAAATTTAGATTGATTTCTAAAGATAAAATCAAACACGACAAATTAACACCACACTCAGTACAAAGAATTTTGAAACAATATAAATGGAAATTAGAAATATATGTATAACTTAAGAACAGTAGTTAGCAACTAATATTTTAATAAAACCATATTTTATTGGCTACTTCAAATTTTCATATTAGATAAGAAAGTTGGGTGTTACATTCCTGAGATTTTTAGGGTGGTATAAATAATTCGTTATTTCAGCCACAGATGATTAAACTGCAACTCAGATTACACCTTGAGACTAGCACTTTGGGAGGCCGAGGTGGGCTTATCATGAGGTCAGGAGATCGAGACCATCCTGGCTAACATGGTGAAACCTCATCTCTGCTAAAAATACAAAAAAATTAGCCAGCCATGGTGGCAGGTACCTGTAGTCCCAGCTACTCCGGAGGCTGGGGCAGGAGAATGGCGTGAACCTGGGAGGCAGAGTTTGCAGTGAGTAGAGATCACACCACTGCACTCCAGCCTGGGCAACAGAGCAAGACTCCATCTCAAAAAAAAAAAAAAAAAAAAAAAATCAGTATGTCTTCCTTTTTACTACGGTCATTCTCTTTGTTCATTTCTTGTTTCTTTTGTTGTTGTTGTTTGTTTTTTGTTTGTTTGTTTGTTTTTTGTTTTGTTTTTTTTCTTTAGAGACCTTTTAGTTTTGAATAAAAGCAGGTACTTAACCTTTTCTTTATTTCATAATAGATTTGCATACTAGTTGATATGGTTTGGCTCTGTGTCCCCACCCAAATGTCACCTTGAATCATAACAACTCCCATGTGTTGTGGCACGAACCTGGTAAGAGATAATTGAGTCATGGAGACAGGTCTTTCCTGTGCTAGTCTCATGATAGGGAATAAGTCTCATGAGATCTGATGGTTTTATAAAAGGGAGTTCCCATGCACATATCCTTCCCCAGACATATACAGTGAATCCATTAAATCTCTTTCCTTTACAAAGTACTCAGTCTTAGGTATGTCTTTATTAGCAACGTGAGAATTGACTAACACAGTAAATTGTTACTGGTAGAGTGGGGTGCTGCTGTAAAAATAGCTGAAAATGTGGAAGTAACTTTGGAACTGGGTAACAGGCAGAGGTTGGAACAGTTTGGAAGGCTCAGAAACAGGAAGATCTGGGAAAGTTTACAATTTTCTAGAAACTTCTTAAATGGCTTTGATCAAAATGCTGATGGTGATATGGCCAATAAAATCCAGGCTGAGATGGTGTCAGATAGAGATGAGGAGCTTGTTGTGAACTGGAGCAAAGGTGACCCTGTGTTTTAGAAAAGAGACTGGAGGCTCTTTGCTCCTGCCCTAGAGATCTGTGGAAGTTTGAACTTGAGAAAGATGATTTGAGGTATCTGGCAGAAGAACTTTCTAAGCAGCAAAGACCTCAAGAAGAAAGAAAGCATAAAAGTTTGAAAAATTTGCAGTCTGATTCTGAATAGAAAAGCCAAACACATTCTCTGGGGAGAAATTTAAGCCTGCTGGAGAAATTTGCATAATTAACAAGGAGTCAAATGTTAATTACCAGGAAAAGAGAGGAAATGTCCATGGCATGTCAGGGGCCTTTGTGGCAGCCCCTCCCATCACAGTCCCAGAGGCCTAGGAGGAAAAGATGGTTTCATGGGCCAGGCCCAGGGCTCACCTGCTGTGTGAAACCTAAGGACTTGGTGCCCTTTATCCCAGCTACTATAGCCATGGCTGAAAGGAGCCAAGGTAGAGCTTATGATGTGGCTTTGGAGGGTGCAAATCCCAAGCCTTGGCAGCTTCCATGTGGTGTCGAGCCTGCAGATGTGTAGAAGACAAGAATTGAGATTGGAAACCTCTGCCTAGATTTCAGAAGATGTATGGAAATACCTAAATGTCCAGGCAAAAGTTTGCTCCAGGTGCAGGGCCCTCATAGAGAACCTCTGCTAGGGCAGTGAAGAAGGGAAATGTGGGGTTGGAGCCCTCACACAGAATCCCCACTGGAGTACTGCCTAGTAGAGCTGTGAGAAGAGGGCCACCGTCCTCCAGACCCCAGAATATTAGATCCACCAATAGCCTGCATCTTGCACCTGGAAAAGCTGCAGACACTCAATACCAGCCCGTGAAACCAGCCAGGTGGGGAGTTGCACCCTGCAAAGCCACAGGAGTGGAGCTGCCCAAGGCCATGGGAACTCATCTCCTGAATCAGTGTGACCTGGATGTGAGACATAGAGTTAAAGGAGATAATTGTGAAGCCATCTGGAATGGCTGTATTTACCCACTGCCTGTACACCCATTGTATCTAGGAAGGAAGTAACATGCTTTTGATTTGACAGACCCATAGGTGGGTCTCAATGGGACTTTGGACTGTGGAATTTTAAGTTAATGCTGAAATGAGTTAAGACTTTGGGGGATTGTTGGGAAGGCATGATTGGTTTTGAACTGTGAGAACATGAGATTTGAGAGGGACCGGGGTAGAATGATATGGTTTGGCTCTGTGTCCCCACCTAAATCTTACCTTGAATTGTAAGGATTTCCACATGTTGTGGGAGGAACCTGGTGGGAGGTAATTGAATCATGGGGGCAGCCTTTCCTTTCCATTTTTGTGATACTTAGTAAGTCTCATGAAATCTGATGGTTTTTTGAAGCGGAATTCACTGACACAAATCCTCTTGCCTGCTGCCATGTAAGATATGACTTTGCTCCTCCTTTGACTTCCACCATGATTGTGAGGCTTCCTGAGCCATGTGGAACTGCGAGTCAATTAAACCTCTTTCCTTTATAAACAAGGTCATGTTTTTGCGTTCCTTTATAAATTACCTTGTCTTGGGTATGTCTTTATTAGCAATGTGAAAATAGACTAATTTATTTTAAATGTGAGGTACTCATTGATGAAATGCAGATCCATAATTTTTCATCTACAATGACTTTCATGAATGTGTTTTGAATCTTCTCTAGTATTACATTTTTAGGGAGTTATGTATTAGACTGGTTTGTAATATGCCTTAGCATGGAGACTTTTAAGAATTGTGCTGATTTTGTGTCCCCAAAACTTTTCAAATATAGATACTATACATATATATTCATATTCTAAATGTGTATCTATAAATTATATACTTAAGAATAAGTAATTGTAATGACTCTTGGAAAGAAACAGTCTAGACAATTTCATGCATATATAAATAGCCTAGAAATGTTGAATACAAGATTAAAATGTCAATATTATTATTTTCAGAACACTTCAGAACGATTCACAATG